>NC_136717.1:20272723-20932723 GCF_936440315.1 Barbus barbus
CCAAGAAATCATTGTTCTTGACAGCTTCATAACTGGCCTTGAGACTGGATGTTCTCCTGCCCTCTTTCATCTGAAAACAACACGCACACAAATATTAGAGAGGATGAATCTTGAAGAAAAGCATATATACATATATTATTTGTAATATTTTAATTTTAAGGGACTAAACGGTTAATTAAATGAATAATAATAATAACACAAACGCTAAAAAAAACGCAAAAAAGGGTGAAATATATATATAAAAAAATTATACATTTTATGTAATACATTTTAAAATATTTTATTTCAGAGCTTTATCATTTTTAATGTATTTTAAATGGCAAAATATTTAGTGTGTCAATATCTTATTACAGTTGATTGTATTTTTTAGGCTTTTTTGGTGTATAAGGAGTCTCACTGGACCTAAATACAAAATGAAAGCTTATAATGAAAACTCCCAGGATCGACACAGGATGTGTCTATAAAATTTTCCTAGAGAAACAATATTAAAATGCCTCCGTGTACTAGTGAACGCTGAAATTAACATGGGCGGAGTGCCAGGAAAATATAATCTGACACAAAAATAACAGATAGGAGGGAAAAAAGGACCCTTAAGAGGCTAAAAATAGTTGAAACAGGAAGTGAAGGGTGGAGGGGGTACAAAGAGATCTAGAATTAGAGGGGAAGATGGGGGAGGTTGGGCGGCGGTTTTACCTGTGCGGTGACTTGCACTGCCTGAGCTGCTGCCATGGAAATGGCCCCCGCCCCTGCAGCGGGCCCGGCAGGAAGTGGGCTCAGGTTGTATGAGGAGAGTGACTGGGAGGAGTTGACGTTATACACGCTATTAGAAGAAGATGTGCTGTTCACTCTGCAGCCTGCAACACACACACACACAAAATACCATTTCATATATGACCAGAAACACTTGTCCAACACGAGTCATAACTAATATCATTACACTCATTTCTTCTGAACCATTCAGTAGTTACCACACACACAGCAAACATATGTGCAGAGGGATTACGACAAATCATAGCTGTTGTTTATTTCCCTTGACACTGTGATTAGGATAAGGGCTGCAGTTATACTGAATATTCGCAATGACTTTGCTGGAAATTACTGTGAAGAATAAAATTATTCATAAAGTTCCATAAAGAATGTGTAGATTAATTTAACAATTCTCTGTCACAAAATGCATGTAAGAGTGTTTACTTGCATAAAAATGTTTATAAGGAATGTAGGTAAATTTAGCTATTTATTACCATGCATAGTTTTATTGAAAAAACAATTAAAAAGATGGAATATTCATTCTTTCCCGTGTTCATTTAATAATAATAATAAAAACACCTTTATTTATTACTAAAAATAATAAATATTAAAATAAATATTTATTTTAAAATAATTCACCATACACTACAGTACACAAGTTTGAGTTAAATTTGAGTTAGATTTTTTTTTTTATAAATTAATACTTTCACTGAGCAAGGATGCACAAAATAAATTAAAAGAGACAGTAAAGACATTCATAATAATGTTAAGAGATTTCAATTTAGATTCAATGCTGTTCTTTCAAACTTTCTATTCATCAAAGAATCCAGAAGAAAAAAAACATCACGGTTTCCACAAAAAATAAACCATCTTTTCAACAATGACAAGGATAAGAAATGTTTCTTGTGCACCAAATCAGCATATAAGGATGATTTCTGAGGGATCATGTGACACTGAAGACACCACCATTCAGCTTTGCCATCACAGGAATAAATGAAAAGTTTTAAAAACACAAATTATTTTAAATTGTAAAAATTCCACAATATTACTGTTTTATCAAACAATTGCAATCTTGTTGAGCATAAGAGAGCTAAAAGAATGTTAAAAGTTACCAATGCCAAACTTTTAAACGGTAGTGTAAATATTGAGATACAAACAGAATATTGTCAAAGGCCTGAAAAAGTTTCCTTTCTTTAAAAATTCTTTCTGTTGTGGCTGACATGTTTTCATATGGTGACTCATAAGAGAGAGAATGTATGTTTTACCTGGTGCGTTTTCTTTAGAAGCATCTGATGTAAGTGTGGAGAGAAGAGCCTCTGACTTAAACTTCTTCTCTGGTACGTGTTCAGTAGTGTGGTGGGCTGGCGTGCTGTACTTCCTCTCTGTCGAAAGACACACAAAACAGGTAAGAGGACTGAAACAGAAAACAAGGGGCAGTCAATCTCTTGGAACAGACTTACTCTCCACAGTGGCGTGTGAATGTACATGGTGGTTATTGACAGGTTGAGAGGGGCTGTCCATCTCAAGTGACCCTAGAAACAGTAAAACTGACTTTCAGGTGAACAGTTTCAAATCAGCACAAATGACCATAACATGATCAGTTGACTAAATGCGCCCAGACTAGCTTTAATTTTTCCTATAAGGTACTTTTCCAAAGACTAAGCAAGCAGAAGTTTATTTGCTACACATTAAAACATTTTAATCACATCGTCTTTAAAAACATGATGCAATTCCTAGCTTTTAAGCATTATTTAAATTAGCCCTTTAACAAACTACAAAGAAGGTGATTGACAGGTGCCACTCACGTCTCTCTAGGATTTCTGTGATGCCAGCATTATCTGCCTCCAACTCCATTTTGAACTTCGCCAACTCCTGATCCAACTTCCGCAAGTGTCTATCAACCTATGTAAAGAGACCCCTACATCAGCACAAGATCAATAGGAAGCAGATATCCCATAAACCCTCTCACCAGGATCAAGGTTATGTACTATTATGTACATTTTGACTAGAATAAAATACATTCCTAATCAAAGGAGACTTGAATTAAAGCACACAGAAAGCAATCAGCGTTGATAACTTAAACAGCAGGAGTAGCTGCATCTCTGAGAGCCATGGCATCTACACTATCACTATCTATGATGTGCTGCCATCTAGTGGAAACCAAGTTACTCACCAGATCATAAATTTGATTGGCTAACTGGACCTTTTCATCTGCATCTTCCAAAGCTTTATAGTAGTCCTGATAAACAGAAGGAGATACTTTTCAAAAAAACTGTGCATATTTCCATCAGTGATTAAAGGAATAGTTCACTTAAAAAAAAATATACTCACCCTCAGGCCATCCAAGATGTAGATGGGTTTGTTTCTTCATCTGAACAATTTGGAGAAATTTAGCACGACATCACTTACACACTAATGGATCTGTAGTGAATGGGTGCCGTCAGAATGAGAGTCCAAACAACTGATAAAAACAGCTCGATAATCCACAAGTAATTCACACGACTCCAGTCCATCAATTAATGTCTTGTGAAATGAAAAACTGTGTATTGATATGAAAAATGTCCTCTTACACAAAAATAACTCTTTTGGACTGTTTTCGCTAATATGTAGAGTTAGAAAAAAATAGCCTAGGCAATATTATGGATAGAGGACTCATGGATAGAAATACATCTGGATGGATTTACTACATACAGCTTTTCAACCTACAAGATGTTAACAGATAGAGTCATGTGGATTATTGTGATGTTTTTATCAGCTGTTTGGACTGTCATTCTGACGGCACCCATTCACTGCAGAGGAGCCATTGGCAAGCAAATGATGCAATGTTAAACTTCTCCAAATCTGTTACATTGAAGAAACTAACTCATCTACATCATGGATGACCAGATGGTGAATACATTCTCAGCAATTTTTCATTTTTGGGTGAACTATTCCTTTAAAAATGTCATATTCGAATTCCAGTATCAATATTATACCTAATACAGTTGTTATTAATAACAGTAACCCATGGATCAAATGAGGTGCACAGCATCTGTTCTATACCTTTTTAATAATTTCCATCTGTTCTTCCCTCCATTCAGGCTTGTTCTTCTTGGCATTTGTAAAGAACTCATTAACCCGCTGCTCTAGCTGATCCATCGCATCTGAACAAAAGAACAGGGGCAGGAATGAGTCAAGAACCCAACACTCAACTCACAATCACACTGATTGGCTGCTGTGGAGCCTATGGTCAGATCACCGAATTAAATCTTTCAACAGAGAAGGTGGTGTAGCCTAGTGGCTAAAGATGTGGGTAGATCATTAAAAGGTTGTAGGTTCAACCAACCCCCATAAAGGGTGATCCACGAACCATAAAAATTGGAGGCAAGCCATTTAAATGGAAAAAATAAATAAATAAATAAAATAAATAAAGTCCAGGTCCCACTAACCTCAAAATAACAATAAAAAGTCTAAATTTAACTTAAAATAATGTATAGTTGTACAGTAGATTTGCTATAAATATAAAAAATACTAAATGTTCTTGGACATGAGATTAGTGGAGAAACCTGTCAAGAACGACTGTCCTTGCAACAATTGTTCTATAAGCACAACTAAATTAATTAGTAGTTCAAACTACTAACTAAAATGAGTTACTAAGCATATCAAATACTCACGGTTTACACTCCATGCAAAACCTATAATGGTCAACAAATAAATGCAATAGCAGTGTGATGAAGACTATGAAGAGCCTATTCATATCAGTAGGGAGGTACCGACAGTGTCAGTGGACGGTAAAAAATAATAATACCAATTTGTTAAAATTAATAATGCATGGAAATCCCAAGCTTTTCCTTCGCTGAGTTACACTCATGTTGTTCAACTTCCACATGATGTTGCATGCTGATGTGAAGTGAGTGCATAATACATGCATGCAAATCCACCAAGCAAATCCCCACTAATATGAAGGGCTTTCTGCATTAGTCAAGGTCAGATGTGATGTTTTACGGAAGAAGTGAATTCGTACTTTGCACTTGCAGGTCCATCTCTCTCATTTCCGTAAACCTGTCGCGGAGATCCATGGGTAGCTGCTCGATCACTGCCGGGGAGAAGAACAGAGGCGCGTTACAGGCTAACGGCTGCGACGCATTCACACGTACAAAACAGCCCTCTCAGACACCTAACCCCTCTTATATAAACACGAATCATTACAATAGCTCATATACTCACTCTCGAGGTAGTCCTCAAGGTACAACATTCTGGCGGAGAGAGTGTTTCAGGCGTTTTTGAGAAAGGGTGTTTTTCGTCAATATGGCGTCGCAGGCAGCGGAGAACTGAAGGGGAGGAAAAAACACAAGTTGATAGGGGAGGGGCTTACGTGAAGGGCGTGGGATTTGATTGGACGATGATGGTGTTGCGCGGAAGCTGACTTTTTTTGAATGGCTGGCACGGGATTTGTAGTTTTTTTAAATTGCGCAACTACAAAACTACATCCATCGGGATGTACGCATTTTAATATGGATTAACGTGAGTAATATGCATATCACAAAAAAAAAAAAAAAAAATTATGCATATCACACAAATTTGTGTTTTGTCTAGCAGTGGATGTTTATGTTGGTTTCTAGCACAGTTCAAAACAATATTGTTATGAGTGTGTAAAAATAATAATGAATTGAAAAAGTCAAATATTAATAATATAAATTGTTATTTTGTAACAAAATAATGTTTTCTATATAATATAATAAATAAAGATTTCTTAAGTAAATGATATGTGCAAATTTTCTTCAGATCATTTTACAGCTGTAGTGTCTTGAACAAGATCTTCATCTATGTTGTCCTCTAATTCCTCTACATTATGTGTGTGCGCGTGCGTGCGTGCGTGTGTGTGTGTGTGTGTTTTTTTTTATGTGAAATATTACCTGGGCAAATATTAGGTACCTGACATCATCCTGTCAAGAATGAGTGACCTTGTAATAATTATACTGTAAATATGGCTAAATTAGTAGTTCAAATTACTAATATATACTGATTTATACATGTATTTATTTATTTATTTTAATATGAAAAAATTTGAATATAAATAAATATATATTTATTTGAATATAAATAAATATATATTTATTTGAATATAAATAAATATATATATATATATATATATATATATATATATATATATATATATATATATATATAAAACTATATATAAACTATATATATATATAACTATATAAATAATTTCTATAATAATTTTTTCTTCAAGATTTTCTTAAGAAAATAGTAATAGTTTTGAACAAAATCTTTATTCATCTATTTTCTTCAGTTGCTAAATAATATTCTTGTATAATTTAAGCATGAAAAATATAATGTTCTTTAAATTTTGCATCATCATGGTTATCAGAGACACAAGTACCCTTGTACTTCTGTTGAGTCTTTCATTTGACTGGTTTTGGCCTTTGGAGGGCAGCACTGACTGCGATACGGGATGACAGTTCAGACTTTTGCTCTATACTAGACAGTAACAATTTGGTGCTGTCTGCGTTTAAGAGGCTTTTGTAACACATACCACTGTAAATGTGCCTGTGGAAGACAATGTAACTACCCAGCTGTCTCTTGAGAGGAAAAAACCTCAGCTTGACCCCACGCTCATTATAGACAGTTATGACTTGGAGCAGTCGTGGTGGAAGAGGCTTTTATAAAACATCCCATTAAAACCTTTTTTTTTCCCCAAGACAAAGTTACCACACAGCTGTAGACAAGAAGTGTTTCGCAAAGTGACATTGCACCTCAGCTCTCAATTTAGATCAAATAAAAATATGTACGAGCTCATAAACAGGAAATGTGGCTCCTCTGATGACTGTTCCATCTGCATTTGTGGCACTTTGAAAGCTATTTCTACTTGTCTTTTTATATTTCTTCTCATCTGAGCTTCCTGGTGCTATATTTGCACACTAGAATATCAAATAATATCAGCCAGTCAGCAGTTAGGATGCTCCAAATAAAACAATGCCGACTGTTTTGCATGCTGTGTGAACGAAAGTACAGTTTTGCTTTGATTTTTTATTTAATGAGTCATTTTCAAGTCTTTAAATGTTTAACAATTAATATATTTAATGACCCAATATTTCAACCCTAAGTGTTAGAATAGGCCACTTCTGAGAGAGCTAAATGAAGAAGTGCTATAGTCAATGTAAAGGACAAGTCTTTTCTTTGGCCAATGTTATGGATTCATTAAAACAACTTATTAATAAACTTATAGTTATTACTGCTTTTGTAAATTAATATTTATATGGATATTCTTATTTAAATTAGTACCAGATAGCTGCAGCATAGTAATATTCATCAACACATTCCCAGATAATAGCAGATTGTGACAGTCCTTCTCAAGACAATAATACGGCCATCAGATCTGACCTCTTCACCCCGGCATATGATATCTTGGGGGTGGGGATCTGGATACATGCCAAGCACTGCTGCATGTGTTTGTAATGAGCATAGAAACAGATTAAATAGGTAGAATGGCATATTAAAATTAATATAAGGCAAATGAGCAGGCCTAGAATTTGTCCCTAACTGGACAAGTACAATGGATGCATAATAATGCATATGATTCTTTTTTTGACGTTTACATCTTAATGAACAATGTTGGATTGTGTTTGATATATTTGAGCACAAAAGGTTTGTACACTCTACAGTAAGCATATGCATAAACATTTTTATGTCAGGTTTTGCTTTTATGAATCCCAATTTTTTTCCTCACTTTTGATGGAGGATGAAATCCATGGATTTTAGGATCAAATCTAAATGTATGTGTGCTTTATAAATGAGAAAAGTATACTTTGTTCACAATGATCCCTCTTCATAGAATTACTACTCTCTGATAAAAAAAACTACATATTTTTTATTAGAAATTACATGATTTATTATTTCTTGACCATTTTATTTCTAAGTGTTATTTTTATATAAATAACACTTGAATACTCGATTATAGTGTGCTAGCATGTAATATTAGTAAAGCTGTAATAGATAGTAGTATCTGGGAGAGTTATAGCAGCTAGAAAAGAAATACTAGTGTTAAACTTTTTGTTTTTGTTAGTTAAATTAAACATACCTGTTGAATAGTTAACTGTAAAACTATAGTGGCAAAAATTAAATTATTCACTATTTTGAAGTGAATAGTTTATATCTGAACCATAGATTCATATAGAATTCAATGGCAAAAATACACACAAATAAAGATAATTGCAACTTCTTTATAATCACAATTCTTTTTTTCTTGCATTTGTGGGTTTATATTTAAGAACAGTGAGATTAAAATCTGTGTGAGATATAAACAATTGTAATATTTCAAAAAAGTCAGAATTGTGAGATAAAAAGTTGAAATGAACCTTTCTTTCTTTCAGTTGCGTAGCTTCCATAGTGCATGCTGTCAAACAATTAATCGCATCCAAAATAAAAGTTTTTGTTTACAAAATATATACTGTGTATATTGATTATGTATATATAAATACATACACATCCATGTATATATTTAATAAAAAATATGCTATGTTTATACATTAATATATGGGCTAATATAAAATATAAGAATATAAATATATAAATGTATATACATGTAAATATTTTCAAAATATATACTGTATGTGTGTATTTATATATACATCATAAATATACACAGTACACATACATATATTATGTAAACAAAAACTTTTATTTTGGATTCAATTAATCGCGATTAATCGTTTGACAGCACTAATATAAACCTAAGCTAATATAAACCTAATTTTCCACCGAAATTACCTGGAACTTACATACATTACAATGAAATGAAATATATCAAACAGCATTGCCTCTTTTTATTTTCATTTTAACATATTAATAGAATAATAGTATAAAGACCAAAGTTACTCAAATTACTTGTTGGATTTACCCAAAACGAATTATATTTCATGTTTAACCCCTACAGAGACATCAGAACCAGCGGCAAATGTCAGCAGGACTAGCTGAGTTGAGGCTGCTCTCATCGGAAAACATGAGCACTGAGCGCCCGCTGATCGCCTGGAGCTCACATCTCCAAAATCAGCGACGCATGTTTTCAAATAGTCTTTATAAATAAACTACAGATTTGAGTTTAAAACAACTACATTCTCACCTGAAATACTATTAAAACTACATTTCATGACACAATAACAGCAATATTTTGAAAATTATGGGAATATATGGTGGTTGAATTTATGCTGCATGAACTCAACCAATCAGCATGTTCAATGCCCAAGTCCTGCCCCCAAAAGTTCCAGACCTTTGAAAAAGTACTATCTCACAAACAGGGACATTCTGAGGGGCAAATTATTTATTTAGATCCAGGTTCCTGCAGTGGAAACCCAGGGAGTACTGGCCCAAAGCCCCTAGTTCCTGGAGAAAGTTCCTGAGGTGGAGAAGGCTAGACACTAATTAAGAGGTAGGCAACGTTGGTCCTGGAGTGCTGCTGTCCTGTAGAGTTTAGCTCCAGTTTTTTTCCAGGGTTGGAGCTAATGTTGCGTTCAAGTCCTCCTGGGAGGGTGCGTTCAAGTCACTTTGATCAGAAAAAGATGGCAATTTAACTTTTCTACATAAAATTCAACGATTTTTAAAAAACCTACAAATCTACAAAATATTGAATGAAGAACGTGCATCATTTTCTTTTTCCGTTTTTATTTAATTTACGAAGGTGATGTAAACTGAATAATTATATATTCTAATTATACAATAATGTAATATTTTGTATATGTAACATATAGTTTTATTGTACATTACAAAAAAAAATCATTATATTAATTTCAACAACTTTACTGAAGCTGAATATCTTTATCTTTGGCTGCATCCATTGCATCCAACAGGTTTTTTTCTCTGACACGCCCCCGACTTGGAAACTCAGGGCTTAAAGAAAATTTTAGTTTCCCACTGGTAATAACGACTTTGTGGTAGCATTCATGTGCGTTCAACTGGTAAATACAGATGTATCCGACATGAATTGAACGCACCATTAACTCTGCAAGACATGGCACTCCAGGAGTGCCGTTGCCTACCCCTGCACTAGTTGGTCTATATATGAATAAATGTTAACACTGCTTGCCATAATCGGGATGAATGATGACCCGAGTTTGCCTTTAGGACCCGGAGGCACCGCTGCTCCGGATGACACTTGCGCGTTTGGAGTGAAAGTCTCTTACAAGCACAAGTTAAACACAACACTTGTGGAAAGGCGAGGGGCACACAGCTGGCCCTGACTGGAGTATATAACGCCTGGAATGACAGTGGCAGTGAATGAATCGCAGCAAAAACGCCCGACTGTTGCGCGCAGCTCCGTCAGGAATATAAGTATGATTTTTCTTTGCAAAGTTTGAGGAGTTTCCTGCAACTTCATTCTGGACCAAATATAAAGGGATCGTCTGTGTAGTGCATTCCAAACTTTTAGCTTTTTTCTTTTTGGATACTCCAGGGATTTTTTGGTGTGAAAAGTGTCAAAGTGAATTTATTAGCCATTGGAGAGGAGAAAGTTGCAACTTGCTCCTTTTAATATCACACGTTGCTTCCTAAACATCCCACGGATATTTATAACACAATTTCAAGACATTCTGGATGCGCGCTGAACGCGCACAAGGACTTATGACATGGTATGATTTCAAAAATCTCTAAAAACATCTTAAACCATCCTAATGGTCAAACTCGTCTTGAGATGGTCTTAACTGTTTTAGGTTGCACTTAGCTGGTCCCCAGCCTGGCAAAGCTGGTCTTCAGATGTTCTTAGGTTAAGTCTAAGTCTTAGATGGCTGAATCTGATTTTAGCTAGTTTAGCTGGGTGTGCAAAACTGCTTTAAAATGAACAAACAGTTCACTCTGGCCAGGCTGGGAGACAAATTAAGACCCCCTTAAACTGGTTTCTGCAGCAGCGATGTGTTCCACATGACATCTCAAGCAAGCTGTATGATTGTTAAACTTTTAATAATGCCTTACGCAGTTTTCAAACTGACATTTCTCCTCAGCGGTTATGGTGCCGTGGTGGCAGAAGTTAAAATGAGGTCTTTTGGCGAGCAGTTGGTGTGCTCAGAATGGCCCGGGAGGATTCGGTGAAGTGTCTGCGCTGTCTGCTCTACGCGCTCAACTTTCTCTTCTGGGTAAGACGAGTCCAAGTCGGAGCAGGTGGCTGGGCGAGCGCTCACGTTACATGGCACGGTGCTGCTGTGCGCTCTGCGCTCTCCAAGACGCGCAACAGCCACTGACTTTCCGACACACGCGCAATCTGTGTTCCCTCTCTCCCGCCCCATCCTATGTTATCTTTATGTAGAGCCTCTACAGGACAGCCTGTATCCCAGCTATGTTGGAATGGCGCACAGCTCACATTCTGCCGGGCGCTATTTTTAGGGAATTAAATGTGATAAGCACCAGGGTGTGTTTTTAGACCAAGAATGCCTGCAGGGCAAACTAAACCCATGCCACTAATATTGCAGCATGTCAAACATAGCACAGTACCTAAATAGGTTTCCAAGCCAACCAAGTACACAAATACAGATCCATGTAATGCCTGCTTGCTTTTTAATACACTCAGAAAAAAAAAAAAAAAAAATGCTGTACAAAGCTGTCACTGGGGCAATATTATAATATACAAAAGCTATAGGCTACATCTTTGAAACTTATTTACACCTACAAATTATTACCAAAAAGGTAGGCTACATATTAGTCCAGTTTTATAATATATAAGGATATCCATGTTTAATTGTGGCTCAAGTACATTAAAGTTTTCTTCTCCCTCAAGCTTATGGCCCTGTGTGTCCTGGGAGTGTCCGCCTGCCTCAGGGATCACCTGAACAATGTGCTCACCTTAACCGCTGACACCAGGTGAGTAGTAGTGGACGGACAGGTGTGAGCCATAAAATCCTTTAATTCAGGGCAGTGGTCCATGTAAAGGTCTAATTTACTGTTTTCCCACTTTTCAACCAGTCTGGATCAAATTACCTCGAGCTTATGAAGTAATTACAAGCATGAATGAGGTGTGCAGTTCTGGAGAAGAAATCAGATAAATACATTAATTCGCCAGTTGAGAACCATTCTTTTGTGTATTTTTTGTAATTGTGTAGTTATTTCCCCCCAAATCCTTTCAAGCATTAAAGGAAAACTCAGCAAAACTGGAAGAAAAATCCCAAAAGTATCAATATTATCCTGGAGGCGAGTGATATCTAATTAGTGTTGACAAAAAAGCAATTTATCACCAAGGTGTGTATTATAATTTGAGTCATTACTGAGTCCTCTGTGGCTAACATCATGACATGAATGGGAATCAACAGAGAGAAAATTGCATTAAAACCTGATTGTACACAATGAATAGGTTTTCCAGAGTTGCACTGCAATAACATGCAGAATCAGCCCTTCTTCCATGACTGTAAAAAATCTCATCTCTGAAACATAATAGGATATCAACTAGAGTAGAACATTTTAGATTTATACAGATATGTGTGATCCTTAATTAGATGTTTAGAAATATTCGGTCTAAGTTAAGCTCGGCAGCAATTATAATTTTTTAATAATAATTTTATTATATTAAATATATAATACAAATATATATATTATAGTTTTATTTTTTATATAATAAAATGTATATAATTTTAATATTAATACTTTTTATTCATATATTATTTATTTATATATTATTAACATGTATTATGCATGTACATGCATTTGACATATATAAGTATAATTTTTATTAATATATATAATAGGAATAAATAACATTAAATATGAAAAATGCATGCCAAAAAATAAATGTTTAAAAATAATTAATTTATAAAAGTATTAATAAGATATAAATATTTGTATTAAATAAAAATAAAAGTTTTTAATCGACAGCAATTATTTAATTAATTTTCTAAAAACACTTTCATTCTTCTGTTAAAAACAAAGTAAATGTGTTTAAATTATTTTACAGTCGTTTTAGGGTTTATGGTACCTATTACGTTATCATGGCAAGTGGATATAGCCTATACGTTTACACAGAAAATGCTAGTAGTATTTTTTTTTTTCGAGGTAAAATCATGCAGATTGTTTACATCTTGTGGCTATACTACTGAAATTGTGAGTATTGTAATGATTACAGATTGGCCTCAGTTCCACTGTAAGTGTCTCACTATAAACAGATTTTTGAGTTTTCAATAGAGACAAATGGAAATTATTCTGTTGCAACTGTGGTACACAACATTATGCCACAAAAGCTGTCGATTGAGCAGA
Organism: Barbus barbus; assembly: GCF_936440315.1. Lineage (NCBI taxonomy): Eukaryota > Metazoa > Chordata > Actinopteri > Cypriniformes > Cyprinidae > Barbus > Barbus barbus. Next base: position 20,285,702 of record NC_136717.1, read on the forward strand.
AGGTGTACCGAACCCAGATTATTCCTTAAAAATGTAGCGTTGCATAAAAACAGTGTTGCATCTTAGAGAACTGGAGCAAAAGAAAGCCAAACAGAAGTAGAGACAGCAAGAAACCGGAAGAGAGAGAGAGCTTGCATTCCTACAGAGTATAATCACGGTTTATTTGCAACTGGTATATTACTCAGATATGCTGCCCTATGAGAGGAGGAAGAGACAAGTGAGCAGGATGGACGGATAAATAAACAAAAGGCCTGCCAAGAAATGACTCTTCCTCTCTCTCTCGCTCTCTTTCCCTCAGACTGGAGGAGGCAGCCGTTCTCACATACTCCCCCGTCGTCCATCCTGTCGTCATCGCCGTGTGCTGTTTTCTAATCATCGTGGCTATGGTGGGCTATTGCGGCACACTCAAGTGCAATCTGCTCCTACTGTCTTGGGTAAGTAGAACTGGGAAGAGAAAAAAAAAGCAAAAAAAAACCAACAAAAGACGAGGACAGCAGGAACATTGTGTGGCTTGGAATGTGTGTGGTTTTGTGTACCGAGAATATTTTAAGTTTAGCTGGCAGTGACGCTGTTGACCCCAACCACCCTCCAACCAGATTCCAACAAGTCATGCTTTCTTTATCCACGCATCCCCTCTGAGACCACTGTGTCTTCACTTCATACACTAGAGGGGAGTAGAGAGAGGCATTGCATCCTTAAACTCTTCCTCAACCATTTACTTGTGTAATGTGATGTATTTTCAAGTGAAATTGGGTATTTGATGAAATTAAATTGTGAGACGAAACTTGATTTTTTTTTCAATGGTAACTGACTGGATTGTGAAAAGCTATTACTTTTATTTATATTTATTTTACAGTACACATTTTCGACATTCATTCATACATACACACACACACACACACACATATATATATATATATATTGTAAAAATACTAAAAAAGAATTCATGCATTAATTACATTTTTTATTATTAATTAATATTAATTAAAATTATTATTATTTTTAGTCGTAGTTGTAATAGTAGTAGTTTTTTTTTATTATTATTAATAAAACAAACTTTTTTTTAGTTAATTTTTTTAGACAAATTTTTGCTTTTCTTGAATAACATGTAATGTTTAATCATCAGTAAACTATGCAATATGCAATAATGGCTCAGTATGTTGACTTTAAAGACACCATAACATTAAAATTGACCATATTTGCCATAATCTTTTATGTTGATGTAACAAAAGACTTGCAGGCAGAAAATGTTAATATGTCACAGCATAACATTCATATTCTAATCAAATCCCTATGAATATATTCATAGTAAGTCCTACCACTGTTATTTCCCACCAAATATTGTTTTTCACTTGGAAATATGTCTTATTATAGAAGTTAAATGCAGTGAGAATGCAGTTTCATGTAGTTTTGACTCTACTGCAGACATCTGTGTTTAAAACTAGTGTCACTCATCTCAGAACTACACTGGTGTATTACAAGGCCATATCTTCCTTATATTAGATGTCATTGTGCACCCTGCGTCTACTTATGCTTATCATCAGAATGTGTGTCAGATGATAATAACCGCCTCGGACACTTGTAGCAACTTGCTCTATAGGTTATGGAGGCTGTAAAGCTCCTGCATCTCAAAGAGTTAGACAGCAGTAATGTGTAAGCACTGCACATCACTCAACATGATGGACTGTCTAGGAGAGCCAAATAGAGGGCACATAGTTATAGCCATTGTGAGACATTTTTGTGTGTTTAGACGGATATGTCGGTGACATTATGACTTGTGAAATTGCAAGATCTTGACAGGCTGTTAGCACAGATGATGTAAATTATTTGGGGAGGAAGGAAATCCACCCTCTATGTGACCCTTAGAATTAAACAGGCTGTTTTTCCTACTTTAAAATGACAGTCCACCCCAAAAAAAATAAAAAGAAAAAGAAAATCTGTCATTTACTCACTCATATGTTGTGTTACAAACCCATTTGACGTGGAACAGAAAAGGAAGATATTTAACAAAATGTCCGGGTTGCTCTTTTCCCTGTAATGAAAGTCACATTTTATATATATATATTTTTTTATATTTGTTTATAAATACAACATATTTTTAACTGGCATTAATAAAATAAAAAGTATTTTATTGTAATTTGTTTTAATACAAAAAAAAAAAAAAAATATATATATATATATATATATATATATGTATGTATGCATGCAATGAAAAATAACTTTAAGAAAAATACAAAAAAAATAATCCCACTGTATTTTAACCTAAAATCCTTATGGTAAACAAGAAAAGTTCATGTCCATATTGCTTTAGTCACTATTTTCCAGCTTCTGTAAACATGTTGGACTGTTTTATTTCAAAAGAGAAAGGATAATCCTGTTTTCTATGCAGCCGCCCTTTTAAATGCTGTATCAGTGTGCAACATTTAGAAGTCGAGCAAATCTGTTTTTATGATGATGAATTGAAGAAATCCCAGCATGGAGGGGGAGGAGAGAGCAGGCAGAGGGCTGTTTTGTGGCTCACTGTCCCAGGTGTGTGGGGTTCCCGTCTGCTGACCCAGACTGAAGGCCTGTTTTCTAGGACTCCTTGGCCCATCTCTCTCCCTCCTCCTCCTCCTCTCTCTGGGTCTCCATTCATCTTCTCAGGAGCCTTTCTCCTCTCCTCTCTGCCCCGGCGGGCTTGTGTTACCCAGCGGCTCGGCAACAAACAATATTATCTGGCTGAGATACAATAGGTAAACCAATCCAGGAGGAGAGCGGGAAGACATGAAGAGAGGAGAGGACGCTTGGGTTACGTGGTCGCTCTATTCACCAACCGCGCTTTCACCGAGTGCTGCAACCTGGCCGAACACACGCACACACACATTAATTCAAACACTCTCACACACTCTTTATCCTATCAAAGAAAGGGAGAAGGCAACCAGGAGATCATGAGAGCAGAGAAAATGTCATATTAAACATCAGTACATAGCAAGAAATGTAAGGCTACGTCCTCATTAATCCAAAATTATCATTCCATATGGTCTAAAATGCAAAACTGTCATCAACGTTTTGTGGTAGGACAGCAATTGCAAGTAAATATTCTGCCATCTTTGCGGGAATGTAATATGAAGAGTAACATTCATTTTTAGGAACATTATTAAAGTGAGCAGTGTGCGGTCTTAAATATCTATATCGATCAATATAGATGAAGGCTAATGTTGGCCAATAATCAATACGGTACAAATATATTGTGCATCCCTAAAAAGCTTAAAAAGTAATAGCACATTTCTCCTCCATAAATCACATAATTTGAGGTGTCATTCATGTCCACAGCACAGTCTGTAATCAAACACAAGCAGCAGTTTAATGACATTAACAGTAGCCATCTGTCAAAACAAATCTGATACGACTTAATAATCGACTCACTCTCGCTCTGTTTGCATGACTAAGTGATAAAGGGGGTGTAAGTTGTTCCGGTGAAAAGGAAATCCATCCATTTCGACGTGTCCTGTTTTCTGTAACAGTAACAGCCAAAAAATGTGTGAGTGTGAAAGAGGAAAAGTAAAACGCTCAACAAATCAATAAACCGAGAGGTCGCCAAGAGAATGTAACCTCTCTCACCCTGAGAAAAATATGTGCGTGTTTGCAGATGAGCCAGCTTGTTGGGAACTTCCAGAGGTTATAAATTCATGCTGGACTTATTTGAACAGCAGATATTAGCTGGGAAGAGTGGGTAGAGAAAAGGTTGTCATTTTTTTTGTGGTATAGGCGTCTGACAGACCAAATGGACTGAAATGCTAACACAGCAGTAGAACAGCCACAAATATTTAGAGTCTCCCAAATAAACAAGCTGTCAGACGGGGGTCTGCTCTGAATGCGGCTCCTAACACTGTCATTCATCTTTATAATCTCTCTCAGTGTGTTCAACAGAGAGGAACTATGTACATGTTAAAGAGATTCTGAGAAAGACAGAGCGTGTTTGTCTTCAGAACAGGAGGGGATGAGATTGATGTGTTAGTTCACAGGGCCCTAAAGACTAAATCTGTGCATCTGTGAGTGCAAAAAAGCATCTTTTTGGAATTTTGATTCTCTTTTGTTCCATTCAGTCTGTGCATCCATACTGCATACAGTATATTTTTTAAATAGTACGGGGAAAATTAAGCAAAAAAAAAAAAAAAAAAACTATTTAGATTGTAGAATTTATTTTACAATTTCAAAAATGATAATTGAGTACCACTTGAACACTTAAATATAAAACATAATATATAAATATTGAATTCCAAGATGATAGCTGGATGTCACTTGCTGAATGAATGATGTTGAATACACAATAATGTAGCATGATATTTAAAATATTAATTATTGCACACTGCTACACATACAAAAAAATGCTTGCAATAAGATTAAGAAAATAAATAATAAATATGTCAGTTTTATTGGTTAAAAAAAAAAAAAAAAATTATATATATATATATATATATATATATATATATATATATATATATATATATATATATATATATATATATTTAAAATATAAAAAAACGTAGTTATATTAAATAATAATATAATATATATTTACATGCATAAATACAAAATTTGCTTGCAATAAGATTAGGAAAATAAATAATATCGGTTTTAAATAAAAATATTAGTGCTGGGCAACGATTAATCGTGATTAATCGCATCCAAAATAAAAGTTTTTGAATATATGTATGTGTGTGTACTGTGTATATTTATTATGTATATGTAAATACACACACATACAGTATATATTTAGAAAATATTTACATGTATTCCTATAATTTATATTATATATAAATGCATTTAATACATAAACAGAAATTTTTTCCTAAATATACATGCATATATTATGTACACAAAAACATTTATTTTGGATGCAATTAATCATTGCCCAGCACTAAAAAAAAAAATATTTTAATTTTTTTTTTTAATTTAGTTAAAGCTGCAGTCCGTAAGTTTTGCCTCTTTGTCGCCATCTCTGTTTGAAAACGTGGATTTGCAGCTGCTTGCAGAATTATCTTCCTTGCGTGGGATGTGCTCCAGTGCGGATTAATCTAATGTTTTGAGGTGAATGTGTTGCTGTCAGTCACCGCACCGGTGTGGATGTTTACTGCACTTCGCAATCAGAGATTCTAGCCTACGTCTTGGAATACATGACCCAAATAAGAATTTTCACCGTATATTGCCATCTGAACAAGTAAGTAACAAGTCTGCCACGTTTGTTCTGACCAACTGAGGAAAAAAAATTACAATAAATCGCACTACCAATGGAGTTTTAATCTAAAGCTGGCACAACTTCTTTATGTTTACATACGTGACGCAATGACTCAGTGCCATGCTCGAATTTCCCGCGAAAACCTACCTGTACCACTCAAATTAGAAAACATTATTATAAGCTAACCGTTGTGAATCGGGCTAAAGTAAGGCGATAGTTTTGAACACTGGATGGTTATGTAACTTGCTCAAATATTGATTTCGTATAATTTTTAACCAAAAAAAGTTATGGAATGCAGCTTTAAATATACATATTAAATATAATATAATATAATGATACATATTTGAAATTTATATTTTATATCAATACATAAATATGATTTTTTTTTTAATTATATGATTAAGACAAGGAAAAAAAGAGATAAACAGGAAATAAAAATAAACAGGATCAGTTTCATCTTGACTTGAAAAATTATGGAATTGTGATCATTTAATGCCTGGAAGGTCATGTCGAGTGGATTGCACAATGAGAGTATGCTTAATATGCTCTGTGATATTTGCATATTTTGCATAGTATACCTACTGCATACAGCAAAAAATAGTATGTCTAGTATACTATTCTGAACACAGCCTGTCACAATTACGTAAAACTTCCATGAGACGACCTGAGAGACAAACCAGACCTCAGATCCCAGCACACACACACACATTAGCTCTCCTTTCTGTATGTGTGATCATCAACACCTTCCTTCTGCCCTATTGTTTCAAAAGATATATTTAACCAAACTGTTTTCATCTGTGTGTGCGTTTGCAGTATTTTGGCAGTCTGATGGTGATATTCTGCGTGGAGCTGGCCAGCGGAGTGTGGACGTACGACGAGGTGCGTGATACTATGAATAAACAGGAATGCCTACACTCTCAACAACATGGCCGCCGCACGGCCGTTCCCAGGAGCACTGGAATGAGGATCTGATTTCTAAGCTGCCTGCTTACAATCTAATCTTAACTATTATGACTTCAAAAGCCCGGCTCCAGCACATTTCCTTTCGGGGGAGTTTATAAGCAAAGCATTTACGTTTATTTATGTGCAGATGGAGGGTGGAGTCATCTATGTAAATGCTCTAGCTGGCTCTTGAAGCAAGATTAGCATCAGGTTTTACAGAAACCGGTCTCTGATCTGTGCGGACTAAAAGATTTGATCAGCAATGGGGAAAAGGGATTGCAGGTAGCATCTGCTTCTGTTAGCCCAGGGATATGAGAGATAAGGCGCACCTCCAGGGGAAGAGATCACACGCACCTGGCTTTAATCTAGCTTCTCTCATTCAGACATACACAGCTACTGCTTGAAGACACGCTCTTATCAACAACCTAAAAACCTTTGTTGGGTGTGATGGTCCTATTGTGTTGTTGTGGCCTAATGTGACCCCTGTGTGTGGGTGAGCGGGTGGGCAATGAGCTTGTTTACTCCGCCACACCTGGCTTGGTTACATGTTAGCAGTTGTATCAACAATTTATCCACTCCAACTTTCCTTGGCTTAAAGTCAACATGAAATGGCATTCGCAACCCATCTTATTTCCCAAATGTGTCGTATTTAACTCCTTCCCCGCCAGCGTTAAAAAAAAAAAATGCAGCCACTGCCAGCATTTTTGATGATTTTCAATAAAATTTCATGGCCCCTGGAATATTTTGTTGTATGAATATCTCAACATGCAATACTTCATAATAAAGGTCTTAGCCTCTACTTTAAAAAAAAGAAAAAAACAGTTGTATTCTAGCTTCAAGCATTCTTTTTTATCAACACTTGAATTTCATAAAGAATGCAACATTTTAAACAAAATGCTGAGAAAATCATGTTTTTTACCAAATACTACTGAATCATATTCAGTACAATGATCAAAGCATACATGCAGTAGATGACTTCCATCAGCACTCCCAAAGTTTGCACAGTCCTTTACTACTTACTGGATCGGCATTCCACTCAGTAACATTAGGCGGTTTTCATTTGCTGTTTATTGTTGATGATCGCATTATTTTTCATATGCATCTGCTTACATATGAGATCTCTCGTTTTTGTGTCTTCCTTGTCTGTGTTTTTGATAGAGTGATTCTGGACTTTTTTAGGAGATGCGTAATAGCGCCCCTGAGTGTATAATAGTGAAAACACGGAAACGTGGAAAATTCTGTGTTTGGCGGGGAGAGTCAAGAGTGAAACTGAATATTACTGAGGAAAAAAAAAACCAGACCTAATTATTAATCAGAATTTAGTGGACTGTGCAAATACCCTACTTACAGATCATAGGTTGGGAGTTTTCAAAAAACAAAACAAAAAAAAGTGTCAAAATTAAATAGGTAAATAAAGTAAATAATAAAATTAATACAAATATTTTATATTTACAATATTTTAGAATTAATTTAAATAAAAATAGCTACATCTAACAGCACTTTTTCAAACAAAGTTGTTTAAACTTAAAATAATTTGTCACCACGTTGACTTAAATTTTTTATTTTAGTCAATTAAAATATTCCAGTTGTCACTTAAATTAACTTTAAGTAACTTAAAATTTCAAGTTGACTTAACTAAAAATTTTAAGTCAGCTGGGTAACTTTTTGAAACAATTTTTTTACAGTGAGTATTTTAGGGAAAAAGTCAACTTAAAATAAATATATAAAAATAATATAAAACTATAAAGATAATCTAATGTAATATATGCATGTTCTACTGTATAACATTCATGCAGTCAATAATATATATATTACATTTTTTTACAGGTTATATATGAAAATAGGAATTCACCATATTTGAGAGTCCAACCTAGATTACATCAGTCAAAAAGGAAAGTCATTTCAGAGGTTTAGTATGTTATTATGGTTTAATGAAAGATTTTTTTTTCCTTTAGAATAACATGGTCATGAATTACTCCCAATAAGGCCAGGAATATGTATTAATAAAGTATATTAGTCGATTGTAATTTCATGTTGACTTTAAACTGACAAGCTATAGCCAGTTCTGCTGAAATGACACATCTAGCCCTGGGCATCATGGGTACTTATCATATGCCCCTCACGATGGTTTCCGAGGTGTGAAAACAGAAGTGTCTCATGGGGACTGAACTGTAAAATGCCAACTAGTATATAAACAACACTTGCACACACACTTGTGAATAGGGCATTTCATAACTAGCCAATAAATTGGTCATAAGAGAGCCTAAAATTAGAATTGTGGGTGTGTGGATGGTCCTTTAAACAGCCTGGAAATCACATTTTTGTTTTTGTTATTTAGAAAACGTAATTACTGAGCATGTGGGGAATTGATTTTATGTGGTTACAAAATCACAAGGGACAGTTACAAGGCTTATAAAATTGTGAAATGATTTCTTTATGAATATTTCTCCATAACTCCCCATCTCTTTCTCTCTTCAGCCTATGGTACAAAGGTCTGATATGATAAGTCTGAAGTCACGTATGCCTCATTTTGGCCTGCAGCGCTACCAGTGGCTCACACATGCCTGGAACTCTATACAAACAGAGGTGAGAGGGCAAAATCATCAGCAGGATAGCAGCTCGTCTAACACCTAACCAGCCACAATGTGACATTTGATGGGGTTAAGTAATTCTAGTGTTGTCACTGAAAGCGAAAATGCTGAGCGAAGCCATTTAGTCAGTGTGAAACATCTGATCTTGAAAAAGACAAATCCTTTTATTTTTGGCATTTCTTCTATAGCTTTCCTCTTAGTCTAGTTGTCTAATAAACCTGCCATTGTATATTATGAATATTGTTTGTTGATTGCTGCAGATAAAAGTGTTTACTTAATGTATAAATGTTAATGATAAAGTTATGTGAAGGCCAACTGCAATTCAGAATGCAAATATTATGAAAACGTCACTGTCAGTTATTAATTTTCCAATGTTATCTCATGGTAATTCATATATTTTACGTAAAATGTAGTTCTGTCACTATAGAATGGCTAGGTTTAAGTTTGGGGATAGGTTAATGGTTCTAAAAATCTAAATTGCTTATTGGTAAAAAGATAAAAATCCATAATCGCTATAAAATGGGTAGGTTTAGGTTTGGGGTATGTTAAGGGGTCTAAAAATCTAAATCGCTTATTGATAAAATGATAAAAATGCATTGATATGAATTTCTTAACTAAAATCTTGGCTTAATTACTACGTATATGTTTTAAACTTTGAAATACGTCTAAATTATAAATTTCAGCATCAATAAAAATGTACAAAAATGTATGTTTTGTGCTTGTTACGTATTAATGCCTACAAATAAACAATCAGACCAGGCTGAATTTCCATACCTGCCTTACAGTTGAAGTGTTGTGGAGTAATCTACTTCACTGACTGGCTGGAAATGACCGAGATGGAGTGGCCACCTGACTCCTGCTGCTCTAATCAGTATCCAGGATGTGCCCGCCACGCCCACTACCATGATCTCAGTGACCTTTACCAGGAGGTGAGCTTATTTTGATGTTGTAAACCCCCAGATTTTTCCTCTAGGCCAGATAGGGTTGATGATTTTGTTGTTTATTATTATAATTAGAATAATTAAGGTTACATAATGTCTCAATGACTAAATGTTTGAAGTTGTTTAGACTTGTGGCAAGATGGTTAAATGTTGAAGTGAAGATGTTTCGATTTCTGCATGTGAAGGGCACAATAATAACGAAAGTCATGAATGCACGCACATGAGAGGTCTTCTTATGTGGTCCAATGGTGTCTCGTGGAATTCATGCTGCAGCAGACAAAGATGTTCGTCTGCATTATGTATACACACAAACAATTGTCAAGTCTAACATGGACAGATAGGTAAACTTGCAAATTGAATTGTGGTGGACCACTGGTTAGTATATTCAGTGATATGGAAATCAACATTGACTTCTTAAGCCATTTCCTGCAATGTCTATTCATTGATTTACTCATCTGTCACAAAAATGTCATCATTTTGGAAGCTTTTCTCCGCAAATATTGGTATGTGTGGAATAGCATGTAATTAATTTGATTAAACTTTGAATTGATTGACAGCCCTAATTAAAACATGACTTTGCTGTTGACTTTGTGAAAATGAGGCCAGGCAGTGGAGAGATTCACTGTGTTTAATCAAGCTGTATTGCCAGTGAGTGTTATGAGTGACTCCAGCGGTGCAATTAAAGTCAGTCACGTAGCGCAGAGACGCACCTGTGTATTGAGTACCAAAACACGCTGTCTAGGACAAACCCAGCACAGTGTCTCATCCAGCCCCCTGCTCTTCAAATGCCCTGTCTGTGACTCGTCTGCCACACTATAGTTTAGTCTTTGAAGGTTTTGAAAAATGTTTAAAAAGCTTTGAAGTTTGGAGGTTTATAAGATAAAATGAGTTTATAGATAGGCAGACAGACAGACAGAACGATACACAGAATGATAGAACGATAGATAGAACGTTAGAATGATAAATAGAACAACAGAAAATTGCTAGAATGATAGAATTACAGAACGATAGATAGACGGATAATTTTGCCCAACCCTGCCCTGTTATACATGCATATCTGCTGTTCAGGCCTCAGAAAAAGAAGCTTATTTTTTATCCATAATAGTGTAAACATTATAAACACAGTGTGTTTGTGGTAAAGCAGCCAGCAGAGCTCAGCCTTTCAGACAGATCCCACAGCAGAAGAGAAAAAGCTGGGCTTTGTTGAATAAGACAGGAACATTGATCTCTAGAGGGAGAGTCATGAGTGAAGGACTGAGGGTGTGGAGTCTGATCCTCACCCACTTCCTGTCTCTTTGTCCTTGTCTCTCTTTCTGAGTGGATGACAGGGGTATTACTCCACAGTATAAATCCCTCACTAACAGGAAATAGTTTACCTGCTCTTCCACAATTCAGCATAGGAAATACCCAAAACACACAGGCACGCACGCGAGCGGATGACTGTGTTGCATCGCTCACATATTAGCGTGGCAGCTGTTGCGCTGGCAGAAATGTAGGGGAGAGTTACATGAAAACAACCTGTTAAAGCGGAAGTGTGAATTGTTTCTGTTAAAATACTTTCACATGTACCAGTTTAATGTGAAAAGACAACTACAGTGAGACATTAGAAGATTGGAATAAAAAAGCACTTTTTGCGCTTTTCACATTGTTTGTTTGACTGGCTTGACACATTCACATCTGGCTAAATGAATTCATCTGAATAATTTCTGAGGTAACAAAAAAAAAATGTAAATGGACACTTGATTTTACCACATTGGGAATTGATTAAATGGTGAAAAGCAGACATTATGTGCCATAATGTGGCTAGTATAACCCTTTAGTTCGTTAGAATTATCCAACCCAGAAACATGCATTAAGAGATTAAATAGGGTTGACCATTTGTTTTCAACAGGGCTGTGGACCCAAGATCTACAGTTTTATCCGGGGCACTAAGCAGCTGCAGGTGTTGAGGTTCTTGGGCGTGTCGATCGGCGTGGCTCAGATCTTAGCCATGACGCTGACAGTGACACTTCTATGGGCTCTCTATTACGACCACAAACCACCTGACCCAGCATCCCCGGATGCTTTAATCCACACGCACAGTTCCGCAGATGCTCAGAAGCCCAGCCACTCACATCCACGAGCGCCTGAGGCCTGGGCCAACGCGCCTGCTAACGGACACACCCAGTTTGAGATGGAGCAACTTTCCTAGCAGTGACTTCATGGTGACCCATCGGCTACTTCAACACTGCCGAGACACTAAAAATTAAACTGAATGGATCGGGCAGCAGTGAACAGGACCAGAAAATGGACCTTGTGGAATGTGAAGTAGTTCTGGGTGCCTGGATAACAAGATTTAGATGGTGTGAACAGTTTTATAGAAAACTTTATATACCTGTGGATAAAGTGGCTTTTTGTGGTCATCACATAGAAGATGAAGAGGATTTACAGGGTTCTTCCTAAATAAAGCCATTGCCTCTGTCTTTACGAACTTGAATTCTCCAGAGGGAGGTTTCTATAATGAACCGTTTTCGCTTAAATCTTCCTTCCTCTCAGTGAAATGGCCCGTCACCACTTACACTGACATAGTTGCAAACCTGGGGATTTTGGCCACTATTTTGCCATGCGAATTGTAAGAGATAAAAAATATTTATCGTATTCCAAAATTGGCAATCTTTTAACATTCGCTCCACACTATGATCACAATTTACCTCAAGTTTGTTCAGAAAAATTCACTAATTCCTTCTTTCATCAAGCTATGACAGACTTCTAACACTCCGACTCGTTTTCTTTTCTAGTGCAAAGGTTTGTGTGGTACTATTTAAATGTTTGTTTGAACATTCATATTCATTTTAATGAGCGTTCATGACAATTTTGCCTAAGATATACAGTGTGACAGGCAAAAAAAACAGACACACAGATAGAAACACACACATGGACACAAGTTTGAGTCTTAATGAGATTTTTCAGTCGGAATGAATGACCTCGTTGCTAAAAGCTCATTATGAAGATACTAGGATTCATTTGTGTGGGTTTTCATGTCTTAATTTAACAGCTCCGTGATTTGATTCATATAGACTGGTGCATTAATGAGTGTTTTAGATCTCAAAAGTAGTAATAATTTTCTATGCAGTAATAGTCTGCACAAAAAAGAGGTTATAATAGGGATAAACTCTGCTGAAAGTTTGAGAAACTCTTGCATGTGAATCGCAGTGCATTAAACACGTTGAGATGGTGTTACTCGAAACCTGTGTGTTTGTTCATACATAACGTGTATCCTGAGAAGTTTTAATTCATTTATTTTTTATCATGGATGAATCAAAAGAGCAAATTATGGAAAGTCTTGAACACCAACAAGTTTAGGGTGGATCAAAAAAATAAATAAAAATAAAAATAGATACAGTACAGTACAGGATATTTTTAATTAAATGTTTTTATATTACACAACATATTCTACATATTGTGTAATATATATAGTTTCAATGCTTTAAATTAAGTAATCAAAAGAAATTGACATTTATATATATATATATATATATATATATATATATATATTTCAGATGCAAAAGCCTCTAAGTCAGGGCTGTCTAAACTCGGTCCTGGAGGGCCGGTGTCCTGCAGAGTTTAGCTCCAACTTGCCTCAACACACCTGCATGGAAGTTTCTAGCTTTGCTTCTAGTATGCCTAGTAAGAGCTTGATTAGCTGCTTCAGGTGTTTAATTAGGGTTGGAGCTAAACTCTGCAGGACACTGGCCCTCCAGGACCGAGTTTGGACAGCCCTGCTCTAAGTGCTATTTTAAATTTTCTTCTAAAATGAGCATTTGTCTCAGGCTCTTATGTGAAAGTTCAGTAATTTCACTTTAATGGCAAAGAATAGGTTCTTTTCATTGTCATTAATGTGAAATGACTCAACATAAACACAGGAGCCTGATAAAAATGCTAATTTTAGGAGAAAATTTAAAATGGCACTTAGAGGCTTTTGCATCTGAACTCTTCATATATATATATATATATATATATATATATATATATATATATATATATATATATATATATATATATATATATATATATATATATATATATATATATATATAAAATTTTTTTTTTTTTTTTATAACAGGCAATTCATTTTTTTCTTTTTAAAGATTTTTATTTTTTCCCTTTGTAATAATATGCACTGATGAATGACTCATAATACATGAAATGAATCAAGCTGATTTTCTGCAGAGCACTCTTTTTGTAAGTGTGAGCATTCCAGAGGTGTCATGCTTAAGTGCTACTGGGTGGAAACACTGGTGGAATTTTTGGCACTGCTCTGGACTTGATGGGAGACATCCTTGGCTGAGGGAAAGCGAAGGGATTTAGCTCTGGCCTGCTTCATGAATTTTAACAGATGTACAGCAATGAATAAAACATCTCAATGGATAGTGTACTGAGAGAGGGAGGAAGTAGACACATGGAAAAAGACACAAGCTATGTTTGAATAGAACACTAGAATACTGTATGCTGCACTGTATTCTTCATAGTAATGCATCATTGCAACACTAAACATTTCATGCAGTAGCATCATAAATTTCTTTCATAAGATCTTATTATAAAGTTTTTTTTTAATATAAATGTCTTAAACTGAACAGTATTTGCAACTCATACTTCCATAATTGGACATAAAACAGGACAGTCAATAAGAAACAATGTGGGCGGGGCTTGATTTTTTTCCCCATTAGAAATTGATTAGTGAATGAATGAAAAGTGAAAAGTCAATTCATAAATATAGTAATTGCAAGTTCTGAGCACATGAATGACCAAGTAAGTCATGTGAAACTCAAAATTGTAGATTGCAATATTGAACCTCAATTTGAAACATGGCAGAAACACTGATCTCTAATATGGACAATACAATATATATAGAGAGATCAGTGGCTACTTCTTTGTCATGTTTCCAAATTGAATGTGTGACGTCAAAATAACGAACATCCGACTTGGAGGTACGAGTTTGCCAGTTGTACTCGAAGAATTTATCATGGCAAACCATTTTGGGCATTCTATAAAATAGCATTATCAAGTTAGCTTTAGCCAATGAATGAATTCCAACTTGCTTCCAGTTAGGATTTTCTGTTGCATATAACACACTTTGGCAAATAGCAAGTCATCTGAGTGTACAGAAAACATCACTCACAGAGTTTACTGCAGAAATATTATGAGCATGCTAATCCAAACATAGCTTGTGGAGAGCTAGAAATGCTTCTGTCAGCTTCCTCTTTCCCCCACCACGCATTGCCGGTGCAGGATCTGATTTATGAATCAAAGAGGAGCACACAGGACTGCCGTCATACAAGCTTACAAAAGACATACTGTTTCCTCTCTTGTTGCAACCCCCCCCACTCTCTATTCATCTCCTGTGTGAGAGAGAGACTGACAGAGAGCATAAACCTAACCTTATAGCATGTTAGCTGTGTGTGTTCGCAAACTGTGGTAAACCACTGTCAAAATGTGATACTTTCCAGCAGAAGACACCAATTGGGATCGGTCGACTTTGTGTCATTCGCTGTTTAGCGTGGGCGCAGCTGTACAGAATGTTTCTCACAGACTGTACTATCATATAGACGGTCTCGCTCCCTCTTTTCTTTTGTGGAGTACAGTAAAACGAGTCAACGGGGAAATAAAACCATTAACCTTTCACCTCTCCACAAAAATAGCAAGGTCGCAAACAAGACAGCTGCAGCTTGTATGAAGTCCGACTTCAATATCCCCCTGTGTGTGGCGAGGTCCCCCTCCTTCCGCTTCTCCCAGATACGGTCTCTTCCTACAACCGACTTCAAACGTCTCAATTACCCTCGGCTTGATGGGAAATATGCTAATGCATAACACTATCGCTCGCCTGCTGGGAGCTCACCACAGCCCTGCAGTTGGCTTGTTCTGAACGAGCTCGAAAAATTGTTGCAATCCCTTGCCTTCCGGCCCTCCTCATCCCTTGATTCCCTTGTATAAAGGAGGAACTGAGCGGTCATCGCATTTAGGACGCTCATGTGTAACGTAATCATGCTAAGTGCCTATAGAGGTTGAGACCGCTGCCTCTATTAAAGTCGGTCCCTTTAAACGTGCGGCCTGAGAAATGTGTGAAATCGGAAAAATGGGAAAGAGGCCTCTGAAGAAAATGACACCCAGCTGGTAATGAAGAGAGTAAAGCCTTGCTGACTTGCTATAACTATTGTTTATACTTAGGGTAAGGACTTTGAACAACACCTTAAACCTAACTATTAGGTAAATGATACCTAAAATATTTCCACACAATTACAGCAAAAATGTATATCAATGCACAATCAAGATTTACAGATACAGACTGTACTGTTTACATTTTTAGCAGTATGCTAGTATATACAGTAAATGCTAACGAAGCTAGCAGACACAACATAAATGACTTCATATGCCGTATGGAAGCATGCTTCCATCTAAAGTTGGTTTTCTGAGTAAAAATAAGTGTAGATAAAGATAATAGTGAGTTTAAAATAGTCTGTGGCATAATTGCAAAATAAAAGTCATAATTGCAAGAAATGGAGTTTTATTGTGAAATACAACAACTTGATATTTCTCATAACTGCAACTTTAGTTGTAACGTTATGTTTGACAGTGTATATTCCTGCAGTTGTGACTTTATTTCTTGAAGCTGAAACTTTATAAAGCTGTAAGTTTGAATCAGAATGTCCTTCATATTTATTTCAAAGTGGAAACATGTTTCAATAATTAACTAAGATTAATAAAATGATCACAACACCATTGTCTTTTTTATCTGTATTTTAATAGGACAATGAATTCTATTTATTCATAGACACTGCACCGGACTAAACAACGGGTTTGTATTTTTTTTTTTATCATTGTTTTTCAATAATTCATATATTTTAATGTCCATAACACAAGCTGTAACAAATTCCAAAGGACCGTCGTCACCTGGTAGTCATTTAAATGTACATTATATCACAAACAGAAAGTCTGTTTTAAAAGTCTCTTGTGGATCCAAAAAAAGAAAAGAAAAGAAAAGAAAAGAAACATTTTCTGCAAGTCTGTGAGCGCATGCACTCTGTCAATCTTGTCCTCCACACAGGAATTTTTTTTTTTTAATAAAATCTCCAAACCTAAATGGTCCAGCCTTTGCAGTCGTTGATTTAAAAAGTAAAATGTGAGACATTAAATTTTCTGTCCACTGAAATTAGAACAAAAGAAGAAACTGTAATAAATTTCACTACACTGAAGAACAAATTTACAGCACAGGTGCACTAGCAACACTCTCTCATAGTTTTCGGTTTTCATCTTTTCTTTTTTGTATTATACAACTGAAATACATTTATAATATATAATCAACACCATTTTAGTTTTAAAAATATGCATTTGTGAGATTCTATTCCCCCGGTAACCCTTTTAATACAAAGCATATCTTTACAAAAAGAATCTTGTTGCATAAGTCACATGGTAAAGCAAGAATGGGTGCAGGCATTGAGCAGGAGGGCAGTGGTGTGTGTGTGTGTGTGTGTGTGTGTGTGTGTGTGTGTATTGAGCAAGGCGCATTAAGAACTCCTCACTACAAATTGCACTGACATCGGTATAAAAAATATCAACATTATAGACTATTTTCTTGCTAATTCCAGAGATTAAATGGCAGATAAGAGAGATTTAATCTTTCAGGTGCAGAGATTTTTTTTTAACACTATTTGATTAATAATAATACGTTTTGAATGAATCTCACAGTCATGTTTCTGTCCAAAATCAAAAGAAATTATATTTTGCTTACATAAAATCTAAACAGATTTTGTGGATTATTTTCATGACAATTAAGCACGACACCCCCAAAACTGTCATTACTGTAATGCCAAAATACAATTTTCAATCACAATTTACATTTCTGAAGTGTTTTTACAATCATTCTGAAGCATTATATATTTGCTTTTAAAAATACTGTATTACAGTAACGAAAATCACCAATGAGAATGAGAATACAAAAGACTAAAATATTATGGTAATGAGAATTTGCATGGAGTCAAGTGTACTTAATTATCATTAAAATGTTTTTATTATTTTTAAAACAAGCAAAGTATAATTCATTCTCTTTTGATTTTGGAGTTAAATAAACCTGAACGTGACTTTGTGAGATTCACGTTTTAAGTTAATCACAATGATTTAATAATCTCCAAAATAGTACTAAGAATCTGGACAATTCTCAATTTGATGCCATAATCCAGAAATAATACACAGACTTAATGTTTGCAGACAAAACTACATCTTTAAAGGGAGGGACAAAAAGTAAGAACTCAAAAAAAAGAAATGTCCTGGACAGGCTCTATGCTCTGGTCCATGCTGGCCCGTTTCACCATTTGTATGACAACATGCACAATAATTTTTAACGAAGATAATAAATAAGCACGTTATTTTTCTTTTCACAGTTAACTCACAAACTTTGGAGTACAAAACGGAATGGCTAGTATTAGAGCTTAAGTCCACAAGCCTCCCTCTCAGTTTGAGAAAGTCAAATACATTAAAACACAAAAGGCGTTTCCTTTTCCTTTTAGCTTTTTCCCACCAAAAAAAGAAAAAGAAGGATAACAAACATCTCATCAGGCCAGGCAAGGAGTGAACGCAACATGGGTGGGACGGAGAGAGTGTGAGACAGGATTTTCTCCATTTGTCACCTGTATCAACAGGCCAATCTCTCAAAACAGCTGTTTTCACACACTTGTTGGGTTGGAAAGATCTATAACTAGGCAAAAGTAAAAAGCACACATTCTGACAGAAAAAGCCAATCCTTATTGCTCATGCCAAATTGAAAAAGGACAAAGACTTACGCAAAACATGCAAGAGATCGATCTCGATCACACACACGCACACAAAAGCATCCGACCGTACACTCTAGTAGAGCCCAGCTTTACTTTGAAGTATCAAAAGTGTGTGTATAGCTGTCTAAAAGTTTGTAAAATCCCGCCCCTGCTGGTACACTCCTTATTCGTCCCAAAATCTGGCGATCCCATCAAATTGAAGACAACAGATTCAAAGACTCACAATACTGAAAAATTATAGAAGCTGTAACAACCACAATGGTCATTGTTTTCCTCTATGGGTTGAGTGAAAGCCTATTGGACCCCAGCGTGAGTCACATGAAGTATGGGCCTAGAGGTGGAGCTGATGGAGCTCACAGAGACGGAGAGCTCTGGGCGGGAGCCGGTTAAAAAAAAAAGGTCCAGCTATGGCCCATCCTGCTGCAATGCCTCCTCCACTACACTAAGGGGTTCCGTCGATCCTTTCCGCTCCAGCGTCCACTCGCTAAATAAAAGGGCTAATGGTCACGTCGGACAGTCTATAACGCCGACACCCTGACAATGTTGCTTTGCAAGAAGTCGCGTGAGCTAGCCAAGTCTCCGCCCTCGGGTGTGGTCAAAGGCGGGGTGGGCATGCTGATCACAGCGGCAGTGATGTAGGACTGCTTTTCTGAATTCAGGGGTACTGTCTCCTCAAACTTGGCATTAAGACTGGAGCGGCTGCATAGGAAAAGAGAGGGAGAGAGAGAGGGTGGGTGAGAATCCAATTCAGCTGATGGGCAAATTTCGCCAGCTGTTGGAGGGATCATGATAGCGTTCCCAGAGTATGCTGGCAATGGGGGGGGGGGGGGGGGGGGGCTTTACAGGATTCCAGCAGCATGAATCACTATGAGAACAACCCAAATACCCAGATATACAGAGAACCTGCATAAAACACACTACACTTTACATACTATGTGTTAGACAGGACATATTATGAATACTAAATTCTATACACTGATTGCTAAACGTTATGCATAGCAATTCTGTGCTTTAATATGCTCTAATACTACACATACTATGCATTATACTAATTCTATTTATGCATTCTAGATTATATGCACGGCACATTGTATTTTACATATGTTCACTACATTCTATGCACAATACTTTGCATTCATCATGCATATTAGATATTATGCACTAAACACTGCATACTAATCTTTATAATTACACACTATATTCCATATACTTAGATACTAACTACAATGCACTACATAGTATGCAATCTATGCAGAATATGGTGTATAATACATACTATGCACAGTGTAGCGCATATGATGTAGTTTGCACATGTATGTAGCTGGAGAATGCATATTAGCGTATTGATTAATTATGCATACTATATAGAATAAAATGTGCAATGCATAATGTGCAGTATTTAGTATACATATGTAAAATATAGTATGCATTACACGTAATCTACATATTATGCATACTAAATCTATGAACTAACTATTCTACATACTATGCACTACATATTCCGTACTAATTATTATACATGTGCAAATTACATCATGCTGCGCAGTATGCATTATATTCTATATATGCATTCTTGATTACAAGCACTACACACAATTACTGGATTTTACATATGTATGCAAAATACTATGCACTGCATACTTCATTTTTACATTTGCATACTAAATACTATGCACTACATACTGAATATTATGCATTACACAATGTATCCCACATATGCGTACTAATTCGTTGCTCTAATATGCATTCTTTGTTCTTAGGGTTGCAAAAAGGTGGAAAGTTTCCAGTAAATTTCGGAAACATTCCGGAAATTTTGGAAACTTTAGAGGATTTTTTGGAAAGTTTCCGGAAATTTTCCACCCCTTTGCAACTCTACTTGTACTACATATTGTGTACTATGCATTATACATTTAATATACATTCTAGATTATAAGCACTACACAAACCCCTCTGGAAAAACTCACCTTCTTAATATAGTCAGTATTATGAACACTTCTAAATAAGACACAGCTCTGACTCATCTCTATTCAGACCGCAGCCAATATATCAACATATTACTTCTCCTTATGTGTGTGTAAGTGTGCCTGAGTGCTGTGAGAGCACCTGTTGCTCAGCGGTCTCTCTCTGATCTGGATGGTGCTGAGCTCCTGTATGCTGCCTCTGCGGATGGTGGCCATGTTGGAATTGGGAACATTGAAGCTCTTGCGCTTGTTTCTGCGTGTGCAGCAGGAGGACAGGCCATGTGGAGAAGAGGACAGCGAGGAGGAACGGGACATGGATGGCTTCGCTAGGGAAACCTCCATACAGCTTGTCTCATAAGTTTGCTCATCTACAAACTCATGATTCTAAGAGAGAGAGAGAGAGAAAACTGGATTTTTTTCTGATTTTGCATTATATTGTATGATCATTATATTTCATAATGTATTACTAAAGAAATAAATAATTTCTCATTCAGAATAATGAAAGAACACCATTCCAGAAGTCCACTGTATGCATATAATATTAATTATTATTTTACTGCTTTGCCCAAATTAATTATCCATTTCAATAAGTGCTGACAGGAACTTAAATAAATAATGGTAAATCTCAATTAGATTTGTCTCAATAACAAAAATTAGGCATTTAATAATGCAAGCCAGTTAAAAAATATAATCAGAGGAGTCATTGAATCCAGATTCACTGTAGCTTTTGCTGTTTCTCAAACAGTTTTGCATTTTCAGCAGGACACTGGAATTTTCCTTTCAAATGTCTCGAGTCTAGTGCCCTAGGAAAGCCAGAGAGGGTCACAGTCTGTTCTCTAGACTGTCATGACTCTAGCTGGCAGGGGACAACAGTGGTTGTCATTTTCATGCCAGTGTCTGACTAATGATTTCTCTTGAGAGAAAAACTGCACATGTTTTTGGAAAACCCACAAGCACTGAGGCACAGAAGTCGTCTGGCACTGTTTAATGTTAAAGGGTACAGACAAAAAAAAATTTTGTCCACTTTCACCCTTATTTGTCTTTCTGCCAGAGTTCTCAAATTAAGTTTAATTCAAATATGGCACACAAAATGTTTAATGTCAGTTATGGTTATCAGTTCATAAGCCATCACATTCCAGGTTTTGCAGCTAATAACGACTCAGGCTGTTCCTTGCACAAAGCTATTTTTAGAAAACGTGTCCTTTTTGTTTAAGCAAAACCTGGAAAATTGCACTTGTACTTGGAAAAAAGTTATGGTGCTTTTCTTGGAGCTCTACAGTTCTTGCACCTGGGACATTCTGCCAAACTTCTCCTTTTGTAAATGCTAACACAATTTTCATTTTTGTGTGAACTTTCAGTCTAAATACAGTCGATACGGACACCTGACCTGTAACTGCTGAACCTATTGAAGGTAGCTATTGAAGGTACTAAAGAAAACAGCTGAGAAATTGTAGAAGAACCTCATAATGTTTTTTACAGATGTGCTTAGCATGCTTCCTAGGACACCTGTATATCAATAAGATCAAGTAATGCCAAAGCTAAATTGCTGAGAACAGCTTCCAGTTATGTGCAAAGTTTTCTCCAGAGGTTCTTACCGTGGTTTTCTCCAAGCAGTGCAGAAGATGGTGATGCTGGGTCTCAAAAGTGGGGTTGGTCTTACATACCAAAGCTTGGCCGGCCTCTTTTGATGCCTTATTGGAGAAACAGAAAACACAGCTTATCAACTTACCGCCGCAGAAAGAAACTGAGAGAAAAGACAAGACAGCAAGGCCTGAATTCTCACAATGGTCTAGCAACATTGAGACAGTTTTGAGGAACGTTTGGCTAGTTCATTGTGACAACAGTAGGCTCTAGGTCACTGCCACGTCCTGTTCTCTCAACATCACAATCTTGGCAGATGGCTCTTAGTTCAAAAACAGTGGACAACAGGAACAAGAGTATTCTGTGTGTGTCAATGGCTATTGAATTTATGTTCAGGAGATCCTAATTATTGGAAAAAAGTATGAGGAAAAGTTAAACGTCTTCTGTATTTGAACCATGACGGCCACCGTACCCAAACTCACTAGAGCCTTAATGAATCAGCATGACGCAGTGACCAGACGACTAGAGCAAGAGTGCCCAATCCTGCTTCTGGAGGGCCAATGTCCCGCAAAGTTTATCTCCAACATATTTGCCTGGAAGTTTCTAGTAATCTTGAAGACCATGGCTGGCTCCAAAATCATATACTATACTCTCTGAATAGATAGTTCTTTTGAACAAGCAATTACTTCGCATTAAAAAGTATGTTTTACATCAAGAGATCTCAACTCTGGCCCTCAAGGTCTACTTTCCTGCAGTGTTTAGTGCCAAACTCACCTGCCTGTAACTTTCTAGTAATTCTGAAGACCTTGATTAACTTGTTTAGGTGAATTTGATCAGGGTTGGAGCTAAACTCTGCAGGAAAGTGGACCTTGAGGGGCAGAGTTGAGAATGTCTCTTCTATACAGTATGAACTCAAAATATGAATCCAGAACATGTTTGCAATTACAACAAGGGACAAAAACTGTCCATTGGATACGCACTTCAGAATCTTGGCGGAAGTAATAGGTCATTTGGAAACTTTTTGCCTACTGTTTTATGAATCTTTTGAATTCTGACTCTTTTCACAATCTGTTTTCACCTACTCTATGGTAGGGAAGTATGTGATTTCGGATGCAGACATTAAGGGTTAGTTTGCACAAAAATAAAAATTATTTCATTAATTACTCATCCTCATGTCATTCCAAACCTGTAAGACCTTCGTTCGTCTTCAGAACACAAATTACGATATTTTTGATGAAATCCAAGAGCTTTCTGACCCTGCAGACAGCAAAGGAACCACTACGTTCAAGGCCCAGAAATGTATCAAGGACATTGTTAAAACAGTCCTTGTGATATCAGTGGTTCAACCTTAATTTTACGAAGCTACGAGAATAGTTTTTGTGCGCAAAGAAAACAAAAATAATGACTTTATTCAACCATTACTTCTCTTCCGGGTCAGTCTCTGCCACCATTATTGACAGCACAACTATACATGTTTCTACATTAGAACGCTGGCTCCTGCGTCAGCAGCATCACACAAATGCGTTGTGGTACTTTCATGAATGGCAGAGGGAGCTGACATGGAAGAGAAGAATTGTTGAATAAAGTTTTTATTTTTGTTTTCTTTGCACACAAAAAGTATTGTTATAGCTTCATACAATTATGGTTGAACGACTGATGCCACATGGACTGTTTTAACGATGTCCTTACTATGTTTCTGGGCCTTGAATGTGGTGGTTTCCTTGCTGTCTATGGAGGGTCAGAAAGCTCTTGGATTTCATCGAAAATATCCTAATTTGTGTTCTGAAGACGAATGAAGGTGTTACGGATTTGGAACGACATGAGGGTGAGTAATTAATGACAGAATTTTCATTTTTGGGTGAACTAATCCTTTATTAGCTGGTCCAGGTGTATTGGCTTGGAGCTAAATTTTGCAGGATAGTGGCCCTTCAGGAGCAGTATGGGACACCCCTGGACTAGGGTGCTGTTTATCGAGAGCCTGCGTATAGTCAACAGGCACTGGATCGACACGCCTCGTGGTCTCTGCCTCACATTAAACCCCACCTCCCATTTAGATGTTGACATGCAGCTCAGACAGTTTCATTCCTCCATGTGATGTGTTCTGATGATGTCATGAAGACAGAGAGATAGAGAGCGAGCACAGGCCAGTCCGGACAGCCGTGAGAAAATCATTCAAAAATGCATGTTAAAAAATGCATGGAGCACAAGTGTAGTAGTTGTCGAAAAAAGCAGTTAAACCAACAAGTAGACAAGATACACAAGGTAATAAAACCCAAAAGCAAAGTAGTTGAGAGATGGAGAAAAGGGTTGCAGTAAAAAACAGGGGGGCCCCGTTGGTACTGGAGCTGATGGCCGTGGCCCCCACAAGGCCAAGCCGCATGCACCGCACTGCCATTGGACAAGAGATCACACGATTATTGTCTCATGACCAGCCACCAGGGAGAGGTGCCGGTGCACCCGGTCTAGGCGTGAGAAAGTGTGAAAGACAGAGAGAGAGAGAGTTAGAGGAACACCACGGAAGAGTTGAATGGGGACAGCAGCCCTGCTGGACCCCGGCCCCCTGGCGGAGAGGCGAATGGCTAGGGGGGGAAGAGGGGTCCACATGCACCAGCCCATCATGTCACGTTCCATTAAGAGAGACCCCGACGACTTGGTTTCCACAGTTACCTCCTCCTCTGCTTCCGCCAGCTTCCCATTGCGTTTGTACTGCAAATAAGCGTTAGCGCCCCCGCTCTTCGTCGCATGAATTCTAGCAAGCCTGGTTTTCTGTTCAGGTGGACAAACACACGAGCGTTTAGCCTAACACTTCCTCTTCTCGTGGTCAATGTGAGTGTGAATGTGATCGTGGTGTGACTGGAGGTTTGCATGCTCATGTCCGACATGAAGAATGGCAATGTGTTCCTCTCTAAAAGCACTTTGATGCTACAATAAAAAATTGTAACAATACCAGTTTTTCTATAATGTAGCTGGGTTTATATGGCAAAGAGCTGATCTTTTGACACCATATATAAAATTTGAAAAAAAATATTAAATGAATTAATAAATAATAATAAAATAAAAACAAAACTATATAAAAATTAGCAAATAAAATTATTAATTTTATTCAGCAAGGGTGCATTAAATTGACTAAAAGTGACATATTTATAAAGTTACAAAAGATTTCTATTTCCAATAAAAGCTATGTTTTTTAAGTTTCTGTTCATCAAAGAATGTCTCATGGTTTTCACAAAAATATTTAGTTTCAGTTTTCAAAACGGATTATCAGAAACTTGAGCAAAAAATCAGCATATTAGAATGATTTCTGAAGGATCGTGTGACACTGAATACTGGAGTAACGATGCTGAAATTTCAGATTTGGAATAAATTACAATTTAAAATATATAAATAGAAAACAGTTATTTTAAAATTGTAATAATATTTCACAATATTACTGTTTTTGCTGTATTTTGATCAAATAAATGCAGCCTTGGTGAGAATAAAAGGGTTTTTCTTAAAAAAAAAACATCTTAATATAATACCATAAAATAATACAATAGCATACTAGTTGTTGAATAAAATAATACAATTAAATTAAAAGATTGTCAAATTACTCAAGGCAAAGTTTTCATTCTTGAATTTTAGTCTTTTCAAGCTTTTCTCTTTATAGCTCCACATAAATTGTCAGACTAAAAACCTGCATTTGTGTCAAAATATCAGATCTTTAAGACTGCTATAAATATTTTAATCATTAAAATATGATTTGTTTTTTTAAATATTTAAATTTTTGCCAACATATCATAATATTTATATGATACTAGTGTCGACAACTGAAACTTTGGTATTGTTACAACCCTAATGTCCTTTCTCACTTCTCCCTCTCCTACTCTCATTCTCAGTCCCTAGTTAACTGAAAAAACAGACTGTTGTTCTTGGGTGGACTGGTTGTACTGTTTATCTGTGTGTGTGTGTGTGTGTGTGTGTGTGTGTGCAGGGGGAGTGGGATATCTGAACTGTTCGTGTCTCCCATGGGGTGGCTGGAGTCGAACGGCTAAATTAAGAGAAGACACTCATCTAATGAGATATGATGTGATGTCACAACGTCTGCGTATTCTGATCACCCCCAGAGGAGAACCGGTTACAAAACACAGCATCTGTTCTTCCTGTGCCTGGTCTCATTGGCCACGTACACACTGTAGCTAAATACAGTCATGACCCCTTATTAGTGTTTAATTTTGTTCTGTACACAGAGAGTTACGTTATTTCTAACTTTGATGATGACAAAATAATTGCATAGTATGCACAAAATTGGTATAAATGGCTTACGAGCATAAACAATCGAGTTTAGTTTACTAAACACAGACAGATGTTGTTAACCTTCACTAACAAGAAAAGGTTTCACTCTGTTAATCACTGCAAGTTCAGAAGTGACTCCTGTTTTCCATACGGACATGAAATTATGATTTACGGCAGGAATACTCATGACAGATGTAATGACAGATCACAACACTCCTGCCATAATAAATTCAGACGTCTAAACCGCAGGCTAATGCATCGACTATAAATGTAGTGTGTGCTTGTGGACAGCCTCATTGATTATAATGGCAGTCGCTGTGCAGATGGGCTGTAAAACTTACATTTAAATTTAATTGCTAAAGTAATCAGATTAATTGAGGTTTCAGAATTAATTGAATCGTTTCTTTTAAATAATCCTGAAGCTAAGCATGAGGATATCCAAATTCCATCATCACTGATTGGAGCATAGCCGCATTCCACTTGCTGCCTATTCAAACATCAAAGTTATGATAAGAACAAATTAAATGAATTTGAGGACATTTACCTTTAAAGGAATAGTTCAGGCCATCCAAGACGTACAGTAGATGAGTGCGTTTCTTCATCAGAACAGATTTGGAGAAATTTTACTTCATATCACTTGCTCAACAATTCATCCTCTGCAGTGAATGGGTGCCGTCAAAATGAGAGTTGATAAAAATATCACAATAATCCACAAGTGATCCACACAACTCCAGTCCATCAATTAACATTTTATGAAGTGAAAAGCTGCATGTTTGTAAGAAATAAATACATCACACTGCTTTTAACTTCAAACCATTGCTTCTGGCTAAAATACTAGTCTTCTATCCCATACCATTCTTTCTCCAGTGAAAAATCTGTCTTGTCTGAATCAGGAGAGAAATATGCACAGATCAACCCCTGTTTACAAGTGAAAACGGTCCAAAATTAGTTCAAACAAATATATAAGTGGATTTTGATGTGAGAGGACAATAGTGGATGGACTTTTTCAGGACAAAGTGTTGCTATGAATTGGTATTTTGGCCAGAAGCAATGGTTTGAAGTAAAAATGCCTTAATTTGTTAATAAAGTAAAAGCCACTTAAAGTGTAATCTGTGGATTTGTTTCCTACAAACACACAGATTACACTTTACAAGGCAAAAATTGATGGGTTGGAGTTGTGTGAATTACTTGTGGATTATTGTGATGTTTTATCAGCTGTTTGGACTCTCATTCTGACGGCACCCATTCACTGCAAAGGATCCATTAATGCTACATTTCTCCAAATCTGTTCTGATGAAGAAACAAACCCATCTACATCTTGAATGGCCTGAGAGTGAGCAAATTTTCATTTTTGAATGAACTATTCCTTTAAATACACCCAAAATTCCACAGTGTGTATGTGGCCGTTTTCTCTTTTGTTCTATTCTGACTCGCTCTCATTCTTTTTTTTCTTTGTTATATATCTGCCGTTCTCAAAGTTACTCTGCCTGTGTGTCTTATTTCTGTGTGTTTGTGTTTCAGTCTGCTGTGTTGTAGTACGGGATGTGATCTGGGCATGCACTAGAAATGATGGTTCCACAGAGACCTGCAGTTAACATACCACAGAGACACAAACACCACTCAGCGTGCAGACATCTGGGTCACAAGCACATTGTGCCAAGTTGTATTAAATACTATCCCAGCGTCATTTTTCTGTATTTGTGTGTACATGGTCCTGTCAGGGTCTAATCTCTTTGCCACAGCCAGACCTGCTTTTATATCAAGAGAACATCTACATTTGAGCCCAGCTCTGAGATCAGATGCCACGGACCCACAGTGGGCGGCCCGACTAGGGTACCTTTTGGGCACGCCGTTTCTCTGCACGCTGACTCTGATGGTAGATCCGACTGAAATTGGACACAATGACGGGGACAGGAAGAGCGATCACCAACACTCCACTCAAAGAACAAATAGAGCCGAAGATCTTCCCCACGATGGTCTTAGGAACCATATCTCCATATCTGTAGCACATAAAAAAAGAGAGAGAGAAAAAAAGAGAGTCAGGACATATACGGGTCAGTGGCAATGGTTCAGTGACAAATCAAACAATGAAAACCAGAAATATTTTTAAAAATCTAGCTGAAAGAAATACAAAAATATAAAGATGTTGCTGGAAAAACCTCAAGTGGTGTAACCATCAACTAAAAATTACTCAAATATTCTCTTTACACTTTGACAACTTATCTTTTTATATTAAAGTTCAAAATCAGTTCTGTTTATTATTTATTTGTTGGTTTGTAATCAAATTATCATGGCAGCATGTTTTTTAAAAAAAGGTCTATGGAAGTCTATGCAACTTTTTTTTTTTTTTTGGTTTTTGAACATTTTTTCTTCATTTTCTTTATTCTTCAAATATTTTTTTTCAATACAAGTTTTCATTTTATTATTAAAGGTTACAACATCTGATCTTTCTCATTAATTCATTCATTTTATTGTCAGATGATAACAAAATGGGTTCTTGCATGTATAAGTACGACACTAGAATTTTCCAAATATATTTTAAAATAAATTTGCTTCTCTACTTATTTTTTTATATAAAAATATTACTAAACTATTATACCAGAGATAATAACCGATTTATAACCGATTATAAAAATGAATTTTTATAAAAAAAAATGCAAATCTTCATCATAGAATATATTTATTCCAGTCATTGCTTTATAATGTATTTTTGGATTTCATAGTTCTAGGCAAAAAAATGCCACGTCATTGACCCTGAAACTGCAGAAATATTTGTGATCTTTACAAGCAGGTTTTTAATTTTTTGCTTTTGTCAGCAACACACTTCTCCTTCATTTTTACCAGCTCAGGTCATTTCATTTGGTGAAAAGAAACAGATGACATCACTAGGGGGCACTAGAGAATCATATAGCATGGGGCAAACGTTCATTCTCCAATTTTGTGAAAAGCTTTTCTTTTTCTACATTTGACCTCAGGCTTTTTTCCTCATAAAGCCTTAACATCCTCAAACTTTTAACTCGATGTTAAAAAATGACTGTTTACATGTGGTGGGAAGAGCTGCATGCACGTGTGGGCTGAGTTTCATACTACAAGATCAAGTTCTCTGACCTACTTTCCCAACTCTCAATACAAAATTACATTAAAAAAATAACCATTACAATGATCCAAAGCGCTCATATTCCTCACAATGTCGTCCTAAAATGGCATTCATGTGAACATACTGTCTTGGGAACATGCAGTACTGCCACGATTTCATTCTGGTTCCAACAAACACACATTCCCCTTCTGTTGTACCACCTCCTCTTCATCTTTTTAAAGCAGGCCAACGAGTGACAAACCAACTCTGTCACTGGCATTCAGAAGACGATCTGTCGTTAGTCAACAGAATGGAGATAACACCATCCTGGTTTATCTCATCAATCCAAAATCTGTCAATTACTAGTTGCACTTGCACCATGATATTTTGGACATGCACCATGGCAAAAGCATTGAATTCTTTGAAGGACATTTACATATACTCATGCTTTTATCTGAAGTGACTTAGACAAGGAATATCGCAAGCAAGTAGCATGTAAATATTGCGAATATTGCTATCATTCAGTACCATGCCATGATAAGCCTAATTGTCAAAGCACCGCCACGGTATTTTTTCTGTCATCAAATTTTTCATCACAATGGTTTTGCTATGACTGGAATTTTAACATCTGAAGTGATATAAAATGTTCCAGGGCATCAGCGTGAGCCAAGACCTCCATCTTTCATTTGGTGAAGAGTCAGGTCTGACTATTTGCCCTCAAAAAGCATAGTGACTGTATTAGCTACACCTTACCTGAATGTAAAACAGTTCAGAATCACCCAGCAAGCACATTACATATTCACATCCTCACTGTGCTCCATTTTAAGTAGCTGAAGTTTTATATTTGTGTACAAACAACTGAATAACAACAGTGAAAATATCTTAAATGCACAGTTCGCCCAAAACATAGTCATCGTTCACTCATCCTCAAACCTTATGACTGTTGGTTGTATTTAATTAGACTAAATAATGTCGCATTACAAAATTGTGAGTTATGTAGTCATATATGAGATATAAAGTTGAAATCATGAGATAAAAAATCTCATGAAAAAAAGCATATACAGACTAGACATCATGGATATGTATATGTGCTACAAGGGTCAGTGCGGTGTTAAATGCACAATAGCGCTGTGCATTCATTTCCGCCTGCACATATTTCTTCTCAATGGACACATGCTATGATTTAAAAGAAAAAAATAAATTAGAGCTATGCATTTCTGAAAGCAGCGTATAGTGTGCCGTGACGGCGCTGAGAGGTTTCCGTGCTCTAAGTGAAGGATCTAATTGAATTACGGCAATGAGAATATGAGCTCAAGGGGCCCGATGTGACAAAGCCTCGAAAGACTGAGCCATAATTACGGACGGCACCAAGTCGACTTCTCCAATTAAACGCCTGTAATTAAATATGCCAGTGACAGAGAAAGGGAGAAAGACAAGACATGCAAAGAGTTAAGAGGCTCTCGTTTCTGCTTTGTACTGTGGTCGGCACTATCGACGGCACTGACCCAGACATTCAGAGCCCTGAAAAATATCCATATTAATGGTTGCATGAGCTATAGCGGTATTCATGACTGATCAATAGAGAGCTTTGTGATCCACTGCACCGACAGACAATAGACTCATTATAAGAGACCAATAAAGTCCCTTGTAGGCAATTACCCTCATAATTAGATTTGTGTACATGATGAATATGTCGACCACTAGCTGCTAATCCAAATCCGCACACTAAACTGTTATTTGCAAAGTGTGTGTGCTCTCGCTGGAGCGTCACATTTAGATGCTCCACGGCCAGTCTGAACGTAATAAAAGACATTGACCTTGCACTGTGTCAGGTGTGTGTGTGTATGTGTGTGAAGCAAACTAGAGGGGACAGCAAGGACTGTAATTTTCTCTCAGCGTTTGTCATTTCTCTGCTGCTCACTGTCCAGTACTTTTACGTATGACAGCATCCCTATTAACCCAGCTGGCCTGCACTGGTCACTCTTACACACACAGAAAACTGAGCAAATTATTGCAGTTTAGATCATCACAAGCATTTCCCTGCAGCCCAATATATGGCAATCACAAATACACAGATGTACATATCGCTTTTAATATGATGGGTAAACAACTCAGGCAGTTAATCTAGAGATTTTAGAGATTACATTTCACACAATTGCAATTTATCTCAAACAATTGTGACTTTAATTCTCACAATGTAACTTCATATCTCACAATTTTGAGTTTGTTTCTCGTACATGCATCAATCACTTGTAACTGCAAAATTCATTTCAAATAAATGCAACTATTTCCTGTAAATGCAACTTTTTTAGAATTGCGACTACCTCTAACAATTGCGACTTTCACAACTTTTCACATCTCTGTGACTTTTTTTCTCGTAAGAACATCTATTTCTCGTAATTGCAAAATTATTACCTAAATAAACGCAACTTAAAGGGATACTCCACCCCAAAATGAAAATTTGTCATTAATCACTTATCCCCATGTTGTTCCAAACCTGTTAAAGCTTCATTCGTCTTCGGAACACAATTTAAGATATTTTAGAAGAAAACCAGGAGGCTTGTGACTGTCCCATTGACTGCCAAGTAAATTACACTGTCAAGGTCCAGAAAATATGAAAAACATTGTCAAAATAGTCCATTTGCCATCAGTGGTTCAACCGTACCGTTATGAAGCGACGAGAATACTTTATGGAAATAAAACAAAAATAACGACTTCATTCAACAATTCGTCACTGTAACGTCACCGTAGCGCCGTTTTGGAGAATATTGCTGCAGGCAAAATGCTTACGCTCTTCCGTGTCAGCCACAACATAGGGATGCGCTGTTTGTGTTCAAATCAAAGTGTAAATCCACGTAGAAAACGTATCCTTGTGTCGCGGCTGACACAGAACAGCATACGCATTTTGCGTGCAGCGATATTCTCCAAAATGACGGTGACGTTACAGTGCCGAATTGTTGAATAAAGTCGTTATTTTTGCTTTATTTCCGTATTTCCAAAAAGTATACTCGTCGCTTCATAACGTTACGGTTGAACCACTGATGGCAAATGGAGTATTCTGATGATGTTTTTCATACTTTTCTGTTTTTGCCCCCATTTTTCATGAGCTTTTTCAAGACTTTTCTATTTACCCAAAAGGCCTATTTCTCTCAAAATATACAAATCTGTCTAAATCTGTGTTAGTGAGCTCTTCTCCTTTGCCGAGATAATCCATCCACCTCACAGGTGTGGCATATCAAGATGCTGATTAGACAGCATGATTATTGCAGAGGTGTGCCTTAGGCTGGCCACAATAAAAGGCCACTTTAAAATGTGAAAATGTGCAGTTTTATCACACAGCACAATGCCATAGATGTGGAAAGTTTTGAGGGAGCATGCAATTGGCATGCTGACTGCAGGAATGTCCACCAGAGCTGTTGCCCATGAATTGAATGTTCATTTGAAGTGAAGTGACATTCAGCCAAGTATGGTGACCCATACTCGGAATTCGTGCTCTGCATTTAATCCATCCAACGTGCACACACACAGCAGTGAACACACACACCGTGAACACACACCCGGAGCAGTGGGCAGCCATTTTATGCTGCAGCGCCCGGGGAGCAGTTGTGGGTTCGGTGCCTTGCTCAAGGGCACCTCAGTCGTGGTATTGAGGGTGGAGAGAGCGCTGTACATTCACTCCCCCCACCTACAATCCCTGCCGGCCCGAGACTCGAACCCGCAACCTTTTGATTACAAGGCCGACTCTCTAACCATTAGGCCACGACTTCCCCGATTTCTTCCCGACGATTTCTCTACCATAAGCCATCTCCAAAGGCGTTTCAGAGAATTTAGCAGTACATCCAACCAGCCTCACAACCGCAGACCACGTGTAACCACACCAGCCCAGGACCTCCACATCCAGCATCTTCACCTCCAAGATCGTCTGAGACCAGCCACCCGGACAGCTGTTGCAACAATCAATTTGCATAACCAAAGAATTTCTGCACAAACTGTCAGAAACTGTCTCAGGGAAGCTCATCTGCTCGACCTGACTGCTGTTTGTTGTTGTAACTGACTTGAGTGGGCAAATTCTCACATTCAATGGCATCTGGAACTTTGGAGAGGTGTTCTCTTCACGGATGAATCCCAGTTTTCACTGTACAGGGCAGATGGGCAGACAGCGTGTATGGCGTCGTGTGGGTGAGCGGTTTGCTGATGTCAACATTGTGGATCGAGTGGCCCATGGT
This sequence comes from Barbus barbus, assembly GCF_936440315.1. Lineage (NCBI taxonomy): Eukaryota > Metazoa > Chordata > Actinopteri > Cypriniformes > Cyprinidae > Barbus > Barbus barbus. Next base: position 20,319,314 of record NC_136717.1, read on the forward strand.
GGCAGTGGGGTTATGGTACAGGCAGGCATATGTTATGGACAACGAACACAGGTGCATTTTATTGATGGCATTTTGAATGCACAGAGATACCGTGATGGCCAGCATACTCACCGGACATGTCACCCATTGAGCATGTTTGGGATGCTCTGGATCGGCGTATACGACAGCGTGTTCCAGTTCCTGCCAATATCCAGCAACTTCACACAGTGTGTTGCACTGCGTGAGGCAAATGGTTGTCACAACCGATATTGACTGGTTTTCGGACCCCCCAATACAGTAAAACTGTACATTTTAGAGTGGGCTTTTATTGTGGCCAGCCTAAGGCACACCTGTGCAATAATCATGCCGTCTAATCAGCATCTTGATATGCCACACCTGTGTGGTGGATGGATTATCTCAACAAAGGATAAGTGCTCACTAACACAGATTTAGACAGATTTGTGAACAATATTTGAGAGAAATAGACCTTTTGTCTACATATAAAAAGTCTTAGATCTTTGAGTTCAGTTCATGAAAAATGGGGGCAAAAACAAAAGTGTTGCGTTTATAATTTTGTTCAGTGTAGCTTCTTGTGACTACAACTTTCTCGTAAAATGCAGTTATTCTCCTAATATGACCTTTCTCTCACAGTTGTGAATTTGTTTCTAGTAAATGTATCTATTTTTCGTAACTGCAAAACTACTACGACTATCTCTCACAATTGACACTTTTTCTGTGATTGCGAATTTGTCGTAAATGCACCATATTCTTGTAATAGCAACTATATCTCACAATGACTTCACAGTTCACAATTTAGTTTTTTGTAAATTATTTTATTTCTTGTAATTATAATATCTCATAAATGCAACTTTTCTTTCTCAGAATTACGACTTATTACGAAATATTTCTCACAATTGCAACTTAATTTTAATACATTTTGAAAACTTTTTTTCTTGTAACTGCAACATATCTAATAAATGTGACTCAATGTGACTATTTATTCTAAACTACTGTTTAAAATTAACTACTGTTTAAAATATTTTTTTTACCTTTGAGAAAGTTCCCAAAGGAAGGTTTTGTCTGACAGAACTAACTTCTGAAGACAGTTTTGTCCTCAAAATAAAGTGAATTAAACTCTCACCCACACTGCTTCTGAAAGAAACTTTGAGAGCACCTCGGCGGCCACAGTGCAATTACGATCCAATCAGCCGGCAAAGGAAACGGGTCATCAAAAGACACCCACTGTCTGAAAGTAAACAGCTGTAAAAGCATGTACAACCAAACACAGTCCTACAGATTACAGGGGGTGGATGAAATCCAATGTGAGAATGAAAGAAAGACTCCTCATATGACAATGAAAGCAGTAAAGCCCTCTATTTGTTTTTCCACACTTTCTTTATGAGTCCATATCTCAGCTCTTCGGCTCTAGCATTATGTGAAATGAGAGGAGAAGGGTGGATGGACGGAAAGAGACAGTGAGATTAAACTCACTGACTTAATATCTCTTGCTTCATGAAGCTCTGGACTGATTGGAGATGAAATATGCTTATCAAGTCCAATGAATGCAGCACTCATTAGAATATTGAGAGACTGGGTTAATTACAAGAGCGTTCCATTCAACTAACCTTGCCTTGGCTCTAACTTTTATTCACAGTCACACATGACAGAAATGCAATCACTCTCTAAGTTTTATTGTCCTGCAGTGTTTGTACTGTATCTGACTAGTTTTAAAGCATTAAAATTACTAAAATTAAAATTTAAAGCATCAAATTTCACATAGTATTCGCAAACCGACATTATGCAAATATAATTTGGGAGAGTGCTAAATAAGAGTATGTTTACACAATGATTTCTACAAAAAATGGAAAGTTTTTTTTGCATTTTTGAAAAGTTTTGTGTATGGATAACAACATTGTCAAAACGATCCCTGTTCACATGAATCTGCAAAAAAGACTAAAAACGCTGTATTATGCATGCAAGGCCAGTAGTTGGCCAATGTCACTTTGCCACACTGTTTCTTTGACACATGCATTCCTGTAGACTGAACACAATGTGCATGTGCATGACGTCACATTTTCACAAATTTGCATAGTCTATGCAAACTATGCAGACGTTAACAGTATCATTTTCAAAATCTTGCGCTTTGAAACACATTTTCAAAAGTTTGCATTTTCAGACACCAAAATGCCATTGTTGCATAAACGAATAGTCAAAAGAATTATTTCAAAGCAGTGTTGTGCAAACACCCACTTAATCTAGATTAAACTAGATGCAAACTGGCCTTAGAAGTCTGCGAAAATCAAATGTTGTTAAATGGCACAGTATAACCTATGGAGGATTCCTCTTATCACCTAGTTGTTGCATTTTTAACAACCACCAGGTAAAATCGTAAGCCTGATTACTTAGAAAATTTGCGGTGGACAGATGCGATTGTGATTGGTCACATTAAACCAACATGCTCCCCCCACATTAGTCCCACTCATGAAGTCCCAACAATGATCTGCAACTCATCTAAGTGAAGGAAGCAAAACATGCAGGTGCGATGTAGCTAAAAAAAATAGTTTTAAATGCACGAGCGGCTCTCCTGAGATCTCATTCTCCTCTCCCGCGGCCGGGTGCAGCACTGTAGGTGAAATCTCACAACTGAGGGTTTCATGAAAGGCTTTTGTGAATGCTTTATGCCGAGACGGTTGGAAGCTTCACACAAGACCCCCTCCTCCCTCATCAATAATTCTGTCTATGCTTTCCTCATCCCTCCCATGAATGCTCAACAATTTGTTTTATCCTATCTTACCGTCCTACCTCTCTTCACTCTCTCGGTCTCTATAACACACATACATTTTGCGGACAGACACATTCATTCAGACTTGTATCAGAGATGTCCCCAGTTCGAGCATGGCTGAAGGCGAGACAGATACACAGAGTTTATCGCATCAACCAATGCTTTCTTCTCCCGAGCTCTTAGCACAAGCAGGTACAAAGTCCTTGACCTGATAATGAAATATGTTCTCCTGGAATTCAAACACAACTTCTCGTTGAGGGATAAAAGTGAAGGAGAGAGAGAAAAAGAGATGATAAGGGTCTTTTATCTGTTCTTATAAACCCACAGAATGGTCTCTTGCTCCACTGACTCACAGCAGATCAATCAAAGATAAAGCTCTGAGCTCACTTTTGTGTACGAGAAAAAAATACTCTATGGGCGCTAAGCTCAAGATGTTCGATTTCTAGAGAAAATCAGCGTGTGAAATGTGATTAGATATGGAGGAGGAACAGAGCGAGGTCATCGCTGATGGTGAAAACGAGGAACGCGGGTAGGTTGGGATGCGCTGACATTGAAAGAGAGGAGGGTGAATGAGCTATCATGGGCAAACATGATACACTCATAACCCAATCAGTTAGAGCAATCTCATTCCCCTACTGCAACCCGCTCAGAGCAAATGATTGATAGAGGAGAAGAGAGGTCGAGATGCTAATGTATGCTAAGATGCTAAACAACAGTGAAATCTTCTCTGTACACTCTAGCAGGCTGCGTATTAGTTTTAGGACACAAGTAGATTGAAAGAGAAAGTGATGGTAGCGTTTGCAGCAGGATTCCTCAATAGGTGGCCCACGAGAGAATTTTTTTTGGCCCGCGCTAATTTCAAATAACGTGTCATGAAAATTCAAATGCAGCATCAGAAAGCGACATTAACTTACATCGTGTCTACACCGGACGCGAGCGTCGGTGCGACGCAACAAAATACAATTGAACTTTCTACACTGCTGTCTACAATGGATGCGGCGCAGCGCTGCGTGACAAATCCATAATAATAAGAATAATATATATATATATATATATATATAGGTCAGTGGCCCTTGGCTTGCCATTGGTATTGGTATTGGGAAAACTAATTGAGAAACCCTGGTTTACAGTAACGTACACTTTTTTTTAAAACTGTTGCTGCACAATGACAGCTGACCATGATGACAAAACTAATGGTAACATGTATGCTAACCTTTGCGATGTAGCTAAAAAAAATTGTTTAAACAAACTTTAACGAATGAGCATGGCAAGTTCAAATATTAGCTCCAATGTAGTCTCAATATTAGCTCCAACCGAAGCTCTGGATGTTTGTTTTATGTGATTTTGTAGTTTCCTGAAGAGATTTTAATGTGTTTACGTATTTATTTTCTGCTTTTGGTCCAATAGGACTTACGTCGTGACTAAATGCTAATCAGCATAATTATGATCACATAGCTGCTATTATGTGTAGATGCTAATGACGTACCGGGCTGAACTGTGGGAGCTCCCCTGCCTCTTGCAGTAGACTGAGGAAAAGGGGAAAAAAACAGTATATTTTCAACCATTTCACACTATATAACTACAATATTGTGCATATGCAACAGACGGTCCACATGGAATCTGCACTCGCAAAGCTAAAACTCAAAGACAAAACCTTCACAAATTTGGGCAGAAAGCAAATGACCGTTCAAATTCAATTCATTTGTTTCCCCTCATTTTAATTGCAAATGTTGTTGAAATAAAAAAATAAAATGCTTAAATTTGTGGCTAATTTGATTTTGCTTACAGCTACCAATAGGTTAATAACTGCTAATATGCACACTACTTCTTCAATGTGGATGAACAGGAGGTAAGGTAACCAAAGGGAGTTCGATTAGCGCATCAGAACACATTTTGTATCTCAAAGTTCAAAAGAAATAGCTGGGACGAACTAATCAGGCCATCGCTAGCACCAACGCTAATGATCTGAGAAAACGATCTAGGGAATCCAGAGTGCACATGAAGATGAGAAGACATTAGTGCCGCTAAGTACCTGCGGCAGGTGCTCGTATGAGCAGTCGAGTACTTTAACACATCCACCGTCATGCCATATTTAATGTTCTATGACCACTACAGTTACGCTTCTGTAAAACATTTATGATTCACACATACACACTTGACTCTGAGACTATCTTTCCATCTGCCGCCCTCCTGAATGTGTGATCTTATATCTATAATCAGACATATAACATACCTGTATAATTTAACCTTCAGACTGTCATAACAGGGCAGCTACAGAAAGGCACGTAGAGAGCTGCTGAATGTGAGAAATGGCTTCATTCTTTCATTCCTCTATTTCCGAGGGAAGCTATTTGAGCATATGGCAAGTGAGCGAGGTCAAATCAATGAGCTGTCCCTGACATTATCATAAAGGAAAACTCCTCATCAAATGGCAAAGGCCAATGTGCAATAACGCTGTGTGGTAGAAAGAAAGCAGGTATGATGGTAGAACATGAATAGATATAACATCATCGAGGCACTAGCAGAGGTCACAGTGTGGCGCTGATGTCAAGTGGCATAATGCTGCAATAATGTTTCGGAAAATGTGTATGGAACACTGAGGGAACGCTCAGGCGTGTCTAACAATGGTTCCAGCGGTGAGGGTGAAGATGCTCTCTGCTTCAGTCTGTGCTAACTGACCTTCTCACCACAGCACGTCTGTAGCTGTCTGTACTGATAAACAAATACGCACATTAACACACACACATACTTGCATGGGTTTCACAAAAATGTTTAGGTCTTATTTCACCCTAAAATCAGAAGAAAATTGCACAGAGAAAAGAATGTTAAATTTGTAAGACTATTAAAGCTAATGGTTTTAACTACAAATACCATTATAACCATCAACTATAACCATTTAAAATGGTTTCCTGTAATGCGATTTGGGACATATTCCATTAGGATTTATTGGTTTTAACAAGACACCAATAGAAGGTGACAAATTACCAGAAGAGACCCACAGGGACCATTAGAGTTTCCATTTAAACCAATACAATTCCCATTATAACCAGCAAAACCATTACAAGTTCTGTGAAGGTTTCTATTGTTTTTTCAGCAGGGCTTATTCACCCTCGTGTCATTCCAAATTTGTGTGCTGTTTGTCTTCTTTAAAACACAAAAGATTATATTTTGAAGAATGTTTCAGCTGTCTTTGTCCATATAATGGAAGTCAATGGGGACCAAAACAACCATATGTCAATGTAACCATGTGTAAACCATATTTCATTGTATGGACAAAAACAGTTTTTACACTTTTCAAAATACCTATTTACCGAAAAATAACGACAACTGTGTAAAGTTTTTTTCTTTTCTTTTTTTTCCCCCTCAAAATTGTAAAAAGATATAAAGACACATTGTGAGAAATGAAGTATGTACATAACTCAGTGTTATTGATAATACTTAATTAATTAGAAAACTATGAAAAACATTTTTCATACAACACTTTTAATACTAAGTGATGTTTTATTAACAAATTTCGGGAGGAGCACGCGCAGATAATTAACACGGCCAATTCACCATCAGCAATCACTCAGTCTATCCTATCAGCCGAGAGAGAACTTCTATAAATAGACCAAGCCATCTTACCTTCATTCTCTCTACAGTTTTTAGCATCCCTCCTCCACCCCAACTCCTCACCATCAGCCCGCTCCTACCCCAGCGTGGGGAGGAGCTTGGGGGGAGCGCTCTGGGTCCGGGCTAAATGCCGAGCTCGGACCCCTCTCCCCGGACAGGGGGAGTGCCCCGGGTTCGGGAGTAATTTACAGAGCTCGGAGCACTCTCCCCGGACAGCACGCCAAATATGCATAAACCTTGACTCTGTTCATTATACACAAGGGCGAACTCGTGAAAATAACAATTGCGAGAAATAGTTGAAATTGTGACAGTCCTAAAATGAGATAACTGCAACTTTATATTACTCACTCAGACTTGAAGTGAAGTTACAATTGAGAAACATGCTGCAATTACGACAATAAAAAGTTGCAATTACCTTTTCTTTCTTTAAAAATATTCCTCCTCAAATTCTGCAGGGTATCTGGATTACTTTCTTTTTTTCTCATCATTTTCAGTGACGATTCTCATTACCACAAACAGGGTCAGCTCATCCTATAGATGATACGGTAGATTGCCTTTGGCTTCGATGAGCCTGGGGGTCCCTGTGAGGAGATCCATACTAGAACAGCAGATCAGAACCGCCAACACAAGAACGCTTTTATCCCATCCGACTGCAAACCATCCTATCTTGACCCGGACATGTCCTTGACAGGTTTTGTAAATTCACCCATGCTTATGCACAACATGTTATTTATACACCCACACACTGAATGTCTGTCAGAACAAACTTGCAGTTTTATAAATAAAGATCTGACTCAGTCTCAGTCAGTTCCATTGATTGTCTTTGTAGTCCTGGAGGAAAGGCCGTGCACACAAACACACACTCGCATGAGGAAGGAAACACAAACAATTGTCAAACAAGAGACTTACTGCCGTTTCTCGCAGCTCAGAGCTAAACATACACACACATAATCCCACTAAATTATGCACACAGACACACATGCACATATATATTCATAGAAAAGCTCCAGTTTGACACTTCATTCCACCTACAGACCCGAGCGCAGAGGGCAATTAGTCAACCAGGCCTTGGGTAAGACAGATGTAGATGCCATATTTCTCTCTAATCCAGTAATAGTGTCTCCACTGAGCTCCCATAGTCAGTGTGTGAGTGCGTGTGTGTTTATACTAATGATGCACAAAGGATTCAGAAGTTTTATTAGCAGATTTTGCTATTCAGAATTTTATTGTCTCCAAGAGAAACATCACACTTTGATTGGATTTTACACCATTCTGGCATACATGAGGCATAAAATACACATTTCAGATGTGAGGAATGCAAGAATTATACAGTGATTCTGATTATTTTAAACATTTTATGTTAATGTTCGGTAACACTTTAGGACCAATTTTCACTATTGACTATTTGCTTATTAGCGTGTTTATTATTAACATATTGGCTGTTTATTAGTAATTCTAAAGCATATATTATGCATTACTATAATATATCCCTAACCCAACACCTAAACTTAACAACTACCTTACTAATTACTAATAAGCAGCCAATTAGGAGTTTATTGAAGCAAAATTCATTTTTAATATATAGTTAACAAACTTGCAATGAACAATTACTATTAAATGTTCTAAAAATAGTAGTTCATTGTTTGTCTTATGTCATGACTACTGTTAATGAATTTTTCTAAAATTTCTAGATATTTTTATAGTGTCACTTCATTCAAGATTCATCTCGCACAATGCCAACTTGATGGCACTAAACACCAATTTTCTGAAAGATCAAACACTTTTCATGATCTGTTTGTGATAATCTGTAATAATAATAAAGCGACAATGACAGCACTTTTCATGCTTTGTCAAAAAACTTCCAGATATTCAAAATAAGAGTTGCTAAGGTATGTTGTCCCATTGTTACCTCCAACTTCTATTGTTTGCATCTATTTGGTGACACTTTTATTTATACATTGAAATATTTGAAAACCCTGTTGAATTGCATATATACTTGTGTACGTACTTAAAGACAAGCACTCAAGTAAGACCCTTAAATCTTATGTTTTGAGTTCATTTTGCAAGGTTAAAGCCTTAATTATGAGGGTCAGGCCCCACAAAACCCCCATAATTCACAATTTGGGTAAGAATATGCAAACAGAAATCTCAGTAGCTCTGAAAACCCTGCCATTTATGAACTTCTATAGAGTATTTGTTGGCTCATGTAATTCTGCTGGTATTCACAGCTGCATTTAACAAATTTACTAGGTTTAAACTCACTCGTCAAAATTTTGCAGATTATGTCTAGGCCTAAATATTAGAATTGGAGTTATCTGAGGCTGTTAAGTTCGTTATGAGCGCTTTGTGAAAGCAGAAGAACTGTAAAAACTTGATCACACACACCTGAGTCTGTATGGAGTCCGTGACGAATAAACCAGTCTTGTTACCACTGAAAGAGTGTCTCCGGTAGAGCCGCTATAATTCACAGAATAAAAAATGAGCGGGAAAACTGAGCCAAGGATGGAGAGGGATGAAAGGCGGGCAAGCTATAAATAGCCCACCTGGGCTGCTTCACTCATCCGTCTGCTTTTGAACTTGTCATCCGCCAAATTGGTGCTGTGGGCCATGTCATTCATCTCTTTTTGGAGAAGGGGTGAGGAGAGGTGCTAGAAGAGCCGTACCCCTGGCAACCACGCAATCCCTCATTCTTACACTGATCCATCACACTATCACATCCAAATCACAAAGACACAAACCCAAAGGTCCCCTTTACACCACGTTTCATGTCCAGATAGTATCTGGATTTTTGTTTTTAGCTGGATTGCATTAACAACTTGTGTTCTTGTGTGCCTCTGCTTACCCAACACACATAGTACATTACAAAGTATACTTATTTGAAGATGAGCCATCATTTACTTAATTTAAAAAATATTGATGGACGCTTTCCTTTTGTGGAAATATTGACTTTTCTAGCATAAATCTACTTTTCAGAATGGTTCCATATGGTTTTATGTTTTGTACAAGTTAATGTGTCTGTGAGTATACATATTTGTTGTTTTTTTTACTTTTTGAAAATAATAATCAAAATTATAAATATCATTACATTTTTGGGGGGAAAGAAAATGGTCAAACTAAATAAGATTTTCTTTTTCAAGAACTTAATTATTTTAATGAGGCCTTTTTTCTCATTCTAATGCTTTTCTTCTATTCCCACTAAAAATAACCAAATTAATTTTAATTTAAAAAAATGCTCATCAGAAAAAAAGTAGTATACAATGCGATTATGCGATTGACTCAGAAACTGGAAAAGTGAGAAAAATAAAGTTTTAAAGCACTGCAAGAGTGTGACTAAAAGAGCTTTTCCTACTGAAGTTCTTGTGATATCAATGTTGTATTAAAATATATAGAGTTACTGATGGATAAAAGCTTGACAGAAAAATTTACGACCGAAGAAAACAAATCAGAGACCACAGTTGAATGCGATGATCCAAACATAATGTGCCTTGGGTGCATTTACATCTGGATTTTAATGATACCAGGTGCAAAGGGTCATTAAGGCACCACAAAATTGTATTTTTTTCCCTAATTTGCAACACACAAACCACATGCTGTGTTTATCAATGCGTTAATGCGCAAATGGAGCTTTCCTTGAAGTGTTTGTGTGATTATCACCTGACAGATCATATTGGCTCCGCACCGGGTTTGATGAGCTACATACAGTCAGACAATGAGCCTCCCCGTTGAGCCTGTAATCACATTCAGCGCCAATAAATGCGATTACATAGCAGTAACACACTAAATTTATCCAGAATTCCTCGCACCGCACTCGTCGGATGAAAAAGTTTGTATTTCTAAGTAAATAATGCTGTTTCACACGTCATTACTTCGAATCAAAGCTGCTCGCTTCTTAAGCAAGTTGATTTACAGAGCGAGGTGTGAACGGCGATCTACCGCTGTGAAGCGCGTTTGAGATCTTCTTTGATCCGTGGCGTTTCATGCTCAGAGAAGCGTACTTCTTTGATAAACACTACTCTTTTGTTTGCATCTATTTGCAGCAATGTGTGTTTGAAGCATTTCTTTGTGTCTAAGTGTGTGTGTGTGTGTGTGTGTGTGTGTGTGTGTGTGTGTGTGAGTCCACTAGGGGGCGCTCAAACACAAAACAGTTCCTTGGCACAACCTTGGTGACACTCAGAGGTCCTGCGCACAGCATGTCCAAACCAAACTGTACTAACCTAAACCAAACTCTAATCCCAAAAGCAATCTGAGCCGCTGAAACCCATCCAGAACTCTACCCTTCCCTACACCATCTGCTCCCGGCCAACAGGGGGCACGACACAGCCAGAAGAGAAGATTTGTTGCCCATTAATATATTCTCTTTCATATCAAACCATGACAACAGATGTAGATTAATGAGTGTGGTGTTAAGATGGGCTCTGCACACTCAGAGTCACTCAGAATACAAAATATTGGGTTAGTGTGACTTCAAATGTGACGGACATCAGAAAGCTAAATCTGTTTAGGGATTGCATGCCATACATCAAGTCCTAGTGCTCTGTCAGATGACGAGTTTGAATCTGGCTAGCAACATTTCCCAATGTCCCATTTATCCATATGTATGTATGTTTATACATTTATTGATAAAGTATATATAAACCCCTGGACATAGTTTTCAAATCTCATTCAGTTGGCAAGTCAAGACATATGCCACATCTGATGAAGTTTATTTGAACTGAACACCAGCATGAATGCATTTGAGAGCTACAGCTGGTCTGAGAACAAATTTTAGGCCGTTTCTTCACACAAAGCTATTTTATGGCTTCAATAGACTTTTATTTAGCATAGAGTATTTGTCACATGGGCTAATATATAGTAGCTTTATTCAGCTTTCTTGGAGCTCAAGATCACAAGATTACAAAATATCTCGTTACACAAAAAATGAAGCTGGATTTGGAAGGACATGAAGGTCAGTTTTAACGTTATGCCAGCTAAAGGGGAAACAACAGGTAAAAAAAGTAGGTGACACTATTTCGATAGTCCACTTTAGGCATTCTACTAACAGTGTGTAACTTTGCAACTACATGTCAACTAGCAATTCATTAGAGTATTAGTAGCCTGTCTGCTTAATATCTGCTAACACTTTATTTTGATGGGTCCACAACATACTATGTCAACTTATTCTAGTAACCCTAAACCTACCCTAACAGTCTACTCTGAGAGTTAGTAGATATGTAGTTACAACTTAATGAGAATTAGTTGACATATAGTTGCAAAGTTACTTGTAGTAACTTAATTTACTTACTATCAAAATAAAGTGTAACCAAAAAGCACTCTTGTTCAAAACTTTAGGATCAGTAAGATTTTTAAAAATGTTTTAAAAAAAAAGTCTCTTATGCCCATCAAGGCTGCATTTATTTGATTGAAAATACAGTAAAATATATTATTACAATTAATGTAATAATTGTAATAATAATAGTATTACAATTTAAAATAACTTTTCTATTTTAATTCACTTTAAAATGTAATTTATTCTTGTGATGGCAAAGCTGAGTTTCCATTATCTATTAGTCTTCGGTGTCACACAATCCCTCAGAAATCATTCTAATTGTCACGCAACGGCGAAGGAAGCGCCGCGAAAAGACGGAGTCAAGGTCCAAGTGCAAGGAAGGTGTTCTTTTAATAGAAACAAAAAAACAAAACAGAAAAGGACCGGGATACGAGACGGCAACACAGTGCATGTATCCCAGACCAGAGCAAACACTAAAAATGCAATCACTGCAACACATTTACAAATAACAAATACACTTAATTTAGCCAGGCAGAGTAGCGGGAGTGTGGTGCATAAATAGTCCGTGCCAAATGGAGAACAGCTGGGAGTGTGAAGTGTTTACAGGTGTGTGTAATGTGCAGGGCCGGCGCTCCGCACACGCACATCACGCACTGCGCGTAGGGCACCAAGTGCTTGGGGGGGCACCAAAAAATCTGGGTCGTGAAAATATCATCACAATATAGGCTACTAGTATAAATAACAAATAAAATATTTCTAGCATGTTAATATACAAAAGCAATACAAAAGTAATATAGGCCTAGACCAAATTAGTCGAGAAAAAGGTGAATCTCTGTGCCAGTCTCCCTCTGGTGCCCCCCCTTCCCCACCTCCCAGTGGTCTGTTCAATTATGCTTCAATCAATTTCAAATTTGGCCGACACCGACCTCAGACATGGCCTCGAAAAGGCACCAAGAGTCGGGGGCGGAAAAAAGAAAAAAGAAGAGACAGCGGGATGATGCTGGCGCGTCGCTTGCAGGTAAGACAATGTTTTAAATAAAAATGTTAGTTTTGTGCGTGTAGTATGCATGTCCAGGGGCGTCGGCGCGTCCGCGTCGCTAGTAGTGCAAAAGATCCGGGGCTTTAGCCCTGCATGTTGAGTCTTTTATTTTAACGGGGTCCGGGGGTTTCTCCCCCGGGAAATTTTGAAACTTGGGCTGTTAAAGATGCAGTTTGTTTGAGAAGGAAAGGAAGGCCAATCGTTGGGGTCCTCATCGTCATATTTGAATGACAAATAAAGCTAATTTTCCCCCTAGGTAGGCTATACGTTACAGATGTGTGTGCATATAGCTATTAGTGCAGAACGTTCCCTATTGTAATTTCTTCGCTTCAATATAATGCCTATCTGCCTCTTGGTAAGGTGAACTTTAGAAAAACCCTGCAACTGAACGTGATGTGATTTTGCCAAATTAGACCGCTTAGATAAAGTTTTTTCGTTGTTGTTCTATGCGGTCATTTTCAAGAGGTTCGGCCAAGGGCGACATCTGTTGGTGAAACTGAAATTAGAAAAAAAAAACCCCACAATCTCAGTGTTTGTATATTTTCATATTCACAGAGTTGTCAAATTATTAGGGCTGGGAAAAGATTAATCTCGATTAATCGCATCCAAAATAAAAGTTTGTGTCTACATGATATATGTGCGTGTACTGTGTATAATTATTTTGTATATAGAAATTATATATACAAAATAATTATACAAAATTATATATACAAAATAATTATACAAATTTTTTTTTTCAAAGCTCAAACTCATCAAAACGTACCTGCGTTCATCAATGGGGCAGGAACGTTTAAGTGGTCTGGCTGTCATCAGCATCAATGGGGACGTGGCTCAGAAACTGTCATATGATGACCTGATAGCTGATTTTGCAGCTAGGAAATGTAGGCGTGTGCCTCTGTAGGGCCTCTGACAACTGATGGTAGTGAAAATGTTTAATATAGTTCTATAGAATAGCAGAATGGTCTCTTTATAGAGATGTAGTCCCTCTGTTGAGTAAATTCTACTGTGCAGTTATGTATGGTTATTTGCAGTTTAAAATGTGCACTTTAAAATTCATACTTCATAAAATTCATACACTTATACTGTTATTTGCACTTTAAACTTTTTTTGCACTTTTAACTTTCTGTGTTTACATTGTTCTGTTCCAATTATTTATTTGCAGCAGTTATTTTGGAAGTAAAGAGAACCTAACTAAGAAATTCTGAATGGTAGTTATTTCTTTGGTGGTGGTGGGGGGGGGCACCGCCAAGCGTTTGTGCTTAGGGCACCCAAATGGCTAGCGCCGGCCCTGGTAATGTGACAGGTGTATGTGGTTACGGGAGATGAGTCCGGGCGGACGGGAGATGGCGGCCTCCTGTGGCGACAGAGAGAAGCGCAGGACCTGGACTCATGACACTAATGTGCTGATTTGCTGTTCAAGAATGAATTCTTATTAATGTTTAAAACAGTTAATATTTAAGAATTTTTTCAAGATTCTTTGATGAACAAAGATAAAAACAACGGCATTTATTTGAAATGGAGATCTTTTGTAACATAAAAGTGTTTACTGTCACTTTTGATCAATTTAATTTAATAAAAGTATTAATTACTTTCATCTCTAGACTGCCTTTGATCTTTGATATTTTCAAAAGTGTTAGCCAAATAAAACAATTTAGAATAAAATAGATCAACAACTGTCCTTTTTGGATGTACTGTCTCTTTAACTGCGACACACTACTATAAAAAATGACATACCCAAAGTGAAACCCGAGTATAATTTATCATTTCCACAAATTTGCTCTGAGCGATTACAGTGCGTTGGCCCCCAGTGGAATTATGCATCCGTTATGCTAACCTCTCATCCGAGCGTCTTTCGAGATAAATCACACCCCTCTTCCGCACTAAAGTGCCAGACTCAAATCTGCCATCTTATTTTCTGAGTACAATCTATATATACATATTAATCCTTGATCTCAGATGCTGCCTGAAAGTCGCTAAAAATGGTGGCAGTCCGACCCTCCCTCTCTGCGCTCACAGGGCTCTCAGTGGGTTTCCAGAAGCTGGCTATTAATCAAGTACGTCCTTGGGTCTTTTCGCCAACCTGCTGTCCACACAAGGTATTCCAGCAAGATCTGTTCCTAAAAATCTCATTCTACAGCTGCTTGTTTAACACCACCGCGCAGGCATCACGGTCTCTCCTGAAGGACTGGAGGATCTCTGCATGTCTGACAAACAGGTTGTCTCATTAAGCCTGTTATAAATGTCTTCAGACAGACCGTTCCTCTGCTCACAGTGGCGTTTCTGCTTCCCTCCATCGTTCTCTACCTCCACCTCTATTTCTCTTCTTCTCTCCCTTCACTTGCTTTGCCATCACTCAGCAGGGTGCACACTTTGGAGGTGTGATTGCACAGATGGAAAGGTGTAAATAAGAAAGGGTGTTCGGCGCACACACACACACACACACTTGGACACACAAAGAGCCAACAAAAGGACATACAGTAGCGGAAAATAGCCATTCGTCTCTTTTTCTCTGCTTTATTTTCCCCCTTGGGTAGCGTGTGGCTGCATCTGCAGCGAGGATGATGCAGCAGGTGTGTGTGTGTGTGTCTCAGGTTTTATACCTGTGGAAGAGCAATAGCAGATGCGTGTGTGCGTTAGCGACAGCTTGCTCTGTTAGCGAACCACAGGTGGAGCGCAGAGGTTGGCCTCCGCGGCTGTCTGTCCTGCTGTGTGTGTGTGTGATTTCATGCACTCAACCCAGTTAACCTTGTGTGTGTGTATGTGTGTCTCATGATTAGAAAACAGACTGGATGAGCCATGTTCAAAAAATACATGTATACCTGTGGCAAAAATAATTAAACCAGAAAATCAGAAAGTACTTGATTATTGCCTGTCAATCATAATATAATATATAATATTAATATAAAACAATATAATGAAAGATATTTAATTACTAATGCACTACCTGTCTATCAATCATAACACTATAAACAATCATAAATAAAATGAGCATAATATAAACTAATATAAAGTCCATGTTTTCGTTTTTTTAAAAATCAAAAAATTAAAACACACACACACACACACACACACATATAATATTATGAACTGAATAAAAACTAAATATATTATTTGAAATTAAAACACAATTTCTGATTATTGCACTGCCTGTCAATGATAAGTGTACAAACAATCATAAACTGTAACAACAATGATAATATAATATATTATAATAAGAACATAAAATCAATCAAATATGGCAAATCATTATCCGCTTTAGTTTGTACCTTTTACATTTGAAATGGTTTACAATTTTTCATATATTTTACATTTGTCTACAGTTAATATATTTCCTCATTTCTCATTGCCTCTTATACGGTATATTATGAATTTAATAAAAATGTAATAAAAACTAATTAAGGAGAAAATTAAACATTTGAATAATTAAGTTAGTTAGGACAGGGCGTTTAGGTAATTATATTACTGGCAGAGGAATTGTTCATTTTGATTATTATTAATAATAAATCTGGTTGCACACTCTGAGTCATATTTTAGGACTCAAACCTTTTTTTTTCTTCTAGGGGCAAAATGTCACTCTTTGATTGTAACTTTTACTGAACATTTAGGGTTTTATTGTCACAACACATATTCAGTATTTCGTGGCTTACTGATTTAATCTGTTTTCTCTAATAATCTTTGAGTGTCTTCTTGAACATTACAAATACATCTTATGTTATTTTAAGCAAACACCTCTACATATGCAATGACCTCCATCACAAGCACTAATTATCTATGCATTACCTATCATAAACAAAAGCGCTGGAACATCCTCGCCTTTAATCTCCTTTCAGTAATTCAGGTTAATAACAGGCTTATTGAAAACACAGATTCCCCATATAATGCAACAGAAAAGGGCCTTCATTAGCAGATAACGCTGATGGGAAACCGCCATTAAATTATACACCTCCTTTCATTTTTTCGCTATTAATTTTTCCAAAGCCATCTGGCACGTAATGAGGCAAAGAGCAGTTTAGATGCACTTTCAATTAAATTTGACCTTCAAATGACAGCGTGGGTGTGAACGAGAGAGATGAATGTGAAAAGTTTGGAGAGATGACATATTATTGACAATAAAATCAATCTGAACCTTCTAATTACGACTGATAAGATAAACAATATGTGCGAGATATGACAACTATACTCTGTGGACGCTTAGCGACAATAAGGACTTTATAATGGGAGATAAATCAAGTGATTGAACAAAAAGATAGCAGCCTGAACATTTCCATGCAATGAAAGTGAATGGGCTGTCAAGCTTTAAAATACAATAAATGATGAAATATGAGTGAATAAATAAATAAGTCTATAGTACTTATACACTATATTTCAGATGGTCCAATGATAATAATAATAATTTTAGTTTATGTGTAAAGTAAAAACTTTTTTTTTATTTTTTAGCCACAGTATTTATTCATTGTATGGAAAAGAGCAGCCTGGACATTCTGCTAACATTCTCCTTTTTTCCCTTTCCATAAAATTAGTGCATAATACTTGAATGCTAGATTTACATTTTTAGCAAAATAGCAACCTGGATACTCTGCTAATGTTCTCCTTTTTTGTTCCACAGAAGAAAAACATACAAAGTCATATGCAAGACAAATGGCTTCTGTCTGACTGAACGAATCTGAATGAGTGAACAAGTCATTTTGATTGTAATAAAAGTCTGTTTTGGTATCTCATTGCCTCAGTAGTGGCACAGTCAGACAGAACGCCTGCATTGGCCACACTGCTCTTCCCTTCATATTAATAAAGCCCACTCTAACTATCAGAATATTGAAGTGGGAGGTTGACAAGCAGTCAACTACTGCTAATGGTGAATCAAGCTAATACACTACAACTAGCTCACACAGCTGTGTCACTGAAGATAAATTGATGCTAATTGTTTTGCAGTGAGATGCTACATTATGCAAAACACTGCTGGTTGAAGACTAGCACACAAAACCTGCATTTTAGTCACTACAATTCAGTTCAACCAGACACTAGATGTGCTGAACTGGTGCTACACCAAATATATATATATATATATATATATATATATATATATATATATATATATATATATATATATATATATAGGCCATTATTATTTTTTAAGCACAATCATGCCTCCATTCTATGTAAATTAGACTCATCATACTGTAGATATATTTGCAAAAATACATATAAATAAAAATAAAGAATTAATAGAAAAAAATAAAGAAAGAAATTAAAATATTCTTATGAAAACACAATTTCTGCACTGATGACTAATAAGACAATCCAGTTTGTTCGCCCTTCTTTCTTTTCTGCAAACGCTTTCTACAATCATCCTGTCTTTCCTCATCCAAGGAAAGCAGAGGTTTATGGATGACAAAGTAAGAGTGGGAAAGTAGGTTGCTGATAAGGAACAGTATTTGGAATGCTTGCTTACAGCATTCCTGCAAAACTGGGAAATGTGTCCACTAAAAACTGTACAGCACCTCCACTGCAGTGACACCGACTGCATTTGTCCAAAATAATACATAAATAGATTTTTACAGATTTAAGGATGAATACATGACATGCAGAGAACATGCAGCGAAGACAACAAAATGTGCCAGAGATTGATTGATTGAGTGATTGATTGTTTAATAAATCAATCAATTAATAAATAATGCTATGCTGATATGACATAGATCTTTTAATTTTAAAATACCATAAAAATGTTTTAATATATTAACACACACACACACACACACACGAATACACATTTTAAAAAAATAAACATTAAATATTTGTACTGCATAAAATATATAATTTAAAATATTTAAAATATAATAATCTATTCTAAGAATATTGTTAATATAAACATATGAATATAAAAACTATTATAATATATGTACATTACTAGTAATTATTCATTAATAGTATATTTATTATGTATATAAATATAACAACAAAAATGTTAATTGAAAATAATATACAATATATAAAATTGGGAAATAATAATTTATTGCAAATATATGAATATGAATGAATGAATGAATCCATTCATTCATTCAAATATATGAATATATAAAATATAGTGATATATAAAAGAATAATTACAAATTTATTTTAGTCTATATACACACACACACACACACACACACATACACACTTTGGCCTGGTTTCACAGACAGGGCTTAGACTAAACCAGGATTAGTCCATATTCAATTAGGACATTTATTAATTGTAATTTTTTTATAAACGTGCCTTAGAAAAATATTACTGGTGTGTATCTTGAGACAAAATAAAAGCAATGACATGTTGTTTTAAGATCAGTGCAAGTTTCTTTCGATTGAAACAGCTTAGATTTACATTTTAGTCTGGGACTAGGCTTAAGTCTTGTCTGTGAAACCAGGGTACATCTCAATGATAACAAAGTGACAATAAATTTAAATATTAAATAAATTTAAATAATGACCGAATACCCCCTCAACGGTCAAGCTAACACCTCAAAATGATGCACGGAAAGAAACCCGGTGTTTGCAAATCAATAAGCTGCCATCAGAATTCAGCTGAGCTAACTATGTATCGATCCATCGACCTCAGCAAACCTGAGTGCTTCATCAACACCAGCAGGCACCAGAGTGGGCGGAATTCAACCAATTACTGATCCGGCCGACTCGATATTCCTCACCTCTTAATCAAACATCTGCTGCGATAACCCTGACTGACACACGCAGCAACCAATGCACGACATGTTGCTAGATACGGGCGCCACCTCACAGCGAGCTGTTTGCGTCTGCTTAACATTGCGCAAACATTGTCAGGACGTTGTTAGGCGAGATGAATGGCCTGTATAAATCAGCGGTGCTCTCGCTAGGCTAACACTTTGGCATGAATAATGGAGGAGCTGACAGCTATGATAGAGGGCCTACATATATAATACGAGGAGAAGTTACATGCAGGCCACAATGTGACCAAACTGCGCTTGAGCGAGGCTACGAGTCATAAGGAACAGGATTATAATATACATACATGAACAATGACTATGCTAACATGATTATGATTAGTTGGACAGAATGAGCTTTGAGGGCTCCAACAAAATTACTGAATTAGTGCTGAGATAGGACAGGGGATGTCAACTAGGAAAAAGGTGGGGAAAAAACAATAAGTAATAAATGCAACTACACAACTGTGAAGAATTAGGACAGGGGGAAAAAAGCTTGGTTTCAATGTTTTCCGTTTAAGGATATTTTTATTACTTTTGTACTATGACAAAAATGCCCTTTTAACCCCCTTAAAGTATTTTAAACCAATTAAGTATTTAGTTTTTTTTATGAGTAAAGCCTTTTCACTGATTGGTTCCTGATCAACCGATCACAATGAAGACAGGACCCCTAACTTAATCTGATTTAGCCCCAGGAACTGCAAAAGACAATCAATACAGCTACTAAAGAGAAAGACTATGGTCAGTATTTTGATATTTTATGCTTAGTCATGTAATGAAAGTCAGTGGGGTCCAAAACAAACTCCTTTGGACACGAATAACTTTCACAGTATTTAAAAAATGCAATTAAAATTTGAATATTCTTTTGAGGTCAACAGAAGAAAGGGAAGCTGTATGTTATTTGGAATAACACGACAGTGAGAAAATAATGACAGAATTTTAATTTTTGCATAAATATGCCTTTACAAGTATTTAACTACCAAAGACTAACATATATTCTAGAATATGTGTTGCATTTTCTTATCAACTGAAACATGCTGTGTTATATTCCAATGCAACTTATTCCAATATGCAATTACCGTCAAGCACTCAAATCATGTGCTGAATGCTGATATCTCCGAATCTGTCAAAGTTCCATGAACTAACAACAATGGTGTCCTAAAATTTGATTCTTTATCTCAAATGATGCAAAAAACTGTATTTTTAGACCATTCCAGTTAATATGCATCTACATTCAAGAGTAAACTGGTATTCACCTACAGTATTTGTAAATGGTGACTGGCTTTTTAACACCAAGGAAAGACTATAGCAACCATATTGAACACTAAAAAAAGAAGAAGAAATAATCAGAAATGATCTTTAGTTGAAAGTATGTTTAGGTTCTAGCATTCCAAACAGTAGATCATGCTGCTAGCAATGTCAAGGTCATGTGTTCCATTCCCAGGGAATTCATAAACTGATCAAATGTACGCCTTGAATGTAATTTAAGTCACTTTTGATTTACATTTATGCATTTGACAGACACTTTTATCCAAAAATACATTTGCCTTCCCTGAGAATAGAACCCATGACCTTGGCATTGCTAGTGCCATGCTCTACAGTGTGAGCTACAGGAAGGCTTAAATTGGATAAAAGTGTCTGTCAAATGCATGAATGTTTATAAATGTAAATGCTGCAATTACAGACCGAGGAAACACTACCTATAATGGATTCCATGCCAATGTGTCAAAAAAGAGTGCAGAGTACATCAGAAAAGTGAGAGGGGGGCTGGTGTAAATTAATGGCATGCCGTAATTTTGCTTGTATACACTTTGAGGGGTCATAAATGACAGAAAACTGAATGATTTATTATACATAGTTTGCAGACAAGAAAAATCTAGACATGTTCGAACCTTGAACCATGAAAAAATTAACCTGTATTGATTATTTTACAACTACTCTTATTTCAACCTTCAGTCGTCCATCCATCAACAAAAAGATGGATCACGATGGGTGACTTTCCTCTACAAAACATGTTTACAGATGTGCCTCTTTTCCATTGTGCTCAGTCTTCCTGGCTTTGAAGATGTTTTGCGTAAACCACTCCAGAAAATGTTTTTAATTGGGGTCAGGAAACCCAACACCACGCTAAAATTACATTATTAAAGGGACACCCAGAAAAGAAAATGCCATTCCAAACTGACTGACTTTCTTTTGCAAAATAAAAAAACAACAACAACTGTATTTACCGGTATTTTACATGATTATGTATAAGATGTACAATTACTATAAAATATGACAACGTAGTAATATATAAAAATGTAAGAATACAATTATATTAATTAATTAAAAATAAATAAATGCAATTCTGACCTGGTGAGACTTATTTTCCAGAAAATATGGTAGTCACTTTTGAAAATGTCATCACCATCTTTCTCTTCTCCCATTTTTGCCCAACGTGCATTCCCCTCAAACCTCAATTTTTCTCTCTAGCACGCTTTCCATGATTCATCTCAGCTCATGTACATATATCTTATAGACAGTTTAACTTGGTTCTTGGAGTTGGAGTGATCCATTCTGGAATTAATCAAGAGTGACCCCCGGCTAGACCTGCGGGTGGAACACTCCAACATTAGCTGCGCTTTCTCAGCTAATTAGCTTTCCCACACAGGTCAGTAGCTGTTAGATACACCATCTTTCTCCTCGTCCCCAGAGAACCTGGCATGTAGTGGCCCACATGCGACAGGAAGGGATACTTTTTTGTTTGTGCGAAATAGCGCATGCTCGCGTGGGTGCCAATCGATAAACAATATTGACGGTCGAGGCGAGAAGGTGAGCGGTGTTGTGTTTAAATTAGATTTTGCCAAGAGAGGGAGGGAGTATTAGATAAAAAGAATTGTTCTTGCCTTTGTTTGTACCTTATCCATCCATCACTGCGAGGAATGGATCTGGGCCGAATGCCTGTCTGAGGATGGAGAGAGGTTCAGAGAGAGAGAACGAGTGAAAGAGATGTGGGGGTGCTAAATTGAGACACATTATTGCATGATGGGAAGGGTGTCACTTTACGTGATCTCTCACTTTGATTGACAGCCTCATTCAGACCAACTCTTGCTGCGAGTCTCATCTAGGTTGACTCGCGCCGTGTGCGCGCATCTGACCCACTTAATGCAGCAACATAACTGCTACGAACAATACACATTAGGAGAGTTCATTTATAAATGGACACAGGTTACAGGTGTATAATATTTTTGATGTTAAAATACTTTCTCTTACAATAGTCTTTTGTGAACAGACAGCTATAAGTAAGCCATTCGTATGTTCACTTCCTGAGAAGTGTAAACACGTATCGATGTGTTTGTTTGAGTGGCCTCACAACTTCTGGCCTAATCAATGAGGTGAATTTGGGGCACGACAAGCTTTCCATAGGACTGAAGTGGGCTTGTTTGGAAACTAGTTTTGCAATTTTATTTGGTGAAACGAACCACTATTAATGCTTTAAAGTCAACATGAAATCAAACTGACTCAAATTTCTGAACCATTTATCAGTGCATGTTATTCACAGTCTTTTATCAAAAAGTAATCAACTTGCGCCGCCTCTTAAACGACTTTCCTTTTTGGCTGACATCACCAGGCCCCCTCATTTTTCAACCACTCCCTTCCAACCACCTGTCGAGGAGACCACTTTTCACCAACCAATCAATTTTTAATGAATTAAAAAGTTCTAATGTACGTTTTTCCTCATTTAACTCCATTATCGTGACAAATTGATGCTACAAAGTCATCGCTTTTAACTAAATACTGAATTATTTATATCAAATACAACATCTGAACCTTGAACCTAGGAAAATGAACCAATATTGATTATTTTACTACTAATTTTATTTATTTTAACTGTCAGTCATCCATTCATCAAACAGATGGATCATGATGGCAGACTATTCATCTTAGAAAAGGCTTTTACAAATAAACCTGCTCAGTCCAGCTGGTTTTGCATTTTACGTAAATGTACTAAAAAAAAGTGTTTTTCAATGGGTGCTCGTTTTTCAACCCCTCCCCTCAAAAACCAGCCATGGAGACCACTTTTCACAAACCAATCAATTTCTAATGAATTAAAGAGTTCCAGCCTACATTATTTTCTCATTTAACCACATTTTCTTGACAAATTGAAAGTTATCGCTATGAATGAAATACATTTAGTAGTCTGTCTTTAATTAACTTCATATGGTATGTATTAAAGTCAATATGAATGACCCTATTTATTTTCTTAATACTCAATTTTGGATTTATTGTGAACAATTCACCCCACTTTAACCATCTCACTAAATTCTAATACATTATATGACGCCCACTTTTCAGTATCCAACCAATTCCCGAATTTTTTTTTACACTTTATTAGAGGGACCAATTCTCACTATTGACTAGATGCTTATTAGCATGCCTATTATTAACATGTTGGCTGTTTATTAGTACTTATAAAGCACATATTCTGCATGACCATATTCTACACCCCTAACCCTACCCAATACCTACCTTACTAACTACTAATAAGCACCAAATTAGGGGTTTATTGAAGCAAAATTCATAGTTAATGGTTTGTTAGTAGTGAGAATTGGACCTTAAAATAAAGTGTGACCAAAAAATAAATAAATAAAATGAATTAAAAAAAAACAAGCCCCACCCTCATTTTTCGGGTGACATTTTATTTGGAAACCCATACCATTACAAAAATAAATTGAGCCATTCTGTGTTGTCTTGAAAGACAATTACTTGTTCAACAGCAGTGATGTTTTCTCACATTTATCTACCTAATAAATTCACCTAAGTACTGTATGTGCTTAAAGAAGAAAAGAATGGAAATATATGTAGCAAGTGTATTTAATCAGAAAGTGGACACCAACAGAAGAAGATTAAGACAGACACCTCACATGACCCATATACCACTGTCAAACCCATGAGCTGCACACACGTATAGGTACAGACATCTGATAATTAGCTGGAGATATAGGACTACATCTATAGGACACAAAAGGACACAAAAGATTCTAGGGCCAGAGACGCTGGCTGGAGGGATGGTGTTACAGTTGTGATAGCATCTAGCGATAACAGAGACCTGACAATTCAATCCTTCATGGAAAAACCCCTAACAGTAGCAACCCCCACAAGCACACACCTGCTGAGAACAGCATATTACCCAGGACAGACCCCTGGGGGACACGTCTTCCTGTGTCATGACAGAAGGGAGATAGGGGATCATATGCTTGTGTGTGTGCAATATGTGGGATTTACAGGAAATAAAGAAAGCTGCATGACCGGGACGGCACACAACAGGGAATTTAGGGCCTTTTGCTCAAGGCAAGAAGTGAGAAGGAGCCTTGGGCCCGTCCTCGGTGAGCTGGATGGGATAAGTGTGGGAAAAAACTAAAAGAGAAGTCAGGCAGAGAGGATAAAGAGAAAAGTCAGCATGTGGCGCAAGCAGATAGATCTCAGCTGGATTTCTATTGGGCGCCATCGATTTCTGACGGATTTGAGCTAAACGGCATTTTGGAGAGTCTACAGAGGGAAAGCGGGAGATATAAACAAGAAAAGAGTGAAGGATAGACGCAGAGAGGCTCATAGCATTGCATGATGTTTCTCCCAAAATGCGCCGTGAAATTTTAATCAGTCCTGCCATTGCTGCTCTGCGCATTAGCTTCAAGCTATATATTTTATTCATGTGCAAAGCGCAAACACAAAAGCAGTTTTACATGTTTGGTTCACAAAGAGCAACAAAGATTAGAAGAGTAATGGGAGATAGTCAAAGAGTAACAGATTGTAGTTTCTGATGTGTGCTGTTCAGCGTTTCGGGTTTTATTCATTTTAGAGTGATATTGAAGTTAATGAAACATCTAAGTGGGAGTAGTTTTGAAGTTCGCCAGCTAGGCTATATGAAAAAAAAAAATGTTCGCATTGAATGGAAGTGTTGCCATGGAAACAATCTGATCGGCGGAAACTGGGCTACACTGAATTTGCAAAGTGCAGCATAAACGTATTATTAAATTTAAGATGATTGACTGAACTATGAACTATGTTGGGTCATGATTCTCAACTAAGCAACGTAGGTTTAAGGCTGGTTTGCAACATTTCTTGCCTATTTACTAATTTATCCACCATTCCCTGTCATCTTATTCATAAATATGTTTTTTATTCATCTGACTAGTTTCTGTAATCACAATATGGACCGACGAGTGGCAAAATATAAAACACAACTATATGCAAAGAAATAAAGTAAACAAAAAGTCAGCAGCATTTAAAAGGACATGGAAATGGCAACACCAGCTCAAACCACAATAGTGAAATTATTTAAAAGAGGCTAAGTAACAACTGCAATGCTATTTCTATCTGTAGCGTCATAAGTTAAGTACAGCGTAAGTCTTATACCTGCGCAAGTCTGACACATGCACAGGCGAAATCCTTACACTACAGGTGGATACAGCTAGAGCTCGGAATGTGGAAACAAAGGTCTAATCGAGCAGGTAAGATGAGTTGCCCTAGAGAGGTTGATTAAGAAACAGAGAGGAATATAGAGACCATGAGGAAGGGAAACATGGGTAATGAGAGATCGCTTCTCGGATAACAGAAGACACATGCTTACGTAATTTTAAGGATTTCCCAGGAAACTTGTATCCACAAAATCCTCAGTCATACGACTGTCATGAAAGGCAGAACCGGAGAAGGTCGGGCGAATGATTACCTAAAATAACCTTCCACGTGCATACTATTGCTGACTATGCAGTTCTGACCATTATAAAGAAGTATTTCTGATTCAGTAAATGGGTGTCAGTAATTTTATCAAGCATGATAGGCTGTTTGAGACAAACCAATTAATATTCAGAAAAAAAAAACTAAACAAAAAAGACAACAGCTATGTAAAGTGATACTGCTGCTAATAGATTTTTAATTAAAACATTTAAAAGCATGACTAGATCCTGAAGACATGACAAAAATGGCAACATCAGCTTAAAACAAAATAATCAATTTAAAAGTTAATCCCTTACAGTGATATTAACACTTACTAGTATGATTCCATTTTTAAAACAGTGTTTTGTGTGCAAAATAAACAGAGAAATTATACAATTTTACGTGGGATTTCTGGAGACGAGAGGGAGGACACACACAGATTAGCTGGCCACTGAAGATGCTTTCTGGGACATAATCTCCTGTCCTTCATCCAAAACCATATCAGTGTAGAACACACAATACAGGAGATTATGCACCCCATTAGCGTTCCCCAAAGCACCCGAGCACAATGCACAACAACTTCCTAAGACTCGACAATCACTGCCAGCATCCTAATGCACACAACATGGAATCAGCGGTTTGAAAAGATCAAACCAACTTATGCTGAAGACAGTGCTGCGATTACAACAGCCTACTGGTTAGTACTTGCTATTGCAAGAACAATAAAATAAAATAAAATAAAATAAATACATAATCAGTTTAAATTGACTTTTTTCACAGAAACTATATATAAATACATGCACACACACACACACACACGACTGATCTGGCCCCAAAAAAACTTGCTTAACCAAAGTGGGACAAAGGGAGAAAAAAAGATGAAAATAAGTATGACAAAGTATGGAAATGATTGTACATGCCCTAGAGAGTGGTCTGGCATCACATAAGTGAACTCAGCACCTCACTGGCACCAGTTAAATGGAGGAACATTATAAAAAGTTCATCATGATATAGAGAGAGGGGGAATGCAAGTATTTGTGAATGTATGTCAAGCAAAATGTATGCTTTTGAAGCAAATGATTATGACGTACATTAACTGTGTATGTGTGTCCAGCAATTCTTAATTGGGTGAGTATTAGACTTCCTCTAACTTAGACTAGACTAGACTTAACTAAAATATGAATTAATAAACAATAAAGTCATCTTAAATAATTTGTCAGTGTGCTGATTTCAAGTCTCTCGTAGAATTCCATAGTCACAAAAAATAAATAATACACACACACACACACACACACACACATATATATATATATATATATATATATATATATATATATATATATATATTATTTGGCTAAAAGCAAAACTTTCGGACAAAGGATGTTTGGGCAAATGCTAAAAGCACTGTCATCTAATACTTTCAAGAACTATGAACAATATAAACACACTGAAATTATAATTGCCAGATGTGAAAAGCAGTCATAAATGCCTAAACTAGTTTTGTAAACACACAGTTAATGCTGAATAGTACACTTATGCACATACACAAACATCCAAAAGTAATTTTTAGCCCCAGTGACAGAACAGTAACTCCCAATAGCTTTTGCCACCGTGTAACCGTCATTAAAATGCCAGTCACAGTTCTCTCTGTCTCTGCTCTTGGCAGCAGAGGCCTGCGGCCAGGATTTGGTGCTAAGCTGTGTTTATGTAACCAGGGATGGTGGAACACGGCATGTTTTAATCTGGCCCGATGTAATGGAGGCGTCTAATTGAACCTATGTGTACCCCTGTTTCCACTGACTTAGATACACAGCATGACCCCGAAACAGCCCACTGTGCTGGAAATACACACTGGTGGAGTTTAGGACAACACAAAACAACGGTTTCAAACCGTGTGCACTACCAACCTGCAGCTCTACACAGAAAAGAACATTTTTTTTTAGCAAATGCATTGCATATTTCCTTTGATAACAGCTATAAACTATACAATTGTGAATGTGCCACTGAGAATTATTACACTTGATCATCTAATTTACGTTAGATAGAATTAACATTTACATAAAACTGTACTTAACTCAATGTGAAAAGTCACAAGAGCAAAATATACAGATTATAAAACAGTCACAAAAGCAGTTCAGTTCAGATTTACTATTAAAACATTTAATGTAATCTCAGGAATTGCATTTTTGTATGTGCTAGCGTTAGTGTGTTTTTACACACGTCTGAATGTGTATTGCAACTAAAAATGTTGGCAACCACATAATCCTAATTATATTTATGTGTGCTGCAGGTAGAAGTGTGTACTTTATTGTTTTTTTATGTATGTGTGTGTACTGTAGACAGCAATGGTTTGAAAATATCTACCCTCAAGCCTTTCATCTCCGTGAGAAATGGCAAGACACAGACAACCCCTGAATGTCAGATCTTTTAGTGAGCGAGAAAGGACATTCCGCTAGTTCACACTACAGGATTTTAAGCCCGATTTAACGAGCTCGCCGACAGGTCGGGCTGTAATCGGGGGAAAATCTGCGGGTGATCGGCGCTTCGCGATCTTTATGTGTGAACTACACAACGATGCATCAAAGACGCTCGCTGACGCGTCGCCGACACCTCGCCGACGCCAAACAAATATCTAGCATGCCAAATATCTGGACCGGTCGGCCGACTCGACATCACGTGGTGTCAGGTGTGGTGACGAGCTACAGCCAATGAAAGAGCAAGGCATGGGTTGAGGTCACCGGAAGAAAAACAGCAGCAACTTCGCTGAAAGAAAATGCTTATATTTTTGCACGTAAGCGTCTTTCACAGGCTTTTGGCTGCTATAGTTTTTATTAACCAAAAAAAAAAAAAAAGGTTTTTATTAACCACCAATAGTTACTGTTGCCATGACTGACAAACACTCACACTACACTCGTGTTCTCACGCAGTGAAAAACACATCTCAGAGCAGAGAGGAAACACACTGACAGAGAAGACAAAGCAGGTTACTGCTGATATGAAACAAGGTCTCAGGACTCTCAGCTTTTAAATCGAGTCATTTTTAAAGAAATTCAAACAATAAATACCTTTTTGTGGCTCTTCAATGTGTCGTGACAGATCACTGTATTGCCTCAGTTCAAACACGTGAACCGATCGTCTTTTCATATTTACTTAATGCATGAAATGAACATGAATAAACATCAGAAGGTGTTTAATTTCATCCGCGGAACACACCATTTTAAGTCCACCGAAGTTAATCTACTCTCCTGTCTGATTTGGGGTTAAGGCTAGAAGGGATACAGCTGCGGCTACTGGGCATGCGCATTCACATATTTTCCGAGCCCACAATATAACGTGAAACCAATGAAAATGGTTTTAAAAAGCACATAGCGCCATAGTGTCATCACTTTGCGAGTGTCGCAGGGACCGTCTTTTTGCAGTAAAGGACCTGTCATAGTTTAATGAGTGGAAGATGACATGAAGCTCGCGGTTAACCTGCATTGTAAACAGATGAGCTGCATGTGCATATACAGCTCCCGATTGGGGCGAAGTTCATTTTGTCCACAGAATGATAAGAGCACAGTTTTTAACATTATTTTATTATTTAAAACTCAGCATTTAACTTTAGCGCTGCAAGCTATGCATACAGTGCATGAGCAGATTTTCCGTTACCGTGGCAGCCAACAACAGCACAGTTTAACCCTCAGCACATATTTATATTTAGTTATATTGAAAAACTTTCAAAAAAAAACTTTCAACTTTCAAAACTTTTTCACCCCGTTTTAACATGTATTTCTGTGAAGACTGGCCAGCTGTCAGGCATGTTCTGATTGGTCAGATCACCTCTCAAATCAAGCTCTTTGCAAACGGTCAATTCTCGTGTGTTTTTATGACAAAACGTGGTTTAGGGACCGAATCGAGTAGTTGGGTGACAGAGTTGTTGTCAGCTCGTGTAGTGTGTAACCCCTAGTTGCGGATAATTTACACAGAGTCACATAGTGTGAACACCACAACGACTAAAAGACAGACAATCAAGTCATGTAGTCTGAACGGCACAACGATCTGCCGACGTGTAAAGTCCTTAAGCCTTTAACTCCACTATCCACAACACACACTCACTCACACACCTTACATACAGTCTATGTTCTTTAAATTAATTTGGCCATGCTGCTCAGCCCTAATAATTCCCAGCCAGCTGTAAGGACATTAATAAGGTATAATCCAATTATAGCAATCCTCATTTACCGCCCAGATGCCAAGCTTTCCCCTGTACACACACACACACACACAAACATACGGACAGGGTTCGTTAAGCTGCGAAGTACAGACTAGAGAAGGTTGGCCCTCAAATCACATTAACACACACAAACACACACACCCTTATACTGATGCACAGTGAATGCCCAAACATGCAATTGCATTTTGAGTAATATGCAATATTTCCATGGCTGCATTTGAAAGCAAATGCATAAAATGCACACAAACATACAATGTGTCTTGTGAGATTTACAAAATGTAATCTGTCACAGAATATAAACCGCCAGTCAGTCTTCCTGATTAGAGACACAGTTCGTTACATAAGAAAATTGGGCAATGTATTCATAGCCTTTATATATTAATTTATTCTGAATGTGGCTGAAATTCAATATTCATAAACTTGTAGCATTTATCAAAATAATAATAATAAATATAAGCTTTACAAAAGGGACTGTTTTTGATAAATGACTTTGCATGTATTCCCAGTGCCCCTAGACTGTGAATAAATAATAATAATGTATAAACAAAAAAAAAAAGATCAATTATTTAATATTATGTGCACCAGTTTTAGTATAGAAACTTCCTTTGGAAAATTAAAGTATCCCACAGCATACCCATACTTTTTAACATGGTTTTCATGACTAATTTTATATTACACTTTTATACAAACTCTACTAAAAATATCTAAATAAATATATAACAAATTTTTGCAACTGGTGGAGTTGTTTTTGACAATCTGTTGAATAAACGATTAATATAATCACTCATAATACTGAGCTCAAAGAGATATTTGATAGAATGAATCAGAACAAATCACTGAATGAATCTGTATAGTCAAATGAATTAAAAAATAATTTACGTCAAAGGGATGAATAAATAAATCTCTTTTACAAGCTCTTAAGGTTTTTTTTGGAACATGTAATAGTTGAAATGAATACTCATACCCAAACATGAGTGGATTTTACTCCCATATTTGGTTTGAAATTGAAGGATTAATTATTTTTAGGAGCATCTTGCTAGACGCAATTCAAATGAAACAGAGACTGTACAATTATAATGAAGTGTGTTTTACAAGAAAATACTACTGCATTTAACTCAATGTGTTATTTGCCATTTCTTTGTAATTATTTATAAAATTCACATGCAGTTTCTGAGAGAAAATTGTAAATCCTACACCCTTTTTTAAGCAAACATGTAAAGATATAACATGACAACAACACTACAAGTGAAAACACTTACAGCAGTGCACACCATGTCAGATACAGTGCCTGGTAGGCGGTATACACTGTGCAATAAGCAAGTATTACATTGAGAAAATCCTCCTTTTATCCCACAAACCCAGTTCAGAAAAGAATTCTTTGATTGCACTGTTCAGGACGGCAATATTTTCCCAAGATTAGCAAAAACGTAATTACACAAATCCATCTCTGTGAATGCAACTGTAATCAAATTACACTTTTTCTTATTGCAGCCCAACCTCATTACAGTTACGTTTTGTAATCCTATTATACAATCAAATTACCTGTTTGTTACTATTCAATTTTGGTATGCATGCTAAAGTGCATAACCATACACACACACACACACACACACACAAACTTCTGCTTCCTCCTCCTGGAGCTGTCAGTGGGTTCCACACTACATGCTCTGCCAACATCTTCTCCTCCTTGGCTGCCACCCAGGGCAACACGAGACACACTTCCCATCATGACTGATACCATCTGACTGACACACACACACAACTCATAATTAGACCTGCATTTGATTCCTGCCCAAACCACAATGGTGGGGCACACATTGAAATGCAATGCACGTCCTGTTGGGTCCATCAGCGTGATGTGAAGCGAATGATGACAGTGGCATAATACGGGTCTGAATCTCTCACAGACTGACCTGCAGACACACTCACACACACTTCGCATGATGAACAATATTCCCAATTATCCGCCTTTGTTCTGAAGCCCTCTAATGTGCCGATAATGAGTTAACACAGATGATTGTGTTCATTTTCATTCTGCTAATGTCCATCACGTAGCCAGTAATTCTCCTTCCTGTGGCAGCCCTGAGTCTTCAGCGAACGACAGGGACGTGTAAATGTCACAATTTTTGATATGTTATTTGCTCTGTCTGTGACATTTTACTAAACCTGATTTCAATTGTTGTTTTTTTTTCCAGCTCTCCAGAGAACAGACCAGACAAACACTAAAGTGGCAGTAGAACTTTTTGCTTTCAGACACTGTTTCAGTGTGTTTGCATAAACAGGAAAGTGTGGTTAAAATGAGCAATATAGTTTTCTTTTGCTTTGATCTTTTTTATTTTTATATAGTCTATAAAGCAGCTTTGGAACATTGTGTGCAGTAAAAAGCGCAGTGCAAATAAACTCAAAACTTAGTCAACGTGTCCTGACTCTTTTAAAGGGTTTTCAATATTTATAGCATCAGGAAACGACCTCAACGCAGACTCCTTGTTAACATTTTATAATTAATTTTAAGCACTATAATTGTGTTATGCTTAACATTTACTGTAGTTATAAAGTCAGGAATTAATGAAAACTTAGAAAATGTAAGAACATTCAGTGTCATTTATCTTATCCTGGTTGAACACCCCGGAATTCAAAAAAATGGTTCATCCAAAAATTAATTAATTTTTAATATCTTAGAGCTGCTCTTTTCCAAACAATGAAAGCATATAGTGACCAGGGGCTGTCAAGCTTAAAAAAGGACAGAAAAAGCATCAGAATAGTGGTCTATTACACATATGCACTACATTTTATAAGCCTTGAAGCCATTTGATCATTTTACTCCTCAAAGTAGTTCTCATAACTCATAACTTGAGACATAATGACACAGATGTCATGTTTGACAATGCCAAATGACATTGATTCACATATCTATTTAAACCGATCGTGATATGGAAAGCTTGAATGAGATTTAAGAGCTTTGGTAAAAAAGGAAGATTCACATATGGAATAATTTTATGGTACTTTTTTTTTTTTGTTCTTTATTTTTTAAAGATATTTTAAAATTATAAATTAATATATAATATATAACATTATATATTTTTTATTATAAATTAATATATAATATATAACAGTAAATAAAATATAAAATAATATTAAAATGTATTTAAAAATATTTTATTTTATATATAAATGCCCTCCATTTGAGTTGTTTACATTTATTTATATGTGTCTCACTCATAGATCTGTTTCTATGAGGGCGATGTGTGACAAGATTAACACAGAGAACTTCCTTAAAAGCTGTGACCTGTGTCTCTAACTTGCATCAAGGGAATATAGTGTCATTTACTCAGGGAGAAAGAAAAGAGAGAGACATCAGGATCTGTCTGTAGTTGGGTTGTCTGACACATTCTCTCTTCTAGTTCTTGTCAAACACGGCCTCGTGGGCGTTTAGCTTCAGTCTCTCTCATTCTCTTTTTTTAGTCCAAGTGTGACTGAGATGTGTAATAAGGAGCTTGTGGACCTCTACTCTAAATAAAGATGTTTGAAGGTTCATATCTTTACAGTGAGAATCTTCATGATTCAGTTTTGATTCAGGGAGTCACAATCCAAATCTGAAATGATTCTTGACCTCATAGTAGTTTATGAAAACTGGGATGAAAGTATTCCAATATGGAAAATTTCAATTCCAATAAAAACATTCAAATTAGTCATTTAAATATTCAAAATTCCAAACATTTTTTGTGTGGAAAGATTCAGAATCATTTGAGAAAAATTGATGCATCCGTGAATCATTTTTCCGTAGTTTGTGACCATGTTTGAAACTTTACAACACACTTTAAAAAAAAAATGGTTTGTAAGATCCAGTGTGAATTCAGACAGAAATATGCAACAGACATACCAAGAAATTTAAAATAACTCAGTGCATTGATGCATAATACAGTGGTATTTTAAAGTGATACGCAAAAGTTCACCACATCAAGAAGAGGAATGCGGGACGAAAATAAGAAGATCATTCCAAATTCTGTAACTCCATTTTCTTAAAAAACCTTTTTAAATTCACTTCCTGTTGGTATCATACCTTTGAAGAAAGTATTATCATGCTCTTGGGACTTCAAACCGTAAACCCAGTAGACGGCATGCCATAAAACAAAATGAAACTCCGACGTCTTTACAAGCTGTGGCTCCTTTGGGGCCGTGAAAATGAACCCTAATCATGGGTTTTAGTTCATCATTGGAGTAATAAGGGTCTCTTTCTACAAGCTTTGTCGTTTATTGAGGAATATAACTGAGATGGAGAGCGAGCGAGAGAGAAAGCATTTCCTTTTTATACCTGGCTTCTATCAAACAGTGGTTTATGGGGCGGATCCTCAACCCTGAGCCAGACAGACCCCAAACACAGGGGTCCGCGACACATCGATCTGTCCCTCGTAAAGGAAGATCCTCATCAGAGGGCCAGAAGTACCTGAATCAGATGGTGATTGTGGTCCACTCAATAACGTCTGGCAGAGGCAATTTTATTCATCCACTATCCCACATAAACACAAACAAACTGGGCATTCCTGCAGGAGAAACAGATGACTGATGAGAATTAGGGAGTGTCTTTGGCTGTGTTCCAGACCTAAAAACTAAAGCTATCTATCCATTTATCTAGCTACCAATCTATCTATCCATTCATCCATCTGTCAGTTCATCAGTCTATCTGTCTGCTTATCCATCCAACCAACCACGTATCCATTCACTCATCAATCCATTTTAGTAAACATGCATCCATCCATACATCCATCCACATATCCATCCGTCTGCTTATCCATCGATGTATCTGTCTGTGTCCATCCATCAATCCATCCATTCATCAACCCAACCTACCAAACACATATCGATCCATCCACCCATCTCTCATCTTAGTATCCATGCATCCATCCTTTTCATCCATCCATCCAACAACCAACCATCCAACTAACCATCCATCCATCCATCAATGTATCCATCCATCCATTCATCCATCCAACCAAACAACCAACCAACCACGTATCCATCATCCATCCAGCCAGCCAACCAACCAAACATGTATCCATCTATCCATCTGTCCATCCACCCATCTATCCATCTTAACATCCATCCATCCATCTTCGTTTCCATC
This sequence comes from Barbus barbus, assembly GCF_936440315.1. NCBI lineage: Eukaryota > Metazoa > Chordata > Actinopteri > Cypriniformes > Cyprinidae > Barbus > Barbus barbus. Next base: position 20,354,737 of record NC_136717.1, read on the forward strand.
CATGCATCCATCCCTCTCAAACTTTCTTGCATTTAAATGCCTTCATTTGGTCACTTCCCTGCTAATAATATCCCACAATCCTGTGTCTGTGATTAAAAAGTTGGCATGGCATCGGAAGAACAAACTGAAAAGAATAGTTTTATTTGAAGCTTTAAATGAGGCCCAAAACTGCACAGAAAATGTCATTGGATGCTTTTTATGTCAGTCAGACCACCTCTTCGCATCTTAGTGTGTGGAATAATAATAAATAAGACTATACTTTAATAGTCAAGAGATCGTATGATAATGACTCAGAATAAACACATCCATTATAAAATATCCCAATTTTGCCTCTTTCATTATGATATCTGGGCTGTAGTTTTTTAAACCTATAAAAATAAAGACAGATTACATGGGCTTGCCACATGTGTTTCTTGTAATACTTGGAAACACAAAACAAAATGTCCAAAACTAATCTCCTTTACCCACATAAGCAGCACCAATCCCTTTTGACGAAACAAACACATTGACACAGTATGTTCTCACAAACGAACTGATGCCAAGGGTGCGACAAAGACAGCGGGACTCTGTCTGTGCATGTTTTATTTTATTTCTCTCAGTGGTGAGCTTTCTATCATGTCTGGACTGATAAAAGAGTTTTCAAGCACATCCCTCTTTCAGTTAATTCAAAGGAAGGAGATCTCCATCTGCCTTTCTGCACCTGAACACGGCAGACTGACGTCTTTTCTTTGCTTTGCTTTTTTTCTACAAAGCCCATTGCTGGACTGGAAGTCTGGACAGCTGAATTAGAAATCTGGATCTGAAAAAAGATTCTACCATCAAAGTCTCACTCTTCCCAACACCGTGTAATCTTCCTCTCCCTTCATTTTCACACCCATGCCTCCTGTGCCATTTTTTCCACGTGGTGTAGCTGAGGGCAATCGTATTTGTGTTCATCAAGGTTTAATGGTTGGTTAAACAGAGCTTATGTTTCTAAAGATTCCTTCTAGCCATGGAAACATTCTCTTCCGCAAACACTGTTGCATACTAATATCGGCTGGCGTATGTGAGGGTAAATGTCTCCAGGGTGTGTGTGTGTTTGAGAGTGTATGATGTGTGTAGATGTTGTGTTCGGGAGATGAAGGGCCAGTTTGTGGGAATCCAAAGGGCTTTCCATAAGCTGGCTAATTAAACACCAAGGACTCGCTGATGGAATGAACTTGAACCTAAAGGCATCAGGGAAAATACAAACACACATACACACATCCCACAGTGATTACTGCTAAATTATCATCCATTCTAGTGATGTTTGATTTGTTAATGCATAACTTCATTCACTGCTATACATTTTCAAATATTTTTGTTTTTTGTTTTTCGCCTTTATTACGATAGGACAGATCAGCACTGACAGGAAGCAAAGTGGGAGAGAGATAGGGGTGCGAGATCGGGAAAGGTCCTCGAGTTGGGATTTTAAGGGGATAGTTCAAACTGTAAATTGTGTTTATTTACTAAATTTATGTGGTTAAGTACTCACATAAAAAAAATACCATTAAAGCACCATAAAAGCACAAAATGCAATAAAATGCTATAAAATTCTTATACCGATAAACCAATAATTATTTCCATGTCATGGCTAATAACCAATAAAAGTCTGATATTAAATAAATAAATAAATAAAAGGCTACAATTTATGCATTAAAATACTACACTCACCTAAAGGATTATTAGGAACACCATACTAATACTGTGTTTGACCCCCTTTCGCCTTCAGAACTGCCTTAATTTTACGTGGCATTGATTCAACAAGGTGCTGAAAGCATTCTTTAGAAATGTTGGCCCATATTGATAGGATAGCATCTTGCAGTTGATGGAGATTTGTGGGATGCACATCCAGGGCACGAAGCTCCCGTTCCACCACATCCCAAAGATGCTCTATTGGGTTGAGATCTGGTGACTGTGGGGGCCATTTTAGTACAGTGAACTCATTGTCATGTTCAAGAAACCAATTAGAAATGATTCGAGGTTTGTGACATGGTGCATTATCCTGCTGGAAGTAGCCATCAGAGGATGGGTACATGGTGGTCATAAAGGGATGGACATGGTCAGAAACAATGCTCAGGTAGGCCGTGGCATTTAAACGATGCCCAATTGGCACTAAGGGGTCTAAAGTGTGCCAAGAAAACATCTCCCACACCATTACACCACCACCACCAGCCTGCACAGTGGTAACAAGGCATGATGGATCCATGTTCTCATTCTGTTTATGCCAAATTCTGACTCTACCATCTGAATGTCTCAACAGAAATCGAGACTCATCAGACCAGGCAACATTTTTCCAGTCTTCAACCGTCCAATTTTGGTGAGCTCGTGCAAATTGTAGCCTCTTTTTCCTATTTGTAGTGGAGATAATGATTCAAGCTCTTCTATCAGCTTGAATCAGTCGGCCCATTCTCCTCTGACCTCTAGCATCAACAAGGCATTTTCACCCACAGGACTGCCGCATACTGGATGTTTTTCCCTTTTCACACCATTCTTTGTAAACCCTAGAAATGGTTGTGCGTGAAAATCCCAGTAACTGAGCAGATTGTGAAATACTCAGACCGGCCCGTCTGGCACCAACAACCATGCCACGCTCAAAATTGCTTAAATCACCTTTCTTTCCCATTCTGACATTCAGTTTGGAGTTCAGGAGATTGTCTTGACCAGGACCACACCCCTAAATGCATTGAAGCAACTGCCATGTGATTGGTTGATTAGATAATTGCATTAATGAGAAATTGAACAGGTGTTCCTAATAATCCTTTAGGTGAGTGTATAATGTAGATAATGAAAAATTAATAAAAATTTTTAGTATACAGTATTTAGTGTTATTAAATGAAATGATTATATTTTTCACTAATTAGTTAAATCATTAGCTATATTAGTTTACTATAAATTGTAAAATGATTAATTTAATTATTAAAGTGATTAACCTTGTAAGTAAGGGGAACAATTAATTAAATATTATATCTACTGAAATCATTAAATAAATAAAAAAATGTAAAAACATACATATCATATACATCATAAAATGATGTACAGATGATATATTGTGCACCCCTTAAGCGGTACAACTATTCTTCAAAAATGTTAATTATTTTTTGGAAAAAATAGGAGACACAATAATATTTTGGTTTCTATAAAACAGCAATAAACAGTGCTATTTAACCAAATATTTAACAAAAAACTACTACTAATAATAATATAAAAATGTTGGTACTTTGAGCACTTCTGAGGGAACACATTTTGTGGACACTTTTAAATGATGACTCAAATAAACCAATTAAAATGAATCAGACGTCAAGGCTAATCTATTCACTCACTAACAAAGGGCACTTGCTGAAGCACACTACACGATGCATGTGTACTGATATTATGAAATAATGTTTTATGCTATAGTGTCTTAGTTCAATACAATTGTAATTTGGTCATTACAGCTCGAACTGAAGAGGGATGATATGAATTCAACACCAACTGTTGTTTTGAATCTCTCAGTGCTGAGAATCAATGCATGAAAAAACCCTTCTCCTATGTGCAGGGATATAAATCTAATTCTCACTCTCTCCCTCTGTTCTCTAACTGAGAATATGCAATCTATCTCTCCCCCGGAGCAGCTCTGGAAAGACACATATCTAGATGGCACAATCAAGCGAAAAGAAGGTAAATTCAAGCTAACTGCTCTTTCTCTGGGGAATTTGGCATGTAATTGGCTGACTGGGCTGCACAGGAGTAGCATTTCCTCTGCTTCTTTGTTCTTCAAGCAAGCATGTCAAATATATATTGTTCAAGCAGACTAACATTTAACACACTACCTCTTTATTTTCCCTTCCTCTGTTTTAAACAGCCCACTGGGCACGGAAAAATTAATATAGAGGGTTTTCAGCAGAGGGAAGATTAGCGCAGAAGATGAATATTCTAATAACAAACCGGCAAATGCAAGCAAACATACACTACGATGTAAACATACACTGATATGTGTTGCTCTGTAAATGCTGAATAATAAAAGACGCAGGGGAAAGGGCTTGTGTAACATTTATAAAGACCTAAATATTCAATCAAGCTGAACGCCGAAAGGACAACGCATAAAATATAGAACATAACACGCACACATACACAGAAAGCTGATAAAACTATTTTCACTGCATGCCATTACCAAAAGTAAACGAGAGCAGCTTAGTACATGAAGTGCTGAATAATTTACAAGTCCGCCAGAGATCGCATGATAATTGTGAGTGAAGGACACGGTCGGTCAGGATACTGAAGGCTTAATGTAGGCTATTATTTAATCCTGTTATGGCAAAACCTGTTGAGGGTATCCATACACTTTTGGTCATATATTGTAGTTTTTTCTTGTTTCAAGTTTCGTAGCATTCCATGGTCACTTTCTTCACATAATAAAATACACTAAAAAATAATAAACTCAACTTAAATCACTTTATAGTGGTTTCGGATTTCTTATATATTCCATAATATCTTTAAATTAAATTAAATTAAATTTTATGGAATACAACACAAAAAATTTAAGTTTAATTTATTATTTTTATTAATTAATTTTATTATTATTATTATTATGAGAGGAAAATGACAGAATGCGGTGAGAGACTTTAAACCGACAAGTAATTTAATTTAATTTAATTTAATTTAATTTAATTTAATTTAATTTAATTTAATTTAATTTAATTTAATTTAATTTAATTTAATTTAAAGATACTATGGAATGGTATAAGAAATCCGAAACCACCATAAAGTGATTTAAGTTGAGTTTATTATTTTTTATTGTATTTAATTTATTTTATTTTATTATGAGAAGAAAGTGACCATGGAATGCTACGAGACTTGAAACAAGCAAAGTGACAAATGATTTTGCTGAATTTAAAGATAGATAGATAGATAGATAGATAGATAGATAGATAGATAGATAGATAGATAGATAGATAGATAGATAGATAGATAGATAGATAGATAGATAGATAGATAGATAGATAGATAGATAGATAGATAGATAGATAGATAGATAGATAGATAGATAGATAGATAGCATGCACTGATAATTCATGAACAATAACACCATAGACATTTATTATTTCATACTGCGCTAACACTCTCGCAAAGCATCAGATACTAAGCTAATTTGTTTTCTATTAGTCTCTGCTGGTCCCTTCACCACCCGCCTCTTCCCAGGCTGATAAAGGCAGTGGGTGTCGTTTTGTTTCATGCTTGGTACTTATCTAGATCAAGGGTAATGCAGTCAAGAGTTCAGTACTGTTTGCTGCAGACAATTGAACAGAAACAGACTTCAACTGAGATAAATGCTTTCTGGCCTGAGCGAAAGAGAGAGTACAGATAATTGTTGAACTTGCATCAAATGTGAAATTCAGCATGACTCGCGTCTACATTGCTGGACAGCTAAACGCACGCTGAGAAATAGAGACTTCAAAGATATGATTGGTGAAGCATCTGATTGAGGTTGTTAAAGCAGGGCACCTTGACACCGTTAGACTCCCACACAAGTGCACAAGAGAAGATACAACACAGACAGGCAGCATCTGTGTGAGACGTTTGTACCACAACTAGAGAACAGAAATAAAATACTAACTAATATTAGTAATTGCTTTGAACAAACAGCATTTTTCACTGGAGAAAGCTATTTTATTAACATTATTTTCAGCTGAAGCAACAGTTTGAATGTGTTTCTTGTACAAACACAGACTTTCCCTCACAAAATGTTGTGTAGATAACTTGTGCTGTTTTAGCAGCTGTTTGGACTCTCATTCTGATGGCACCCAGAGCATACATTGGTGGTCAAGTGACATAATTCGAAATTTCAGAAAATCTGAAGAAATTTGAGTACATTTTCAGCAGTTTTTCATTTTTGGGTAAACTATTCTTTTGAAACAATACAATCAATTCAACAGTCTGCACTTCTGTCCCTCACAGCCTCATTTTCATTCATGTCAAATTAAATATGGCTTCAACTCTGACTAAGGTCTGTTGGAACAAAAATTTGAACAAGAGCAGGACAATGAGGAGAAGACAGGACAAGCGCAGGGTCACAGAACAAGTGTGCTCTTCATGTTAATGCAAATTGAAAGGGATGGAGTAATGACAGTTAATTTATACAGCCTAATTAGCGAACTAACTATGAACACTGTGCCATTATGACTTTGATCAACTGATGACACATATGATCCAAGGGTCATCTAGAGTCGAGTGGATATTTCATGTAAATTTAGTCATTTGGATGAACATGCTACATTTCTTCCTCCTGTTCTGTGTTTAATTATATTGTTTGTTCCACAGGAACATTATTTAATAAAAAATAAATGGTTTTAATTACTTGAAACCAGCACAGTAACAAGTGATTTAAGCTGAATTTATTATTTTTGTAATTTTGTCTTATAAATAAATGGAATGCAACGAGAGTTGTGTCGCATTTCTTCTCTCTTTTCTGTGGTTAATTATATCTCTTGTTCTGTATCTCTATTAAAAGTCAACATGAACATAATTCAATAAAAACCTAAAATTAATCAAATTAAATTTAAGCCCAAAAACCCAATCAGGGGTGCAAACAGAGATCCTTTGCACGGCTTCCTTAAAAAACATCATTCTGTGTAAAGTGTTTTCTGTCATTTATTTTAAAATGTAATTAAAATAATAATAATAATAATAATGTAAAGTTTTTTATAATAAATGCATTTGTTATTATAATTATTATTATTGATTTTTTTAAATGCTTTGATCTCTTTCATTGATTCATTCTTGTTTGTTCATTATTTTAATCATTTAATGTAATATTATTATTATTTAATATATAATAGATGTGTTTTGTATAATATGAATTAAATTAATTGTTGAATGCGTGTGTGTGTGTGTGTGTGTGTGTGTGTGTGTGTAGTATATATATATATATATATTGTATAGTGTATAAATACACTGTTACTTTCACTGGTTTGTTCATTCTTGTTTGGTTGTTCATTATTTTAATCATTTAATTTATTATTATTATTATTATTCAAAATATAGTTTATTACATCACATTAAAATATAATAATAATAAAACAACACCCGATAAAACAATTTGAAAAATAACATTTAATATTTAAAAGTATGCTACTTAATTCTCTTTCATTTAATCATTCATTTTTAGTTGTCCACTCGCTTTCTGTCATTTGTTTCAGGTCTCTTTCTTTCATTTTTTTTCTCCAGCATGTCTGCCTTTTTCAGTGTCTTCTATCATTCTTTTCTCCAATCCTCCCGCTGTGTGAGCAAACCCCAAATGAGCTTCTGTGGGGGAATCTGTCAGGGAGACATTAGCACATAGCTCCTGTTCTCCCGACGTGACTGACTGGCCAGGAGCCAAAAACCAGAGCAGACAGTGAGCAGGTGGGTTTCACTCCTCACACGAGAGCAGACTGGGCCTTTCGTGAAAAACACAACTGGGATATTAGGAGAACAGAAGCCACTTGAATGGCTATGTTAATCCCTCATTTATATTCCAGCCAGGTTAAGAGCAGGTGCTCACGTTCAGCCCCGTCCAACAATAAGCCCTGATTGCTCAGACAGAAGCCACACTAACAAGGCCAACCTGACAGGACTGGGAAAACGGTAGACTTCGAGAAATGTACATTTGCTAAATCTGTGCACACTTAAAAGGATAAATTAATAATTTGTCATTTACTCACTCTGATGTCATTCCAAACAGGTATGACTTTCTTCTTTGCAACAAAAAAGAAGATACTCTGAAAAATGTCTTGGTGCTTTTCATTTCATCAGTGAAAGTCAATGGGGTTCAAATGGGTTCTTTTGGACCCCATTAACTTTCATTGAATGGACAAAATAGTCAAAATATTCTTCAAAAAGTGTCATTTTTTGGTTAACTATCCCTTTAAGCCATATTTAAATATATACAAACTATATCACAACAACCAGAAAGCATCCAAATACTTCAGAATATATCATTTTAAACCTAAAACTCATTTTTGTGAAAAGTTGGGCTTGAATAGCATGCTTGTGCAATTCATATGTTATGGTTTACCTCAAAAACACTTTCAGATAAAAACAAAGGCAAATATGCTAATTTTATGGATCTTTAAGTCATAACCCATCAAACCAAGGGAAATAAGCCAGTGTGGAGTGGAGTTAAGGAGTGAGGAGTGACTTTTTTGCTCTGGGTGGGAATTATGAGCTGTCTCACATCCTCTTCCCTCAGTCAGAGAAAGAGCTGAGCTTATCTGCCGCTTGACAGATTATCCAATCAAACGCAGCACTATTAGTGGGTGGAGGAGATTAGCTCTGATCCTCCATTTTCATAGGTTTTAAAGTGATGAGCACGAGCGAGGATTGCTAGTTTATATCCTGGTCTGCAGCGACAAGCGTATCTCTCCATCAGTGCTGAGCAGAGAGAAAGGGTCTTTTCATTTATCGAGAGGCTTGAAGAGTGGGGTAGGTTTGGGTCCTTTGGGGGAGCAAGAGGTTAGGATTTTCCACCTGTGTGTGCACAAGTTTTATTTCCCAAGAGTGGGTAACTTTTTCATTTGGATAGAAGAGAGATATCTGTGGCGTTACTATTTGTCAAGCTGTTTACCATGTCTGTTTGATTACACCTTTGTAAATAGACTGAGCAGTGGAAATGGGACTAAATGATTGTGTATTTAAAGTCGATATTAAATGGTGTTCACTAGGGGTATAACGGTACAAAGAGCATCATAACTGCACTTATTGTTTGAATTTCCTGAAAAAATGACATCATTTGAAAGATTAGACTTTGTTTCTTATCAAAAGTAACAATATATAAAACTGTAAGTTTTCAATGAAGTTCCACTCATGCAGTGGTTAAAACAATGCTGTTCGGTACACATTCGTACCGATCCGAAAGATCCGTAACTAAAGTTTTTGGTATGAATGTGTGTACCATTAAACCCCTAGTGTTCGCAAGCCAGTTTACTTACATCGTTTGGTGTATTTATTTATTTTTATTCATTTATTTTGATATTTATTTGATATTCAATACAATTAAATGTAGGACTTTATAAATTGGTAATTGATTGGATTGTAAAAAGTAGGTGTGGCACCAGAATGGAGCTACGTTTTTAGAAGGGAGGGGCAAAAAAAAGAGAGAACTTGATGATGTCACCTGAAAAGAAAAGTAGTTCACAATCATTCACAATAAGACCAGGAATGCACATCGAGAACCAAATTGTCTCGATTTTGATTTCATATGAACTAACATGTTTATTAAAGCCAATGTATTCACCTTCAACATCAATTTATCAAAAAAGTGCGACAAAATAATAAACATTGAACAACAATGGAGGCTTACACAGAGGAATCTGTAAACACCGTTCAGTTTTCTCTGCAGTGCTACGGTGAAATCAAAGTGTGCAAATGCCGCTGTCCCCTAGACAGAGTGCTTATCTTCACTAAAGTGTCAGGCATAGGATAAGTGACTCATTTGGGATGGAGCTAATCTCCATAAGGCAGGCAATAAACCTGTTCTCCGTCTCCACACCCTGCACATCTACACAGTGGGAGAGACTACAGGGGCCCACAAGCTGATCGCCGCACTGACGCGAGGAGTAGATTTATGATCCCTGGGTGGCGTGTCTGAATCGGGCCAGCTCAGCTCTCCAGAGCGCCATCGCAGAACCCTCCACAACTCAAACTTTATGCTTTATTCTAGCACCATGAGACAAGAGAGAGGAAGACGAGAGAGGAAGAAGACAGAGGTCAGAATATAATTCATTCCCTTCAGTTTTACACAGGCTCCCAAGGTCCCAATGGTGAACAGGCAAAAGAATAGATGACAAGGCTCTCTAACTGAACCTACAGTTATTATATACAGCAACAAGATAGAACTAGATTTTACATTTTATGAAGAATATAACTGGGAACATTTTTCAAAGTTTTCCTTATGATTTCAGGCAATTGCTATGGTATTGCTAAGACATTCTAAATGTTTTAATGGGTTTTTTAAGGTAATCTGGGTGGATAGTTACTGACCAAAGTCATACACCCTAAATCTATGTGATTTCAGGTTTTACTATCCTCTTGGGATAATCTTAACAGAAATAAAGTAATAAAATTAGTCTTACATGGGTTCTCAAGGCCCCAATGGAGAACAGGCAAAATAGACAAATGACAAAGAACTCTCGAGCTGAACCTACAGTTATTATATAAAGCAACAGGAGAGTTGCCCCGTAGTTCTTTTTGCAAGTTGCTATGTGTCTTTTAGGGTGTTCTGGATAGTTGCCTTAAGCCCCTAATCTGTCTTATTTCAAGTCCATAGGAGAACATTAGGCACACACACATTTGCAATCAAAACTCACAAAGCTGCAAAGCAGAAATGCATTTTACAATTACAGACTGCAATTAACATCAAAAATCGTACAGAATCACATTTACAAAGTGCATGACATCCCAGAGCCACCGTTCTCCTCATTTCTGCAAGTCAACATCAACACATGCCACAACGTTTCATTTCTTTGCACAGGCATTCCCTCTGGAGATACTTCTTCCTGCTGTTTCCACTTTCCAGCAAGGCGATAAAACCCAAAGCGAGGCCCCCCAGAGACCCTGACAGCACTCTACACCAAAGGCAGCAGGGCCCGTTCCAGCACCTTTCATCAGAATCCTCTTATATGCCGTTATTTTACCGGTGACGTGCCTGTGGACTGATCACCCTTCATCTCTGCTTCAGCAGACACACTCCTGCAATCTCAACAAGCTTTCTACACACAAAAAAAAAACAAGAAGAGAGAGATAAATAGGGAGAAAGACAGTCAGAAAGCGAGAAATAGCAAGTGAGAGACAATAAGAGAAATTACCCACAATGCTTTTAGGCAAAGCAGGTATTTTTTGGCAACAGGAAGGGTTCTGAGTAGCTCTCGACTGCAGGTGTGTGTATCTGTGTGTGCGCAAAGATGGTAAGCACTCTCAGGATAATGAAAATTGTCCTTCTAAAATGTAAGAGATGATTGTGGGTGCTCGTCTGACATCTCTCTCATCCAGAATGTTCCTAAGTAACAGCGTTGATGATGACAATTGAAATCTTGATGGAAATGGCTCAGAAACATCTAGTATGTATCTCTCTCTGCCACACGCACACACATTCATACCAGGATGAAAGGCTTTTTTGAGAGCCTAAGATGAAAGCTGGCTTGTTTCTTTGCATCTGGTATTCTTTAGGAATAGAAAGGGAATAGCTAAGAAGAGTTAGAAAAGAGAGGAGGAGAGAAGACAGGAGTGCCTACGCACTGTCTGATGCAGTTTTCACGAAACAGTAGCAGGACTCAACCCAAAAAGCCTGCCGGCTCCGCAGCTGTTCCAAAGCCTGCAGGGTCACGGGGTCTCGCAATAACACTGGCCAATGACTGTCACAGGAAGAGACAATCTGAGAGATAGGAAATGCTTGCAGGAAAAGGTATGTTTGCTGTTTTATGTTTTCTAAATGCATATTATTGCAGATCCCCAAAGAGGACATGGCTCTCTCGCAAAAGTACTGGGTTCAACCTGAAAAGCTTCACGTTCACTCTCAAAACATTTGTTCTCTCGCAAAACTATTGCATTCCCCTGGGAAACATAATACATGAAATATAGTTTTTCCTCTCACCTCATATTATTTCCATCACAAAAGTTTATTGGGGAAACCCAAGTGTTTTGCATTTTTTCTCTAATCAACCCAAACCTTCCATTGAAAACAACAGATGTATGCAGGACTTCTCCAACTGTTTTGTCCACTTGTAAATTTGAGTGATTTCACATCTCAAAATCCAATTATCAATCAATAGAACCAAGTCACCCAACATTTTTCCTTTTTTTATAATCCTTACACTTGGGTATTACCAATACAGAAGAATCTGACACTTATATTTCATTGGACTTTCACAATGTTCCTATTAAGTTAAGTGCCAAACAACACTCAAAGTTCAAGCAAACGCCACTTAAACCCTCATGCAATACTTTAAAAGGTCATGTGAAAGGGACTTTAGTGAATTAGGGACAATGCTTTATGTATGTCTATTCTTTGTATCCCAAAAGACAATCCTTTCCTTCTTTTATCAGGTCTACATAAAAGGATCTGAAGGGGTGGCGCCAGAAGAGAAGAAGAGAAATGCACCTATGGCGATGAAGCGACTTATTAATATTCATGAGGTGAGGAACCACAGTGGTGCGCAGCATCAAAGTCAGGAAGTAGTGAAGATGCTGTTCCTCATCTCCTGAAGACACACTCCATTCTTCACTGTTCTTTTCTTCTCTGCGTTCTTGGTCCCTCTCCTCCGTGGATTACATTGTGTTTGTGTCAAGTTATAAGTGTGTGGATGTGCGATGGAGGTCAGTTCACTTGGTGGGAGACCTGAACATATCTCTCTTCTCTCGGCACTCACTTCCACCTCCACTCCAGGGGGTGCACACCTCTCAGCAAATTGCTCCAGCAGCTAGTTCCGCACACACATACAGATTCTTTCAACAGCCAGATTATGCTCTTGAATTTATGTGCGCATTTGTAAACAACAAACCTCTTCTCATGCCAATTTCTACGCTGGTCTCTAGTGCATGTTTTTATTTATATATGATATGAATAAAATATGATCTATCATGATATGATCTATCAAATAAACACTGCTGATTAAATTATATTTGATTTTATAAAATAAGATTTTATACAATAAAATAATATGCATACAATCATTTTGTTCAAGCTGTTCCAAACCTGTATGAGTTTCTTTCTTCTGTTGAACACAAACGTATAACGTGGAATGTCATGGAATTTGCCAAATTTTGGATGGATAAATCAAGTCAGTACACTTAAATCAAAACGCTGTATGGACTAGTGTCTGTGAATATTATGTATTATGTGCTTCATTAGCATTTTACCATTTCTTTTGAGTAAACTATCGTATTATATCATATACAAACACAAACCTAAAGGTCTTCACAGCAACCAGTCAAAATAAATGTTTGGTTTAACTTGAAGAAACTGTGACAGATATATTACTTAATGTAATGATAGTAATAGTACTACTAATAAAATTAAAGATTAAAAAAGATTCTTTTTTTAAAGGAATATTTACCAGAAAAAATTATTTGACCAGAAAAATATTTTCCTGAATTTGTTTAGCAGAAAAACATACACATCGCATCACAGGAAAAAAATAAATAAATAAAATAATAATACATAATTTTTTAAACAAAATCAATTAATTAGAGATGATTTTGATTATTAATAAATTATTAATGGATCCATTAAAATGGAATCAAGAAAATTACTGGAAAACAGAATTTGGTAAAAAATAAAACTGAACTTGAGAGAAAGAAAATAAAACATTTCTTAGGGCCTTAAAAATCTAATTTTTGTAAAACTTTTAATAAATTGTTGTTTAAATGTTGCAAGTTTTATGATTTCAAATAATTAGACATGCGTTTGCTTAATAAAATGTAATATAACCATTAAAACAGTCCAGAAAATTTAAAATGGAAACAAAATAATTACAAATTTGGGAAAAAATTTAACAGATTTCACAGAGCCCTACGTGTGCTTACGAACATTTTGAAGAATGTTCGTAAGCAAACAGTTAACAGTAGCTATTGGCTTTCATGCTGTTATTCATACTGCTATTTTTCCACATACTGTGGTTGACAGCATTCTTCAAAATATCTTCTTTTGTGTTCAACAGAAGAAACTCTGTCCAAGTTTGGACCAACTTGAGGGTAAGTAAATGATGACAGAACTTTCATCTTTGGGTGAACTGTCCCTAAAAGCTACTGAAAAATTCTATTAGTGTTGCTACTTTTAGTTAGTTACTGTATTCCCCAATACAGGTTTATAGGTTTGCAAGCCTGATATATAATTGAAGAGCTGGAGAGCTCCCTCATCTGTGGGCCCATAAGGGTAGGCTCTCAAAACCAAAAGAACATACAATAAAGAACCAGCAATGAGTGAAGTGGGACGTGGGATGTTTGTCGCGCACACAATTCTCCAGGTTCTGCTTTCAAAACAGATGACAGGCCCTCCATCGGCCATTAAACATTCACACGTTAACAAAAGACTGCGGAGATTACATTAAACGACACAGACCTCATTTCCCAAACCCTTTGAGGAATATCCCCTCAGCCACCGCTGCTATGGTTACACAAACCAGGCGCCGTTTCTGGCAAAACACTTCAGCTTCTCATAGGATGGGGAAGGAAGATGAGTATGAATGTACTTAGCATAAAGCCCACCCTTATATTAACAATCCGGGACTGTTGCATTCATGGAATAAATTCGAAACCTGAGTATAGTGAAATAACTCTCGAGTGGTTGAAAAACAAGACTTCCGATCATAGTCACTGACTCCGATTTCCCAACTGTCCTCAACAACCTCGTCCTATTCAGTCTTTATCTCCCATTTCATGATTCTGTATAAGAATAAATCAGCCTGAAGACTACTATATATACTTTGCCACTGTCATTTGTTTTCCTCAAAACAAAGGAAGAATCTTATCACACAGGCATTAGCATTTGCGCTAGCTCTGTCTCTGTTTACGGACGCACAGTACGAGCATATGTAAGCATTTTGTTGTGATTATTATAGGCCGTTAAATTTGATTTACACAGAGAGTAGACATAAAAGAGAGAGAAACGGGGCAAGAGAGAAAACCAGTAAAATGACAGTATGGTTTATGAGCGTTGATTGATTAGCTGGTGAATTGATGCACAGAGTCCGTTTTTATTGACACAACCCCACAACAAGAGTCGCCCTGACCGCCAGCTATTCATCATGCGATGCGTCAGCCTTACACTAGTCATGTTTATGGGCCCATCACACATTTATTGGATGAACATGTAAATCTCTAGAAGTGAACCAGCCAGCACCTTGATGATAAACTGGTAAGTTGCTAAGTGCATTATTAGCCTTACCTTCAAGTCCTCCTGGGAACTTTTTTGATTTTGGATATCATTTGGATATCATTATGACTACTTTGTTTTGACTCGTTGTGCATTAAAATATAGCAACATTGGATGGTAAAAAAAAAATTATTATTTTGGATGGAAACCAATAAAATAGCCAATCACTAATTGTCAAGCAAACCAAAGGCAGAGTCAGCACAATCCTGATGCTAATAAAATCCGATTCTGACCTGTGGCCGTGAAGTGTTATTGGACATGTACCATTTGAGCAGACAGCAGGGATTTGGGATACTCCTATAGTGCTCTCTCACTGTAGTGTGGCTTCAAACTCGTTCTAAGCCTCATTCAAACCATAAGCCTCAATCACAAAGCAGCTCTTACTGTCCGAGCTATCGATCAGCTAAGTGAGAGGAGAGTCAATGCAGGACTGAAAAAAATCTACACCTCTTTCTTTCATATTTTACCTTCCTTCTGCATCTCACCTTCCCTCTTGGGCAATTTTTTTAATTCTCCCCAACTACCCCTTCATTCTTCTAATAAGACCAGAAATGTACTTGATTTTGTGCGCCATTGAGTTCTGAAATGTGCAAGGTATTATCTATCTATCTATCTATCTATCTATCTATCTATCTATCTATCTATCTATCTATCTATCTATCTATCTATCTATCTATCTATCTATCTATCTATCTATCTATCTATCTAATAAAGAAAATAGTTCTAATTTAATAATTATATATATACACATACATTTTATATACTTTTTTACACATTTATATAAATATAATTTTACTAAACATATATAATATATAAAAATAACATTCATATAAATAAAAAAAATAATACATTAAAACATTTATATTTTATTCAATAATATATTTATTACTACAACGTATAATTTTGTATTTTTAAAATAATTTATCAAATAATTACCTCTACTTTCCATTTGCATACTTGTGTACAGTTTCTGGCAATTTTTGTTTCCCTTTCGGCACAATATTTTCATAGTTTTGTCTATTTGTTGTCCCCCATTATTCATCTCCTTTCTTTCACAAGGTGAATGCTCTAGCCTGGTAATGTGAGCCCATCTGTTCTAAGACTTGTTAGGATAATGAATCCTTATGTGGCCCAAATGACTTCCTATTAGAAATGAGGATGAAGGACAAATTAGCTCTCACGACACAGAGGCAGATACAGAGAGAGAGAGAGCGCAGATGGACCTAGTCAATACGAATAAAGCCGCAGTAAAGGAGGGTCAGCTTTATAGTGAGATTAAGACCTGTCTCTCTGTCTATGATGAAAGACTAAGACAGAATACAGTTGTCCTGGAGAAACCTAATTCACCTGCTGTTCCAGTGTACAGTAAACACGGCAGATGGTTTCTGAGCAACAGCAGCTGTGTGTATGTACGTATGTGTGGACAGAAGCTTTGTGTTAAAAATCCATTAGCAGCATTCACAGAAAAAAGGTCTTGCACTTCTATAAATGAGGCCGTACAAGCTTGCTATATCTGCAATATATGGGTTGTTGCTCTTGGCTTGAAGGGAATCACAGTCCATGAATAATTGTTTACAGAAGACACTGACTGATCATAAACCGCTTTCATAGAATAATAAAACTTGGAGGAGTAGATCACACACACACACACCCACACACACACACAATTGTTTTCTATGATGTTGGGGACTTCTATTGTTTTTTCCACTAAGGTAAGGATAAGTTTCAATCCCCTAATCCTCAATGTATATACATCTACTTTATATTTCCATTAACAATTCATTCATCTTACTTAGTATGTTTATTAAGCTGTTTTTTCTTATGGGAACTGTTGAGTGTTTCCCATAATTTAGACAAAGAAATAATAAGTAAACAAACAATAAGAAAGTAAAATGCACTGTACTACACTATATATTACAATATATGTACTGTACATACTTTACACTACTACATAGTTTATCATACTAATATGTGTATATATATATATATATATATATATATATATATTTTAGTTGGAAAGTTGATATAAAGGGATTTCATACTTGCATTACCAAATATATACCCACTATAAAAAACCAAGATGTGATAAGTGAGGAACAAATATGACAAGGCAGTACAGCCAGTGGTGGTGCAAAGATGCAAAAAGTTTGAGTAGCTGAAATATGTGGAGGGCAGATGTGAGATGTGTGTAGGCTGTGACGGTGTGAACAGGGTCACTCATGGAAATATTGCAACCGACAGGGGAAAAAAGGGCTCTTTTTTCCCCCTAAGTTAGTTTAGTTGTTATTTTCTGTTCAACTTTTCCATTTGGTTACAGGTCATTGTGTGTATGCATAATACATGTGCTCTTGGTTGATTTTTAATTCTGAGTCCTGCTGGGGGTCGTACAAATTTTGAAAGGATAATCTCTGCAAATGTGTGTGCGCGTGACTCTGTGTGTTTATGTATCTGCCTGAGCGTGTGTTTTCACTGTCTGGTGCTATAAAAACAGATTAGTTTGCTCTACATCTAGAAGTAGGCAAGGTGAGCCAATAAACAAAATTAATTACAAGCTGTCTCTATATCACATACACACGCACAAAAATACACAAACACACACCATAATGCTCTATCATCCTCTCAACGGCTCCTTGGTGGCTGTGTGAAAGACAGTTTACTCATGTAAATCTCCACAGAGAATTTCAGCATTTAGACACATGGATGCAGCACAATGCAGCGCACCTGCTATAAAAGATTTAATGCAAGTCTTGCTGTCTGTGTTACGGTGTGTGTGCATGTTTCTGAGAAAAACAGCCGCAGCAACAGGAGTGTTATATGTATTCTGAAGATAACGAGGGAGGCACTTGCTTGTGCAATACAATGCCAACTGAGATGCCAATGGGGAAGGAAGTGTAGCTAAGCTACCAGCTAAACAAAATGTTTTGGTAGCACAAGAGTATAGTTCACTGGTTTATTTTTCAGTAACAAGTTACTGTTCAAAGAGTAATAAAATGCAACATCACTGCTTTTTTTGGTTTTGTTTGTTTGTTTGTTTGTTTTTTACAACTTACAGGACAGACATTAAATATAAAAAAAGACACACATACGTGTTAGATAAAAAGACAGACCAATAAAACAATAGATAGACAGATAAATGTTAGCTAGATAGACAGACAGAGCTATAAAAAGACAAAATGACAGAGACAGACAGACAGACTGACAGACAAAACGTTAGAAAGATATGATAGATAAAATGCTAGTTAGAAAGACAGACAGATAGACCTTTAGTAGATAGACAGTTAAATCAAATGAAAGATAGATGAAATGCTAGAAATATAGGCAGACAGAACATTAGATAGACAAAAAGACAGACAGAATGGATAGATACAATGACAGACAGACATTCAGATAGACAGAACATAATATACTTTAGATAAAAAGAGAAAATGTTAGACAGACAGATAAAATGATAGACAGATAAAATATTACACAGATATACAGAGATATACAGACAGACAGGCTTTCTAGACGGACAGACGGACGGATGCATAGATGGACGGACGGACGGACGGACGGACGGACGGACGGACGGACGGACGGACAGACAGACAGACAGACAGACAGACAGACAGACAGACAGACAGACAGACAGACAGACAGACAGACAGACAGACAGACAGATAGATAGATAGATAGATAGATAGATAGATAGATAGATAGATAGATAGATAGATAGATAGATAGATAGATAGATAGATAGATAGATAGATAGATAGATAGATAGATAGATAGATAGATAGATAGATAGATAGAACACAAGGCTGAGGTCTATAGCTGTGCGGTCCAGGAATGGGTTGAATGTCAAGGTGTAGTGCGTTTGTAAGACATCTGCTGACATTAGTGCTGACACCGGCACCACGTATCCTGAGCCATAAAGGTCAGCGGTCTGATGAACCGTGCATACAGCTCACATATGGTGGTCTTCTAAAGGATCGGACAGCGTGTCTGGGGCTTTTTTTTTCTGTAAGGGGAGGTGTAATAAATTTTGTAGAAATGACCCTGGTAATTTTCTCACTGGAACCAACAAAATCATGTGGCTGAATGAACTCAGGAGGGATGGAGAAAGAGAAAGAAATGACCCAAGAGTTCTACTTGCCTGACTTCATCTCTTCGTTGGATCTAAGCTGGAAAGTCCTTGAGAAATAAAATTTGAGAGAGTGAGAGAGAGTCAAATCTGTTCCATTTTAATTAAATTTCTTGTCTGCCAAGGCCGGGGCTGCCCTCCCCTACACCCTCCCCCTCGCTGGTTGCATTGTAATTGCATTTGCAGGCTCATTTGAGCAGACTGAGTGAAGGCTGATTGTATTGGTCTGGTAATAACCACAGTGGGCTCATGGAAACACCGCCGTACCGATCCAACACACAGTGCCCTTCCCTCCTCCACACACCTTCGCTCTAAACCCCACCAAGCTAGTCAGAATTTGCTAGACTTCAGATCCCTGCAGTAAGCTGCAAGAACTGATGCACCGGAGAAGATGCTTTCCTCCGTAACTGGTAAAATAGTTAGAAAGCTTTTTAAAATTAATTGGGTTCTTTAAAAAAACGTCCTCAAGGTTTCTTTGAAAGTGGTTAAATGGTAAAGAGAACAAATTTCAAGGAAAAAAGGGGGATAAGAATGAGAGGCAATCATCAAATTAGGTGCACTTGAAGTAGAAGTTCAGCAATTTACTATTTCCTGAACTCAGACAGGTTGGATCATTAAATAATAAATACTGATATGACACAGTTTTACATAAAAAAAAATCGACATGACATTTGCACCCCATTTTATTTCTGTAGTAAGACTTTTGAAGAAGATTTTTGAGTTATACTATTCAAAAAGGGCAAAGTCGTTTCAGAGTCAGAGCAGGTTATTATATTTTGAGGAAGGATTACAAAGACAAACATCTTTGGAATAATGTGAACTTTTCACAATAAAACCAAGATGTGCATTAATAAAGTACATAAAGTCGAGTCAACATTGATTTCAGGTTGACTTTGAATGTCATAGAAAAAGAAAGAATGAGATAGGACAGAGTGGAAGCAGAAATGTGTTCTTCTGTCTTCCCAGTGTCACTGGCATACGTTGGAGGATGGTCATGATGGAAGATGTCCAGCAGTACATCTCATCGAATGACAGGACTCGGATCTTTTACTCAAAATCGTGTCCTGTTGTTTGACATGTCAGAAAACATGTTAAAGAGAAATTGCTGATACTAAGAAACTGGGCAGTTTGTATTGTTTTTCTGATGGATCAGTAGTGATCTCTGTGGTGATTACGACTGTTGAATGTGTCCCTACCGCCCCGCAACAGACAATTCCTCCCAGAGTCGTCACCGTGCCAAACGCATCTATCTTCAGACCGCACAACAAACCCACTGTCTGGGAAAACATCCAACTCTTCTCTCTCCTATCCATCTCCTGCTATCTTTAACACTTAAACATCTGACAGACGGGACCACAAAAATAGAAATGATACCCAAAAAGAAAGCCTGAGGAGGTTAAAAGCATTTCTCAAATTTGTACAACATTACATGAGTATATAAACAACTAAACCAAATCAGAGGGACACATTAGGATGAACGATAGAACTGTACAGACATTTTAAAATGAAATCAGATGTAGATAGACAGACTGAATGACAGACAAACAGGCCCACAGACAGACAGATGCAAACGTCGACTAAACAACAGACAGACTGAACGACAGACAAACAGACCCACTCATCAACTGACCAACAGACAGACAGACTGAATAGCATACAGATAGACCCACCCATCGACTGACTAACAGACAGAGAGTGACTGACAGACAGACAGGCCCACAGACAGTCAGACCCACTCATCGACTGACTAACAGACAGACAGACAGAATGACACACAGACAGATCCAACAATCAACTGACCAACAGACAAACGACAGACAGAGAGATCCACCAACTGACTGACTGACAGACAGACAGAATGACAGACCAACAGACCTACCCATCGACTGACCAACAGACAGACAGGCCCACAGACAGAAAGACGCGCCCATCGACTGACTAACAGACAGACAGAATGACAGACAGACAGACCCACCAATCGACTGACCAACAGACAGACAGACAGATCCACCTATCGACTGACCAACAGACAGACAGACCCAAGCATTGACCGATAAACAGACAAACAGGCAGACAGACAGACTGTGAGATAGTCAGCCTGATAGACAGATATGCTGATAGACAGATAGAAAGATAAATTGAGCGACAGACAGACAGACCAACTGACCAACCACAGACAGATAGACCGGCAGACAATCTAACTGTCAGTCTAAGTATGTAGGTACATAGATAAATACAATGACAGACAAAACAACAGACTGACCAACAGACAGAGAACAGCAGACAGACAGACCCACAGACAGACTGTCAAATAGTCAGCCTGATAGATAAATATGATGATAGACAGATACATAAATATAGCAGCAGACAGAATGACTGGCAGATAGTCAGACAAAGAGACTTAAAGATAGATAGACCCATCGACAGACAAACAGAACGAAAGACAGGCAGGCCCACAGACAGACTATCAAATAGTCAGCCTGATAGATAAATATGTTGATAGACACATGGATATATAAAGAGTGTCAGACAAAGCAACAGACAAACAGATCCACACAAAAACAGTTGGATAGATCCACAGACAGACTGTCAGACAGACAGTCCGCCTAAAAGGTCTTTTAAAAAAAAAATCTTTTTTTTTTTTTTTTTAGGTAAACTATTCCTTTAAAAGGAAGTATCCAGTTTTACCCTAAAACTACAACATAAAAAGAATGTGCTTTTTATGACACACCGAAAGGTTCATTTACCGAAAAGAAGAAAGCTTTCAGTCTATTGGAATCTGAAGCTAAAATCCCCCTTTTTTCCACAGAGATGACCTGTCATGTTTTTAAGACATCTAATGTACCTAAGGTGTAAAATCTCCGCTCCTGTGACCCCACTGAACTAACCTTGAAGAATCAGCTCAGAGCTGAAGTGTTTAACGACTGAGTGTGAACTCTGTAGAAAGCGCTCAGAGAAACCGTGAAGCCTCTTTTCATCTTCTGTCTTCACAGAGTGTCTCCCTCCGAGACAAGTGCACAAACAGAAGAGAGAGAAAGACGCTGATAAAAGATTCTACTTACAACACAAAACAGTACATGAATATTTAACAAGTGTTACCAAATAGTGAGAGAGAGAACGAGAGACAAAGAAATCAAAACCTGATATCACTGCAGACAGAAGATCACCTGGGACGGAGGCTCTGTTACCATGTTTGGAAAAGAAACTGAATTGACGACACACAGACGCACGTGAATGCACAAACCCCGCTATAGCACAGTCTACCCGAGTCAGAGAAGATGGCATTTCATTTGACGCAAATGAAAGCTACACTGTGAGGGATAGAAGTGTCTTCTAAGATCCAAGATTGCATCTGATTTTTAATCAAATGCATTTTCAGTATTTTATCCGTTGTACATGAAAGTCTTACACATTGACAAAAATAAATATTTTCTTCAGTCTTTAATTTTGTGTGCTTACATATTATAAATGTGCCAGACTCCTGTGATCCGACACCGAGTCAAATTTTAAAGACCAGATGTGACTCAAACCCCCAAAAACACTTTAGTTTACTTTGTTTTATTTACACTGGCATGTGTACAAAACGTTACATTAAAAAAAAGGTATGAGAGATATTTTGTATATAACTACTGCTAAAAGGTTATTTTGCTACGTTTAATTAGTTTAGTTAATAAATCCAGTATCATTGTAAGAAGATAAATGTTCTATAAATATCAGTTCTTAGGTTCCTTAAGTAAATCCTGCGTTAATGGGATCGCGCTTCCTATTGGTTGCACTATTGCCCAATGAGTTCGAACAGTCTGCAGAAGAGCTTTGGAGAACTGCTGTGGGTGAGTCGTTTCTGTTATAGCTCCACACTGAAAGTTAAAAATATGAAATATGAAATGTTAGACACTGGTTGAAAAGTATTGAACATCAAAGACATTGATTGATTTGCAAAGTGTGTTTTCGTTTTATGTGTTATTTTGATACTTTTATTTCCGTTTTGATGTACTCTTTTCCACGTGTGCTATTTTGCCATGTGCTAATGAAGTGAAACGTATTCTGAATAGGTGGAACTATAACGTGACTGAACTTTCCATTTGTCTCCAATTGCTCTGTGTGCAGGCATCAAATAAATTCAAACATCATCCATGTCCAGAGTGTGAGTTCTGGGAAGGGTGGGACAAACCGGGTCAGATAAAGACAAAAAGGTCACATTATGAACTAAAGAACAATAACAGAATTTATTAGGTTAATAATCTAGGTTTGTTAAATTTTTATTTTACTTTTTTTTTTTTTTACATTTTAAGTTATGTATAATGAATGAACATGAATTAACAATGAAAAATAGTATTAATTCACATTAACTAAGGCTAAAAATGCTGTAAAATGTTCATTTATGATAACGAATGCATAATATTAATGTGTTAAAATTTTCATTAAAAAATAATTTTTTACTCTATTATTAACGCTCAGTTATTAACAATGGTTCTTATTATTATAAATGTTGAAAATATTTTTCAGGATTCTTTGATGAACAAGGTTCAATGAATAGCATTTATTTGAACTATAAATTATTTTAATCTTACTTACCCCACACATCTTATTAGTAGTATATCATGGTTTCCACAAAAAAAATAATATTTATTTATAATTTAATTAAATAAGCAGCAAAAACCAACAGATAATAATAAGAAATGTGTCTTGAGCACCAAATCAACATATTAGAATTATTTTTTTAAGGATCATATGACATTGAAGACTGGAATAATGATGCTGCAAATTCAGCTTTGATATCACAGGAATTTTAAAATGTATTAAAATTCAAAACAGTTACTTTAAATTTTAATAAAACTTAACAATATTACAGTTTCCCTGTATTTTTATTTAAATGCATGAAGAAAATTGTAATTATCCAAAAATTTTGGCCAATTAGCATCCAGGACTGAACACAAACCCAAAGTTCTCCACGTAAAACAGACTCAAACCATCTCCAAAACCCACCAGGTTTGCATTGCATATGCACGAGTTAGCACAGTTAAGTGTTGCCATGTGGAGGGGCCGTCGGACTGATAAAGACCTTATTTGAGCACGAGTTGTGTTCTGGAGCCCAGAGGGAGCTGATAGCAAGGGCTAATTAACAGAGCTTATTTACATCTTTCTTTTCTCAGTGGCTGTTGGACTTGCAGAGAAAGCAGCTCTACTGCAAAGCTCAGGGCTCAGATTTACACACTCGCACACCAGCGGTATAACTCACGCCACTGGTGAAGCCTTATCTAGGTGAAAATCACCCAACCCCTCCGCTAGAGGTTTCCAAAAAGACCATTTGGAAGACCTTATTTCCAAGGCCATGGTGACGATTCAGGCTGTTTATGGGAAGCCGGTTTTTCTTTGAAAGCAGACAAGATTAAGCAATGGAGAAATTCAGCCAGCCCTTCTGCAGGAGACATAGATAGATGGTGATGTTAAGATGATGGAAAAGAGAGAGAGAGAAAAAAAAAAAACCTACGGATATCGAGTAGCGCTCGATCGATCACGGCTCAGTTTGCTGACACATGCGTTAACTCCTCAGTGGCTGCGTGATTGGTCGATACGACGCTGGTTATGATGCGGTTTAACAGCTAACTCCCCAATGAGTGCTCAGCCTTCAGGACGCTTAATTAATATAACATGCTGCTCTATTGACAATCTATAGTGGGAAGGTTCTTATAGATATTCAATACTAATATCATCGGCATCCGTTACGGCAAGCTAATCAGTGTAGGTATGCCGGCAAATGTGTTTTCCCAACAGAAATTTCTCTCTGTATGGGAAAAAAAACCTTTGAATGACTGCACATCCAATGATACTAAAAATGTTTTTGTTTTTTTGTTTTTTTCTTGAAGAATAATACAGGATGAATCTCTCATAAAGAAATAATATATATAAAATACAACATTATGCATGTTTTAGTTAACTAAAACTAAAATTAAATCCATTAAAAATACTACATTTGTTTAAAAAATAAAATACTACATTTTTTATTTCAGCTAGTTGCTTCATGTTTTTCATTTAAATTTAGTTTAAATTAATTTAATGTCTTAAAATAACTGATGAATGACTCACACTGTAGCAGATCTATACAGGTGGAGCTGGGGAAGTTGGAGGATTTCTGAGCCAATTATTTGAATGTTGAGCAGCGAGCTCATTGGCTGCTAATACAAAAAGAACCAATCAACTGCGCCATGTGATGATGTTATGTCAGACAACAAAATTACTAAAACTTGAACTAAAATTAACATAAAAAAGGGAAATTTAAAAATAAAAAATAAAAAATATACTCCATTGTCATGAAAATGGAAAGTGTAAAACAAAGAAACAAACATTTATTTTTTTATTTTGAGGCACAAACATTTTTTTTTTTTACGAGATTCATCCTATTATTCTTTAAGTTTAAAGAAAAACTAAACAGAAGTGCATTATTCAACCTATCTTCTGTACAAAATACATTATTTTTCTTCCATTTGATTTTGGGGTTACTGTAAATATGACTAGTATATGTACCCAGTTTTGTGACATTCATCCATTACTCTATTAATGAAAAAATTAAATTGGCAAGTTAAAAAGATTGCTTTCATGAGCTTAGTGACTTAGCAAGTCTGTATGCCACAATGGTTCCCAGCATCATTCAAAAGAGAAAATGCATCAACTGACTTGTAAATGAACTAAAATCCTCTCTTGACATTAAAGGTTATTTCCTCCTTGCTAGCACACAGGTCACCTTCAACAGAGGAGTATGAAGCTAATCCATACACACTCACTGCTTTATCACTAATGCATCCCACAATAAGCCACAGGTCAGGAAAATCTGTTTCACCTTGAGCGGCAGGTAAATTATGTTGGGAAAAAGAACGAGCGAGCGAGAGGGAGGGAGAAAGTGACATTGGGTTACGTGAAGATGGCACAGGGCAGGAGGATGGCATAATCACTATATAAACAGTCGTACAACAGTCTGCCAAAGCCGAATAAGACGGGTTTTCTGGTTCAGTAGGCACGTAAGGGAAATACAATTTCACCGCATGTAGACAGCAAGAGAAAAAATTATTAAACGGGGACAGAAGCCACTACAAATATAGTACTGGCAGTGCTAAAGCAAACTGTGAATGAGAAGACTAGAGGTGAAAAAGGGGCAAAAGATAAGGGTTATATTTTATACCCCATACCTTTAGCCGTTTAATCAATGGGACAAAACGGGAGATATAAAACGAGGTGGTAAGAAGATAATTGCGTGACATAAACCCC
Organism: Barbus barbus; assembly: GCF_936440315.1. Classification (NCBI taxonomy): domain Eukaryota; kingdom Metazoa; phylum Chordata; class Actinopteri; order Cypriniformes; family Cyprinidae; genus Barbus; species Barbus barbus. The sequence goes on from NC_136717.1 coordinate 20,381,028, forward strand.
TGTTTTTTCAGTCCCAGGTTTTTCTAGCACTTGCTAATGTGGTGCTCTGCTTTCTCTGAATATGTCTATCTCTTCTCCTCTCTCTCGTTTTGATCTCTCCTCTCCTCTGTCACCTCCCTCACTCCAGAACAAACGGCTGTCAAACGCGATAAGAAAGTCTTTGGAGCTCTTCTTTCAAACCCAAGTGGAGAATTAAGAGCCCTAAGCGTTCCACCTCTTTGGGCTTCAGTCAGAATATCTAGGAGTCAATCTCCACTTCTGCTCATTAGCTTCTCTCTTAAGCCAACTTCAGTGATGCTGCATGGGTCGGAGTATAAAAAGAGCTAAATGGAGGTGAGGGAACTGGAAACAAAATAGGATAAGACATGCCAAGATGCCACTGGGGGTAAGATGCCCCCCATATAGCTTTAAAGGTGCACTCAATATTTTTTTTATGCTAATGTGTTGGCAGGTCTAGCAGTCATCCTCAACATTTTTCCATTGGAGCAGTTTGGATATGCATAATTATGATCAAAATGGATTTAGCATTGAATTAATAACAAAAAAAAAAAAAATGTATGCACAAATGTAAAATAAAATAAAAAATTAAGATAAAAATAAGAAAATAATAAGAAAAAAGGAACAATTTAGCATTACATTAATACTATTTTTGATAACTATTAAAAAGGATGCATCGTTTAGAATAAAATTAAATAAATGTATTGTTTAGTATTACATAACATTTAATTTAAATATTAAAAGGAATGCATAATTATTCACAAAAGAAATTAACAAATATTATTATAATACTATAATAAAATAAAACATTATTTAGTATCACATTAATACTGCTTTATACAAATTTAAAGGGATGCATAATGTTTAATAAAAGAAAATGTAATTTGCAGTTACATTAATAACACTTTTTCATAAAAGTATTAAAAGCAATGCATAATTATTAAAATAATTTTAAACAAATAACAATTAATTTTTTTAGTGATGGTTTAATATTACATTAAAACTATTAATAAAATATTAAAATGGATGCATAATTTATGATAAAACAAAAAATGTGATTTAGTAAGACTTTATTGTGATAAAGGAGTAAATAATTAATAAAATAAATAAAAAATAAACATGATTTAGTATTAAGTTATTAACATATTTCATGAAAACAAATAAAAACATAACAACTGGGACACAACTCATAAAATGTAATCTTTTTTTTTCATTAAAAACATTAAAATGACATCAGATGTATTTAATATCTGACCTTAAGACTAGATGTCATTACCTGATATATGGCTCAGTTTACCCCAATAGTAGTATTGTTCACAACAGTATTCACTAAGGTACAGTATTCTCCATAATTCCATTTGTTGTTTAAATTTGTGCATCCTGGCCTTGAGTAACAGCTGAGGTGTCAGTGTAAGGTGTGTGATGTAACAATGCCATTTTGTTGGTGGTGTGGTGTTTAAGGCTCAGGGCTGGTAACTGGAAACTTGTTGGTTCATTACCCACAAGGAGCGTGTTATGAGCCATCAACACCGAGCCCTTCAGCAAACCACTGAACCTCAGGCTGCTGCAGACCCATCGTTCATGGTGCTGGTTTATGGCGAAATCAAATGAAAGACATAGAAACCAATTTCACCAGCCCATGGTCAAGATGCAATAATGATCTGATTCAGCAGTAGACAGAAATAACTTATTTGATTAATCACAAAGCTTTGTAATGGTGCACCATGAGACTGCAAATCTAAACAACTGGATAAAAGCTTAAACATTTGTAACCTAACACATTTTTCCAATAATGAATATCGGCGTATGTCTGTATAAGAGCTGTTGACTATCACAAAAAGATCACTGCTTAAGGTCTAGTGTAGAAGTAGCTTACACAAGCAGTGCCAATGAACGCAACGTCACTTTTGCGTCAGAAGGTCTTTGCTTGTGGCATGCTGTGTTTTGTATGTGATTACAAACCGCGGTACCATTTCCCGTTCTCATCACACTGCTGTATTTACTGAGCATACAATGCAGGTGTTATCTTTATAAATCATCCTCTATATAGCTGAGTTATTGTGCGATTTGCCTTTGAAAGATCACTGTAGCAAAACATCCGAACAGATGTCGCTATACTGCATATACAGCTGTATTTTCTGCGAGCAGCTTACATTTAATAATACAGCTCGGATTTATCCTCGTGAAAGTCATTCATGGTATTTGAAACTCTATTCCTCCCATTTAAATGACTTCATAACATAAATCACGTGCTTTGCTTGTTTTGATTTTAATGTTGAGAACATGGTCTATTCTGATGAACTTGGGTGCAGTGATTACAATGAAATGACACTCGACAACCACCGAGATTTAAAACCGTGGAGTAAAATATAAGAACGGATAAGTTCAAAGGATATAAAAACATAAAGCATGGGTTCAAATTTCAAGGAAGATAATCTGACCCTGATGCAGCAACTCCACTGTACGACTCTGCATTTCCAGTTGTAGTTATTTTAATGCTCATTAAATATTTTAATTCTAAATTCACTCTAAAATGTATTTATTTATCTGTTCACCATTTCCACAAACAGATAATATTTGACAAAATGTAAGATTCCCAAACATTTCTTGTACACACAGATGGAGACTACAGTAATCCCATGAGACAAGACGGAGTTCTCAGACACAATTGGACAGTTATGTAAAGAGATAAAAAGAAGAGTACATCATACGTAACCAGATAATACATGCTACAGCAGCGCTAGCCAAAACACAACAGGTAGAAATGTCCTGTTAATCATCAGATAAGGTATCATTTATGCCACAGTATGTATGTGGCATAAGCATGTGTAAATCAGCTGTTAATAAAAAAAAAAAAAAGTGGCTTATCCAACATAATGTGTTACTATTTTGAGTCTTTTGTTGTCTACTCAAGTGTTACATAATTTTAAAATATTTGTGTACTGCTGCCAAACATTTAATTTGTCATGAATAATCTTATTTTTTGGTTTGCTTCCATCAAGTTCCAAGTACAAAATAACTAAATGAGATAAAGTACCTTTCATTCATGAAGTATTTAATCCACTGTCCAAAATTGCCTCATCAAATGGTTACATAGAGTGCACCTACTTAATAGTAATCTCATTTGACACACACACACACACACACACACAGTTTCTAAAATAACTACATAACAACATCTCTGTATAAAATAAATAATAAATAAAAACATTTCTTGTTCTCAGTATTTTTTATTATTATTATTTTAGTTTATGTATTTTTTTTATTTCATTTTTTTTTTCAATTATGTCTTAAACTGGATTACAATTATGCTGTACCAAACAAATGGGCAAATATAAATCTTTGTTGACTCCAACAAACATAAACAAAGGAAAATCTTCCATGTCACATAAACCAGTGCAGCTGTAAGGATAATTTGAATGAAATGACAAAATGCATTAAAACAGTCAGAGGTGCCAGTTTGAACACAATCATTACACTCAAACATACTAAAGGGATAGAAATTTGACAGACCTCCTGGCAGGAAGCAGAAACAGAAAAATGAGTTTAGGGGGAGAAGACGTGGGAGAGAAAGAGAGTGAAAAGAACATTCTCATTTGTTATAATTTTGTGTCACCAGGAATCTAGCCACTTTCCCTGGAGGCATCCACATCACGATTATGCAATACTATTTTTATTACTCCCTAATGGATGCAACCATATGTATAGACACACACACACACAAAGATACACAACATACCCAAGCAGAACCAGGGAATATAACTAATAAAACAAACCATCAGTCTATGAAATAACCAAAATACCACAAATCAAGCAAGTAAAAACACCAACTCAATATTTTTTTTATGCTAATGTGCTGGCAGGTCTAGCAGTCATCCTCAACATTATTCCATTGGAACAAAATAATTTTCCATTTAATAACAAAAAAAATGTAATGTATGCAAAAATATAAAAAAAAAAAGAAAAAAGGAACAATTTAGCATTACATTAATACTATTTTTGATAACCATTAAAAAGGATGCATTGTTTAGAAGAAAATGAAATACATGTATTGTTTAGTATTACATAACATTCCATTTAAATATTAAAAGGAATGCATAATTATTCACAAAAGAAATTAACAAATATTATTATAATACTATGATAAAATAAAACATGATTTAGTATCACATTAATAATGCTTTATACAAATTTAAAGGGATGCATAATGTATAATAAAAGAAAAGAAAATGTAATTTGCAATTACATTAATAACACTTTTTCATAAAAGAATTAAAAGCAATGCATAATTATTAAAATAATTTTTAACAAATAACAAATAAATGATCAAACCCATATTTGCATTCATATATATTCCAATATCCTTCCTAACATTGAACACAAAACGAGCAGAATAGAATGGTGTGTTTTTTTTACAGTTATTACAGCCGAGGCAATATTATTTAATTACAGGTGTATTCATGCTGCTTGCATACTGTACCTTGTGGTTATTTCTTGTCTTGCCAAAATTATTATTATTATATTTAAAGTACAGGCATGGAGTTACAGTGTTATACTAGTAACCATCACTGCTTTGGACTGCATTTGAATATATATCAGCTTGTAGTATTAAACCTTAACTCAGCTCATTTTACACAACTGTGTTGTTTTTGCTAACTCTTGAAGCACAAAACATATCTTAAGTCTGTAAGCATAATTATTTATAATTTCTACATTTTATTAATGTGTAAATCCTTATAACTTACATAGATAAAAGCATATACTAATGTCATAATATAATATAATATATGTTAACATAAGTTAATGCATTAACAAACTAATAATAAACAATCTCAAAATGTTAAACTTAACATTAAGATTAATAGCCGAAATGTTGTATTGTTCATGTAAACTAATGTTAACAAATGAAACCTTGCAAAGTGTCACTATAGTATAATATAATAATATATTGGAGCTTCTTCAGAATAAATAAGATGTGTAAATTCACGCGTGGTTGAACTTTTGACTGGTGGTGTATTCAGACATAAATAAAAAGACTAGCCAGTTTTGAATGATGAATGAAAGATCAAAAGAGGGCAGATGCAATCACCATGGATACTACCACTATATATAGGCCTTACATGATGCTGAACATATGTATTATAAATCATGACAGCTGTCCCCGTGCACTTCTGCTCTCTAATGGCCCATAATAAAGAGCATACATTTGTGCAGACATGTCCACTGCATGTTGATTTACAGACATTGGAGAAAAGCCTGAATGTTGCATTTACAGTACAGCATGTGTGCACTGCTTACATGTGCAGTGTGCATTTGCATCAAAGTACAGTAAGGACCAAAAATATGATTTTGAAATATTTTAAGCAAAGAAACGTGACATTAAAAGACTCTTTAAATGTTCCACTGAAGCAGAATATGAACAAAAACAAATGTGTAATCGTGTTCTGTGATTGGTTGATCAGCTAGAGGAAGCTCTGGCTATTTATGACATCACAATCCCACTAGCTTTTGGATCGGGATAGAAAATGAAAAAGACTATGAGGGAATGATTGGCAGGTTAAGAGGAGGTGATATCGATGGCGTTAAAAGCGAAAGTCAATCCGCAAATTGAATTACATCTTTTATCTGACAGGCTATATCCCATTTGATTAATGATAAACAGGATTTGTCTACAGGCCGCTCCATCAGCCCACTCAGAGTAACGGATTTCGATGCAAGAGAGGAAACGTTAAAAGAAATGTTTCTTCTCCCAGTGGAACATAACTACATTTGCACTTCCAAGCCCATCTGTACAAATACAATAGATGCATTACATAATTCAGATAATTCCACAACAAAAAAACTCTTTATTTTTGTGGAACCAGCAAGATGTTGGATGATGAAATATTTATTCTTCTGGAAGTACAAAGCACTGGTTGCATAAAGCACCAACCACCCAACAGAAATGACTACAATCATCTAAACTGCCTTAAGTGAGCTTGCCGGGGCCACAGTGAATTATTTCATGCCAACGCAAGTGCCAGTCTGTGGAAATCCATTTGGCCTATTACACCAGTCCTGTGTATGGCAAATGTGTTATTCAGCCCGAGGGAGAAGATATATGGATAACATTCATAATATATGAACATATGTAAATGAATCCAGTTCAGACCAGTTTTTCAATGTACTCGCTGAGAAGAATCCAACTCAAAAGTCACAAATCAAATATAGTAGTTTCATCTGCTGTCTTTTTGAAGACGACGAAAAAATCTGTGAATGAAACAGTCAGACCAGGTTTGCAAACTGATGATTTACTGAAAAGATCCAACTCAAAAGAACAAATTATTCATAAATCAAACAATTAATATGAAGTTTGTATCTGCAGTAAAGTCTAGTTGAAAGGGTCGATCCAGTTCAGACCAGTTATGTGAAGTGGTTCAAATGATTCACCGAAAACATCCATCTGAAAAGATGAATCAAACATACAGTAATTAAAATGTAGTTTTTAATCTGCAATAAAGTCTACTTGAAGGGAAAAATTCAATTGTGAATGAAACATTGAGACCAGTTTTGTTTTAAATGATTCACTGAAAAGATCTAACTCAAAAGTACCATTCATTCACGAATCAAACAATTAATGTAGTTTCTATCTGCAGTGAAGTCTACTTGAAGGGGTCAATCCAATTCAAACCAGTCATGTGAACTGGTTCAAATGATTCACAGAAAAGGTCCATCTCAAAAGAATGAATTATCCATAAATCAAACATAATTAAAATGTCTAAATGTTAAATCTACAGTGAAGTCTGCCTGAAGAGGTCTAAAAAGATACAATTCAGACCAGTTTCATGAATTAGTTCAAATATTTCACTGAAAAGATCCAACATGAATTAATCATAAATTGTAGTTTCTATGGTCAAGAATTAATTGTTCAATGAATTGTCAGTTTTGTGAACTGATTCACAGAAAAGATCTTTCAAGGATGAAAGGCCTTAAAAGGATGAATCACTTATAGATCGAACATAAAATGTAGAAGGGGTCAATCCAACGTGCGAATGAAACATTCAGTTCATGAAACGGTGTGAACTTCACTGAACAGATTCAACTCAAAAGAATGAATCATTTAAGAATCTGACAGAACTAAAATGTAATGAGTAGAAGTCTACTGGAAAGGCTGATTCACAAATGAATCATTCACACCAGTTTGATAAAAAACAAACAGCTTTTTAATAATATCTGACTCAAAAGAACAAATCATTCACAAATCAGACAGAACCAAAACTAAAATCAGTATCTACACTGACTTTCAGACTGGTTTAAATTAACCGGTTTAACCAATTCACTGAAAAAAACATCTGTATCTGTAACCAAAATGAAATCTGTATCTGCAATAAAGTATACAGGAAGTCAAGTTGATTCGTGAACAAAGCACTCCGACCACTGAACTGGTTCATTGAAAATAAGGCTAAAAGGAACGAATAATTCATGAACCAATGTAAAACACAGTCCACATGTGCAGTGAAGTCTACTGTTAGGTGAAAAGAGATGAGATGGGAAAAGAAGATAAAAAGGAAAAGAGAGATACGAGAGGCACTTTGACATTTTAATCTCTAGCGACGAGGGTCTTTGTGTGTCTTCTGGCAGCCCTTTAAATTCTCATACACAGTGACACTCAGCTAAAAAAAAACAAAAAACAGCACAAACGCTCTTACAACCACACATACAGTAAAAAAGCTGCCAGCACCATTTACGCATGCACTCCACACAAATTTCCCTTCATCCTTGACAATTCCATCACATTATGATGGGGTTTTGATGAACAAATCAGTCACGGACACCCACACAAACACATTCGCACAAAACGCACTCAAGGTGAAAACAATGAGTCACTTGCTGTGTGATAATCTGTCAAAACAGCACGGTGTCGCCGGAATAACATTACACATTCACACTATGTCCAGACAAACGCAGGTCATCTGCCTTTAAAAAGAGTGAGGAATATAAAATGAGCCTTTTCTGAATTGGGGTTGTTATAACTAAAATTGACTACATATATATTTATAAGCTTTCTTTCTGTAAATGGACATTATTTGCTGTGTGCCTGGAACAGCTCTGCTGAACTTCATGCGCACTTGGTATTTATGACCCAACAACTCAAAATTATGACTTCATAAATTAAAGAGGAATTCATGCCACATAGGCTGTTTTACAGCGGTTTGACCGTGACATTAAAAAATAAGTGAATAAGAAATTACTCTAAAACATTTAGAGAAATGCAGTTTTTACACAAATTGAAATAAATGAGGGATTCGTCTGGAGTCTGAATCATCATTATTCATGCCGCTAGGTGAATACGTTTCTCTTGCGACTGGAATAAAGTGAGGACATGCTGTCCAGCGGTGCCCTACTCAGGATAAAGACACCGGCTGACCGGAAGGTCTCAATGGTGTGGACAAATGCTGAGTCACTTTGGATAAAACACCCTGCACTTCACAATGAGAGCAGAGAGCAATGTGAGAGGTCTGGACAATAAGGTACTACTGAGTAATTATCATGCTCTGGGCAAGAATGTCAAAACCACACAAGTGCACACACATACCTACAAAACCCTATAGACAGGAAGTTGTTATTAAATCGTACATATTCAAAATCTATTTTTATAGTAATTATACAGGAAGTCCTGCATAATCAGGCTAGTTTCTTGTTAGGAACTTACACATTTTTATAGCTCGACAGCTCATTTTTAAATATTGTGTTAAAAATACTGCAAGATGCAAAGCAAGGGCTAAAGATGTCCATCTAAATGGGTATGGATTTTGATGCAATGCTTTAAAAGGCATAAATGTAACTTTCTAGGTGTTTTTCCCATGCAATCGATTTGAAATCTAATTTATATTTTAAAATATTTGAAATTTAATTTTTTTTTTTTTTAAACATTTAAATATATAATTGAATTTTTATATTTATTGGTGCTATATTTAAATGTAATTTTCAATATATAAACAATTTTACATTGAAATTAAATTAATATTTAATTTATTTAAAATATATTAAAATAGAATTTAAATATATTTAAACTATGCATGTATGTGGCCTTTGTAAAATTCATCACATATAAACATTTAATTTAGAATAAAATGCATTTATAAAAAACATTGAGATATTGCATTTAAGATTTATTATATATGCGTGTGTGCGCGCACTCTATTTGAAATATTTAAATTATTTAAATAAATCATTTCATTATTTTAATATTTTGTTTAATATATTGTAAAATTTGTTGGATTAATTTTTAAATAAAATGCAATTAAAGTATATAAAAATACATTTTATATTTAATATTTATTTGAAAATATTTTACATTTAAAATATTAATTCAATTATGTAATTGAATTAATTAATTTTTGTAACGATTATCAACACCATTAACTGACTAGTCGACTGTTTAGTCAACAATCGTGACTCATTCCTATTTTGCGTGGATGTCTGCATGTCCTTAAACATATACATACAGGCAATGCAGGACAGGACAAGCTGCAGATTGCTGAGAAAAAGGACAAATTAGTTGTACAGACAAAATCATAATCATCATCAAACCATCAACATTTAGATACATTATCAAAATTCTTTCAGACATGCTAATTAATACTGACTTTTCAGCAGATGTCTGTAACACCAACTCTCTCGGCGCTAACATCAGCAGCGCTTAATCACGACTCATGCGTCTGATGACAGATATTGACGTCCTTTTACCGACTCACTGTCTCATGTTATGTTGCAAGAATGCACAGCAGGCCGCTTTTGTGCTCTGCGGCATCGCTGCATTTCTTGAGGATGGCACGTCGGTGGAGAGTCGTGTTATTGGATGGCATTATTGTGGAGGATAAAAATAGCAGGTGATTCCCGCTGGCTTTGTGTGCCAATATATCACAAGTGCTTATTGAAATCGGGTACATGGCCCTGCTGGGAGAGCGAGCATGAGCGCATGGGGTTTAAATCATACAGAACAAGAGAGAAGCACTGTGTTAAGGAGATATTATTGCGTTTGCTTTATTTTTTTTATAGAGGTTAATTGAGTGCGTTTGGAAACCACAAAGCTACATTTTGTAATACGATACAGGTTATTTTTTCACTGTGGTTTTCGTCAGTGTATAAACAGTTTTCTTATTGGCTGTGAATGTGTTGCACTGCAGCATTTATGCTTTTAATGTGAACAAATTTAAGAATGCTGACATTTGTTGCATGTTGTTAGGATGCAGTCTTAGTACTTTTGTATAAGTATAACATGCGCTGTTTTGCTACAGCTAATGTTAACGTTTGCTACAGCTAATATTAATGGTGAAAGAATTACCAAAAAACAATGAATATCCTTTTATTAATTAAATTGCCACAGGGGTTGCTTGATTGTAAAATCGATCAATTTGCGTTGAATTTTGTTGCATTCTGTTGTTAGGCTTTAGACCTACTTCTGTTTAAACGTAGCCTATTGTACACTGTTGTGCTAAAGCTAATATTAGCATTTGCTTTTTGTTTTATAAATACTTATCTAAAGACCAATTCAATTGCTACAGTTTGTAAAAAACAATCAAGTTGTGTTTACTTGTATTACGTTTAACTGTTCGGACACAGTTTTTGTACTTCTGTTTATACATGTATTGTACACTGTTGTAAAGCTAACATTAGCATTTGTTTTTGGGTTTTTAGTGTTTGCTTTGATTTTAAGGGTAAAATACTTATCTAAAGAACAATGAATATCCTTCACTGTACCGTTAATTGTTACAGGGATTGTTTGATTGCAAAAAATTATCGAGTTGCGTTTACTTGTGTTGGGTTTCGCTGCTAGCGGGGTTTACTAGATTTGTGCTGATTTTGTGATTGTATAGTAGGATGTAATGGAGGTAGATATCCTGCGTACTTGAATCGGCAAAATTTTCTCATTTACCAGCAAGTCAAGCCCCATTCATCACTACAGAGCCTTGAGAAAGAAAGAGAGAGGAGAACGTGTATGTGTAACACGTAGCATATTTCTGTGCACACCACAGTCTTTTGAATAATTCCCAGGAGAGTGTACCTTTCTGTACTCTTTGGTAGACGCCCATCTGACCTATTCGGTTATTTCTTTCCTCAGTATGTCTCTCTCTCCGTGTTGTTTTCTCTCTCAGAGCGTTCGTCGGCTCAGTAGCTCAAAGCGTACATGGGCTGTTGGAAAAGTACATCAATCTTTCCCTACAATGTCTGCATTTCAACACGTCAAAGCTGAATACACCGCTTCAAAGATCCAGTCCTTGATCCCCGTGTCATTTTAATTGTTAATGGCTGTTCACAATCACACCAGCGTGTGCTTTTACCTTGCCCGCAGGTATGCGTTTCCCGCACATGTGCCTGTGTTTCACACCTGCTCAGGTAAATGTATCCCACGGGCTGAATATGGCAATGACAAAGTGTCTTTCCGCACTTATTGTTTGGGTAAAGAACACCCTAGGATCACAACTACTGCCAATTACACTTTGAACCTAATCAATAATAAATGACATATGACGCTATTAGCAAAAAGCAACACAGTCAGGCCATGTTTTACACTATTTACAACACACACTCTACATGCAACCAACACAACACTGTGTGGGAATATACACTATCGCGCAAAACTTGTGGTTGGTAGTTTTTGGTAGTTATTATATAAACAAATATTAATATTGTGAATATTATTAAAATGGTCACACTTTATTTTAAGGTCCAATTCTTGTGATTAACAAACTATTAACTATGACTTTTGCCTCAATAAACTCCTAATTTACTGCTTATTAATAGTTAGGCGGTTGTTAAGTTTAGGTATTGGGTAGAATTAGGGGTGTAGAATATGGTCATGCAGAATATGTGCTAAGTACCAATAAACAGCCAAGTGAAGTGACATGCTGCCAAGTATGGTGACCCATACTCAGAATTCGTGCTCTGCATTTAACCCATCCAACGTGCACACACACAGCAGTGAACACACACACACCGTGAACACACACCCGGAGCAGTGGGCAGCCATTTATGCTGCGGCGCCCGGGGAGCAGTTGGGGGTTCGGTGCCTTGCTCAAGGGCACCTCAGTCGTGGTATTGAGGGTGGAGAGAGCGCTGGACATTCACTCCCCCCACCTACAATCCCTGCCGGCCCGAGACTCGAACCTGCAACCTTTGGATTACGAGTCCGACTCTCTAACCATTAGGCCACGACTTCCTTATGTTATATACTTATGTTAATAATAGGCATGTTTATGTTAATAATAGGCATGCTAATAAGCAACTAGTTAATAGTGAGAATTGGTCCCCATATTAAAGTTTCACCATTTATTCTGTGATAAAAAGCAGAATTTTTTAGCATCATTACTACAGTCTTCAGTGTCACATGATCCTTCAGAAATCATCTAATATGCTGATTCAGTGCTCGATTTGTAATTATTATTGCTGCTCAATTATTAATAATGGTTCTTATTATTATCAATGTTGAAAACAGTTTTTGCTGGTTCTACAAATTATGATACATTTTTCAGGATCTTTTGATCCTAAAAGAAAAGTGTTTATTTGAAATAGAAATGATTTGTAAGATTATGAATGCCTTTACTGTCACCTATGATCAATTTAACGCATTCTCACAGAATAAAAGTATTAATTTCTTATGTACACTTTAGGGAAATCTGTTAATTTTCCCATATAATGAAAGTAAATGGGGTCCAATGGGTTTGTTTTGGATCCCATTGACTTGAAGACAAAAGATGAAGACAGTCAGTCATATGGCCTTCTAACCACGTGAGGGTGAATAATGACATTTTAGATTTTTTGGTTGAACTGTCTCTTTCAGAATTGTCTCATAATGACATCCTGATGTATGATTATTTGTGTATATGCGTGAATGTGACAAAACGTACACCGTGTTGACAAATGTTCTCTAAACGAACATTTAGTATGCACGCCCTCGGGGCCTCGCAATTACAAATTCACCCTTAAGATCATGTTTCCATGGAAACAGTTCGCCCCTTGGTGTGACAACTTCCCCTCCCACCGACGAGAGTCTAAAATACGAGTGAACTGACTCTGGATCAGCGGTTACGGACAGGCTATAAGTAAAACTCTCCGTTTCTGACGTGAGACATGTTGCACATTGGCAGCTTGTATTAAATAGGCTGTAAAAAGTGTTGCTGGTGGCCGAACTGTATTTTTGTGACTGCAAGTGTGGATTTGTGTGTTTGAGTCAGTCCTTCTGCCTTGGGCTCTCACGTCTTTATCTGTCCTACTTTTCACTCTTGCTCACTCACAGGTGTGAGAGTGTGTTTGTGCGCTAGAGAGAGCTTACAGAGCAAACTATTACGTTTTTGCAATCAAAAATCCAATCTGCTTTTTGGACAAGCCAATCGCGAAACACTTTAATGTCTTTGTTTGGCATGCGGCACAATTAGATGAACTTTAAGTGTATCACAGCAGCGTCTGCACAACATAAAACATTCATATACCCACAAAAACATTAAAACATATGTCTCAGGAGTGATCACTTTACCCAGGGTTCACCTGACACCCTTTAGGATGTGATCTGGTGTTATATGGTTGGATGCTCCTCATTAAATTTGGCTCTTAGGGAAGTATAAACAACAATGCATTGCATGCTTGTAAATAACATGAGCTGGTCTGGTTAGGTGCCATATGTGACTCTCTCTTTCTTTCTCTCTCTCTCTATAGATGTTTATCATTAACTAAACACAGGCCAGACACACAATGCCTGCTAAAAATACTCTGACATCTGTTAAAGTGGAGCCGAGCACAGCCAATGCTGCATCCACCAGTGACTGAGTGATTTTAGCTGGGAAATCAGTCAGCGTTCAGCCCATCTTTTAGCAGCCCATCAGAGCAGGTAGCTGCACTTTTTATCAAAACACACACACGTGTGTACCTAGATAGAACCAGGGGAAAAAATATATTTATTTTCTCGATATTGCAGTTTTATGCATTGAGAGTGAAAGGCAAATATGACCAAATACAATAATGTACATGTTTCATGTATGAAAATTTACCATAGTAAGCAGGTTAACTGAGGTATCTGTAATTAAACTATATCAAGCTATAGTAAATACAATAAATAAATAAATAAATGTAAGTATGGTTTCTTGGAAAAAAAACCCAGATTTAGTGAGGATAGTAATATGCATAGAAAAATAAGTCTTAATAAATACATATTTTTATTAAATGTTTACAAAGTATTTTATCAAATATATTATTATTATTACTATTATTGCATTTTACTATATCATATTTTATTTGATAAAATATTACTATATTATATAAACATTAGTATATTAATATTACTATTAATATACTACTTAAAATTTGAAAAAAAATACAAATAATACTACTTAGAAATAAATATTTTTAATTCATTTTTAATTCTATATTTAAATGTACATAATTAAACAATAAAAAACAAAAGTCAGAAAACCATAGGCTCCAAAAATGCACAAAAATGTAACTTCACACAAGGTAACGTTTTAAGGTAAATTCCATTTTTGTGCATTTTATGAGCCTATAGCGTTAGAGGTCTGCACGGGCTTTAAACTGAAGCCCGAACCCGGCCCGTACCCGCGATCATTTAACCCGACCCGACAAATACATTTACATGTTAAGCCCGAACCCGACCCGAACCCGAGGTCCATTCTATTTCTCACAGCAAATAAATACCATTTTTGCAATATGTTGTATTTTCTCACGGCAAATAAATAATGTCGTCTCTCAGTTGTTGAATTTCGCGCAGACGTTGCCACAACGTAAATGTGTTTGCTCAGTCCGATCTCATGAAAAGGCGAATACCACGAATTGTATCTGTAGTGCTTATGATACGCAGTTTTCGTGTGCATATGATACGCACTTTATGGGGTGTAATAGGCACGCACTCCGCACCCCTAATCCTAACCAAGGGGTTTACAGTACGTAGCATGCATGCAAAAAACATTTTTGGTGTATAAATGGCACTATAAACTAAAATTAATTTGTGGTATAGATACGCACTTTCATGAGATCGTGTTTCATAATCTGCTACTGGGCCGGCCCTCTGTCAAATTTTAAAACCCAGTGTGGCCCTTGAGCCAAAAAGTTTGCCCACCCCTGGGCTACACAGACCACAGACACACAGGTAGAGCCTGTGTGTCTGTGTAGCAGATGCACATTGCACATCTGCGCACGCAACTTTCTCTCTCGCGCGTGCCGGTCACCACAACACAGCAAGCAGGCAAAGCACACGGCACGCAAACTATATATAGCCTATTTAGTTTTTCTTAGTTACGAACCCGACCCGAACCCGACGCTGTTCAATAAACATTAACCCGAACCCGACCCGAAACCCGCACATTTTTCGGGACCCGTCGGGCTCGGGTCGGGTAGCAGACTTCTATATAACTTTTGTTTGTTTTTTTCATTATTTTCTCTGTCTAACACCCAATTTTAAGATTGTGTGTGCGTGTTGATGTGCATGCGTTGGTTCTATCTTTACATAATTAAATAATACAAATTTTGTGTGAAATTATAATGTTTCCACATAAAATATATGAATAAATAAAATAAATATATATACATACTACTTAGAAATCAATAGTTTTTGTTCAAATATTTTTTTGAAATTAAACTAAAATTAAAAAATATATTTAATACAGATTTTAGTGTGAAATAATTTTCATGAATAAATAAATAACACTAATAAAACCATGGTAACTTTTCATAAAGATGACCATATCTAATGCGCTTGCAGCACTGTAAGGATCCATTACTGCTTTCTACATCTCACTGCAAGCACATGCACTTTTTATAGCACTGACAAAACACTGGTCAGGTGTTTGTTTACATGTCAGTTTCTGTCAGTATGCTGTGAAAACCAAATAAAACACGTTTGTCACTATTCAAGTCAAATAAAGCTCTAGGTGAAAGCATGAGAGTTGCAGCTGTACTCTATATGCATGTTTCTCTTCATGCATGTGGAATATCTTCAGGTGCATCAAACCCCCTCACGTCCAGCACGTTAGCAAAGGCCTATCTCACATAACAGCGTTTTGGGAGCGTTTGGGAGCGTTTGAGAAACGTTGCAGTAATGCTCACCATAGGTTAGCATTCAACACCCGATACTGCTCAATAACACAGTGGTGTTCGTCAGAGGATCACGTGATGCTCGTGGTTGAATCTGATACGTTTCTGCTGTTTGAGCTCAGGTTAAAGATGCTGGTTACAGCAAGAAGATAATATCTACACACACAACAAGTAAATTAGTACAAGTACAAAAATGACAAACTAAAACGGAAATAAAAATAAATGAAAGCTAAATAGAAATATAAAATAAAAAATAACAAGCAAACATTATGCCAACATAATGAAGACAAACTATAAATGGCAAAAGCACAAAATAAAATACAAAGTTTTTAAAGCCTTTTTAAATAAGTTTTTAATCTTTTATTTCAGGGAATAGTTACTTCATTTCAAGTAACGAAAATGTTTTTATGGTTACTATACTATAATAACCCTGTGGTGTGCAATGCGTGTCATTTTCTTTGAGAAAGGAACTATGGGCCGTAAGAGAACATCTCAACTCTGCTCCTCTACAAAACTCGTCTTTCTTGCACTCTTTGTTTCTCTCTGTCTCATAAACCCTTATTAGAGAGAGTGCGTAGGCATTGGCTTTCTCTAGAAAAATACAAATGGGTGTCTGCTGTCTGAATGAAAGAATGTGCATTGTTCCCCCTTTATCACAGAGCGTCTCTCCCTCTCTCTCTCTCATGATGGAAGGTGGGGATTTGCAGGAAAACGCGGTTGCCAGAGTAACTGAAGGCACCGGAGGGAGTGGTCTCCACGTTTGTTAAAGTGGACCTGGGAGAAAGTTTAGTACCAGCACGTGTGTGAGCGCATATAAAGAGCTGTGGCTCTTCTAAATCCCAAGTCTGTCTCGGGTAAGATAAAGGACGATGGGAGAGTTTGTGTTTGCATCTTTCCTGCTACGCTGCAGCCTGTGCAGAGCTCTGATTAAAGGCTCTGTTTGACTGGTTAGGAGAGGCTGGGGATGCTCAACTACAGGGTTCATCTGCGTTTTTTAATTGGATGCTGCCACAAATATGTAACAGTTGGGTGTTTGTCCTCTTGACACTCCTTGAGACATTAAAATGTCAAAAGTTGTCAATGTGAGAACAACTTGCCAAGCAAAAAATATGCTAATGTAACTAAGACTTAGCTCAAAAAGTGTCAAATATATCAAGTGTAAAAATCTGTGTGTGATTTATAAAAGTATATAAACAAATAATTTTTTTTAAATTATTTAAAATTTATTAATTAATTAAAAATTATTTCAAATTAAACAATGAAAGACAAAATAAATAAAATGTGTTGTTTAGTAGTTTAAATAAAAATAAAAAATAATTTATTCATTGAAATAAATTGAACATTTTATAAAAAAAATTAATGAATGAATTAATGAAAATTAGAAATGTTGCCTTGGCAGCATAAAAATGGCACAAAAAAAAGTCAACTAAAACAAAGAAAATAAATTAGCTAAATCAAAATATTAATACTTTTCATTATTAATATTTCTGGACTTTACTCTTATTATTACATTTATCTTTGTATTTTAAATTTTTTATTATTTATTTATTTATTTATTATCATTTGAGGTGGTTCTGGTATTTGTTATTAAGTGATAATAAATAAAAACGTTACGCTTAAATTATATAAACAGTATATATATATATATATATATATATATATATATATATAGCATATAAACAATACCAAATATAACACTGATTATTATATTACATAATATTCATTTGTTGTGCTGTTTCCTCTTAAAACTAAAGCCATTTTAGCTCATCAACCACAAATATTCCAAAAATATAGAAAGGTTCCAACTAACCCCAGTCTGCCTTTTCTTCTCTCTTTCTCTTCAAAGCAAGTGCAAATGCGATATAAAATAAGTATATATAATTAAATTATACTAAAATTAACAAGAAAAAAGACAATTAAAAAAGCTAATCCCAAATATTTAAATATTATATTTGTAATAACAAATAATACTAAAATTCCACCACAAAAATTCAACAAAGAATGAAACTGTTCCAACCAACCCCAGTCTCCCTTTTCTCATCTCACTCCCTCTCTCTCAATCTGGCGCAAATGAAGAGCCTTTCCAGTGGCTCCTTTTGCGGTGAGTTATGCTCAGCAGATCGGACTGTAATTGCCCGGTGAAGAGTGAAGTTTGGGAGATGCATCATCCAGCGCTTGGCCTGAATATATGAACGCTGAGAGCATCATCATAAACAATAGGGCTATTATGATGATGATGATAGATCACGCACAGAGCAGCGCCGTCTGCTAAATAAACCGTGCTTGTACTGCTTTAGCATACACACACACACACACACACACACACAAATGCAAAACATGCTTACAACTGCGTCTGCTCGATATCTAATGCAACCTGGGGTTTCAGAGGAGAAGGAACCCAAAAATCAGGTGAACAGAATGTGACTGGATGATGCAAATCGAATGATTTTTTCCCCCTTCATTTTTTCATGTTTTTACCTTAAATATTATGTAATATTAAGCTGTTTTTGCACTAATGCCAAACCTACTGTTCATCCGTTATGAATAAATCATCTTTTGGTTTGCATCCAAGTTCCACATAAAGAGAAAATTTAATTGGATCAAGTACCTTACCCTTTTTAACCATTCAATTTATTGCACTATTCAATATATAAACCATTGTTTTTTTAATTTCCTGCAAACACCACTCAATAACGATAGAAAATTAGTCATAATCACATTGTTTCATTGGCTCTCGACAAGTCTAAAGCTTCACTTATATACAGTGTCCTGACATTCACCAGAGTGATTGATGTGATGGAAAAAGCTCATCATGAAGGCTGTTTCACAATTATTACAAATGATTTTCACTCACAAGTGGAGAGTCAGCACTGTTGAAAAGCTCATAATGAAACGACTGCAGAAGATTCAAATCAGCCGCTTCGCACTCACCTTTAGAAACACTGAGAAGATGAAGCTCAAGGATCAACATAAGTAATGTGAGTTTGCTAGAAGAGCTCCGTGCAGCATTGATTTGAACATTTTTCAAGGCCAGGTCCTGCCCAGACCTGGAAATTCACTATTTTCAGGTGTACTTGTAGAGGGAGGAGTGCTGGGAAATATCATATAGGAAATGCAGATGGAAAGTGAGAGAGTAAGCACTAGCTGCCACAGAGAGATTCACAACCTTCAGTTTAGAGATGGTCAAAGATGGGGTCTGACAGGGAGGAAAAAAAGTTCTCCTCTAAAAAAGGTTTGCTTTACTTTTGCATGACTTTTTAATAGATAGATAGATAGATAGATAGATAGATAGATAGATAGATAGATAGATAGATAGATAGATAGATAGATAGATAGATAGATAGATAGATAGATAGATAGATAAGTGGTTTAGTAATGACTGAGGTCTGAAAAGCGATCGGACCCCATCCAGAAAGCCCCCCAGGGATGTTTTTCCACTCCCTGGGCAAGGGTTAACATCTCCGGGCATCCTTCCAGAATCCCACCCCCCTCTTCACAAGTTTTTCTGTCAGAGTCTTGGTGTGTCCAAACTGAAAGAATGAGAAATGTCATATCCCAGTGGTACACTCATCCAAGCCCCTCTCCACCTCGCTCTTCAGTCGAACGCAGAAAAAAAAAAAAAAAAAGAGACGCAAGCTAAAGGTCACACACTCCTTCAGAGTTGCACGCTCTCCTCTCCTGAACACCTCAACTGTCTGCTCACTTTTGAAAGCTCATCTCGAGTGTGTGTGCTGCTGCGGCTGTTTGCTGCATTCAAATGAGAGGCGTTTTAGGCCGAGATTCAATCCCGCTCGGCTGTATTCCATTCACGTGTGAGCACGTTCTCGCCTTCAGCTGCTTACCTGCGACGTGCGCCACAAATAAATGGACCTGTACGTCGGTTTCAACATGCTCAAATTTGACACGCCACGCTTTCCAGAACAACCAAAGCCAATTTTCCCTGCTGTTAGTGACTAATAGAGCCTGTAAATAGAGCTTTCCACACTTCATATTGTTTAGACTGTTCAGAAATAACATTTCAGCTCAAAACATTTACGTATCTGTTGCGACATTCCAGATTTAAAAAAAATCACGACTAATACATAAAAATATAAAACAAAAATAAATATGTAAATATTTTTGTGTTAAATGTATTATTATTATTATTAATAATGTAAAAAAGTGATAAAAGAGTAAGAGTTATAAAAGAGTAAATGTTTAAAAAATACTTTTTTGCCCATTAAAAGCATAAACAAGTTACTGTATAAGGAAAAAAGAAAATCAATATATAAATGAAAATTAAGTACTTTTACATTTTCATAATATCTGGTGCGACATTCCAGATAAAAAATAAATAAATCATGACTATTAGCATAAAATATAAAACAAAAGTACATCTACATTTTTGTTTGTCATTAAAAAAAAATAATTTGTGATTAAATGTAAAACATTTTTGCATAACGTAATGCATAATGTTAAAAGTTCTTATGCCGAATACATAATGTGAAAATATAAATATGTAAGTGCAAAAAGTGATAAAGGCATAAAAAAGTTATAAAAGAGGAAATATGTTTAAAAAATACATTTCCCCATTTTTAAGCCAAATGCATAGCATGGAAAAAATAAATAATATAATAAATATAAGTCAATATATAAATAGAAAATACATATTTATGGTAAATTATACATAGGCTAGATTCCTTTTTTCCATTTTATGCCAAAAAATGTATATAAATACAAAAAAAAAGAAAACACTTACACTAAATCCATGTAATATAGTGTACATTTTACTTATGTCAAAAGCATAATATAAAAAAAAGTTTTAAAAAAATGTGCAAAAAGGTGAAAAAAAAGTACATTTCTATTTTTACTAAAGTCCTATTATAAAAGAGGATACTTTTTCCCCATTTTATCCCAAATGCAACACAAATAAATGTACGTCTGTTTCAACATGCTCTAATATGACACGCCACGCTTTCCAGAACACCCCAAGCCAAATTTCCCTGCTGTTAGTGACTCATAGAGCCTGTAAACTGAGCTTTCCACACTTCATATTGTTTTGACTGTTCAAAAACGCAACATTTCAGCACAAAACACTGATGTATCTGGAGCAGCATTCCAGATAAAGATTAATACCCATGAAGCATCTGTCGTTTATCTGCATGTGTACATTTCAGAAGACGTTGTGTATGGTTCCGGAGAGAAACGAGGGCTATAAGTCTTTAATCTAATTTCAGTGAGATTCATTAATCTGGCTGTCTTAAGGACCTGTATCAGGAGAAAAGCGCTGAGTCGTGCCAAATGGTGCCCACCGATGTATTCATCACTTCCTGTGCCACATTACCCCAGTCATCAAATGCCAGGCTGGCCCATTTCCGCTCCGCTCCTCCTGTCCTTTAGAACTCATTACTCACATCTTTGCATACAGCAACGGGCTGTTTACTTGTCGTCAGCACTTCGGCATGGAGCGGCGTGTGTGTGTGTGTATGTATGTATCGAGCGGGTCTATAGCTGTGATCGCTACGCCGTGACTGTGATCATAAATACTGATCAAGAGTAGTGTCATCATCCACCTGTCTCAAAAGACTCTCTCTCTCTTTCTCTCTTTCTCTCTTCTCTCCTCATTTCCATCTCAGTCATTTGATTTACAGAGATGGCTGGCTGTATTACATATTTCACTTCCCTTATTTTCACCTCATAAAACTCCAACCGGTGGAACAGTAGGGACAAACATGCACGTACATGCTCATGAAAGACAGGGCGGCACAGCAGGCATCAGTTATTATGATTATTAATATTAAGAAGTGGTACTGTGTAGAACCAACCGTCTTCAAAACAAGAACGATTCTTCCATTGGCTAGATCATTCTTAGGGGAATAAAAAAAATTTAATTAGTTTTTCAGATTAAAATACTGTTTTTTGGTATCATCTATTAACAAAGGAAAGATAAAGCCTCCCTAGGTTCCTTAAAGCAACAGAACTTTCGGCATGAGACACAACAGACACGCTAGATTTAAATCAGCACAGCCAGCGAAGGATCGAACGCAACGGTTTTGAATGAGAGGCACCTTTTTTAAACGTTGTCTGTTGAGGAAGTACAGACTGTCCTCTCGTTGATAGCCGAGGAGCGGATCCGGCGAGAGCTTGATGGAGCGACGCGGAATTAAAAAGTTTTTCAGGAGTCACAGCAGTAGAGGCGGCGCAACTATAATGACACATGAATAATCCCACTCTAAAAGCAGTACTAAACTGCAGTGGAAACGCAAACCGAGCCGAACTGAGCCGTGCCGTGCCGTTCTGAACCGAGCCGAGCCAAGTCGTACCACGCAGTGGAAAAGCGCCATTAAGAGCTATGGAGCAATATTCTCCCATGGCATCATGGGAACTGAAAAAAAAGGCTGTAGCCTTTTATGAACTGGAAAGGTTCTCAAGTTTTAAAGACGGAATCATGTGAAAAAAGTTTCTCCTGTTCATTCGATTACTTCAGTCTGTT
The DNA here is from genome assembly GCF_936440315.1 of Barbus barbus. Classification (NCBI taxonomy): domain Eukaryota; kingdom Metazoa; phylum Chordata; class Actinopteri; order Cypriniformes; family Cyprinidae; genus Barbus; species Barbus barbus. The sequence goes on from NC_136717.1 coordinate 20,403,580, forward strand.
CCTGTCTGTTGTGCTGCTGAGAGGTTTGCGATTGTAGCTCCACTTTTTACTGAATCTTTACCTTACTTTCACTCTCTGTTGTTTAAAGTGATAATATATAACTTAATTCCCACCATATTTCTGGTATTATCTATCAAACTAATCTAACTAATTTGATCGTTCGCTTTTAAAACTGCGAGTGCAGCGCGTTAGCATTCGTTAGCCGGTTAGCTTGTTACTCGCGGTTCCATTCAGGTTTCAATCACGGTGAGTAATGGCTTCTTCTCCTGCTATTGTTGTTTGCACCTCTTGCCACATGTACAGTTTATCTATCTCTGTCGGCGACGAGTGATTCACATGTGATAAATGCAGGGAAATAGTTAGGCTGACAGAGACGATTTTAGAACTAGAGACACGCATCCAAACTTTAGTTGAGGATAGTAAGAATGTGAGGGCTGTAGATACGGCCTTGGATGGGACTAGCTCAGGGAGTCCTGTACATTGTTTGGTTCCGGCATTAGAGCCCATGCAGCAGGGCAACTGGGTGACTGTGATGCGACCTAGTTGCGGGTCAAAACACCACTCTTCGTTTCGATCAAAACATCAAACAGGTTCTCCTCACTCAGTGAGGCACTCTTTGAGAAACCTGATGAAAGTGCTCTAGTTATTGGCGATTCTATTGTACGGAACGTGAAAATAGAGACACCAGCCACCATAGTCCAATGTTTACCGGGAGCCAGAGCACCTGACATCTTGGCAAATTTAAAAGTGCTGCGTTCTCAAAACTCTAGAATATATACCTAGAATATCATATATTTAGCACACAAACTCTGGAACAATCTGCCTAACACTGTTCGGGAGGCAGACACACTCTGTCAGTTTAAATGATCTATTATTTACATTTACGGTTATTTAATATCTAGATTAAAGACACATTTCTTTAACCTGGTTTACACATAACACACTAATACACTTCTATTATTCAAAGCCGTTAAAGGATTGTTAGGCTGCATTAATTAGATTAGATCAACCGGAGCCGGGAACACCTCTCATAACACACGATGTACTCGTTACATCGTAAAAATAATGGCATCTACACTAATATTTGTCTGTTTCTTTCTTATTCTGTTTCTCAGTCTGTGTCCGGATCAGATGGTGGATCGGCACCGGGAGAGGATGTCTGCGGCCCTAATCGTCAGCGGAGGCACATATCCCCAGTGAAGACCTCGACAAAAAAAATACAATAAAAAAATATATACTACATAATACTATTATTGTTAGAAATTGCAACAATATAAAAAATTGAAATATAATACATTTATACATTTAAAATTTTAATTAAAACAATAAGTAAACAATAAATAAACAGCAATATCCTGGTCAGAGAAGAACTGGCCCCCCAACTGTGCCTGGTTTCTCCCAAGGTTTTTTTCTCCATTCTGTCACAGAGGGAGTTTTGGTTCCTTGCCACTGTCGCCTCTGGCTTGCTTATTTGGGGACACTTAATTTCTAGCGATTATCGTCAATTTGATTTCACAGATACTATTTAAACTAAACTGAGCTAGACAATGACATCACTGAATTCAATAATGAAATGCCTTTAACTGAAAATTGAGTGTTTAATCTTATTATTATACATTACTAACACTCTATCCTCCAATTTGATACTGTTAAGTGATTTGACACAATCTGTATTGTTAAAAGCGCTATATAAATAAAGGTGACTTGACTTGACTCCTGTGGCATCATGGGTAATGGAAAATGTTCTTACTTGGCATCATGAGAACTAAAACAGGTGCTGTGTCCAAAATCATGAACTGTCTGAGTAGGTACTACATTTGAATGAGAACTTACTTTGCAACTGTTAAAATATGTCCGATAGAGAATGAATATGGGTAGTATGAATGAAATTCGCTATGATGTTACTGTCACGTGAACAACCCTCCCACCTCCATCAAATTGCATCAAATGTCTACTTCAGAATCTCGCCAGAAGTTGTATGTCATTCGGGAACTTTTTGCCTACTGTTTTTTTAATACTTTGAATTCAGACATGCTCTTTTGCTGTACTGTTTTTCATATACTATATAGTAGGCAAGTATTCAATTTCAGACACACTGCAATCATGGAAACTAGAAAGGTTCTCCAGTGGCATTATTAGAGACTTTTGCACCTGAATGTTTTCATAATTCCTCTAACTATTGGCAAAAGCACCCGTTTGCATTGCAGCAACTGAGAACAATTTTAGTAATAGGAACACGTTTTGGAGGGACTAAATTAGCACCTATTTCAGAGTAGTGTCTAAGTTTCAAGTTTATTTGTATAGCGCTTTTTACGATACAAATCATTGCAAAGCAGCTCTACAGGAAATTAAGTTTCCACAATATATTTATATATTGCAGAACCTTAATATATTTAACTGATGGCAAAATTTGGTAATTCTCTATGTTGTCTAACACAACAAAACAGGAACTACGAGTGATGGAAATGTATGCTGATTGGCCGAACACACGCCATATGAAAAAGCATCTTACATAAACAGTCTACATATACTTACTGCGCAAACGTAACTCCACAAACATGGAAAACAGTGAGAGATGGACCAACGCCACACTTCTCTGGCCTCCATTTTCAAGCCGTTGTTGTTCAATGCCCTGCTTAAATGACTTTGCTGTCTTACATCACTCCAGAGTTTATACTGGTGGTGCAAATTCAACGAAAATGTCCCTGGGAAAAATGTCGTTTTGGGATCCAATACAGGTCTGCTATGACATCTTGGGAACTATAAAGTCTTGTTGTAAATCATAGACTCTAAAATGGTTGAACAATAATATCATAACTAAAAATGGCATTATGAAAACTAAAATGTCATGGGAAATAATAAGTTGTCAACCTTTTGACTTCACTGACCCCCATTGTCCACAACAATATTTAATTGCACCATATTAAGGTCATGTGGTTTTTTTGTAAGGGATCTGGCATAACTAAACTATTATTGTATATTTATTCTAAAAAAAAAGTCATGGACTTTTACCATTTTATAAATGTACATGACTTTCCCAGGTCTAGAAATCGCACTTTCAAAATCAGGCTTCCTCAGTTTTTTTCAACCATTATGGGGACTAATGTCCTGCTTTGCAGTACACTAAAATATATGATCTATAATAAAAGGCAACATATGTTTTTCAATTACTTTAACTCATAAAAATTATTTCATATTTTAAGTTATATGAGATTTAACTACATTTTAAGTCAGTGTAATGCAATTTCAGTGAACTAGAAATAAGTTGATATGGCCAATTTGATTCTAATTAAAAATAAGGCAGCAACTGAACTTAAGTTTTTAAGTTTAAGTAGTAAATTCTTTTTACAGAAGCATCATGGGAACTAACAGGTTTTCTTATTCTATTAGACTTTAAAACCCTTTTTGGTATCTATATTTTTCAGAGTGTATAGAAACACACAGCCAACCACGAATTATACCTTCTGCGTTCTGCCAGTCTCTGCCTCTCTATCACTCCTTTCTGCTCTTTTTCCCCTTCCATTCATTTCAGGTGATATTTGCCTTGGCCCTCTCTGTCATGTAACAGTAACGACTTGAAATTAGACTCGAATGAAGATTTAGCTCTCTCAGAGAACCGTAAATCCAGTCTAAGCTTTCCAGGAGGAACGGCGAGTGAAGAGTGACAGTGTTGAAATATCCGTTCCCGCTCTCTGCTCATCCTTTTCTATGCCTCATCTACAGCAAAGGATGAGAAGAGTGCACGACATTTAAATAAGTCATGCGGTGCTGATCACCGAGACCGCTCTAAATCCATTATAAAACCATTACATCAACCTCTCCCGACGACACACACACCCGTGACTTCATTTTTTCTCACTTCTTTTGACACCTCTGCCACCATACTGTTATCTAGTTAGACAAAGGCAAATTTAAACTTTTCACTTTATTTCAGGCCTCTGAAGTTGATCTCCTGCAGTGACTGCAAATAAAGAGAGATCTAAAACTTTTATATCCCCTGTATCAACTCCCTCAGAGTGCAGATGTAAAACACGCTCAGCTAATTAGTAAATTAGGTAATCACGAACACGACCAATTAGGGAATACTGAGATAGATACAAGAGGGACCGGGTATGAATAATTCCTATTCTTAAATTGTTTTCAATAAGAACCTTTTATGATAAACTTGATAAGCTCGTTGATATGCTTTGAAAATCGATCGTCCTGTTTAAGATATGATACATTATATTCTTCTATAATTTATAAAATGCAATAAATTCTGTTCTTGTTCTATCTCATGTAATTTTCCATATAAAATATCTAAAAATCCTTGAAATAAGCTAAATATTTCACTTAAAAAAGCTTGAAAATGTAAAGAAAATGTAAAAAAGTAAATATATATATATATATATATATATACTTTATGCAGTTTTCTTCAGGTAAATTTAACTTATTCTAAGGATTTCTACAGGAACAAGAAAAAACCCATTCTATACCAATTATAAACCATTCTAAATCAATTTATAGCCATTATAAAACCAGTATAAAACCTGATTTATAGTCATCAATTGTAAGTATGAAAACTAAATTTGTTATACTTTTTAGTAATATATAATATGTATATATATTTATACAAGTACTAGATACGCAAAATATCTGGATATCTACAAATGCATTTTAAGAGTGTAGGGTGGTGATTTATGTCATTTGCAATGCTTCATGGGATATAATGGAAACTGCAAGTTTTTATTTGCCAAAGATTTCTTATCAGTGGATAGTTCTTCACTGAAATTCGGCTATTCTAAACACAATTCTGTATAAAATGAAGTTGAAATATTGCTTACAGATGGCTTCAACAGAAGCATACACAACTGATTAAGAACCTCAGAGCACACAGTAGCTTTTTCTTGAAAGGTTTCCACAGTACCATTAAAACGTGTTTCTCTATGGGCAAAACAAATGGGATTTTTACTTCCGGAACCCAACAGCTGGGATCTGTTTGAAATAGATCCAGCACATTTAGATAAACAAGAACCAAAATTGTTCTCAAAGACACAACACCAATGTTGGGTAGCCAATTCTGACTAAAGCCAATTCTTCTAATTAAAATTAGCTATGATTTTAATCTGTAGGTTCACACAGAAACTTGATTCTGCTTGTCATCCAAAGCACATTTAATTTTTTTTCTGCTGATTTCTAGGGACTGCAGCTCTTAGATTCCTTCTGTTTCTCGCGGTCACTTTCATGTCACCCTGCGTTTCAGTCTGCTGGTTTTTGATCTAAAAGCTGGAGTGCGTTTATGTGTGCGAGGGGTGCGCAGCAACACTCTGAAAACGTATTTATCTTTGTGTAATGGTACTTCATTGATATTCACAGCCGGTTGTGGATCAATGATCCCTGGCAGACTTGCTATTATTTCATTTCTTGTATCTAAAAGGCGTATTGAGGATTCAGCTAAATTGTTTGAGCCCGTTTTGGCTGAGTCGTCACAAAGGCCCTGTGTGGGCTAAGGCACCGAAGTACAGATATCCACACACACACACACACACACATCAGTATTCACACTATGGCACAAACCCTGAGCCAACAACAGCAGCTATGATCTCTCCCTCAGCCACTAGAAAGCTACAATCATCCACGACCAGCCAATCAGAACGGACGAGGTGTACAAGAGTGGAACCCAGTCAAAACCTTTAATACACATGAATCACAGTTCTTGCTAACTGTAAATGAGTAGAAAAGACTGTCAATATGAGCTCCAAAAGATGTAACGAGGAGCAAAAGGAGGGCAAATTTTGTTGGTTAAATCTTCATGTAGTAACATTTAAAATAACTGCTTTTATTTAAGTCTAGAATATTATTTAATATTGCTGAATCAGCCTCTCTGACTTTTTCTGTAAGTTACATTGATAAGCCAGTAGGTGCCTTTTTTCATTGAGTCGCTGAATCATACGTTCAACAGATTCATTCAAAAACTTTAGAGAATAAAGTCATTAGAGAATAAATCATTAGAGAATACACTTTTTTGAATGAGTCTTTGAACCATTCACTCCACCAATTTGTTTGAAAAGGCTAATTAAGTCACAAATTAAAGTAAATTACTGAATCAAACAATTTGTTTAAAAAGCCTTCGGAAACAAAACAGTTCGGCTGTGGCTCTCTTTGGAAGCATTTTCGATAATAGAGCAAAAACAAACAAAGTAACTGGCAATATTGTGTCTAAAATGTAATCTAAAATTACTGAAACTAAAAATGAAAACTTACTGAACTGTTGAACAAAAGCAATGCCACACTGTCAAGATCAGGCTGATTTTGCTCATGAGATATTGCATATATCAATAACTAATTTATTATTTTTATTATTATTTGAATTGAATCTAATAATAATACTAAAAAGCATTATTATTATTATTAAATAATAAAAATAAAAAAATGGTTTAAAAAATTTAATTCAACATTTTAAGGATTATACTCTTTAAATTAAAAATAAACAAATACACACAGTTATAATTGTTGCTTCATCCCTGGGAGCCCAAAATCTTCAATGGTTTAAGCACTGTTAATGAGAGCATAATGTAGAAAATATAGATTGTTAGGTCAAATATGAAATAGACAGATGCGACTGCTTTTCCCCAATGGTTGGATGAGCTCCTAGTGAGAGCATCAAAGACAAGTACTGTTGCCTCAGATCACAGCAGTGGCTTTCTCTCTCTCTCTCCATCCATTTGATAGACACCATAGAGACCAGCACAAAACTCAACCATCACTATTTAGTTCCCTACATTGTGAGCGCTGAGGGCAGCAAGTGAGTGTAATGCATTAGCCGGCAAATAAAAAGCAGATTCAATTCAAGCGACGCGCGCACACATTGCTTCCCAATGCAGCATGTCGTTTATTATCAAGACTGATGCATCTGGGAATGAAGCGTAAAAACCAAAACAGAGATTTTCTCGGTGAAAGCATCAAACTTTCTAATTAAGCAGTGGAGTATGCTGATGTTTATTACATACTCGCACACACATAGTTTAATTACTGCACTCTAAAATGGCGCTCTAAAAGTTTGCCGATTTATTGTTGTGAAAAAGTGCTGTTCAACTATAACAGAGCAGAGTGTGGGTGAACGTTTGCAAAAACAAATCCTCTGAAGGTGATTCGTGCATGTGTGCGTATGATAATTAGCTTACAGGAGCGATCGTCCTGGCGGGAGACACTATCAAGGCCGGACAGACGGAGAGTTTGCTGAATGTCAGGCGGTGAGGAGAATGGCATCGATGTTTAAAACATGAGGCCGTGACGGCAGTCCGCACTTTTGCTCGCTATCTCAGATTAAAGAGCACAACCTGCCCTCACATCTTTAGAAAGAGTTGTCCAATGGAAAGACCTCCTGTAATTCAAGGTTTCAATGCGGATTGACCATCTCTGCCGCCACACCGACTGCGCACTCTCTCTTTTTGACTGGCAGTTCATTACTGCACATTTCCTGTAAGTGCAGGTGTGTATATTTGGCATCAGAGGTGTGTGTAAGCGGAGTGATTACGGCCTGTCGGGGGAACGACAGAAGCAGAGAGAGGACAGTCGATGGTAAATAGATTCTGTGTTTTCCAATGATGTGTCACAGTGACATGTAACACTCTAAACTCCACCCTCCTCCCTCTCTCTCTGTTGCTCTCCTATTACAGTCGTTCTGTCCACATCGACCTCAGCTGTCCATCTTCACTGGCTTGCCTACACTGGAAGGACGACACTACAGTACAACACCCCGAAACAGTTGACGAGAGCGTCACATTCAATGACCTAGATATCCACGGCTGCTACAAACATCTACTCACTCAGTAATTTCTCAATATACACCAAAAACGGGGATTAAATTTTAGCTTGATTTTTAGGTGACAGAGTCCAACAGATTGTAGTGGTGCTAAATAAATTACATGGCCTGCTAGACTGGACCTAAATAAGCAATTCCAGAAGCAATCTGAAGCCTTCGCACTTTCAAAATAATTTAAATAATACCTGACGCATCAAATGCTTCACTAACAGAATTTCTAGAGACACATTTGATTGAATAATTCACATCTCTCATTGGCTGTTCCGATGCATCATTCTAAGGCAGCATGTGATTGGTCAGTAAGGTCAATTTCACACTGGGAGGAACTATTTCTGTCAAAACAGAACTTTAGGAATGTAATTACATCAAAGAATTCTATTTTCTTTGACTATAAATATCTTAAAATTATACTTTCTTCATCATTAATCCATACTACAACTTTAAGCCTTAAAATGAAAATGGTTACTGCAAGTATTTGTTCAGCTTCAGAGGAAATAATGCATACGTGTGCTACGTTTGCATGCCAAAAAGGATGAAGGGTGTGTTTAAAGTACAGGACACTGAGCTGTAATGTAATGAGACCTGTTAGCTTACCAATAGAGCTTATGTTTCTCTGAACCCAGTCACCTGAGAAGTATTCCTGTGTGCGCTTTCCCATAAAATTATTTACAGGGGAGGATATAAAACATTCTTCTTTGGGTATGTTTTTTATGATTATTCAATAGGAATGATCCAGGTTTAATACAAGTTAATTATCGCTGTTAATTCATTAATTATTGCCACCGAAACCAATCCCTCATTTTGTAAAAACCAACAAAACCACTCTGCAGTAATGCACTTACAGTGGACGTCTATGGGGCTGCACAGGTAAAAAGCTATATATACACACTATTTTAAGAGTGCAACCACAAGATTTAAACATGACACTTTCTTCCTGTCAAGATCATGTAAAACCAGTCAACCTGGCAACCTTTCCATGACATGTGCAAGGATACTAGAAATAAAACCATTCACATATAGTTAAACACCCACAGGAACTACATTAGTAAGGCAAAACCAGATGTTCATCTACCTAGAACTGTTGTGCCACAACTAAAAAAAAAAACAATTTAGAAACTTTAAAGCTCAAATAACACACTGTTAATGAAAAAAATAAACATATACAAATATCTAAACTCTAGGAATGCCTGATTAGACTTGCCTGGCATTAATGTAAACACAGTTTTTACAGATTCTAACATGGCAGATTCTCAAATTGGACCCAGAGCATTGCTTTAAGGCAGACAAGTAAGTCTAAATTGGGAAATGTTTGGGATTTATGCATTAGCACTGCTGACTTTTCAGTCTGAGAGTGCTCCAATTTGAGCTGAAAAATTGATTGCGCCTTAAAGCAAAGAAAATGAACAACAGCAGAAAAATGGGGAAAAGTAAGCGACGGTAAGGAACCGGGAGACAGGTGTGTCATAAGCTGTGTAATGGCCTATTCAAGTGTTTGTATCCCAACCATAAAATCAGTGTGTCCCCCTAGTGTTCTGCCTGACTTGAAGCAGTTACATGGCATCCTCCCACCGATTCACTCCATTTGAGTCCAAATCGCAAAGACCAACAAACGGCCTCCCTGCCGGCCTGCTTCAGATTCCCACTGACAGGAAATATCAAATGCAAGTGATCTGTTCAGTATGGACTCTACAGCATCTGCATAGTGGGAGAACATAACTGCCTGATAACATAACACAATAAACGAAAAACACAAACTCCAAACAGACAAGCAACATTCAGCCTGATCCAGCTGTACATTCAAGAAAAGATCAAGTCGGCATTCAAAGGTCAGTTAAGACAATACATGTTTTTAAATGGCACAACTTAATAACAGGCTGCAAATATGCATGAAAGATTAACATTTCAAAACTGAACATTTAAAGCAAGTATCTCTATGACTGTATCTCAAACTCAACATTAAATTAATAGCTCTTCCTGCACTTTTTGTACTGGAGAGGTTTTGACACAAACCACTTGTAAAAAAGTGAGCGTTTTTGAGTTAAAAACAAACTAATCAGTATGTTTTTACATTGAATGTCAAGTCAAGTCACCATTATTTATATAGCAGATTGTGTCAAAGCAGCTTTAGAGTATTAAACAGAGAAATAGTGTCACGTTAACCATCAAAATATAAAGCATATTTAAAGCATATTTAAATAGAAAAAAAAAAATTCTGTTGTAATAATAATCACAGTATTACTGTTCTTACTGTATTTTTGATCAAATAAATGCAGCATTGGTAGCCATAAGAGATTTCTTTCAAAGACACACACACATATCTATATTCCAAACATTTGACACAGTGTATTATGTCTATCAACTGGAAAATATACAAATGCATTGTAAATAAATAAATATTGTTTTTATGATAGGAACTGTAAGAATGTTGGTCAAAATTACTGGAATTATTATTGAGCAACCTTCTTCAACATCCTCGCACAGTGGTTTTATTAGACAGCACCTCTCACATCATCTTCAGGAAAAGCAGAAATCTAATCATTTACAATATATCATCCTACGAAGTTATTAAATTTGTTGGATTGCATGAGAAGATTTTATGAAAATGGGTCACAATAAACAGTCTAAAGGGAGTGAACTCAGAAACACACAGGTGCGGATACTGCAGGCTCATTGATTTTCAGTTTGTCTTTCTCATGTCTTTCTGCATGCTACGAGCATGTTGTGAGCTGTTAAAGGCTGCTTTCAGATCAACGTTAGCAGGTCATCTCTCCTGTACCTAGTGAGGCTTAATCAATGCACACTGACAAAAAGCCAACTCCAGACTGATGGCCATCTCTCCTGCTGTCTTTAAACACCATTCAGAGGAGCTGTAATGAAGACACGTCCGTCTACCACAGGAGATCATCGTATGAAAGGCCAAATTTGTATTCACTACCCTATTTCCCTCTGTTTCTGCTATTTATGAGCCTCTTGTATTAGCAGGCTTTAGCAAAACACTCCAGCTCCCCTTTGAATTTCAGCCAATTCATTATTATTTTCATCCAAAACACACATATTGGCTACTCGCTCGCTCTCCTTCAATACAGAGGATCAAATCATCACATTCATCCAAGACTTCTCAAGCTGCCTTCGTGAATTTTTAAATTATTTTATTAAAAATAATTACTTAGCTTTGGGGTGTAAAAATACATGAGAATGAGTGTGGGCGAGAGCGAAACGAGAAAAAGCAAACGCTACGCAAGAAGAATGCATTAAGTCAATTAGTCCAGCATAGACCAGAGCACTGCACAGGAAAGGCACACACACAGGGCAAAATAATCGGAAATAGCAAGAGTCCACAATCTTAATTGCACACAAATCAAATCAGTCATGACCTGGAAAAGATAACGGACGCGTGGAACGAGAGATGAGCTGTGGAAAAGGGAAGAATTCTGTGTTTGTGCTGCTGATTGACAGATTAATAAAATGAGGTTGATCTAGCAAATGTGGGGAATCAAGGCTGTGTGTGTGTGTGTGTGTGTGTGTGAGTGTGTACTCTACTACAGTGTGTATATGGCCTGGGACAGGAGAATGATCTGAAAGTGAGCCTTTTTTGCTCAAAACTTGTTCTTTTATATAGCCAGATATATTCTTTATTCAATTTGTGCTGTGATTAAGCAAAAGCAAGAGATTAGGAAGAGCAAGTACCATGGTAAACCCAATTTGTGGTCCCAAAGATATACAGTGTCAAATATGAACCGTCTCAAACAAGATATTCAGGGTTAAAAACGACCTTGTTTTTGAATGAACAGCTAATTTTTAACCATTTATGGGTTACAAAGAGCCTTAACCATGGGGTTTAAAATACAGAGTCAGCTAAAGCATGTTGCAAAAAAAGCGTGGAAATCAGTAACGGACAGTAAAAGTTATAGTGATCGCTAATCTGAATGTGAATTTGTCTAAATATAGATCTGAGCTTATTCCAGCATCTCAATCCTGGATCCCATTCAACAGAGCACTAATCGTCATGAGGAAAAAGTCTAGGCCTATACTTTTGAAGATTTACATTTCACTCACTTTTACAATTTCCGTCGTTTCGAGCAGCCACTGAACAAGGGTGTATTTTGATGTTTTAATGTGTGTCAAGATGTGTGTGTGTGTGTGTGTGTGAGAGAGATTTAAAGTGCTTAAACCTCCCAATGCCAGCACCATTACTGCTACCACTGCTTTTTTTCCTAGACAGGCCAAGTAATTAAAAAACCCAAATGAAAAAAACACATACTTAAATGGAAAAGGAGAAGGAAGAAAGCCCTCGGTCCGTTTCATTCAACTGATTAAAGTTAGCTGTCTGAGGAGTACATGCTCCACTTTCAACACATTTCTTATGGTCTTTGAACCATCACAGAAAGGGCAAATGTACTCAGAACGAAGACAGAGAGGAAGTGACTAAAAAAGTGGAATAAAAGAAGGGGCGAAAAAGAAAAAGGATGGTAGGAAAAGAGGAGGACATAGGACGAGAGTTAAGGAGAGAGATGCTAGTCCAATTAGCCTCTCAGTGTGGAGTAATAGCGCGAGTATGAAATGGATGGATGAATAGAGTTAGCGCCTCTACAGCAACACCACAGGGGTTATTCCACATGACAAAGAGCCTTTAATTACCTCATTCTAGGCTCTTTATTTCCCTGTGGCTGTGCCACTGTGTAAATCTTTCAGCTTTTCTCTTGTGCTCCTATTTGGGCCATGAAACATGTCATGTACATCTGTGGAACAAAAAGTCTTGGTCAAAACACTATTTTTTTTCTTCTCTGCAACCATTATAGGAAATATGTATTACCTTGGTGGAATGTGGCAATCATAAACCAGACCTATGCGGAAAACTGTGGGCCCACGAAATTGAGGAGGTTTTTTTGTGGCACAAATGGCAAAAATGCAAAACCTCAAACAGCAATTCCCGCCTAAAGGGTTTAAAGGTAACGTTAACCCCAAAATAGAACTTTTCTTCAAAAACCCATATGACTTTTGAAAAATGTCTTCTATTTGTTCATACAGTGCAGTGTCAGTGGGGTTCAATGGGGTTGTTGAAAGTCATGGGGTTTCACAGATTTGCATAAATGATGAAAGAACTTTATGGTGAACAGTCCCTTTAATCAGCCCAGCATAAGGACAGTTGTTATGTGGACACAGTTGAGTGGCCCGGGATCATCAATAATAAACCTGCATCAGAGCATTTCTCTGGGGCAGTGCCCTTGCTTTGCAATGCCTGGTAAAGGTGCTCTAATGAGGGTAACCCCACACCGCAGTGCTCTTTAAGACACAATAATGAGTCCCTTTCACATGTTGTACCAAGCCCTGACCTTACTACAACCCTGTTGGCATGACCTCTCAAGGAAACAACCTTGCCATGATTGCAGTGTTGAAAACCACACTAATGCCTCTTCGGTCATGCACTATGAACTTCTGATCTTTTCTCTTAGAAGAAATTAAGCCTATTGCTTAACCCACAGTGACCACAATGAATATCGAAGATTAATCCAGCAAATCTATGTCCTGTGTGGCATATCCCAGGGAGGGGGATACGTAGCCGGCGGGCGTTGAAGCCTCTGGCCTTAACTGACCCTGATGCAGGGTGACTTCCAAGAGTTTAATAGACTGTCTATGTTAGTCCATCAATCTCTTTACAACCCCTCGGTACCTTTATGTGCCTTCATAACCCCACAGGAGAAGATGAAGCTGCGTGAGAGGACGAAAAAGGATTGGAGATTGGAGAATGAACCGAGAGAAGTGCATTTCAGTGAAAAGAATGATGGGTATTGTAGAGGATCACGGGAGCATTTCATTTACAAGGCATTCTCATTGTACCCAAGTGCTTTAAAGCTGATGTATTTACCCCTCTTCACCTTTCTCTCTCTACCATTCATATCTGCATGTCTTCAGCTCTGACAGCTGCTCACTTAATAGATCCCGTTTGACAGTGCATAAGCCAATTAAAATGCTGCTGATTTAATTGAGCTGGGCAAAATCAGCCTATGCCAGAAAATGAGTCCATTAAATAGGCGACAGGGGCCAGTGAAGCGGAGGCCATTCATGCTGTGATCCAAAGTCACATCCCGTCCCTTGCCTCCATGCTCTGCGCATTCCCATTTGGGAAGAGCAGGACTCCGTGAGGGCTAAACGTTGATGCCGGATTACAGGCAAATGGGAGTCAATGGATGGATTTGTTCAGTGGCTTTGCCAAATGAGTCTAAAGCAGAGGGTTTTATAGGGCCAGAGTCCATGAAAGTTTACCTGTAGTCCCAGTTAAACACACCTGAACCAGATAAATCAAAGTATTTAGGAACACTAGAAACTTTCAGGTAGGTGTATCGGAGCTAAACTCTGCAGGAAAGTGGTCCTCCAGGACTGAACAACCCTGGTCTAAAGATATGCCATGGTCAGGACTGTACTTCAGTTGAAATTCTTGGAGAAACATTGGGACATATTGTGGAATAAATCGCTCTGGAACTTCTGAGCCACATTTAAAATAACATCCATTTTTGTTTTCAGCATCATGATATTATGCCAATTGGGAGATAACTTACACCACCAGGCAGAAAAGTTCTATACATCCTTTAAGCAGAGCAAGAGATAAAAGAAGCCACTTCATCCGGATCAAAATGAGACTGAGATGAGCAGCAGTCCCTGGTGCATGTACCCGAAACTTTCGGGGCTAAATCTGGTTGAAGCATTCAGGTATCTTACACAGAGTTCTGCATGATAGAGGCTATCTTTATGGATAATTAAAATTCTCAATCATTCTCATGCAGACAGATTGAAGACGCCTAAGGGTTGAGTATAATCTAGCAAGCGTAACTTTCTCTTTAATGCTGGCTTTTATCTCCGTAAAACCTTGCTGATAGGCGAAATGTACGCAAACTTCAATTGCTCTTTGGTGAAGGAACATCACAAGGGCTTCGTTAATAGTAATCCAAACCCAACACCAGTTTCACGTAATCTAAAACAGCCACCTTGTGTAAATCCCTCCCATTGCTCTCTGAGCCACGGATCCATCCCTGTCATCCAGTCTAGGAAATGAGGCATTAAAAAGTGATGCATACATTTAGAGAACCAGGCTCTTGTTCAATCAGAGCAGGCAAAGTCGTTTAGCGATGCCTGGACTGGCCACTCGCTCAGTGTGTGTTTAAGGAGAAATAGGAAAGGAATGAGATTGCAGACATGACAAGGGGGTAATGGATGAACTTGACAAGTAAAGGACAATGAGATCTCAAACCAAAGAGGCGAGGTTCCTCCTAAACTCACTGTCTCTTAAAGTTAAACTATGTGACATCTACAATGTGAAACTTTTCTTTCAGATCAAAATGTAGCCACTCAAACATGAAATGGTCTCAAGACACGGCCCGATTTCACATCCCAAGCTTTGGCTATTGCTTGTCACAGGGTGAACTTGACTTTACCAGGTCAGATCACTGCTGTAGCGACTGCCCCCCTGCGTGCTCCTCTTGATGGGCTCACTGAGGCAATGCAATAAAATCTGAAATGAGGAACAGCATGCCTGCCTGCAGAGAGAGGAGATGAGTATATGGGCTGCATCACTGAAGCCCTGCAGCTGTGGGTCTGTTTGGAAGACATAGTTCATAACCAGCTGGCTCCGAGAAGTCATCATCTCTCCCTAACATACAGACACACACACAGCACTCCCAACATTGAGCCGGTGCTGAGCATTTGCCAGTAATTTCATTTTCTCATTGATGTCATCCGATTTGACAGGCAAGAAACGGCAGGACACAAATTGCACACAATAAGATGTGCCGATACGCTCTCAAACTAAACTCTCTCTTTCTCTCACTCACACCGCATCTCTTTTTTCCCCCTTCACTGCTGCTGTCTCCAAACCTCATACTTTCTTTATAGGACAATGCAGACCTGACAAGAAAGTAGAAGGGGAATGGGAATGATTCGAACTCTGTGAGCCATAACTCTTTATGTATCACTTGGACATGCAGTACCCATTGTGCCACAGCTCTGACAACCTCATTTTCTTATTATTAAAGGTTCATGACATTTCTTGTGTCAAAGACAACATTGGGCACATCCAGTACACCAAATCAGACTTGAAGTCACATATAAAAAGAAGCAGACAGATGCTGTGAGCCACACTTTGTTGAACTACAGTATAAAAAACCCAATTTAAAAATAAAAACTCCAAATGTCTCCCAAACACATTTACTTCTGAAATGTGCATCATATCAGCCAGGCGCAGGCGTCAGATTGTCACTCACAGAGCAAGTTATGACACACTCAGAGTAATGTACTTCAAAGGCATGCCGATCAAAGAGCGGGATGTGTATTGGAGCATGGGGCTTGATTAATCCCCTCGAGTGTGACTCAGGGCCGTGTCGGCCCGCCAGCTAAGAATCGGCCATCTCCTGAGCAGCATAGTGCAGCCATGGGGCGACTGCAACATGCGGTGGACAGATTCAGCACCATGGAGAGCACCCGCTCTGCGCAGGTGGGAGGCTTGGAGAAGCCATGCTGAGGTGTCGAGTGATGGGATTAATGAATGAATAACACATCGAAAGGGAATGCATTATTGTAATCGCCTTCAGTGCTTAACGTCACATGAATTAGCCATGTATCTCTGTGTTCACTGACTGTGTGAAAATTACGACATTGTGCCAAAGATGCTTTGAGATGGTTAGTTATAAAAATGCAAGGCTTCCAAAGGAAGGAAGAGTCTGTGATCAGTCTGACTCTGGTGAGGTGTCATATGACAGAAGCACACATTCTCCTTTACAGTGATTAAAATTCAGAGGTGCAAGAAATAAATAACTCTGAAATCACAATCCTCAAATGGTCAGAAAAATATTTAAAAGCATTGTTACTGGCAGTCACACAGTCAGCCAAAATAACTACACAGCCATTGCTTTAAACATTATACTCACTAGTGTACTCAAGTGTAACATTTGGTTGAAAGTTGCTGCAATTAATTTAATTAATTTAATAATAAAATAAACTATAAAATATTTATTTTATATTATAAAAAATTCAAAAACTGTAACATAAAATATACACAACTTACAAGTTTTTTATCATATGAATAACTTGTTTTTATTTCATATAAGGACGTGAGTGCATTTGAACCAAATATTGCAGAAAAATTTAAAGTTAAATGAAATAGATTTGATAGGTTTTGTCTTTTCAAGCAATGAGACAGTCATGGATAGCCAGACAAAGAGAGAGAGAGAGAGAGAGAGAGAGAGAGAGAGAGAGAGAGAGGAGAGAGAGGGGGAGTCTATTTCTTTGATTTATATCACTTTTATTGATCTCCCCTGCACTTTATGTATTCTATCTCCGCCAGCTCTCAACATTTCGGGACGCGTTGGTGTAAAAGGGCTGCTTTGAAGCAGTCCTGACAGCAGATCATACGCGCAAGCTCATTCAATAAGTTTGCGCAGCACAACAACATGACTCACCCCAGCGTTGTCATGGTGACGATGGTGTACCAAAACGCCGCCGGGATGCTGGTGAACTTGCTGGCGGATGAGCCCTTCTCAGCGTAGAACATGACGGTGGCGAAGATGATGATGGCCATGGTAAGAGAGAAGAGCAGGAAGCCCAGCTCGGACGCGCAGCTCTTGAGCGTGTACCCCAGGATGCGCAGTCCCGCGGAGTGCCGCGAAAATTTGAAAATCCGAAAGACCCTGAAGACTCTGAGGGTGACGAAGGCCCCGCTCACGTCCTCGTTGTCCGTCATGACCAGGCCGATGTAGTAAGGCATGATGGCCACTACGTCAATGATGCTCATAACGCTTTTGACGAACTTGTACCTGCTGGGCGCGGCGAACAGACGCAGCAGGTACTCGACGGTGAAGATCATGACGCAGGCCGTATCCAAACAGAAGAACGCCCGGGCGTAGCGCTCTCCGCACGAGATCTCCCTCGCCCGGTTTGGCCCGCTACCGCACGGGACCGTCTCCACCACGTTGGCCATAACGGAGACGGCGATGAAAAAGCCCGTGACGTAATAAAACACCAGCGCCATGGTGCTGGTGTGCGGGTTCTCAAACGCGCGCCACATGGTCTCGCGGAACGACATATCCGGCGGCACCATATCTTTGTTGTCGTTGTTGTCCTCGTCGTCTTGAATCCTCTCCGTGTTCTCCCTTCTGCGATCTTTGTACTCCTCATAACAGCAGTCGCCTATTATCTCAGGAATGATGCCGAAGAAGGCCAGCTCCTCGTCGTAGGCGGAGATGCACTCGTGGCGAGGGTAGTGCAGCTTCCCGGTTCGATAGAAGTTGAGGATGTGCCTAAAAATGTCCGGGTCGCGGTCGAAAAAGTACTCGTTGGTCTCCTCGTGGAAGAAGAAGTCGCGCTCTGTGCTTCCCAGTAAGGTGTCGGGGTACCTCTCCAAAGTATTCCGCCAAGTTTGAAACCTAGTGCCGCTGACATTCAAGATGATCAGGCCGTCCTGACCTCGCCTCTTTTCCCGTGGAGGCGGCGGCATCGGGGCGCTCGCCACGGGCATCCATCCTATGGCCGCGGCGCGCGCGAATGGTAGCCACGCGGCGACTCCGGCTGCCATGCTGACCCAATGTGCGCGACCCGGTGCGAGTGAAGCAGGTTTTGCGCTCACAAATCCGCCGCGCGCAGATAGGACATCTGGAGAGACACAAAGCGCAATCACTTCATGTTCAAACTTCAATGAAGGCTATTGCTCACGTGCAGGAGAACACTGCACAGTGAGTCATGTTATTTAACAAGATCAAAGCATTCGAATGGCAAGGAGGAATTACAGTGAGCGTAGAAATGAATGGTGGTGTATGTAATATGAATGCGTAAAAAAGGCTTTTCGGTCAAACACAAATGGCTAAGGATGCACCGCATCTATTTTTTTTACAGTCTAGCCTATTGCTCAAGAGCAAGGGAAACAACTTACCTCCTCATAAATGGATTTTGTTGCAAAAGTGCAGGTTTTTACACACAGCTCATCAGTTAAAGTCCACTCTGAATAGCTGTTCCGCGGTTACGCACAAATAGGTATCCGAAACGCGCAGTCGGATGTTTTCTAGAGCAAATGCAACAAGTTTAGAAGTCAGGTAGAGGATTCACGTTGTCCAAGGGCATCCTTTTTTTGTCGTCCACAGCTTCTGTGTCTGACACTGACGCTCTAGGATAAACCTGCCACAGTGGTCGTATCATAGGAAGAGAAGACCACCCTGGCGAGATCGCGTTCGGTGTTTCAAAAGCAGAAAATGCCACTTTCCTATCCGCTTCTTTTAACTGTAATCCAATGACCTGAGAGCTGTTTCGCAAGGTCTGCATGCGACCCAAGCAAAAAGTGAACCCGCAACAAATGATTCGCTGGAAGTTGCTTCATCCGCTACCGATGAAGATCTGTGAGTCTGCGGTGGAGCCCAAGTTGCTTCTGCTCACGGCGCATTGGAGGCGTGTCACGTGCTACGGGCATCGGTTAACACATATGAATGTAACACAGCCTGTGTGAATGGTGCATAATATACCTTAGGAAGTGTTACGGTAGCATGTTTATTTGTAGTATTTTATTCTATTGTAAATTAAACGAACGTCCTATATTGCGCACTGTGTAAAGTTATTCAGTGGCATTATCTAATGTATTATTAATCAAAGTTTGGCTGGAATTCAGTGAAGTACTGAACCCTGAGCTGAGAGACTGAGGAAAAAGCTTTGCGGGTATTTTCACGTCTCAGGTTATCGATTCCCACATTCAGCACTGATAGATGTGCAGGGGTGGAAGCCGCTAGATGGAGACAGTTTTCAGAGGTGAAGGAAGATCAGACCTGTAAGAGCGAATGGGTTCGAGTCATGTGAAGGTCTTGCTGTGACAAACACAATCAGCAAGCTCCAAATGCGATTATCTGTGTTGCAACTTTCTATAAATGGGTCAATGACAAATAAGGATGGCTGAAAAGGAGAAATGCTGCACATGGCAAGTTCTTTATGTCAGTTACACACACACACACACACACACACACACACACATACATAGCATTGCCAATTCTGTCAGGAACTGCGTCGCGCGTAATGAATATAACGACATGTGGTTAATTCACACTAACATCGATTTGACATGCAAATGTTTCCAAATATATATATTTAAAACAGCTGCAATCGGTGAAATAGGAAATAATCATCAAATAGATTTAATTATATTTACTTGATAAACTTCAAATTGCTGAACTCAAGGACTATACTGTTTTACGATAATACCCAGTCGGCGCGGCTTCTGACAAAATCAACTCCGCCAAAAAACTGATTTAAACTAGTGAACCAAAACAGCTGCGGCAGCTCAGAGCGCCATGCGTGTTTGTGTGCACGTCCCTGTGATGAATTTCCTGGCGTAGGGCCTCCCTCTTCTCTATTGCCTTCCAAATTAGTCACATAGACGTATAAAATGTTGGGAGAGAGAAAAAGACAGTTTTGATCTCAAAGGCTTTCTGGGTTTTTCTCTTCAGTACCACGGACAGCGACCAGCCAAAGTTGCACTGCCGCGTTATTGATTATTAGCAACGCGATTCAAGTGCTTATAGCCAATTTCCATTATGTTTGAGATGTATTTTTTTCTCTCTCTTCCCCTTTATTACACTGTTTAAAATGCAGAATTGTATTGATATTCTCCGTCTTCTAAATGCTTTTCTGCAATTCAGCTCAAATGCATTCACAGAATGTACATTCTATTCAAACTTTTGTCTTTCGTTTTAAGTTGTAGCCTACTAGAAATTAAGATTGGTTTGAAAATTGAACTTGAAAAACCACTCATTCAAAATAATTGTAATATTTGCATACTGATTTGAGATTGGTCTTCGTTCTTATTTTTCTTATCTATTTGACACTTCCCAAGAATATGGTGAACTTTGGTGTAGCATGGGGGGTATAATAAATACAATAAATAAATAAAACAAATGAATGCACAAATCTGATGTTTCTTTTTGTAAGATCATTTAGATGTTATAAAGTATTTTATAACAAAAGAAACAATTTTATTGACAACACTGAATATCAAAAACATATCTAAATAATAAAACAAATAAATAAAATTGAACAAAACTGTAGTGTATTCAAATTTAACCATTCAACCTCTTACCCTTACCAAAGTTAATTTATAAAATAAATAAATGAATTTAAAAATATAAAAAAAATATTATATACACATATACACACACACACAGTGGGGAAAAAAAAATATTTGATCCCCTGCTGATTTTGTAAGTTTGACCACTGACAAAGAAATTATCAGTCTATAATTTTAATGGTAGGTTTATTTTAACAGTGAGAGATCGAATAACAACAACAACAACAACAAAAAAAACACATTTCAAAAAAGTTATGAATTGATTTGCATTTTAATGAGTGAAATAAGTATTTGACCCCTTCGCAAAACATGACTTAGTACTTGGTGACAAAACCCTTGTTGGCAATCATAGAGGTCAGAAGTTTCTTGTAGTTGGCCACCAGGTTTGCACACATCTCAGGAGGGATTTTGTCCCACTCCTCTTTGCAGATCCTCTCCAAGTCATTAAGGTATCAACGTTTGGCAACTCGAACCTTCAGCTCCCTCCACAGATTTTCTATGGGATTAAGGTCTGGAGACTGGCTAGGCCACTCCAGGATCTTAATGTGCTTCTTCTTGAGCCACTCCTTTGTTGCCTTGGCCGTGTGTTTTGGGTCATTGTCATGCCGGAATACCCATCCATGACCCATTTTCAATGCCCTGGCCCTGACGGTACATGGACCCGTCCATCGTCCCTTTGATGCCCTGCAGTTGTCCTGTCCCCTTAGCAGAAAAACACCCCCAAAGCATAATGTTTCCACCTCCATGTTTGATGGTGGGGATGGTGTTCTTGGGGTCATAGGCAGCATTCCTCCTCCTCCAAACACTGCGAGTTGAGTTGATGCCAAAGAGCTCGATTTTGGTCTCATCTGACCACAACACTTTCACCCAGTTCTCCTCTGAATTATTGGCAAACTTCAGACGGGCCTGTTTATGTGCTTTCTTGAGCAGGGGGACCTTGCGGGTGCTGCAGGATTTCAGTCCTTCGCAGCGTAGTATGTTACCAATTGTTTTCTTGGTGACTATGGTCCCAGCTGCCTTGAGATCATTGACAAGATCCTCCCGTGTAGTTCTGGGCTGATTCCTCACCATTCTCATGATCATTGAAACTCCACGAGGTGAGATCTTGCATGGAGCCCCAGTCCGAGGGAGACTGACAGTTATTTTGTGTTTCTTCCATTTTTGAATAATCACACCAACTGTTGTCACCTTCTCACCAAGCTACTTGGTGATGGTCTTGTAGCCCATTCTAGCCCATTCATGTGTAGGTGTACAATCTTGTCCCTGACATCCTTGGACAGCTCTTTGGTCTTAGTCATGGTGGAGAGTTTGGAATCTGATTGGTTGATTACTTCTGTGGACAGGTGCTTTTCCCTTTAAGGAAATAAGGGAAATCCCTAATCTCAGTTCCTTGCCTGTATAAAAGACACATGGAAGCCAGAAAACTTTCTGATTGATAGGGGATCAAATACTTATTTAATTAAAATGCAAATAAATTTATAACTTTTTTGAAATGCGTTTTTCTGGATTTTTTTGTTGTTATTCTGTCTCTCACTGTTCAAATAAACCTATAGACTGATCATTTCTTTGTCAGTGGGCAAACGAACAAAATCAGCAGTAACCCGAAGGTTGTGGGTTCGAATCTCAGGTCCGGCGGGGATTGTAGGTGGGGGAAATTCTCTCCTCCCTCAATACCACGACTGGGGTGAGACCCTTGAGCAAGGCACCGAACCCCCAACTGCTCCCCGGCGCCGCAGCATTGGCTGCCCACTGCTCCAGGTGTGTGTTCACTACTGTGTGTGCACTTGGATGGGTTAAATGCACAGCACAAATTCCGAACATGGGTCACCATACTTGGCCACACACCACTTCCCCTATATAGGGTTGAAACACATGCGATTCATATATAAAATAAGAAATAAAATGGTTCATAATAAAAAATTGTACAAACTTCTGAGGCTGACAAGCAACCTTTTCACTCACCATCAAAATGGCTGTGAAGCAGCATTTCAATTACACAGCAAAGCTTGCAAGGCAGCAAAAGAAAAGTTATATTTCCTTTAGGAAAAGCAAATCTACTTTAGGAATGTCACGGGCAACCCACACTCGCCTTCACACAAAACCACACCATGCTAAACTTAATTCATTTCCAAAGCTAACAGGATTCCCTCATTTGAGCATTCTGTACCGTGACCACGCACTATGTTTGAAACAGAATGAACCAGAATAGTAGTGTTCAGCACCATCGTAGTCAATTTAGTGACTTTTGTTCAGAGCATTTCCCTGCCTCGGGCTGTTAGAGAAATGGCGCCAAAATATGACAGGCGCCGGTGTCACCATGGTTACCAGTCACGTCTATTTCAGTCCCGTGAGCTAAACCTGACAACGTTGATGCGTGTATTTGCATGCTGCTCTAGAGACTGTGCACCCCCACAGTTCATCACCTTAGCATTATAAAACTCACACCTCAGTCGAAATTTAGAACTTCTAACTTTACCACGGGGATAACACCTTTGAGCTTTGTATCGGCCGGTTGAAGTGCCAGACCACAGCTGAATAGACCCCTATAAATTTACAGAAAATGAAAAGGTACATCTTTATTCAAACTCTTTTCACTGGAGGTCAAACCACAAAGACACATTCATTAGAAATGATCCTTATCATTGGAGACTGGACTAGGAGGATATCAAAAGGGCTGTTTCAGCATGCATGGGAGTTGGATATGACTTTAACTGACTGACTGATCAGTGTATTTGAAGCATTTCACCATTTATTATGTTCAACTTCTCTCTCAGGCCAAACATAATTTTTCTGGTCATGTTCGGCCTTCAGGAATGTCACAGTAAATCAAAAATAATGATTGAAAGTCTTGATTTGGGTCTAAAGGCAGATGTATAAAAAGTACCAGTCATGACCATTTGGACACCTGGCTGAATGTTTCATCATTTTAAAAGATAAATAAAGAATTTGTCTATTTACTCATCTTCACTGATTCTCTGCTGTGGAACACAAAATACATTTTTTTAAATGTGTTTCTTTTCTTTTTTTGTTACATGTAAGAAAGTACAGGCTACAGAATGACACGAGGGTGAGGAAATTATGACAATTTTCATTTTTGTGTGAATGGTCCCTTTAAACTATACAACGTAAATGTAGGATATTTGCTGAAAATTAACTCACTCTCAGGCCATCCAAGATGTAGATTGTTTCTTCACCAGAACAGATTTGGATAAATTTAGCGTTACATCACGTGCTCACCAATGGATGACTTGCAGTAAATGGGTGCCGTAAAAATAAGTGTAAAAAAAAAAAAGCTAAAAAAAAAAAAACAGCTGATAAAATTTTTTAAAAATCACACTAATCCACAATATGACAACAGTGCATCAGTTAACATCTTGTGAAGTAAAAGTTGTGTGTTTGTAAGTAACTAATTCATCAACACATTTTTTTTTTTTTTTTGTACTTCAAACCATTGTTTCCAGCTAAAACATGAGTCCATATCCATAATGTCGCTTTCTTCATTGAAAACATTTACATTTAGTCATTTGGCAGACGCTTTTATCCAAAGCGACTTACAATTGGGGAAAAAAGTCATCTTGTCTGAATCAGGAGCGAAATGTGCACAGATCAAGTACCATTTAGCATTATTATGGATTATGGACTGGTATTTTGGCCAGAAGGGACAGTTCAACTAACTTTATTTTGTTTGTGTAGTAGGCTAGCTACTGTATATGTGTGGTAAAGGTGAGCGATCTGAAGCACTCATTATCTCTGCAGTACAACGCTGAACAATATTGCCTTGGCCATTACTCATACATATAAAATGTATACGAGCAATATACACCCCTCACTTGTAACAGTAGATTACAGCAAATATGTACTAAAACTCCCATGAGTCACTCATTCAGCATCAAAGCGAATGCAATCCTGTATAAACATTTTTAACACACATAAAATTATGCAAAATAACATCCATAAATCTTAATCCAGAAAGAGAGACAGAGAGTGACAGAAAGAAAAAAAATTAAATGTTCCTGAGGAAAATTATCCTTACTAAAGAAGAGAGAGAAGAAAAAAACAACAACTTCTGTCTGGTTTTCCCATCAAGCTCCACACAAACGCAAGCCAAGCTGTGAGTGACACAATATCATGAACGCCGCTGGTGTTTTTCAACCCCTCTGACAGGATCCATGGTAACGGTATAACCATAATAATGTCATTTTTCATACCTGACAATGCCTCAAAGAGTGAGCAGCCACACCGGTCGTTCATCACCCCACGTGGACTGGACCGAGGGCCTTCTGCTGCAGCCACAAGACTGTCTCAAACCCCAAACAAGCTTGAGAGTCACACAAACAACTCGTGGTGCATTCCAGAGGCTCCCTGCATGATTAAAACAGTGTTTATGAATATTAATGCAAATCAGTATGAAATATTCATATTATCAGTATCTGACAGACATGGCGCTAATAAGTGAGCTCATCGATTTCTGAATAAACAGATTCGGCAATGAATATGTTCTACTAAAAATAGAAAAGGTGAGCATGACATTTTCAGGAAAGTTCCACGTAAAACTGTGTTCTGGTTTAAGATCTGATCCATGAACAGAGTAGGTGCCCAAGTCAAAGAGTCTTTAGAGACAGAAGTGGACAAGTTTTGAAGCATTGTGTTATTATGCATAAGAATGATTTCAGTAGCTGCAAGTTTCTGTTTCTCCAGGTTGGAGAATGACATAGAGATCAGTGTTTCCTAAATACAGTTATCCTTCCGAATGATAAAATTGAGGTTTGGGAACTCTCGGAGGACCTTGCTTTGCTTTATTTTCCTTTTGTTTTCTCTGTGCTTTTACTTGAGAGTCCTGCAGAAGCCAGGAGTCGGAATGATGAGCTACAGCCCAATTTAGGAGGCTTCTCCTGGGCACGCGATAGGGCCAAAATAGTCTTCAAACAGGTCCTGGAGGCATTCATTAAAGTCCACACCGCCAAACCCAGCAGGAAACAAAGAAAAGCCCAGTTGAACATCTCTCTTACCCGTTCCCAGCTTTCGCTAATCTGTATAATTAGATATTTGCTTTTTTTTTTTTTTTTCAGTCCCTCTGATGAATAAATATTTTGTCGGCACATATTTAAAGGTGTCGAACCGTGTAGCTAGAAATACACCACATGGAGATGACCCAATGTAGAAGTGGCAGAAATATTGTGAATAATTAATGCAGGTTTCAAGAGAATGGAGTCGGCACAGATTGGAAGGCCTACACAAGTATGACGATTGAGAATCAGAGCACATGAAAGTTCATTGGGAGGTTTATTAAAAGGTGGTTGAGATTTTAATGGGACCCACATTCGATGTGGCGGAGGAGGTCATAAAGAACACAGAGCTTGGCAGGGAACCTTATGTGGGAAATGGAGAGGTAAAAGTAAGGGCTGACTCAGGTTTGGCATCCGAGTTGACGGCGTAGGGAATGAATCACTCATTTTCTTAAAATGACTGTGAGGTGGGGAAAAAAGCTGAACTGAATGAACTTTTAAAGCGAATGAAGAAGCCTCAGTGGATCTTTTAGGAGTCTGAGAGAGGCCATTTTAATTGAATTATCAGGTTCATACTTAATAACTTTTGCTAATCATACTGTTATGAAATTTACTGAATACTGAGAAACCAAAAATGTTACATTTGCTACGTTTAAACCTCTTGAAACCTGCATGAACTTATGTCACTGCATTTCATTAGCTCTGTACTTGTACTCTGCATAAATGACAATAAAGTTGAATCTAATCTAATCTAATATAAAAAAAAAGTTTAGGGACTCAGAGGTCTGAGGTCAACTTCGTTGCACATATCTTAATGTCCAAGCGGGCAGTAGAAAGGAGGAAGAAAAACCTAGAAAGTTCAGCGTGCGACACTTCCAGACTCTCATTCTTCCTTTTCTCAGGTGGAGAAGCTGCTGCCAAGGTACATTGCCTTTTGTGAAGCTGAATAACAATTAATTTCTCATCACAACACATTATGAAAAACTGCAAACAACTGACAGATCGAGTAAATGGCGCTTTGTTCACATTAAAACATGTTGGCGGCAAATCATAACTTATGTCAAAACATCTTGAGCAATTGTAAGTTGGAGAATTCTGTAATTACCGTTCCATCCTATTTAATGCATACAACTTCTTAAACTTCATTAAAACACAGTAAAGTGAGGGGGAAAGTGGGAAGAGAAAGGGAGGAATGAGAGAGAAACCACGTTAAAAACAAAAGAGAGTCAGAATTTTGAGACTTTTCTGAGTCAATCAAAATGCAAATTATAGTCTGGTCTTGTGCTAGCTCTTGTGCTGAAAACCCACAACAAATCATTAGCACCTGTTTTCTAACTTTGTATAGGCTGAAGACTTCCCCCACTCAGTCCGATCCATGTGATTTCATGCTAAAGGTTCCCATTAAAACCAAATAGGGTTTTTTACAGCCTGTTACCATTGGAAAGCCTTTTACACTTGCACAAATAACCTTTTATTCTCTAGTTCTTTAGAAAACTATCTATAATGGCCACAAAGCAGTATTTGAGCACTTAAGGCCCAGATTAAAATGCCAATTTCATTGCGTTAGATAAACTAAATGGCATTTGCAAACACAAAATCAGAGCGTTTTTCAGAACTGACAGCACTTTTCTGAGTCATTTTTGCAACAATTTTTTATTTTAGATTACATTTTTTTAAATGTATAAAGTCAGTTCACTTCTTTCACTTAAAAATTGAGCTTATACCATCATTTAGAGAAAATTTATTCGCTTTGATATTATGTCATGAATTATTGACATTATTGAAGCCTGTTATCACGTCAGAGCAAAGTGAATAGTGAGATATTTAAAATATAGTTTCAAATATTAAAATCACATTGTGAGATACAGTCTATGAGAGATAAATAAGCAATTACAAGAAATTAAGTTGTAATTGTAAGTTTGAAGCCACATAATTGTGAGATATAAAATTACAGTGGGGAGAAATAAAGATGCAATTG
Organism: Barbus barbus; assembly: GCF_936440315.1. Classification (NCBI taxonomy): domain Eukaryota; kingdom Metazoa; phylum Chordata; class Actinopteri; order Cypriniformes; family Cyprinidae; genus Barbus; species Barbus barbus. Next base: position 20,431,455 of record NC_136717.1, read on the forward strand.
TGAGAGAAATTTACAATCAGAAGAGAAATAAGGTTGGAATTGTTACAGACAGTCATGTTATAAGATAGTCAAAGCCATATTTTACATTTTCATTTAGTATGCTTTTATCCAAAGAGACTTACAAATGAGGACAATGGAATCAATCAAAATCAAATTGTAATTTTCAGTTTCAATTTACATTTTTTAAATTGTAAATAATTGTGAGATATATTTATACTGCCCAATAGTCAATAATGAGAAAAAGACATAACCGTGAGATTTAAAGCTATACTGCAAGACAGTCACAAAAAAAGCCATAATTGTGAGATATATTCATAGTGTGAGATAAAGTCACAATTATGAAGAAAAAGCCATAACTGTAAGATTTTGAGAGATATAAAGTTACAGTTTGGAGAAATAAAGCTGCAACTGTGAAATATTCACATTACACAACAATTACATTGCTAGATACAAAAAGTCACAATTTTCAAGTAAAAGTAGCAATTGTGAAATATAAGTACATTTTTTAATGGGCTTCTACATTGTTATATTTTAATGAGGCATCAATGATTTTTTTAAATCTTTAAAGAATCATATAGGCAACTCATCAGCCCCATAAAGAAAAAATATACTTATGTTGAAACTAAAGTACTGAAGAACTTATTTTTTCAGAATACACTACGATGTGCTCTTTTGAAGTGTCTAGACTGAGATTCAGTGGATGTGCGTGTGCAGAACAGGGGCGGTGGGTTGAGTGTGTATGTGAGCCAGAGGAAAGACATTCATATTCCCGACCGCATCTCCTCTCCCTCCCATTCATCAGCGGCGGGACAGATGCAGCGCACAACATGCAATTACAGCCCGCATAAGAGAGGAGGATCAGTACTCCCAGCAACCCTATGACCATCTGCACGTCGGCCCACCTGATCATTTACATTGGCTATCGACGAAAACACACACTCACACCAGATCTGATTGTCATTCAGAGTCACCCGTCCCATATAAAGCTCTGTTTGAGTCTCCTTCCTTTAATCTGATAAATTTCACCTTGATGTGAGACGGGAATGGATGTGAGGTATGATTCGATTTATTGACCGATGCATGATGGGTATGTGTGTGTGTGTGTGTGTGTGTAGCCCATCTGTAGCAGGGCACAGAGTTAGATCTCCATCTAAAACCTTTCAGCTTCTTTCCTCTGCTAAAGACAGCTGCATCCTAGAGCCGCCAAAAATAACCCCCGTCATGCCAATCAACTCCAGAGAGCCGGTACACACTCACACGAAGGCTTTGGGCTCCAGAGATTCTGCTATGAGTGCCCTAATGTGCCAAAGCTTCTCTTTGTCAATGTTTGACATGTGTCCTCCTCCTCTCCTCTAGCATCTTTGAAGTTTAACTCCATGTTGTCCTCTGAATATTAGTTTTTTTTCCACCTTTTCCCGTCCATTATCTGCCCTTATCGTTTATTCACAGTCAAAATCACATAAAAGCATCAGAGGGTTGTCGAGGGATACATTAGGGATAATTTGGGTAATCTTGATAATGTGCACTGATGTGTACTTTTCTTACTATATCACACGCATTTATGTTAACATTACCATATTCTAGCTGGATTGTCGTAATGATTGCAGAACTCATGATTTGAAGGTGTTTGTCACTACTAGGAACATTAGGAAAATGTTCATTATCATAATTTCTATAAGGATACATGAGGTGATGAAGTTATAAGGTTATATGAATATAAATATACCATCATATTTTGGCTGTTTTGGTTAGGTTGTCTATGCCCTTCAGATAAAGAAAATGCACAGCTAAAACTATGTATTTCGGATTACACCATCAGACAAAAACTAATTTTGAGTTTCTTCAACTGTTTAAACTTTGACATTTATGCAAATTTATACAAAAACAACAAACTTTCTGGCTATGAATTTCCAGGATGAATCATCTTGTGTTTGTTGTGCCAAAAAAAAAAAAAAAAAGAAAGAAAGAAATGAAAAAAATGGAAATCAGAAGAACCAAAAGGAAGGAAGGAAAGATGAACTCACTTTTAAAATACCTTTAATTTCTAACTGACAACAGGAAGGAAGGAAAGAAGGAAGAAAGGAAGAAAGAAAGAAAGAAAGAAAGAAAGAAAGAAAGAAAGAAAGAAAGAAAGAAAGAAAGAAAGAAAGAAAGAAAGAAAGAAAGAAAGAATTTGTAGATACATTTTACATCAATTAACAATATGCTCAATCATTATCAATATGCTTATAAACTGTAAATTCTATGAGCACTTCAAAGAAAGAAAGAAAGAAAGAAAGAAAGAAAAGCCAGTTCTTCCATTTACAATGATATATAAATAAATTATATGCAATTTTACATCAGTTAAAACCAGTTAACACCCCCCCCCCCCCCCCCCCCCCATGAACACCTCCTTTCCAATTAAAAAATAAATATTAACTATATGCTTATAATATGTAACCACTCAAAAGAAAGAAAGACAGAAAGAAAAAAAAGAAATATGAACAGAGGAAAGGACAGGTCACACTCTGTTTGATATGGCATTGTGGTGACATCACCTGTCATGACCAGGCAGACAAACATGATTGGCCCAAGGTGAGGTGAGCAGAGGCGGGACACGAGGCAAGAGATCAGCCCACCCACTGATATTTCCGGCCTCAACGGTCACCAACACCATCTGTTTATATCCTCACAAACACACACACACACACACACACACCTGATGATAGAGTCATGCTTCTAAAACGATGACGAAACCTACATCTATATTCATCTATTTCTCTAAAACTAAAAGGCTTGAGAAGTCACTGCATTACTTTAAAAAAGTGTTATGTAAATAAAACAAAGATTATTTAAGTACATTTTCCAACAAAACACTGCTTCAGTCTTTCTACTTTAACATTTCATGTTTAATCCAATTTTCTACTTTCAGCATCTAGGTAATTATTTATGAAATTTACTAGCATTTACAAGATGAGTGAAAACTGCTTTAAAGTAAATCCTACACCACTTTTATTTTCATTGTATACCAACTTGCCTACATCAGGATTTACACAACTAGTACAACCTGAACTAACATCCTACTTTATCCTTAATCGACTCGATACCACTCAGAGGTCTGTAAAATGCATAGCAAATTAAATCATCTTCATTATAATTTATGATCACTTTCCATACACACAGCTAATGAACTTGTATTATAAATACACAATTACAGTTTGAAACTGCTTTAGCGGCATACAAACCAAACGATGATACACTGTAAATAGTGATAAGTTGACTTAACTTAAAAAAATTGAGGAAACCCGTTGCCTTAAAATGATTAAGTAAATAATAATTTTAAAAATAAGTTAAGTGAATTGTCAAGTTTTTTATTATTATTATTATTATTTACTTCATTTTAAGGCAACAGTTTCCTATATTTTTTTAAGTCCAGTCAACTTATCACTTTTTACAGTGTATAGCCAAAGTGAAAGATGCCTATAAACACAGAATTTAAACACTAAATGCACCACAATCTCCAGCCTTTTTAGCATGTTATTTGCATAGAGCTGAGCATTTCTCAACTTTCATCTTTTTCCAAAGTTGAGCAATTCCAACATCAGTGGCGCACAAATTGCACACTTCAACAATAATTTGTCTCCGGCTGAAAAGAAGTGCTCAGCAGAAGCAATGCGTACTGAAGTGACAGGTATGGTTTGCAGGCACATGTGTATGTATGAGTGTGTGGGAGTGTTCCAATAATGCTGAGGTTCACATATGCTGCTGTCCTGGTGAAGCATATGGCGTGTCCCTGGTGCTGGTAGGGTATCCTGTATCTATGTCATAGCTGGCACCCGGGCACAGGGAGTGGAAGATTAGACCAGGCTACCGTAAAGACAGGTGTGTGTTTGTGAGCGTCACCTTCTTTAGCTATACTAAAAGTTCTCAAAAATAAAGTAAAACCTCATAACTGATGCATGACTGATGCATGTGGAAGAGAATGACAAATGAAAATTATTTACACTGTAAAAGGTTGTAAACAAAACAGATTACCGAGGTATGTTTTTCAAGAAAACACCATTTTAGTCTTTTTAGTTCCGAATTTTAAACTAACTTAAATTACTTGCTGTTTACCAGCACTTTCTGAGTGAAAATAGTTTCAAAGGAACAGCTACACCTTTTTTTTGTTCAGTGCACTGTCCGCACAACAAACTACATTTGCTATCATTCTCTGAGACTCTGGGTAAAATACAGACAAAACATCAATTCTACACCAAAAGCTTTGCTGTTCATTTTGTTCAAATTAGTAAAATGACTTTTTATTCATTCGTTCAAGAGTAAAAATTACTCTTTTGCAGCTTAAAAAAGCTAGTGTATGTTCGTTTAGTCAGAGAATTTCATTCTCTTGATTGCCGTCCTACTGTATTTCTCCAAAGTAATCATCATAACGATGAAGCATACTCAGTTTAAAACAATTTATTTATAAGTTCTATATTACGAACTTTTAACTCGATGCAAATTGTGTAAAGAACTGTATCACCCAACAGTGCTTTGGTCTACTTACAGGAAAGGCAGGCACAACAACTTCCAAGGCTTCATTATTGCACAATGTCCAGCTCAGCCTCTGCAGATTTCTTCTCCATAGTTCTACTGCACAGCCTGACAGACCTTTACGTAGGAAACAAAGTGATACTTCAGGTATTAAACCGAATCAAAGTCTCAGGTGGCCCCTTTAATGCTGGCTAATATTACTACTGTGCATTTCCATCAGATTTTATACTCTCCAAAAAGTGATAAATCTTTTTAAAATTTCAGTTGTTTCACCTAGATAGCAATGAGATTATGAGAACTCAGTGGAAACAGACTGAAATCTCAAGTAGGGCTCGCTGCAGCCCTCAAGATCCAGGGGGCGTGGTTGGATCCACATCTAGGGGGTGGAGATGGGTGGGTTTAGGGATCAGGGGGTGGAGATGGTATATGTAAGGTGGGAGGAGTTGTATTTGGATCCAACCACGCCCCCTGGATCTTGTGGGCTGCAGCGAGACGCTCCTCTGAAATCTCCTGCTTCTCAGATTGTTATTCTGAGAAACTGACTGTTTTCTGACCAACTAAAAGGGATTTTTTTAGGCCATTGAATCAAACTATTATGGAAGCCCGTTTCCGCCATTGAGCAAAAAAATAAAAAAGGTAATGACTTTTTGGACAATTTGGACATTGTTTCTCGCAAATGAAAAAAAAATTCAGAATTGCAAAATATAAATTCATAATTCAGATTTTTTTTCTCTGAATTCTGAGTTTACGTCTTATCAATTTTTTCTTTCAACCGTGGAGTAAAAACAAAACTGCAATTGCAATTGACTTTTTTGCTTTGGATTCTAAGGTTGTTGTTTTTTTTCCCTCGGAATAAACTCGGAATAAAAAAGAGAATTGCAAAAAGTCTGAACTGGTAGAACTCAGAACAATTGTGAGACAAAAAAGTTGCAATTACCTTTTTTATTTTATTACTCTGTGGTAATTTGCTGTGTAGCAATAATGTACAGTAACTAGCAAAGTTCTATAAAAAGTAGCTTTCAGTTTGGCTTATAGTATCTTACCCAACATTGTTTATTTTATAACTGAAAAGTGGTTTGTTTACACCAAGAACGATAACTATAATGACAACCGAAGTTTTAAAAACTGCTCTATTTCTATTAGAATTGGGAAGTCCACACTACATCTATAAAGATATCGTTGGCAATCCCTTTCCGAATGACTTGTTTTTTTCCATCTGATGAACAAAAAAAAAAACACGGAGAGCCAATCAGAAACCACTTGACTTGAAAGTGCTTGACAATTTAAAGCGACAGACCGCATTGTGTGATTATAATAAACAGAACATTATCGTATGTTGGCAGGGACACTAATATAGTTATCGTTACAGTTATCATTGGTGAGAACCTTTATCTCAATTCATTTCTTTCTGTTTTTATTTATCCTTACAAATTGTAGGAGAACTTAATAGCTGAGCTATGAAAAAGCAAAACAATTTTCCTCCAGGTTGATTCACAGCCTGGGATACAGAAATGTACAGAAATACAAAGAGGGCACACAAACGTATTGGACACTAACGTAATACTCACCGGTGTAGAAACAGGGGTCATTGTCTGTGCTTCAAGTGCCCCAGAGTGATACACACACTGAAGTGCATTTTGTGTGTGTGTGTGTGTGTGTGTGTGTGACATGTGTTTGGCAGAGAGGGTAATTGCATTGACAACAGCCAAGCTCTGTCTGGCCCTTATCTCTCACTGTCTGCATAACGTGTGGAGTGTGTCACTCTCCATCATCATACTCAAGCTCCTTACACACACACACATACACCAATCTCTCCCTTCATCACCAGCTTAAAGCTAGCGTGAAGCTACAGCATACCGTCAACCAACAACAAGTGACAAAATAGGTCTCTCTCTTCCATTGTATAATCCCTTTCTACCCACATCTGTCTGGTATGTAATCTTTCCATTTCTCTTACATCATCAGAGAGCCCCTGTCTTCACCACAAATAACTTCAAAAACAGGAAGTCTTGTTAGCTGGTCTATCGCTTCAGATACTGTAGATTTGATGCAACCGCAGCTAACCGTGCTGCCATGGTGACGGACACTTAATACAAACTAGCAAGGTAGCTGCGCGAATAAGACTGGAAGGAGGTGATGAAACTAGCTTTTAGTTAACTTTTTTTTAATAACCTGCTGAACGTTTTATAGCTCTATAGTCTCAATTCAGTTTTTTTCCCGCATCTTATTTCTGCTTAGCGAAGAAATAAGAAACTTTGGAGAATTAGTTGATTATGATGAGTTATGAAAGAACAATCAAATCTATCTATCAATCAATCAATCAATCAATCAATCAATCAATCTATCTATCTATCTATCTATCTATCTATCTATCTATCTATCTATCTATCTATCTATCTATCTATCTATCTATCTATCTATCTATCTATCTATCTATCTATCTATCTATCCATGAGCCCACATATCCATCCAATTAATTAATCTACCATTAATCCATCCATCAACCCACCTATCAATCCAAATATCTACCATCAATCCATCCATCTACCCATCAATTCATCTATCTACCATCAATCCATCCATCTATCAACCCATCTTCTACCATCAACCCATTTATCTACACGATCCATCCATCTACCCATCAATCCAACTATCTACCATTCATCCATCAACTGATCTATCTACCCAGTCCACCGATCTAACCATCAATTCACCTATCTATCATCAATCCATCCATCAACCCATCTGTCTACCCAGTCCACCTATCAGTCCATCAATCTGCTCATCTATTAACCCTTCTAGCAACCCATTCCATCCATTTACCCATCAGTCCATCTATCTACCCAATTCACCCATCTATCCAATCCATCTATCCATCCACCAACCCCTTTATCTACCCAATCCACACATCTACCTATCAATCCATTTATCTACCCATTTAACCATCCACCAATCCATCGTCTATCTACCCATTTATCCATCTATCTAAACATCTATAGGGTGCATATATGCATCTATCTACCAATAAATCCATCCATCTACCCATGTATCCTTTTATCTACACATCTATCCCTCCATCTCACTACCCATCCAGCCAACCATCAATCTATCTACCCATCTATCCATCATCTCTCTACCCAATCATCCATCTCTCTACCCTTCTGTCTAGCCATCTATCCTTCCATCTAATTATACACGCACACACCCCTATGTAATAAATCAGGGCTCCAGACAAAAAAATCGAGTAAGGAGCCATTGGCTCCTATAAAAGAAAAACTTAGGCGCCAAATTATTTTTTTAGGTGCCACAGAATAAAAGTGGTTTATTTTATTATTATCATTTTATTTTTCCCCCCTATTTTAACATTTCAATCATTTTGTCATGTGTTTGTCTTATCTTTTCTAGGCTTTATCAGCATTTTAATCCATCTTGTAGATGATCAGGTCAACCGAGGGACTAAGGTTCACTTAAAGTGTGAATTAAATGTCTTTTACAACTTGAAATATACAGTCACAAAGAATTGTTCGTTACACAGAATCTGTATCAATATCATGGACCATAAGCATCACTTGGCAACTGAGTGCAGTGCATCCTATGAATGTTGTCACGTCTTTCACACATTCAGTCTGTTTTTCTTCATTAGTAAAATGCAATTTTATAGGAGGAGTTGAATCATGTACAACAGAATAAGTAAAAATATTAATATGCAACAGCGCATCAATATAGCAAAACGCTCCTCTTTATAGTTATTTTTCTAGCTGACTGATGAGTTTATGGACACTGAGTGGTTATTCTGAGGTAAATGTATTACAATGCAATGTTTACAAGCTTTATACATTTCCTCAGTTTGAAACAATGAGCTTTTACATAAAACATTTCAGTAAGTTGTACTATAGGCTTTCTTATTGCCTACCTTTTGATCATTCGGACCGTGTGGACGCGGGGTACTGGTGTTTATATTACCCAAAGTGTGCGCTTGTGGTCCGCATTAAAGAGCACCCAAACCGCATCATTTGAATTTCGTAGCATTTTAAAGCTGATACTTTGTTTATTAAAAAGTAAGACAGCACAAAGCTTTTTGCGATTACTGGATGGCAAGTGCGCTTCAAATAACAGGAAGTCCATGCATTAACAGAACACAGCATATAGACTAAGATCTCGATAAGAAGATCGACCGGACAAGTGTAAATGCATCTGGTTGTTGAAACCACATATGGTAATTTTACTCCTCCCATAATATTAAAATAATAGACGTGTGAGAGCGTTTTATAGGCTATATGGCATGTTATAGTCAGATATGACAGCGCAATGCAACAAGCATCACCGCGGATGAGTCGCGGAGTATTTCTTCAGCAAGCGACGCGCAAACTGAATGAACCTGAAAGTAAGTCGCAGACGCTCAACACACAATCTTCTTCATTAAAAGTAGGGAGGCTAGCCTATCTTTCCAGTGCTGATGCCGCGCGCTCTCTTGATATTGAAATTAGCTGATAATTAATAAAATTATCAGTTGCTTTCATTGACGTGAACTCCGTTATATTTGCATATGAAGCGGGAATTGAAGAACGGATTTATATCCGTTTTGCGAAGACACATTTATGTGGCCAAGTGTAAATGGGGAAACGTTTTAACAAATCATATAGATATCCGATCAGAGAAAATGCATGAAGTGACCAGGTGTAAACAGGCCCTTTCAGGTCTCTCTCACTGCGTTCAGCAGACTGTGTGCGGCAGAGACGAGGACTGTTTGAAACTCTTTTCCAGTAAAACTTTGATGCGCATCGTCTTATGTAAGTTTAATACGTGACCATAACAAAAGATGTGAGCGCAAAACAATCGGGAAAAAAGTCCTTTCATGCAAATTATATATAGTCGCCAGTGGCGACCTCAGCAAAAACTTCACTCGCAAATTAATATTTTTGGTCGTAAATGCGACCGTTTTAGTCGCAGTTTGGAGCCCTGTAAATCCATCCATCATGCAATCTATCCCTCCATCTCACTTCCCATCAATCAGTCCATCATATACCTAAATCTATCTACCTAACAATACATCAATCTTTCCATTAATCTACCTATCTATCTACCCATCAATCCATCAGGACTGTTCCATTATGTCTTGAACTTCCTGTTGTCCTTGTATGTCTTCATGACTAGTTGTGCAGAAGAATAAAACTCCACTAGGAGCAAGATATTCCCTTAGTCATCAGTTGACATCGTGCCTTAAGACTCCTCGTGGTCCCAGAAGCAGTACTGTTGTGATCATTACTGAATGCTTTTAAATTTAGTCTGTACGAGACATAGACCTCAGAGGAAGCTCTGGGTCCTCCAGCAGAGCTACTATTCTTGTAAAGAGACCCCAGGCAGCCCTGGGGGGCTCTTGCCTCAGCTCAAAGGAACCGAAAGAGTGTGCGAGTCCACATATCTGAACAGACAGAATGCATGTCTTCACAATAGATACAGAAAAAAAAATTAGATTGGAACTGGGAAACGGGATTTGAGATGATGGAACGCAAGTGAGGACGAAAATATTAAAGGAAGAATGGTCAGTCCAAAAAAAAGCTAAGGCGAGCACAAGAAAAGAAAAGGATTCAATCTCAGAATATGTCATATAATAGAGGGCTTGCTGCATTGAAACTGAAACCTGACCACTCTCATCCTCTTCTGTTTAAACTCAATCCCTCGCTTTGCCTCGCACACGTCCTGCACTGCCGCTGCTATCAAGTGTTTCCAGGAAGCGATTAGTTTCGATCCACTGAGAGATCTGGAACGATGCAACGGCACGGCAACAAAGGGAAACTTTATTCAGCTCAGGATGAGTTATATCCATCTCTTTTGTCAAAAAGAGCAGACCGTGCTTTCATTCCACGCTGCTCATGATGTCTATCTCCAGGAAGAAAAAGAAGTGGGACAGCTATTGCTACAAATATGATTTTCTCTTTCAGGGTTTATGCTGACACGTTTTGAAGTATTCGGCTTAATTTTGCACTCTCCATTTCTACTAGATGCCAAAAATAGAAAGATTTAGGTGAAGCCAGCAGAACATTTAAATGTGCAAGAAATTGTGGGATATTTATTTGGTTACTGTGACTTGAGGAAGATCGGGGTGATTCAATCGCAATGTCACAGGAAAAGCATTATGCAAATATGCATTGGGAAAAAAACACAAAAACAGTAAAAAAAATAAATAAATAAATAAAAAATAAAAAATAAATAACAACAACTGTGCTCAGTTTCTTCCAAAATTCTTGGTTTTCAATCAATGCACAAACAGAATTTTAGTGGATTGCTTGTGTTTAGTGAGTTTTGGATGTGCTTCATATGTGACCAATGTTCCAGCTCCAATTGGCTGGTTATTTTTACTTAAAGTTGCACAGAACCAGTTTAAAACCCTTGTTTTAGCACAGTTTTTACTGCTAAGTAGCTGGTTCATCAAGTCTTCAGGATGCATCAGGATGGGTTAACGGTTACAGTTCAAATGCAAATTGGTCACATGCATTTTTGACTACCAAATGTGGTTTGATTGATTTCATTATGTTTTTGACCCCACTTACACCTGTATTTAGCATTGTCCTCTTGAAATGGATATTAATATCAGGTGTAAACAAGGTCTAATGGAATTAAAGGCGGCTGGTGACAAACCTCCCCAAAAGCCTCACACCTGTCCAAGTCAATAAGATGTATTGTGGGACTGTTGATTAATTCAAAAGTGGATGGGCGTATCAGGACACCTGGCTGACTTGATGGGCTTGAAATGATGTGCATGCTGATTCTGAGAGGCAGTTTTATGAGCGGACCAGGTACTGCAGACTCCGCAGTGAATTATTAGCCTATTCTCTCGTTTTATATTCCTCCTTCCCTTTCTCTCGCTCTCTCCATCTCTGGTAGAGTTCTTTGTCAGTCTCTGTGAGTGGCAGGAGTCTTTATCTCACCCCTAGGGCCGTATGACAGACGGAGTTTTGTTTCTGAGAGCGAACAAACATCATAATCTTCCTCCCACACGTTGGACAATCCTTTTTCATGAAAACCTCCAGAAAATCAAAAACTATAGGCCATCAAAGTAACAATGCCGGCAGAAATAAACATGCCAGTTCCTCTGGACAAAGTGTCTGAGAACTCTCTTTTTCCACTCATTGTACTTGTATGCACTGAATTCTGTAACTCTCAGCACATAACTTTGTATTCAAGGCCAAACAAATCACAAATGTATCATACATCTAATCTTTAAAATCTGAAAAGTTCAAATCATCACAAACCCGAAGTGTCAAAGGCAGAATTTCCACTCCCAACTTCGACTTTTGTAACTCTCAGCACATAACGTTGTTTACAAGGCCAAACATATGACAAATATATCAGTCATAAATCTAACCTTAAAAATTCTAATTAACACAAACCTGAATTGTCTGTATCTAAGACAATTTTATTTGTTCGCTGATATCTGGCACATATAGAATCTAAGCTGCCAAAACTCACAAGTCTGGCTTGACTTGTATTATTTGTGATCAGTCTGATTAATTAATAAGTGTCTCATGTAATTAATTTGAGTAAATTCAAGACAAAACTCTGTAGGGATAACCATACCCACTAGATAAGTGCTTAGTGGATTTGTTTACTAGTGCAACCCATTTTGGGCAGCTCTAAAGAAACTCAATTATGTATTAAGTGAAATGTAAACAGACAGGAAAATTGTTGAATGATTGTATTTGTGCATTAGGCCTCACAGAAGAGTGTCATCCAGTCAAATTTCACAAAAATGCCTGTCTAGAATAACTTAAACCCTGAAAACAACCGTCTTCCGATGGCTAATAAGTGTTTAGAGCATTTGTAATAATGGCAGTTGCTTTATATATTGGCTTTTCCATTAGAGTCGTTATTTATTCATGGACGTAATCTCAGTGTGAATGGTTGTGCCAGCATTCTCTTTTTCTCAAATGAGCCTCATAAAGCATCATGCCAACAGCTGTCCCTAAAACACTAAAACCCGCCCCACATTTTGGAAACTCATCAATCCCTGAATTCCAGGACCCTCCCACAACACCGTCCCATGGGAAAGGGGATACGTGTGTGTATTTGTCCCTTGGGTCAGACAAAAGAAACATTTGAGATTTATAGTAAGGAGGTGTTTAGAAATGCAGGCGTCCAGGGAGCAGTGAAAACCTCAGGTGAAACGATACTGATTGTGAGCTGTGACATCATCAGTAGATGCCCATACTTTCCATAAACACAAGAGCTTGTGCATGGCACGGTGTTCTCCAGCCACTTTCCACCAACAATTAAATAATTTATTCACATATATTCTGCGTTTTTAATGGAATTGTAGTATTGATAGTATCTGTCAAGATAAAAAATTCAGTGTAATCCACTAAACAAACAGAAAATTCTTGTTACCAAAGTTATTGTAGAAAGATTAAATACAACTTTCGCTTAGCTTTATGCAAAATTACCAATATTCCAAAGGATGTATATATATATTTGATAAAAAAAGTAAAAAAAAAAAAAGAGTAATACTGTGAATTATTGTTGCAATTTAAAGCAACTGCTTTCTAGTTTAATATATATTTTTTTTAATTGTAGTTTATGATTGTGATATCAAAGCTGAATTTTAAGCATCATTACTCCAGTCTTTAGTGCCACATGATCCTTCAGAAATTCTAATAGGCTGATTTAGTGCAAAATAAACATTTCTTATTATTAGAAATGTTGAAAACTGTTGTGATGCTTACTATTTTGGGTTGAAACTGTAATATACTAATATATATATGTGTATATACATATTTAGTATAGACATTTCCCAAGTTAACAGTTTTGATAAACATATAAAATCTTCATAAAATGAGTAGAAAATCAAATGGCTTATATAATTAGTTTGACCTTCTGAGGTTTACAGTCAACATTTTTTGAAGCATTTCCTTTCACAAAGAATTTGTTTGCTTTTTAACCTTAAAGCAACATTTTTTTATATATTCATGAATATGCAGTTGAGGTTTCACTATTGTACAATATGTACCTTTTTTATACATTTAATGGATTTCTGCATGTAATTAAATAAAGCGATTTTTTTCACACTGCTATTGCTGAAGTGTAGCCTTGAGCTCACAAATGTTGCTAGAACAGTCTGATGTACAGCTTCAACACTTCTAGTGTAGAGAGCCTCAAGACATTGGCTGCTTCCAGTGCAAACACAGATTGTCGTTAATGGGGGAAAGGTGGGAAATAAAGGATCCGGAGTGCCTAAAAGTGCATGTAAGCAAATAAATGGTGTACACAAGCCTTCATAGGTAAAAAGCATCCTACTCATTTTGACAGTCCCCGTGTTTACGTGCTGTCATTCATTCTGCGCTCTGATTGGCTGTGACAGCACATCAATGTCAGTCCACGACACCCATCACCACAACAAATCAAGTGCCACGTGCCACCAATACACTCACATACACACAAACGCTGGTCTATACACTCGTGATAGACTCCAGCCCTTCGTTCTCCACTCCTCCACTGCCGTTATTCCTGTTATCTCAGGGCTACAGACGCAGGTACAGATTGTGCATCGCTGATCAGTCAAAGCCCACTTCCAGCAGGAAATACTGCCTCTCTGCACTGTGGATGCAAGTAGATTTAACCCATAACTAATGCTGTGTACAACACAGCCAAGTCTAAGCAGTTACTGGTGCTAATGTGATGATAAGGTTTCAATCTTGCTCACAACATTGGCTGTTTTATCCGATACTTAATTAAAAACATTGTCAAGCCAGGTTTCACTTATTAACTATATTCTTTATAATTTCCCCTCTCAGAATGGAGTCTGTTGCTGATATTCGCTCGTGTTCACTGACGACAAGAAATCCATGTGAAGCATTTATAATTTTATTCATTTTATGAATATTTATCATTAATCATATATTATTTATAAAAGGAAATCAACATCATCTCCCTGAGGAAACTTCAGTTGTTGACTTGGAAAGATATATCAAAGATGGTTTATTTACAAAAAATAGAAATGATCATACACCATTAGGGTGCCTAACTGTATGACAAACAGTCCTAAATATTATAATAGGAATTAGGGATGTAACGAGGCATCCTGGGACGATTGAAAATCAATACAAATATGTGATGATTCAAACTGGTCGAGAAGTTACAGTTGGGGGTGGAAGTTTATATGAATGTATCTCTGAGAGGAACTAAGGAAAGTTTTGATGGTATTTTCTTTTCATCTGGCCACTGTAGTGTTCATAAGCACAGCGCTGCTTTGTTTGCAGCAGCAACCGAGGAAACGCTTTATTGCTGCTGTTCCATAAGCGCCACCTACTGGCAGAGTGTACATTTGCATTCTCATTCAGTCCATCTGCTGTTTTTGTTTCATGTAGATATGTTTTATAGGGGTGGGAAAATAAATCGATATGGCGATATATCGTGATTCTTCTCAGTGCGATACGATAATCAATATATGGCGCCAAATATCGATATTTTAATTAATATAATAAGGTGCTCTAAATAGATTTCCCTGTTCACAGCGTCTAAAATTGCGTGGAAATCATGCCATTTCCATCTTCTATCCAAGAGCGCTCTGAGCAACAATGATCCGCGTTCTCTATGAAGATGGGGAAGCACGAGGAACCGAAGAATAAACAGATTTCCAGCCACTGTATTAGCTTTACTGCTATATATATGTTTATGAAGATGAAAACCAGCTGCCCTAGAACAGCTATCAGCGTGGACCATAGGCACGATCACGTTATTATTGCAGAGCGCATATTCAGTCCGTGAGTAGCCTCTCCGCAGGTGCGAGAGAGAGCGCTGCCGTGCGTCCAGTTTTATGCGAATAACACTGGATGCTCTCCCTCTCTCTCAGATATTACAAGTGCGAATTATGCAGTGTGAACAGTGGGCACCGACCGTCAGAAACATAAATCTGCACCTATGGCATACGTAGGTTTATATTATATCTATCTATCTATTTTTTTTTTCTCTGTTTGATAAGCAGTTAACTGTGTTTGTTTACACACAGAGAAAAAGAAAAGTATAAGCTTTTAATAAGTCCAAGAATAAAATGATTAATGTAGCCTACTCAACATATTAAAATTGATTTACAGAACTTTTTTTGATGTTTTTTAACAGTTTGGACTTGAATAAAGAAAGAAAACTTGCACTTAACCTTTTCACAGGCATTTTGTTTAGAGATATCGTGATGTATCATTATAGGATTTTCTAGAAATATATTGATTATCGCAGAATCGCAGTATCGTGATATTATCGTTATCGTGAGCCATGTATCTTGATTATATCGTATCGTGAGCTACCCTGTGATTACCACCCCTAATGTTTTATGTATAATTTCACAAAACTAAAGTCTCAAATTTCGAATAAAATCTCATTTAGATTAAAAACTGCTCATGCCGCATGTATGCAGCATCTTTGTTTGGGTCATGATTAAAATGCAGTGGTTGCTTCTAAGAGCACAGGCAAAGCCTTAGTTTGTTTACATTAAAAGATTTATTTTATTTGTATTATGTATTTATTTGATTTGGGGTTTGTTTTAAAATGTCAATTTAGTTTTGTTATTTGACATATTTCAATTTCACAGAGGAATGTGCAACATTTTGTCCAAGCAATAATAAAAGAATACCTTTTCATTTATAATTTGTCTTGAATCTCATTTGTTAAAAAAAAAATTGTGAGAAAATAGTATCGTGAAATCTGTATCATGAATCGCATTGCATCGAGAAATGAGTCGAAATAGTAAGTCTAAAGGTGTCTGAATGATTTTTTTTTCTGGTGAATTTTCAAAGTTTTGTATGCTTTTTGGGGCCAATATTGCCCACAATCCCTTGAGCTTTGAAAGAAGAAAGTCCGTGAGTCTGATTTTTACTTTTTTAAATGTAGTGTAAAAATGTTTTTAACCCTGATATTGTTTTCCAAACATTTTGACCCAGAGAGGATTTTCTTTTTCCCAAAAATGCTTGTTTAATGTTACTGCATTGAGCTAAAACTTACAGACTTTGCTCAGACTGGGTAAAAAAAACAAACTTGTTTGATTTTGGGGATTTTTTTTCTCTACCTTTAGTTTGCTTATACATTTGTTATTTTTATGAAATATTGGATTTATACTTAATCAACTTGTATTCTTTCAGTTAGCACAGGTTTTGTGTTTCTTTTTGGAACTGATTGCTTGTTGGTTCATCAATCTAAGCTGCACCACATTTTTTTAGTGAACATTACCAAAATTATCTACAAATAATGTATTTTTTGATACGAAAACTGAGGTGCAGCTCAGATCAATGAGGCCTACGATCGATCAGTTCCAAAAAGAAATACAACACCTGAATTCATTGAAAGAAAAGAGGTTGATAAAAAGATTGAATCCAAGATTTGGTGATAATATCGCATGCAGAGAGATTTTTAAAAGGCCAATCATTTTTGACCAGGAACATTAAGTTAGGTAAAGGATTTTCTGCAAGGGTTAAAGATAATAAATCGAGTTATATGTTAACACGTGAATTCAAATAACAGGAAGAGGACTTTACAGAAACTCAAATAAGTGCTATGCACACAAATCATATCCAAAGTAACAAAAGAAAATCAAGTGGTTAATCTCATAACGTGAAGCCTTTCTAAACATAGCAAAAACAGATGCTATTTCACAACTGTGGTACACTGAGCACATACACACACATGAGATTGCAGACACAGATGTTCGCGGGTGTGAACTCTCACATCTCTGTGCCTGAAATGTCTCCCTCCAGGTGTGACCCAGGCAGGCAACATCTGGATTCCAATAACATCTAATTATACTCCCTATAAAGTGACCCTCCACCACACACACACTCGCTCCGGCTCTCATCAGTAATCTCAGACAGGGAACAGGAGAGAGACTGATACAAATGCTTCTTCAGTGATGATAACACACAATTAATAGCTTTCTAACTCTGCCATTAATCACATATCGGCCGTTGGCCAATAAACAGAAAACACACACCCTCACACAAGCTGCTAATATTAGAATCGAGAGAAGACGGCTTTTCAAGACGTCTGAACACACAGACGAGATAGTGAGCACGAAGGATTGCCTATATTTATAAGGAAAGAGAGATTTGGAGGAGGTTCAACTCACATTGTTTCACTGCAGGTGTTTGACTAAGCCTAAAACAACTTTCCTTTTACACCTCAGAACATTCCAATAGGCCTGCAAAGGGGAATAAATGGGGTGTTTGGGCATTGCTGGGAATGTATATGATCGGTCCAAGGGTCACTTAGCTAAACATATTTATATGAAGTTTTTACATGTATTAAATGTTGTAGCAGTCATTGGTCCAAATAAATTTAGGGGTTTTGATTCATATTTAACTAAAATACTAATAGAAATTGTACAGGAATACATTTTTTAACTTTTTAACAACAAAAAGTAATAAAAATGTTTTATATTAAATAACTCACTTTAATTCTAATATATGGAAATAATAATAATAATAATAATAATAATTATGAATAATAATAATTCAAGAAATATTTTGGGAATTGGCAGAATTATGATAATAGCCACTGAGATTAAATAAATGAACAATTTTTTTACTGAATAATAATAGTTTTACAAATGCTAGATACAAAACGATATTAAAGTAATATTTTGAAACAGTAATTTAAATTAAATCAAAATTGAACAAAAACTAAATACTGAATGAATTAATTTTAATAATACCAATACTACTAATACTAACACGCTATTTTTTAACATTTCAGGAATAAAATATATATTTATAACAATGCAAGTAAAATTCTGCAAGTCTGATATTGTAATACCATAAATTTACCACTTATAAAATAATAGAAAGAAAGAAAGAAAGAGAAAGAAAGAAAGAAAGAAAGAAAGAAAGAAAGAAAGAAAGCAGTGTTTTGAGGATAGTTTCATAATATTACAAGAATTAAGTGTTAACTTTTGTTTATATTTCAATAAACAAACAAAAAAATTATATTGTCAAAGAAATTTTGATTTCATTTCCAGCAGATCCAAATGATCCATTTATCATCTTTTTATCACTGCTTTCAATTTTAGAACATTTCCAGTTTAAATGAAAATACAGTCATCCGTGTCAAAACACATCAACATACATGACTGTCAAATATGTTGTGTGATGTTGCAGCATATTCCAAATGATGAATTTTGTCAAGTGAAGAGAACTCTTACTATCATTCTGTGCTCAGTGTGCAGGGAACAGTGAACACTGTGCAGGGACCCTATGATTTGGAACATAGATCGCCCCCCATCAGGAGCGATGCCTTCAGCCTGTGGAGAGTCACGCTGCACTGTTGGAGAGGGTAGAGAGGTGTACGGCTGTGCTTGAGTGTGAAGGTCGCTGTGTGAGGGTGTGTTATCATTGGCATCAGAGAGACAGTTTCCATTACAAACAAGTGCTGCATTATGGGACAGACTACATAACAGAAGGCTCCACAGACCACTTTTGTGTTACAGAAACTACAAAGCCCTACAGCACTAACGATTGTTCTCGTGTAGATGACAGATTGTGATGTGTGAGTGTTTTCAGTATTTCACTTTGACAAAAAAAAAAAGTAAAAATACCCTTCGGTGTAGATGACAGATGGCCACCACGACTGTCCAGAGAGAAAAGGAGACAGACAAAGAGATGGAGAAACACAGGACAAATCTCATTACTCAGGTGAAAGAAAACATTAAAACTCCATCTAACATCTGTGGCCATCACCATTCTGGAACGGGATGGGGGAAGGAAGGAATCGGTGCAAGAAATGGGCATCATGTTGTGTGAAAACTACTGGAGCTACAGAATAACATTGGCAAATCTAAAGACAAACTTAGGAATACATTTTCTTAAAGGAACGGTTCACCCAAAATTGAAAATTTGTTGAAAAATTACCCTCAGGTCATTAATTCTACAGAACTGATGTGGAGAAATTGAGTATTGCATCACATGCTGACAAATGGATCCGCTGCAATGAATGGGTGCCGTCAGAATGAGAGTCCAAACAGCTTATAAAAAGATCACAATAATCCACAAGTAAACAACACAACTTCAGTCCATTAATTAATGTCTTGTGAAGTGAAAACCAGCATGTTTATAATAAACAAATCCATCAAGGCATTTTTACATTAAATCAACTGAACAAAAGTGCATGCTTCATGAAATCGCTTCCTCCAGTAAGTCCAAGTAAATCCATCCGCTGTAGTCCTCTCCCATCAAAATCCACAGACATAATTGTTTAGAACTGTTTTGGACTATTTTTGCTTTTAAATGGTGTTTGATCTGTACATATTTCTCTCCTAATTCAGACAAGATGGTTTTATCTATAATGATGTTTTCTCCTGTATTAGCTGGAAGCAACGGTTTGAAGTTAAAAACATCTTGATGGATTTATTACAAACACGCATGTTTTCACTTCACAAGATATTAACTGATGTACTGGAGTCGTGTGGATCACTTGTGGATTATTGTGATGCTTTTAATCAGCTGACGGCACCCATTCACTGTAGAGGACCCATTGGTGGATCTGTTCTGAATCTCATCTACAATTTGCATGACTAGTGGGTGAGTAAATTCAGCAAATTTTCAAATGTCCGTTTATATCAATAAAACACACTATAAAGGAACAATTCACTAAAAATTAGAATTGCATTATTATTTACTTATTCCACTGTCGTTCCAAGGAGAGCTAGGATACCTGGAGAAAGCTACCCATCAGAATCCCCATTCATCCCAATGGCTGTTTGGATACCAGTCAGCGAAATCCCTTCATTTCAACTTAATATTACTTACTTTCTTATATGAAACCCTTATATATTGGATGAAAATATGGAAAACACAATCTCAGCTATGATGAAACTTGATTCTTACAGTTCCAAGCTGCAAAACGGACACAAACCACCATAAAAGTGCTCCATATAACTCATATGCTATACTTTGACAGAAGTCGCAGCTTTCAAATCATATGTGATTGGACTTGTCCTTTAACCCAGGTATCATCTTTTAAAACTCACAAGCTCGAAGAAGAGCAGATCATTTTATAAAAATACTTGCAATGTAGTCTATTTCGGTGGCAGGGACTCTGGGGCTTATTGTGAAGTGCAAGAGGAACAGTAGGAAATAATACATATAGGTTTCTGTGATTGAATTTTGATGATGTGTTTTCTAAGATGCTTCATGCAATGGCCTGTGGGGGTAAGAGATATCCCACTCCATGAATAGTCAGTCACGGTGATGAAAACACAAAGATGAGCTTCTGTCCTCCACACTATTTGGCCAAATTTATGTGGACACACAAACCTCCTAAATATGTGCTTATTCAATATTTAATTTCAAAGCAGTTGGCATTCAAAGGGAGTCTGTGCACATGCTTTTGGTCATCTAGTGTATATCAATGCAACATAAATCTTCTTCTGCATCGTCAATGAATTATCTCCATTGACCTTTAGCTTCCATCAATATCCCAGCCCTCATTGATTATTTCTTGGAAGAGAGATATTTTGTCAGTAAATTGCTTGAGATGTCAATGCTTTAATAGTTTTTCTCGGCAATAAAGGTCAGATTATTCTGTTTTGGATGCGTCATGATACGAGTGTAAGAAGATCAGACAATTTTAGATGTGTTATACATTACATGCGGACAGTACATTTTTCTTTGCAGCTTTAGCATGATTTGCATGATAATATGTGGTTAAACTTTATTATGCTGTCCTTGTTACAATGTAATTATAAATTGAAGCACTGAGTAATATTAATTAAGTATATGCACTTACTATATGATTAGGATGAAGGGTTTAGTTTTGGGTTAGTTGCATGTAATGTCATGCATTTGTTGCATAATGTATTGTTATTACTATAATAAGTACATGTAATGTTTAATAAGGACACCCTAAAATAGTGTTACCGATATTTTGATTAAAATTAGACACTGATATTAAACTATTATTTTGAGAATAAAGTAAAAATTCAGAAAATTACAGTAAGTTGTAACAGTGAGAAAAATAAATTACCTGACAAAATGATATTTAAAATTGAAAATGATAATGTCTGATATTGCAATATCACAAATCTAACCTATATAGATGTCAGTACCACTTAATGGTAGCACTTAAAAATGTTAAACCTCTCATTTGTTAACATTAGTTAATACAATACCTAATTAACAATAAACGATACATTATTTACAGAATTTGATAGCCTTTGTTAATGTCAGGCAGTTAATAGAAATGTTCACAGTGAATTAACTAATGTAACAGATACAACTTTTAATCATAAAAAATATATTGGTAAATTCTAAGAATAGTATTAAGATTAATAAATGCTGTAGAAGTGCTGTATTTGTATATTGTTAGTGTATTGCATGTTAACCAATTAACTTAACTGTTAACAAATAAAACGATATTGTTCAAAGTTATCCACTATAAAATAAAATAAAAAGGTCATAAAAGAAGAAAGTTGCAACATTTTGAGAATAATTTCATAACAGGCCTTTTATGAGAATAAAGCATTAAAATTGTAAATATTAAACTAGTAATATTTTGATAATTAAATCAATGCAATTCAACTAGTAATAGTTTGATTTGATTTTATTTTGATAGCAATGAGATGAAATTTATTTTAATAATTTCAAAATTACAAGAGCTAAGTTGTAGCATTGAGAATAAACTAGAAATATTTTAAGAATAAAGTCAAAATGACTAATAAAGCAGAAGCACATACAATTTTAATTATAAGAGTAAAGTAAAGAAAGCAACATAAAACTGAAGTGGAGTGAAACACTGGATGTCATATTGCTCAAAAGAGGCAATTTCCTGAACGTCTGTCTGGCTCTGTCTCCTGACTAAATGAAATTTCCTACACAATCGCTCCAGTTTCCGAAAACTAATCATGCTTTGGTGCTGAAGCTCATAAACCGACTGTAAACTGACTTCAAAAATAAGAGAGTGACTGCTTGATAAGACACTCCAGTATAACGTTTATCCAAGTACATGCCCTAATTGTGTAAATCATGGTAAGCTCACAACATTACTGAGAACAAAAATACCCACAGTTGTCTTACTCCTCAACATTTTTTTTTTTTTTGCCAGTCTAGTACCAGGACACTTTAAAACCGTTAATGAATGCACTCGAGTCTAGCTGGAGTGTTATGTTATTATTATAGCCTAGATCTCTAAGACAAGGCTGATACACCTACGGTTCTGCAATTAAGGAGAAACTCCATATCCGACTCCACAGCTCTCAAAAACAACTAGATGTGTCAGGATCAAAGTGCAATTACAACAAGAGAGCGCCATCGTTCTGGTTGCCGTCGACTAATTAGAGAGGAATACGAAACATGAGCATCGACTAAACATATAAACACAAACACAAGAATGACACAAACAAATAACGTCAACACTGTTACAATTCAATCAGATTGACAGACACTTTCGATATTTTCTCTCCATCCCTGGATTTGTGGAGCAGGGATTCTGATGGTTGGCTAATAGGCTGTCAGTATCTCAGTGAAGAGTGCGTATCATTTCCGTGTGTGGTCTGATAAGTGCCCTGACGTGAAATAACTACCTGTTTCCTGCTTCATTTTTCTCCGTATCCTCTGTGATCCAGCTGAAGGCTTATTACCGCCTGGCGCAGGTAAGCGGCGGCTCCAGCAAATGATCTCCCCGCGGCTGGCGTGTTACACTTAGATGTCACATTTAATCTTTCTGCTTATAGAGTCTTAGGGAAGGAGACCTGCGTGTATCAGACATCTGAGCCCTGGCAGATGTAAATACACATAGAAATGGCTGTTTATGGAAGAGTGTGTACCACACACACATAGTGTACTCTCAGTATGGCAGTTCATGTATACTCAAACTAGTGTAACTAGTGTAAGATTCATTAAATGATTCATTAAATGCCACATTCATTTTTCATATGAGAGCTTAACTAAAAGCATCTTCCCAGAATGCTTTGCATGGTCAGGTGGGTGAGTCAACAGTATCTTCACTCATTCATTCACTCAATTAACAGTCAATAAAAGGCAAAAAAGTGAACAAATTCAAAAGCTGATATTAAATATTGTCATATGTATATATGTTCATAATGACTGATAAACTAAATAGAAAAAATAATAAGCATACATTGAATCATTTATTTAAGATTGAATATTGTCAAAGTATTCTTACATGCACATGTGGGCGATTTAATAACCACTTCAAGTTTCTTTATTTAACGATATTTTATGTCAAGATATAGCAATAAACTCTTTCATTTGGATGTATAATGGTTTGAAGTGCTAATTAAACTATAAAACATCTGTGTTTCATTTGCATTTCTAAATTTAGTATGCAGTCTATTGTCAAGTATTTTAGGATTGCATTTTTTTTTTGGTTAGATCAGAAGATGATGTGTTTCCTTTTCTACGTAAGCTATCAAAAGACAATCTAAAAATATTCCTAAGTGATTGGTTTTGAAAATTATGGTGTCCAAAATATCTTTAAAGACTCTGAGCTGGTTGTGTCAGTTTTTATGATGGCTATAAAGCTTCTTCCTGATTATAATACACAGTGCCTATTTGTTTGTGCAAATATGCAAATACATTTGGTTTGTATTTTTAAAATTCATATAAATATGTATGTACAGATACACATTTTCTAAAAACATTTGCAAATATATTTAATATCTAAATATATTCCATATTATATAATATTTATCATATCTGTAATATAAATACTGTACTATTATACAGCATAATACTGTATACACATTCTATATACAAGCACACACATACTGTAAAATAAAAAGTATATTTACATAATAATATAATATGATCTGCTCATATATATATACCAACATAATCTGCTCAAATTGTAAGATAAATGTCTGTTTTGATGTTAAATACAAAAAATAATAATTTATAAATACAGTAATAAAAAAAGTAAACCATGATCATGATTCTTCTAACAACATTAAATTAGCAAAAATGACATTATCCATATATTACATTAATTATATATATATATATATATACATACATATGTGTGTTGTGTTGTGTGTGTGTGTGTGTGTGTGTGTATGTGTATGTATGTGTGTATATATATATATATTTATATATATATATATATATATATATATATATACACACACACACACACACACACTATGCTTGAATCTGATTGGCTGACGAACGTTCTAAGGTGTGCAATTATTTTCAGGGAAACGCACGGCGAACGTAGTTCCAGGCAGCTCTCGACCGCATTACAGTTCCGTATCACTTCACCAAATGATTTCAGTTATTTCAAAAGGTCTTACAACACCAATACAACCAAAACCAAATACATAAATATAGTAAGCAATGCGATAAAAACGACAGATCGATGACCATTTCCATTGTTTTTTGTCAAAATTACGTTTTATTATGTACGTAAAGCACATACTCTATTTCTCCCGCTCTCTCTCCCTTACAGACACACACAGGTTACACACATGGAAACATACGCGCTAATGTTGTTAGCGCTGCTCTGACGACTTTGTCAGTAAATAGTTTAGCAACTTAAAAGTACATGACATTTCTCACAAGCGAAGCGAGGTAACAACGGCACTGTTTGTGAGGAAAATGAACTTAAAGTTTCACTAGTAGGGACGCTGCTGCCGAACACTGATGAGAGACAGACTCGGAGAGGTAACGTTAGGCTAATTCATGTACGCTCAATCTCTCTCTTGTCTCTCTCACGCATAACTTAGTTATTGTCTGTTATCAACAGCTCAAGCCTCAGTTACTAGGTCTAAAATGACGTTTTGGAATTAGCAACGGAGGCGATGAATGAGATGCGGAAGAAATAATCCTACTCACAATAGCGATTTAAGTACAAAAAATGGACGAATCCCTTGAAATATATCATCTGATTGATGTGTTGAGGTGTGGCAACCATAGTATAAGCGGAAATAATTGACTCAGGACCGTTGAATTATTAGAAAATGCACACCCGAGGTGGTGATGCGGCCACGACGTGAAGCGGAATTATTTTTCTAATAATTCAACGGCCCGTCGTCAATTATTCCTTATATATATATATATATATATGTGTGCGTGTGTGTGTGTGTATATGTGTATGTATGTATGTGTAGCAGAGGCCCGGATGGGAGTGAGGTTTAGGGGGGTGAGTGTAGCAGAGGCCAACGAGTAAGTGCTGTGCAGGTTAAACCTCACTCCCCGACCCCAAGTGGCGCTCTGGCGACTGACGCTAGAGGCCGTGGCCTTTAGCCTCCTCGTTAGAGCACCCGCCTCCCACACTGGAGACCATGGTTCGAATCCCACTCGGAGCGGGGTGAGTAGGACCACGACATATGTATGTATGTATATGTATGAGTACACCCCTAAGAGAAAATGTCCAAATTGGGCCCAATTAGCCATTTTCTCTCCCCGGTGTCATGTGACTCGTTAGTGTTACAAGGTCTCAGGTGTGAATGGGGAGCAGGTTTGTTAAATTTGGTGTTATCGCTCTCACTCTCTCATACTGGTCACTGGAAGTTCAACATGGCACCTCATGGCAAAGAACTCTTGCGTAGGCTATAAGAAGATTGCCAAGACCCTGAAACTGAGCTGCAGCATGGTGGCCAAGACCATATAGCGGTTTAACAGGACAGGTTCCACTCAGAACAGGCCTCGCCATGGTCGACCAAAGAAGTTGAATGTCAGCGTCATATCCAGAGGTTGTGTTTGGGATTAGACGTATGAGTGCTGCCAGCATTGCTGCAGGTCAGCCTGTCAGTGCTCAGACCATACGCCGCACACTGCATCAAATTGGTCTGCATGGCCTTCGTCCCAGAAGGAAGCCTCTTCTAAAGATGATGCACAAGAAAGCCCGCAAACAGTTTGCTGAAGACAAGCAGACTAAGGACATGGATTTCTGGAACCATGTCCTGTGGTCTGATGAGACCAAGATAAACTTATTTGGATCAGATGGTGTCAAGCGTGTGTGGCAGCAACCAGGTGAGGGGTACAAAGACAAGTGTGTCTTGCCTACAGTCAAGCATGGTGGTGGGAGTGGCATGGTCTGGGGCTGCATGAGTGCTGCCGGCACTGGGGAGCTACAATTAATTGAGGGAACCATGAATGTCAACATGTACTGTGACATACTGAAGCAGAGACTGGGCCGCAGGGCAGTATTCCAACATGATAACGACCCCAAACACACCTCCAAGACGACCACTGCCTTGCTAAAGAAGCTGAGGGTAACGGTGATGGACTGGCCAAGCATGTCTTCAGACCTAAACCCCATTGAGCATCTGTGGGGCATCCTCAAACGGAAGGTGGAGGAGCGCAAGGTCTCTAACATCCACCAGCTCCGTGATTTCGTCATGGGGGAGTGGAAGAGAACTCCAGTGGCAACCTGTGAAGCTCTGGTGAACTCCATGCCCAAGAGGGTTAAGGCAGTGCTGGAAAATAATGGTGGCCACACAAAATATTGACACTTTGGGTCCAATTTGGACATTTTCACTTAGGGGTGTTCTCACTTTTGTGGCCAGCGATTTAGACATTAATGGCTGTGTGTTGAGTTATTTTGAGGGGACAGTATATTTACACTGTTATACACTGTTGTACACTCACTACTTTACATTGTAGCAAAGTGTAATTTCTTCAGTGTTGTCACATGAAAAGATATAATAAAATATTTACAAAAATGTGAGGGGTGTACTCACTTCTGTGAGATACTGTCTGTATGTATATATTATCACCAGTTGAACATGTTGAAACGGTGTTTGTCGTGTCTTTGAATGCCATGAAGTGATGTACTGTAATTGCTTGGCACAGTGTGAATTGGCTGTATATTGTACCTGCGAACAACAACTTTGCAGAGCCTTTCCTCTACAAATCTGAAATCTCACTTAAGATGACTGAACAGACTTTTTGGTCCAGTACACAGGTTACTATTGGGCCACTGAAACACATCCTATATGATCACTTCAAAGAAGTCGACTGATGTAGTTTGAGAGGTGTCAAAGGTCACCGTTCTCCATAACCTACCTGCAAGTCATGGTGTGAGGGGAACTGTCTCACACACATGCACACACGCCCTGCAGAGACAGTCGTGACATTTGCCGTCCCATCATGAGGCTTCAGAGCCCTGACAACAGATGGTGGCTGCCTATGAGACTACCTTAATATCATGATTTCAACAACATACATGCGCACACACCTCGGACACTTTACATTCCCAGTGCTACGAGACATTAGATTGTGCTCTGACTCTCTGTGCAACAAACAAACGTGACATTCTCTTAATAACAGTCTGATTTGCAATATTAAATCTACTCCCGAAAGACCATCACACACCCACACACACATTTTGAATTGCAAAGAAGTAATTATCTCGAAATATACACTCTCTCCCTTCCTCTCTCACAAGTGCACTTCAGGATTCTAGGTTTATTCTCACTTGTTAGGCATAGATTTGTTCCAGTGACCTGGACAGACTCACTCCAGAGAGAGAAGCACCATAAGGCCACGACACAGGTGGACCAAAATGGAGGCAGGTCGCTGATAGACTCCCATAATTAGATATAAGAAACATAAGGAAGTTAGGGCAAGACATAAAAAATATTTATTTTCAAAAACCGAAGTGAGCAGTCTTTCTCAAACGCTCTACATAAAACATCTCAAATAGCTCAACAGATTCAACAGAATATATATTTAAATGCAAAAAATTTTTCCAGGATTGAACAGATACTGAATTCATTCAATACAAATTACACTGGGGCTCATTCTAATTTTAATATAAAATTTACATTGAAAATTATAATTTATTTATATATATATATATATATTTTAGATTAAAATATTTATTAATACTTTATTGTTCTTTAATTGTTATTTTTTAAGTAATTGGTTAATTCTTTTTTATTAATTAGTCAAAATAATAGTCACAATTCAAAGAAAGTCACAATTAGGAGAAAAACAGCAAAGTATTAGTTGACGTTGTCAGTTATAAGTCATAATTATGCAAAAGCATCAGTTTTTATTTATTCATTTTTGCATTTTTGATATGATATGAAGTCATTATTAAAGCCGTTCAATTCAGAGAAAAAGCTACAATTACCCCCAAAAAAGTCACATTTGTGAGATATTTCACATTGTCAGTTATAATTCATAACTAGATAAAGTTCGATAAAATAAGCCATAATTAGGCAAAACCAAAGGTTTTTATTTTTTTGCATTTTTTAAAGATTTTGACATGAAGTTATTATTAATGTTACAATTCCGAAATTTTCAAACATGCATGTTTTAGTAGAATAACAGTATGTTCGCTTTCTCAAGTGTCACAATCATGAGATACAGAATTGTAATGTGATATATAGTAGTTTTGCAACATAATGAAGTGCGAGATATCAAGCTGCAGTTATGAAAATAGAACAATTTACTTTTGAACCTGTCTTAGATGCTTTAAAATGCATAGGCACTAGGTTTTGGAACAGAGCTAATATCTAGATGTTCACATATGGTGTTAGGACATAATGGGACAATCTAAGTGTGACGTCCTAAAGCTGCTCTGCCCTACTCATGTGGCGCAGGAAACCGTTTGCAGTGCAGCTCTGATCAGAGTACAGATCTATTTCTGGAGCTGAGCATCAATTACATAAAGTACCATTTGGACCAACTATTACTGACATTATTTATAGAGAACTGCATTTCCAACAATACCCAACCTGCCCTTTAGGCCTGATCTGATAATCACAAAATCCGACACACACCCTTGACCATTCCCACAAAGACGCTATCACTTCTGCATCTCGTCTCCTTTATCATGTCCTTTTCTCATTCTCTTCCTCTGTCCCTTCTCGTTTCCTCCCATCTCTCTCTTATCCCCTCTGACTGCTGTCCAATCCCACGGCGGTCCGTAGAGGAATGAGAGGATATTCCACAGCAATGGAGGGTAATGCCTTTACAGGATGACTGGGGGATTTGCCAAACCCCTGAAGAAATCCAACAATTTGTTATCGTTCAGCAAGCAGAAGCGTGTGGATTCTGATCAAGCCGTTTCTAAGTGAGAATGCAAGGGTGTTTAAAAGAGTTTTTAAATATAGAATCAAATTTATGGAGAGATTGTAAAACATGCTACCTTAGGGCAACGAATTTTACTTAAATTAACTAAATTACGCTAAAAGCTAAAAAGTTAATAGTCTCTGTGTGTGAGTGTGTGTGTGTGTGTGTGTGTGTGTGTGTGCACCTGGTATTCATCACGTCCTGGGGACCAAATGTCCCCACAAGGATAGTAATACCAGTAAATCTTAATCTTGTGGGGACATTTTTTGGTCCCCATGAGGAAACAAGCTTATAAATCATACAGCATAAAGTTTTTTGAAAATCTAAAAATGCAGCATGTTTCCTGTGAGGGCTAAGTTTAGGTGTAGGGTTGGTGTAGGGCAATAGCACATACAGATTGTACAGTATAAAAACCATTACGCCTATGGGATGTCCCCATAAAACATGGAAACCCAACATGTGTGTGCGTGTGTGTGTGTGTGTGTGTGTGTGTGTGTGTACAATTGCGTATACAACACAATACATTTTTTTAATCTAAGAAAATTTTTGTCTATTAAAAATATTTAAAATAATTACAATTAATAATGAAATGACTAATTTTAAATAAATGAACTAATAAAATATAACCAAAAACAAAAAAACAATAAAATGATTAAAAAATTATTTAATTCTAGAAAAATAAGTAATTTTATTTTCATTATCTTTTTTAATTCCTGCATATTTTTACATATTTATTTAATTGTAACATTTCACTGAATTTATATATATATTACACTATTTTGGACATTAATTATATAAAAATATAATTTAATTTAATTTAACTTTTTATTTACATAACACAATTTAAATTTTTTTGTTTAAAATATAAGTATATTTTCATCATTTGTTTTGTTAAAAATATATAATTACAATTATAATTTTATAATTACTCATTTTTATAAAGAAATGTATAAATTATAAAACAATATTACCAAAATAATACAAACAATTAAAGTTAAAAATATGCAATTTAATTTTTTACTGTATACTTTAAATTTCTGCCTATTTTATGCTTATCATTTAATTGAAATTTTTCACAGATTGATCGATTGATTGATCTACTTTTATTTATTTATTTAATTGCTTTGGATGGAGGAGGAATGTCTCAACCTTAAATCAATATATCATATATCTCCAAATATCATATGTAATCCACATTTACAGTGTCTTTAGCATTAAATAAGCTAAATTTACCATTTAAAAATCATAACTAGTGTCATATCCAGTACATGCTGAGTATATTTTCAAGGACAGAGGTGTGTGTCTGTATTTGATGCTCTTTATACTTCTTTCTTACACTGTGCCCTTGGTGGCTGCTGAATTTTGCATGACCTGTGCTGTTTCTACTGTTGGGAGAGATGGGAAAGCAAACAGAGATGGAAAGCTTTCTCAATGCGTCCTGATGCTCATGGACTCAGCCAAAGTCTCCGCAATCAATCTTTTCCTCTGCTGCATTAGCTTTAGACGTAACACACATAGAACAAGAGCAATCTGAATGCAAATGAGCCAACAAACAGATACATGCACACAAAACCTGCACCTGCAAAGAAAAAGAAAAATGACATTTTTCACCAAAAAACAATGTCAGTGAAATAAAGACCGGAAATTTACAAGTGACTATTGCTATTGTTACCCGAATGTAAAGGTTTGAAAATTCAACCCTTCGATCTATAAGCTCCCTTCATTCATTCAGAAGAGATATGTTAAAATACTAGAAAAAACATTTCATCTTTCAGAGAATAGAAACAATTTGGGCAGGAAATGGTTTTCAGGCCCAAAAAATATAGAGCTGTGATAATGTTCCTAAAATATAGTGTAAGTGTGTGAGAGAATGACAAAAGAAATGGACTGCTGGTGTAATTTATTTGTAAATTACCATTTTAAAGCTTGCCAGACACGTTTGTTTCTCACAAGCGAGTGCGCACATCTCTTTTAATGCGGCAATAGCAACATCACAGTCACACTCCAGCTATCTGATGAACCTTTCATCTGCATTCTCTATCTGCGCATCTGTCCGTCTCCTGACAGAAAAAGCCCAACGCTCCACCTTCCCATCTCATCTGAGTTATGACCTCACACCCATATTCAATACGTCCACCTGCATCCATCAATCAAAGCGACAGGGCAGCGAACACACACACTGTGTGAGGAATTGTAGTGACGGTTGGGGGTTACCTGAGGGAGCGCTGCCCTCATTTCCTTAGCTGGACATCAGAGGAGCAGCTCTGTCAAGGACAGACTTCAAACATAAAGACTACATACAATACGCACAACATGTACCTGACACAGGTTATTATTCTTTCTTTAGAAACACTTTTGGTCTTTTATATTACAGGGGAACAATGGACAAAATGTGAAATGTTATTATAGTCTATTATAATATATTCTAAAGATGTATTTATTCTTATGATATTGAATTTTCAGTAGCCATTACTCTAGTCTACAGTGTCACAAATAGATGGAACAATAGAGAGAATGATAGACAGAGATAAAATGACAGACAGACAGACAGACAGATAGATAGACAGATAGACAGATAGATAGATAGATAGATAGATAGATAGATAGATAGATAGATAGATAGATAGATAGATAGATAGATAGATAGATAGATAGATAGATAGATAGATAGATAGATAGACAGATAGATAGATGGATGACTTGTCTGACAAAATCAGTTTGCAATATTCACAAATGCATACAGGGCAATAATACTGTCTACATTTTTCAAGAAATATATAATTTTTAAAATAATAATGTCTGCTATCTATTTTTGTATATGTATTTTAGGTCACAAGAAAATTAGAAGAACCTTTGTAACTGATTCTTCTTTTTTTTTTTCAAAGGGATTTTTTGTTATAATTCGGATGAGTAAAGTGACTCAAATACATCCAAAACTAAGGCTGCTCAATTTTCTCTTTTCAAATGAAATGCAAGTCATAGAGGAATCTAATTACAGAATCATTTAAAACAGAACAAGAAGCCTCTCCGAATTGTATTGAATCTGACAGTCTGTTGAGATCTCTTCATTTAAATCAAATATTTTCTCTCCTTTTTTCCTCCAAAGCAGGAAGCTTGGGCACTTCCCCAGCGAGCAGGCGAGCTCTGATATAGTGTGGAAGGGGTCTTAATTAAAACCTGATCATTACCAGTCGTCCCAGGGCTCTGACTAACACACTCAAGCATTTCGCACATGACAGGAGGGCAGAGCAGAGAGGCCCTATAGCACTGCACCATTTCACAGTCTGCCTTCAGTCATTTAGACGCTTCTAGAATGTTCTGGGAAACTAAATTAATTATGAATTCTTAAGAGTATGTGTACATGAGACTCATGTTAAGAAAAGTCATTCTTAGCTAGATCTAGGTCAGAAAGTGAAATCATCTTGAAGGAATATTCTAGGGCAGTTGTGGCCTAACGGATAGAGAGTTGGACTTTGGGTTTGAGTCTCAGGTCCGGCAGGGATTGTAGGTGGGGGAGTGAATAACCAATACATCTCATTAAGAAGATCACTGGGACTAAACATTAATGAGGGCTCCATTAAAATAATTAAATGTTACAGTAAAAATGAGAGGCATCATGAATCTTTTAGGGGTTTTGCACATATGTGGCTATGACTCTCTCAGGGAAGAAGGACGTTTCCTCATGATTTCAGCTTCAATTCTGTGTAAACACAGTGTGAGATTGTGACCAACATGAGCTGGGTTCAGAACAGCATACAACCACACTACTCATACAGTATGTAGATTCTGCACAGTATGCACATTTTCTATAAGCAACCAGTATCCAACAAAGCATAGCACTGAATATTGTTTCACACAATGCAAAGCTTACTTAAGCATTTTCATTGTAACACTTGTACAGAATATAATGGGTGAATGACATGAGGACGTTCATGATAAAGGTAAAATATTGTACTTTTTGCACACTGGTTTCACACCAAAAAAAACAGTAAAATGATCTGATATTTCATGAGACTTCAGAGACTTGCTCTTTTATGCTTGCTTTGTTTGATTCTGCATGAACCACTTTCATTTTGAGGATAAAAGTTTTTCCAAACATTAATAAGCATTTATTAAAATATGTTAAAATATGTTTTTATAAGAAATAAAAGATTATGCCAAAGTACTTGCTACATTTCTATTTTCTTTTTACTTAATATGGTAATACACAAAATAAAATAAAATTAAATTAAATAAAAGTGAATATTTTTTTTAAATGTCCACCATAGAAAAAAAAGGTGTTTAAGTCATTGTATGTATCAATTAAATTGTAATGCAATTGTAATTAAAATAAAATATATCACAACAACAGTGGCTGGAAGCTTGTTTCTGCTGTGTGGAGTAAAAAAAATATATATTTTTTTTAAACGTATCTGCGACTTACCTCACAAATCAGACTTTTTTTCATGCAATTTTGTGTTTATCTCACAATTCATAGCAAAAAGTCAGAATTGTGAGATATAACCTCACAATTGTGAGGAAAAACCAGAACTGCGAGATAAAAAGTTGCAATTACATTTTTGACTTTTTATTCTGTGGCAGAAACAAAAAAAATATAAAAGATGCATACTCTGAATACCGAGTAAAATGTCTGAATTGCGAAATTGTGAGATAAAAGTCAGAATTCTGAGTTTATACTGTATATGCAATTCTGAGATTCTATGAGAATTGCGAGTATCTTAAATCGAGTTCAAAGACAAAAGTTTGAATTGTGAGACTAAATAGCCGCAATTGCTTTTTTTTCCCTGCAGTGGAAACAGGCTTACATCACTGTCTGAATATCAGGCAAGATTTTTAACATATCATCTGTGCTCACAATTAAATACCAGCTTACTACTGAATACTGCACAATAGTTCAGAGTTTCAAAAAAGCTGTATAAAACAGTACCAGAAGTACTCTACGTTATCACATGACCTCACGGCATTCATCACTCGACCTTATCGTGTTGCATGTTTAACTCAATTTATAATTTAACGCAAATTGAAACAATCTAAACCATAAACCTTGCACCAAACATCTGTTGAACGTCATTCTAACATCTGCTAGGGAACATTTAGTAGAGCATTGCAGATAAGCAAACAATCTCCAAATTACATCCTTCAGGTAAAAACGCACACACCGGATAGATGCGTAGTGTGAAATGTAATCATACAGCATCTTGGCACCGACAAAAAAACTCCCAAAATACAGCTAGAGGCACACAGCTACCCGCCAGAAGCGCTTTACAGTAATGTTGGGGTAACACATCTTTCCTTCGTTCAAAGGAGGAAAACAGATGGGAGGGTGGGAAAACCCGTGGGACTTAAAACTCCATTGCCGACTGTTGTGCTCCCGGGTGCTGCTGTTCCATTCGGTAAAACAGAACGAGTCTGATAATAAAAAAAAACAGTAAGCGCAGCAAAATCAGCCCACCCAAACCCTGCAGTGACCCTTAGGCTGAACCTTAAAATTGCTCAGAGATGTAAGAGTTCCCTTGACGGAACCAGCTGTGCCTTTGTGTTTTACAGAAGGAGCAGAGCAAAAACACAAACTCTGAAGCTTCCTGTGATCCAATATTGATTGTGTATTCCTTTCTCTGCTACATTTTGATGAAGTCAGTAATATATGCAAACACACAAACTGGATCAATGACAGAAAATACATGTCCGTATGAGCGCCTTTTCTGCTGTTTTATTAATTTGTGCTCTTTTTTAGCTATGCTAATCTACTCTTGACTTTTCAGCATGGCTGTTTCTTTAAAGGAATAGTTCTGAAAACATGTTAGAAAACTTGCCGAAAATATATTCAGCCTCAGGCCATCCAACATGTAGATGAGTTTGTTTTGGAACAGATTTGGAGAAATTTAGCATTATATTATATGCTCCTCTGCAGTGAATGGGTGCCGTCAGAATTAGAGTTCAAAAAGCTGATAAAACATCACAATAATCCACACAACTCTAGTCTACCAATTAACGTTTTCTGAAGTGAAAAGCTGCATGTTTGTAAGAAACACATCCATCATTAAAGCTTTAAACCATTGCTCATGGCCAAATTAAGAGTGCATAATCCATAATACCACTTCCTGCAGAGAAAAAAAGTCAATCCCTGTTGTCCTCTAACAAAAACAAAACACTGACATATTTGTTTTGGACTGTTTTTGCTTGTAATATTTCCTTTCTGATTGAGGTAAGATGACTTTTTCACTGGAGAAAACAATATTATGGATAGATGAGTCCTATTTTAGCCATAAGCAACGGTTTGAAGTTAAGCTGTCGTAGTGATGGATTTGTTTATTACAAACATGCAGCCTTTCCCTTCACAAGACATTACTTGATGTACTAGAGTCACGTGGATTATATTGTGTTGTTTTTATCAGCCTTCATTCTGGCGGCACCCATTCACTGCAGAGGATCCATTAGTGAGTAAGTGATACAATGCTACATTTCTCCAAATCTGTTCTGATGAAGAAACAAACTCATCTTGGATGACCTGAGGGTGAGTCAATTTTTGGCAGCTACTGTATTTCTTTAAACAATGAGAACAAAATGTCAATCTCAATTTCCCTGCAAGCGCAATGAGATGTGATACAGTGTTTTAGAGGATGTGTTTTAGCTGGCGGACGATAAGAGGCGTGCTTCTCTTGAAGTTCATCAGAATGACAGAACACACACCCTGAAGGAGGAACGCTCAGAAACATGAACACATTTAGACGCGGCAACAGGCCTGTGACTCTCTTGAGGGAGACCTAACCACGGTAAAACCTTCGTCTGCTGTGCACTGAATGCAGGGGTCATTCATTATGTAAACATCTGCTTGTTAAATGTCAAATCATTGTTTACCAGAGTCGGGGAATATTCTACAGAACATTAAGCGCTGGGTCAACATCACACTCGTGTTTGGAAAGGCAACATGGAAAAACCATTTCAGTTAAGCCTGTTGGTTTTGACTGGGCCTTGAAATGATTTCAGCTGAACCCTTGCTCTGCTTAATGAAATGAGCTTTGAAGGTATTGCGAGTGAACACACTCACTAAACAGAGATTGAATTGATGCAATGCACTAAAAAAAAATCAACTTCACATGGTGATATCTATCTGGTTCTTTGTTAAAACTAATAACCGATTTTAGTCCTGTCTGTTTATGTTTCAATAAGAATCAAATCAAAGTGTATTGCCAAGATTGTTAACATTTTCAATATATAAAGTACAGAAAGAGACAACTGAAAACATAAATGAGGTGAAGCAAATAAGGTGAAGTAATTAATAAAAGAAATTAAAGCCCTACACTTATGCATAAACAAGACTACAAGACAAACAGCCAGGACTAAAAATAAACAGACAAGACAATCATTCCTTCATTTGCATTTCCTGTTTCACATGAAGGGCTACAACCCACATTATCAGACACAAAGGACTGTGACAGCTTCTTCTGCATGTGCATACATTGTTCCTCACCTATATGACAGATCAGATATGAAAAAGTGTAATGTATATAGTCTGTCTACACTGCAGGAAAACTGACAACACATATAAACACCGATTCTATTTCATTTACTGTTTGGTTATTCCCCAGATTTCAAACCCTTTGGTTATGAGGTCGCAGTCTGAGTGGGTTTTATGTTTGCAGACATGTTTTAACCGCATGTTACTTTGAATGCTAGATGGTGAATTAAATAACCGGATATAAACTGCATCATTTTTGTGTGTGCTTCATGTTTTCCTTTTTACTTTTCCAGTAGATTACACATTCATGCTGCATTTCTGCTTTAGCTCCCATGAGCATCCTGAACTGGTGAATTCTGGAAATATCCATGAAAAATGCATCCATTCATCTCACCTTGGAGCTACGGCTGAGAACATGGATGTTGCCATGGTGATAAGTTATAAGATTTTAGAGTTTGTATTGCTGTCAGGTATGAGACGAGGAGGATTAGCAGAGAACCTGTAACTCTTGATCGGACTGACTTTCTTTCACTCGCTCACTTTTTCCTCTCTCTCCTTACTGCAGTGTGACATACATTAGTGCTCTTAACAACAAAAAAAAATAGAAAACATCTGCGAAATACACAGCCCTTGAGAAGTTTAAAAGTGTACTGCGCTATACCAAGATCCTAAGAGCATCATTAACCTGCGTATGTCTGCATGCAAGACTTTACAAATTATTTACTTGACAACAACACTTTTAAAAGGGACTTTGAGTCTCAGCACTTCGTTGCAGCTTTGACAGCCAGAAAAAAAACATTTCTTACCATCAGGCCACTCAAGATGTGTCACGAGTCTGCCTGTCCTTCCCTCTCTCCAATCCGGATGCACGCCCTCACCTGGTCTCCCTCAGTCATTAATCATGCACACCTGCACCTCGTCATCACCCTCATCACAGACACTTCATAAGCACTCACCCCAGCCACCACAGTTGTCCGATCTCGTTGCTACCTGCCGGACTCTACTCTGAAGCTCTCCAGTCGATGAGTATTACCTCTGATTATTTACCTTGTGTACTAACCTGCTGTTCTCCGTCCCGTCTTCCTCTCAGTCTTCGGACCCGTCTGTGTGTGATCATCTGTCTGGGATCCGACTCCTCTCCGGTCACGCTCCACCCGCCTGCAGGGCAGAAAGACCCGATTAGCACTATCACCCAACACCTGCAAGATTCACGACAAAGAAGCTACTCACCTTGTCTCACGATCACCAGCACCCAAGTCCTGTAAATAAAGACACTTTATTGCACTTACCTTTTGAGTCCGTCTGCATATGTGACAGAAGATCGGACCAACACAGAATATGGACTGCGCCTACCTGCCTCCCGAAGAAAGACTCCTCCAGATCGCACAAGAGGGCCGCTCCATAGAAGAGTATTTGGAGGATTTCCTCCAGCTCGCCCACCGCGTGCCATGGAACGATGGCACGCTGAAGGTTGTCGTCTGGAGCGGCCTTGATGACAACCTGTTCCTCCAGGCACCACCTGCCTCTACCCCGGGCTCCCTGAAGCAATACCTGGAGTTGGTGCTATCCCTCGCGGGGTCCTCTTACATCGTGGAGGAGGTTTATACAGTGCAGCCACCGCCTTCGACGGCGATGAATGTTCCGCCCGCGGCTAAGAGGATACCGCCGCAAATGGCGATGAACGTTACGCCGTCCGCGGCGAAGATGGTTCCGTCCAGCCCACCTGAGTTCCCGCTGGTTCCGTCCAGCCCACCTGAGTTCCCGCTGGTTCCGTCCAGCCCACCTGAGTTCTCGCTGGTCCCGTCCAGCCCACCTGATTTCCCGCTGGTCCCGTCCAGCCCCGCACCTCCCGTGCGCCCTCTAATGTCCGCGCTGCAAGAGCGCCCTCTAATGTCCGCGCGGCGAGCGCGCCCTCTAATGTCCGCGCTGCAAGAGCGCCCTCTGACGTCCGCGCTGCAAGAGCGCCCTCTAATGTCCGCGCTGCAAGAGCGCCCTCTAATGTCCGCGCTACAAGAGCGCCCCTTTGAATCCGCGCTACAAGAGCGCCCCTTTGAATCCGCGCTGCAAGAGCGCCCTCAAGTATCCGCGCTGCAAGAGCGCCCTCAAATGTCTGCGCTGCAAGAGCACCCTCCTGCTTCTCCGCTGGTCCCGTCCAGCCCTCCTTCGTCTCCGCTGGTACTATCCAGCTTCGTGCCTCCCGTGCGCCCTCAAGTGTCCGCGCTGCAAGAGCGCCCTCAAGTGTCCGCGCTGCAAGAGCGCCCTCCTGCATCTACGCTGGTCCCGTCCAGCTCTCCTTCGTCTCCGCTGGTTCCGTCCAGCTCCGCGCCTCCAGAGCGCCCTCAAGCGCCCGCTCCTCCAGAGCACCCTCAAGCGCCCGCTCCTCCAGAGCGCCCCCAAGCGCCCGCTCCTCCAGAGCGCCCCCAAGCGCCCGCTCCTCCAGAGCGCCCCCAAGCGCCCGCTCCTCCAGAGCGCCCCCAAGCGTCCGCTCCTCCAGAGCGCCCCCAAGCGTCCGCTCCTCCAGAGCGCCCCCAGGAGTCCGCTCCTCCAATGTGGCCCCCAGAGGGGAACTTTCCCAAAGAAATTTTGGGGGGGGGCCATATAGTCTCAGT
Source organism: Barbus barbus (assembly GCF_936440315.1). Taxonomy (NCBI): domain Eukaryota; kingdom Metazoa; phylum Chordata; class Actinopteri; order Cypriniformes; family Cyprinidae; genus Barbus; species Barbus barbus. The sequence continues at coordinate 20,471,045 of NC_136717.1, forward strand.
CTGTGTGGCCAGGCCAAGGGCCAAGGCCACGGAGCACCCCGATCCGCCAAGGCCGCCCGAGGACCCCGATCCGCCAAGGCCGCCCGAGGCTCCTGATCCGCCAAGGCCGCCCAAGGACCCCGATCCGCCAAGGCCGCCCAAGGACCCCGATCCGCCAAGGCCGCCCAAGGACCCCGATCCGCCAAGGCCGCCCAAGGACCCCGATCCGCCATGGCCACCCAAGGACCCCGATCCGCCAAGGCCGCCCAAGGACCCCGATCCGCCAAGGCCGCCCAAGGACCCCTATCCGCCATGGCCACCCAAGGACCCCGATCCGCCAGGGCCGTCCGGGGACCCCGATCCGCCATGGCCGTCCGGGCTCCCAGTCCTGCCATGGCCTCCCAAGGCCCCTGATCCGCCCTGGAGGCTTCCCTATTCTCCTCCTTGTCCTGGCCCTGTTCCGGCCTCCAGGACGCCCGCCCCCCCTCCCCGATGTCACTGTTGCGGTGCGGGACGCACCTTCCGGGAGGGGGAGGTAATGTCACGAGTCTGCCTGTCCTTCCCTCTCTCCAATCCGGATGCACGCCCTCACCTGGTCTCCCTCAGTCATTAATCATGCACACCTGCACCTCGTCATCACCCTCATCACAGACACTTCATAAGCACTCACCCCAGCCACCACAGTTGTCCGATCTCGTTGCTACCTGCCGGACTCTACTCTGAAGCTCTCCAGTCGATGAGTATTACCTCTGATTATTTACCTTGTGTACTAACCTGCTGTTCTCCGTCCCGTCTTCCTCTCAGTCTTCGGACCCGTCTGTGTGTGATCATCTGTCTGGGATCCGACTCCTCTCCGGTCACGCTCCACCCGCCTGCAGGGCAGAAAGACCCGATTAGCACTATCACCCAACACCTGCAAGATTCACGACAAAGAAGCTACTCACCTTGTCTCACGATCACCAGCACCCAAGTCCTGTAAATAAAGACACTTTATTGCACTTACCTTTTGAGTCCGTCTGCATATGTGACAAGATGTAGATGAGTTTTTTTTCCATCAGAAAAGATTTGAAGAAATTTAGCATTTCATCATTTGCTCACCAATAGATGCTCTGCAGTGAATGGGTGCCGTCAGAATGAGAGTCCAAACAGCTGATACAGCATAACTCCAGTCATAAATAAATGTCTTGTGAAGTGAAAAGCTGTGTGTTTGTAAGAAATAAATGTATCATTAAGACCTCTTTACCTTCAAACCTCTGTTCACAGCTAAAAATAAGAGTCTCCATCCATAATACTCCTTTCTCCAGTGAAAAAATCATCTCGTCTGAATAAGGAGAGAAATATGCACAAATCAAGCATTGTTTACATCCATCTAAAACTGTCCTAATCTTACAAAAAAAATTGTAGGACGACAACGGGGGATGGACTTTTTAACTGGAGGAAGCTGTATTTTGGCCATAAGCAAAGGTTTAAAGCTAAAACGCCTTTATGATGTATTCGTTTCTCACAAACACAAAGCTTTTCACTTCACAAGACATTGATGGACTGGAGTCATGTCGATTACTTGTGGATAATTGTGATGTTTTTATCAGCTGTTTATACTCTCATTCTGAGGGCACCCATTCACTACAGAGGATCAATTTCTGGGCGAGTCATGTAATGCTAAATTTCTCCAAATCTTTTGCAATAAAGAAAGAAACTCATCTACATCTTGGATGCCTTGAGGGTGAGAAATTTTCAGCAAATTTTCCTTTTTGAGAAAGCCATTCCTTTAAAATGATTTTTGTTGGCGGAGCAAAAACAAACCAATGAACACTGACCATTTTATGTCTAAAATATAAGTTACTCTATATTAACTTCTTGTTTATTAAACTGTCATATAAAAGAAATATTACATACAGATAAGTACATAATATGGTTATGCATCCAGCTGGTAATTTGTGCAAGCAGCCTACTTGCCCATAGTCTTTTTCCATATATCAAAGACAAACTTTAGTGTACTACTTTGCTCAAGTCAAAGCATTCAGTTGTGCCCAGTCCTTGTCCTTTGCTGTCCTCTCTATAAACACTATCAACACAGTGTCAAGTGCTCTGAGATTCTATTTAGATTCACTGATCTGAACGGCAAACAGACTGCAGGGCAGATAAGACATTTATATTTAGGCAAGAGCTACAATCCAGCTTGGCAATACCGTTCGGCAGGGGTTCAAGCCAACTTGGTGCTTCCAAAAAGTTTGCAAGCTGATGTCAAAGTACTAACACTTTTCCTTGATAATATGAGGTTTTAAATTAATATTTGAACATTTTAACACGCTGGAAATAAATAAATTGCCCCCCTCTCAAAGAATATATAATTAAGAGATAATTTCAAGTGGTTGCATCAGTTCTTGCATTTCCTTTGCTGGTCATCCCGAAGAGAAATGGCTCTGAATGTTACAATGTTACTGAAGCGCTCTCTGTGAGATCATTATGTTATGAGAGGCTCATCTTCTCTTCATTTGTTAATTTTGCATTAATTTGCCATAAAAGGGGCATATTTCTTCCTCTAAGGCTGGCCATTAACGCGAACCAGAGCACAATACATGCTCTCTTTAATAATCTCATTCAATTGTGCTGTACGCATAAAGCCATCTCATTTTAAAATCTTCATTATCTGCCTCCCTTGTTTTCTTGTGGTCTTTCTGCTTTCAGAGGAGGATGAATGTTTCTCTGTGTAATTATTTGCGCTCTGATTGGATTAAGTTTATATGATCCATTACTGAGGGGTCTTGGCTCTAATTGAGATGGTCGATTTTATCCCCCTCCTCCTGTTGAGTCACAGCATCACTGTTTTACTTTGTTTGGATGCCATTAACTAACACTCTCAGGCTATGGACTGGATTTATGGCTTGTCGAGTTGTGGGGAGAGCTGGGGCTTTCCTGGAAGAAGAATCATGTGCAATCTCAATTGTTTTTTAATGAAAGGCATTTGCTTGGAGAAATTCTGCACAGAGGCGTCATTTACTGACTGGACGGGTGGGACGTATCCCTAACACTTTTTGCCATGGCTGATTTTGTCCCCACCACTTTATGAAGTAGCTTGCGGCAGGAACGCATCTAAATAGAGGCAACGTTTCCACAGTTGTTGTGACAACTAATCTGTCAGTAGAGTTTAGTTGAGCTGTTAAATCAGAAACAATTATTGCTAACGGTGTATTGAGAACTCAGTTTTCAAAACATGCACTACCGTTCAAAAGTTTGGGGTCGGTAAGATTATATTTATTGTTTTTGAAAGAAGTCTCTTATGGGCAGCAAGGCTTTTATTTGCACAAAAATACAGTACAAGCAGAAAAAAAAAAATAGCAACCCAAACATCTGAATGGTAGTGTAGCTCATTTGACCTGATTTTTGGATATTTCCAATTGTAACGCTACATTTCAGTTTTGACTTGGAAAGGCTGCTATACACTTGATTTTAGGATCAATAAGTCACAGAGAATATCACAACACTATAAATTCCTGCTAAATTTTGTGCATAACCAAAAAACTATTCATGAACTAGCCTTTTGGCCAAAGTCTGACTTTTTACTCAATGGAAAACAAAATGAAAAATGTCCTAATTAAAATGTTTTCAAAATTCAAGTTGTGTTGTGCCAAGTTTGATGGCAGTGATGCCAAACTTTGGTTTTCATTGATTCTCACATCTCCTAACTGTACATGCCAAGTTTGAGTATGCTGAGGTGTGAATGAGATTTGAGATTCATACAGGTTTGAAACAACGGGAAGGCGAGTACATAATGACAGAATTGAAAGGGAGGAGAAAGAATATCTCGGAAGGAACTCAAGTTGGGAGGAAGAGCAGCTTGAAAGTGTGCTGAGATTCTCGAGGAAACCACACGGGAGAGAAGGCAAGGGTTCGGCGCATCAAGAAACCTCTGAAATTTTTAACAGGTAAGGTCTTGCCAAGAAAGCCCTCCGGAGGAAGTTTGTTCAGCTAATATAGGAGCAAAAGAAGAACAAGAAGCACAAAAAAGATTAGCACACATGACATTATTGATGTTTTATGTATTTCTACTGATGTCATGCAATAATTAATCTCTCAACGAGCTCAGTGAGTGCTAATGTATTCAGTCTTATTAGCTACATGATCCCACTCTGCACAAATCCAGCCATTCAATTAAATCAACAAGTGCTGGTGTGAGTGGAGATCATCCAATCACAAGGGTCAGCGATGTTCTTGTTGACCTTCAACTGTACCGGGTGCGAGATCTGAAATAAGAGGGTGAATACTGACAGTGCATTCCCTTAAGTGTTCATCTTCACACACTTCCACTAAAACGAGAGTCTAGGCAGAGCGCAGTGTTAACAGATCTGATTTCATGCGAAGAGAAAAGCACAGTGTGAATATTTAACAGCTTTTTATTAAACAGTTCTTTGCTACGGCACTTGGTTTCCATCTTTTTTTCTTTTTTAAGTCAGCTCTCGATGGCTTAACTACGATTTAATGACCAACATTGCAAAAATCTCATCCCTCAGAGTTTTCCCATTTGCCTAAGCCATTAGATAAAACCTAGAATCGCCTATGGCAGAAGAATAAGAGAGTTACAGGTGGGAGAACAAACGCTATGAACGGTTTTACATTATCACGTTCTGAAAATGGAAGGATTAAAGTGGTTGTTAATTAGCAGAACGACTGCGATTTACGGAAAAACCTAAATTAGCTGTGTAAATAAATGTGAATAGGCAGTCGCTTGGGTTTAGATACACATATTAACCCAATTAATCTATCAGATATGTACAGATTTCTAATTAATCTTGGTACTGAGGGAAATTACATACGATATTGCTTTCACGCAGATCATATGCCTGTGTGTTTAGACATATGATGTTGATTTCTGTCAGTATGAGCCAAGGTCACAATGTTAGAGTTCTGTCCGGCAAGCCACAAACATTTGTTCCCTCATATATCATTCATAAAACCTATGCTTTCCTGTAACTCAAATAGTAGAGCATGGCACTAGCAACGCCAAGGTCATGGGTTCGATTCCCAGGGAAAGCAAGAGCTGATAAAATGTAAAAACTGTAACTTGAATGCAATATAAGTCGCTTTGGATAAAAGCGCCTGCTAAATGCATAAATGAAATAAATGAAAACCACAGCACGTTTCTTGCCCGCGAGTGTTAACGGTTTCCTTGCAGTTGAGAACACACATACGCATGCTATGTTTAAAAAAACACTAAAACACCACACATACTCTCTGTCCACAGACAGCCGGTCTCCTGAAGGTGAACTTTGGGCCAGACAGCAAGGAGCAGCTCTAGGACTGTGGATGCTGGGTAATCCTCTCCGACCGCTCCGTCAGCACACGTCAGACAGAGAAAGTCTCGGATTAAATGACACTGAAATGGATTGATGTCCTTCGTCCTCTGCACACATATTTTCATCATATAAAGTGTTCCAGAAAGTATTTGTACAAACATTTTGGTGTGGGATTTGGATTTTAATTGTTTTAATATATTGGACAAAATACATTTTAATAACAGAAATCATATTAGGAGATATTTTTTAAGAAAGATATATTTAGTAAATATTATATAATTTCTCTATTTTAAAATAGTTTCATCATGTCCTAGGTTATTCTAACATGAAACTTAAAATAATAAATATTCTAGGTGCATTCACTTTTTCCCCCTCCTTTCTGTAATCTCTAATCCTTTCTCTGTTTCAAACAACATTTTTGGGAGAATGTTTTTCCCCTACAGTGGGTAAAATAATTATTTGATCCCCTGCTGATTTTGTACGTTTGCCCACTAACAAAGACATGATCAGTCTATAATTTTAGTGGCAGGTTTATTTGAACAGTGAGAGACAGAATAACAACAAATAAATCCAGAAAAACGCATTTCAAAAAAGTTCTAAAATGATTTGTATTTTAATGAGTCAAATAAGTATTTGATCCCCTATCAATCAGCAAGATTTCTGGCTCCCAGGTGTCTTTTATACAGGTAAGGAGCTGAGATTAGGAGCACTCTCTTAAAGGGAAAGACACCTGTCTACAGAAGCAATCAATCAATCAGATTCCAACAAGATCTCACCTCGTGGAGTTTCAATGATCATGAGAACGGTGAGGAATCAGCCCAAAACTAGACGGGAGGATCTTGTCAATGATCTCAAGGCAGCTGGGACCACCAAGAAAACAGTTGATAATACACTACGCCGCGAAGGACTGAAATCCTGCAGCGCCCGCAAGGTCCCCCTGCTCAAGAAAGCACATGCACAGGGCCGTCTGAAGTTTGCAAATGATTCAGAGGAGAACTGGGTGAAAGTGATGTGGTCAGATGAGACCAAAAACGAACTCTTTGGCATCAACTCAAATCGCCGTGTTTGGAGGAGGAGGAATGCTGCCTATGACCCCAAGAACGCCATCCCCACCATCAAACATGGAGGTGGAAACATTATGCTTTGGGGGAATTTTTCTGCTAAGGGGACAGGAAAACTGCATCAAAGGAACGATGGACAGGGCCATATACCTTCAGGGCCAGGGCATTGAAAACGGGTCGTGGATGGGTATTCCAGCTTGACAATTAGGGCTGGGCGATATATCGAGTGCGATGATCATGCACATCTCGTCAGTAAATCCGGTTCAGTGATTAGCAGTATATCTCAATCACCTGCTTTCAAATGGAGCGGCATTTAATACACAGAGCAGTAGATCACTGACCAGCTACGCAATATCATTCATTATCAAAGTTCTTTATCACAGGCGATTCATCTGCGATAATGAACTTGATATTGCGTAGCTTGTCAGTGAACTACGGCTCTGTGTAGTAAATGGCGCTCCATTTGAAAGCAGGTGATTGAGATTTACCGCTAATCACGGAACCGGTTTTACTAACGAGATGCGCATGCCCATCGTGTTCGATATATCGCCTAGCCCTAGTGACAATGACCCAAAACACACGGCCAAGGCAACAAAGGAGTGGCTCAAGAAGAAGCACATTAAGGTCCTGGAGTGGCCTAGCCAGTCTCCAGACCTTAATCCCATAGAAAATATTGCCAAACGTCAGCCTCAAAACCTTAATGACTTGATCTGCAAAGAGAAGTGAATCCCTCCTGAGATGTGTGCAAACCTGGTGGCCAACTACAAGAAACTTCTGACCTCTATGATTGCCAACAAGGGTTTTGCCCTTGTCAAGTTTTGCGAAGGGATCAAATACTTATTTGACTCTTTAAAACGAAAATTCATTTATAACTTTTTTGAAATGCGTTTTTCTGGATTTGTTTGTTGTTATTCTGTCTCTCGCTGTTCAAATAAACCTACCATTAAAATTATAGACTGATCATTTCTTTGTCAGTGGGCAAACGTACAAAATCAGCCGGGGATCAAAAAAAAAATTTCCACACTATATGTCCTCAATTTTACTTTACATTCTGTTAGCCTTTTGTAATATTTTTTTGCACAAAAGTCAGTTACTGACATAAAAAACAGTTCCTTATTGGCATCATCAAGCTGGTTCTTAAGTGACATCATAAAGCCAATTTCTCAATGACATCATAAAGCTATAGTTTCCCAATGGCTTCATAAATCCATTTTTCTCAATGACATCAAAAGTCAGTATCCCAATGATATCATAAAGGTAATTTCCCAAAGACATCATAAAGCCAGTTTCTCAGTGACATCATAAAGGTTGTTTCTCAATAATATCATAAAGCTAGACCCCAAGTGACATAAGCTAGTTCCTTAATGACATAATTATCGAGGAAGTGACATCATTTTGGTGGTTTGGCAGATTTTTTAAGAGTATAAATTAATTTTAAGAGTTTAAAATACACTACATAACAGGAATGACCTACATCCCCTCCCTCCTCAACAAATCAATGCAGAAGTTTGTGTTTGTCATTACCACTGTTTGTTCTTTCATCAAATGACAAATGAACATTCTTCATTGCAGCCTCATTTCTCTTTGTTTGTATCTGGGTCTTCGTAATTGACATCTGTTTATCTCATTGCGAATGATCAAACACTAACAACTGTGTGGCGACAGTGAAATACATTTAACAGTAAACAAAGTCAATGAGGGAGAAAAACTTTGACTACAGAGACGTGGAGCTAACAAAGCGCTCCCTTTCCAACCAAACAAAAATATATCTTTTTTTTTCTCTCTTTCAAAGCTACATTAATCATCAGTTCAAAGTAGCAGCCAATGCTGTAGTCTATTATGTCGACATATGCATGCACACGCTAATGCTTGCTATGCAAGAAGCGTTTGGTGTGGGAGTTGGCACAAAAACATACTAATTAAGTAACTTAATCAGCATCGTTTTCATTTATAGTTGCCCTATGATGTGGCAAAGACCTTCGAACCTGCACCACAGCTCTAACCGACTCGATTAAATTTATCTGAAAGAACAGAAAACTCAAATTTAACTAGCTCATATCAATAATTCAGTGACAGCTGCCAATTGCGCAAACACAATCTCCAAAAATTTTTTGCAATTCAGTGCAATATAATTCTACATTAAAAGTCAGTGGACAGAAAGAGCTGCTGACAGTTGCGATTATTTACAGATGAGGGGATCGTTTGTTGCGCTGCCAATCAATGTGTTTGAAGGCCGCGCTTCTAATATGATATTCCAAAAGTTAATGGGCAAAAAGATAGAGAGGGTCTTACATCTCAGCTGATCGACCTGCTCACGTCCCCAATGTTCTCCTCCCCTCCTTCCTTCAGTGTTCTCAGAAGATGAGAGGAAAGGAAGGAGGTGAGAGTGGGAAGGAATAAAGGGGAGGGAACAAGGTTAGTCTGTCTACGGGGAAAAGGGATATGCCTCAGAGGAGCAGCCCTCTGTAAGTGTCTGTCACTGTTTTGGAGTGTGAAAGGTCAGGAAAAAATCATTAGAAGAGCTCAAAAATCACAAAATTATAATCTTGTCAATATGGATTAGATGTTGATGGTGGAGTTTTCAGTGGGTAAAGAAATACATTGGCAATTTTAAAGCTTATACATGTTTTTCCATGTTTATAAACTTTTACATTAAATAATAATATGCAGAGATCATCAAATGCTGGCACTGGTCAAACAAACACATTGCCCCACCTCCAAAGTCATGCTATTGGTTGAGTCAATGTTGCTGTTTCAGGTTATTTAATCAAACCGCGCTGAAACAAACGACAATTTTTCTCTTCTCTAAGCTGGAGGAATCTCAGACTACAAAAAACAAAACAAAACAAAAAAGACAAACTGAAATTAATTACTAAAATTACTTTTATTATATAATTAACAACAACAAAAAACTTGCTACATGTACTGTGTTAGGCTAACTGTGACTTGTCATAGCACTTGCATATTATTGCTCTTTTGTTGATTTTGATGGCTTCCATTGTCCTCATTTGTTAGTCGCTTTGGATAAAAGCGGCTGCTAAATGACTAAATGTAAATGTAAATATAACTGAAAAACATAACTAAAATATATAACTAAATACAGTATAACTAAAATATATAAAAATAAAATCTGTTTTTATTTTTTATCCCGGACAAAACAAAACCACAATACAAAGCAAAGCAAAATAATATTAATAATAATAGTAATAGTAATAAATAAATAATAATAAATGAAATATACAAAACAATGTAAAAAATAAAATCTAAAATAAAAAAAGAGAATAAAATCCACCTTGCCTTGACTTTTATTTTCTTTTTTGAAAAATTTAAATTAGTGTTCATACACGTTGATCTTTGTGCTGAACATCTGCAATGAAAATTCAATCTTTATACATAAAATATAATAATAAAGTTTTTTTTCCATCATATTTTGGGGTGCTTGACATTTGATACAGGCCAATGTGTTCTACTGAAATGTGAAAAGTTTTCATTTTAGTGCAAAAACCCTTCTCAAACTAGTCTACCCAGCTGGAGATTTGCTGGAATTTGATGTGTGCCATCACTCGAGCACTTTTCTGCCTGCTGAAAAACAGCCAGCCCATTTGAAATGTTTATTAAGAGCTTAAATTAGCCTCCATAATTCTCAAGATTACGCACAGCTTATAAATGCAGAACATTTTCTTGGAAAGTTTAAGGTGCATATGGCTTTCTCTGAGCCCACCTCATCCCCTGAGAGACCCCGGAATCCGCCACGTCCCGCCTCTCTTCTCCAAATCACAATCTGTTGCTGCCTCGCACAAACTCAATTACGGGCAGCATCCGTACGCTCAGCAGCTGCAGTGCAGGCGGCCATTAAGGATCTGCATGGAGCCGCACATAAATAGCCAAACTAATGCGCAGTAACGAGAGGCTCCAGCAAGTATCATCACCTGTGTGGCGTGGACCGTACTCCTCCCTATGGGAACTATATGAGATGTCTCTCCTCTCAGCTGTGCATCCCTCTATCACACACAACAAAGGCTGAGAGAATACACCAGAATGTCTTCAAACCACAGCTGACTCGCTCCTCAGATGAGCTGATGCATGCAGCGCCTCACACACACACACCTTAACACACAAAAAAGCAGTCTGACAACATCATTACTGCATATCATGAGGATTCAGAGATGTCCCCAGCTGCACAAGATCTGAATGTTACTCTGAACTTATCAACTTATTCACATCTGAAGCCCCAGAATACAAGGAAATGAATCGCTGATTTCATGCAATTATGAAATGATAAGAAATGTCACTACTTTGACATTGAAAACCATATTGCATGTAATATAAATACAAATATTATTAGTATTATAATCATCATTTGTTATTATTATTATATTAATATAAATTATATAGTCTTTCCAAAAGCATTGTCAGGTCAAAAAGATTATAAATTAAGTATATTAAATTTAATAAATATAATCAAACTGTATTAAAGTATCTTAAATAATAATAATAATATTATATTTACTATTTATTTATTTTTTATGGTTAGTTAGTTAGTTAGTTAGTTAGTTAGTTAGTTAGTTAGTTAGTTATTAGCAGTTATTAGCAATTATTAGTAGTCCAATTCTGTGTTAAAGCGTCTTAAATCATAACAGTTAGAATAAATGAGTCAAAGAAAAACGTTATACCAGCTGATATTACTTTGATTCATTCATCAAAACAGGTAACTGAAGGTCAATTTGATTGCATTGCATCGTGGGATACAGTATTCAGTGAAGTGGGTTCTGCTGTTTACTGCACATTCTTACAAATCTAGAAGTGAAGTGTAGCATACTAGAATGCTATTATGAATATAGCCATAAAAATAAATTTCATTATATGAATGAATGCTGCTGACAGCTCAATATATATATGTATATATGTCACGTGTGTTTCCTTTCCTTTCTGGCCCATATTTGGTTAGTTCCTGTTCCCGTTTAGGTTTCTTAGTTCATTAGTTCCAGGTGTGTGTTAATTATCTAGTTCTAGTTTATCCTCATTTAGTCTCCCCTACTTAAGCCCTGTGTTTCCTGACTCTGGGGTCTGGTCTTGAATGTCTATTGTCATTTTGTGATTGTCGTTCCGTGTCTCCAGCGTTCCCTGAGTTTGGCTCAATAAAAGTCTATGTTTGAAGAGTTCCTACGCCTCCTCGTTTCCCTGGCTCCTACGTAGTGTGACAATATATGTATATACAGTGCCCTCCATAAGTATTGGAACAGTAAAGACTAAATTTATCTGTTGGCTGTGGAGTCAAGACATTAGCAAATATGATTAAAAGATGAATATGAGACAAAACTACAGAATATCACATTTTATTATTAGCCGTTTCAACACATACATGTTTTACCAAATAAAAAGAACAGCACTTTTAGAGTTCATCCCACTCATTGATGTGATCATAAGTATTGGGACAGTTGAACATAAGGTAGATATAAAAGATTAAAAGCTATTATTTAGTTGCAGATCCCTTGCGCACAATCACATAGACATCACCAGACTCTTGGTCTCATCCTTTGAAATACTTTTCTCAGTCTTTAATGCAGCCAATTCCAATTGTTGCTTGTTTTAGGGAGTTTCTGCCTTTACTCTCCTCTCCAGCTGGTCAAATTCATGTTCAATCGGATTTAAATCTGGAGATTGACTTGGGCAATCTAAGACTTTCCATTTCTTTGCCCTTATAAATTCCTTGACTGAACTGGCAGGGTGTTTTGGGTCATTGTCCTGATGCAATATGAAGCACTTCCCAATGAATCTGGTGGCATTTTCTTGAATATTGGTAGGCAAGATGGTTTTGTACCCTTCCAAATTCATTCTGCTACTGTCATCATACATTAAGTCATCAGTAAAGTTGAGAGGGCCTGTTCCAGAGGCAGCCATGCATGCCCATGCCATGACAACACCTCCACCATGCTTTACAGATGAGACTGTATGCTTGGGATAATTTGCAATTCACTTTTTTTCCTCCACATTTTTGCTTTCCCATCACTTAGATAAAGGTTCATCTTTGTATCATCGGTCCATAAACACAGTGCCAAAACTCTTCTGGCTCACCTTTGTGCTTTTTTGCAAACTCTAATCTTGCCTTTCTATTTTTGGTGCTGGTCAGAGGTTTGCATCTTGCTGTGTAGCATCTGTAATTCTGTATCAAAGTCTCCTGAGGACAGTAGATTGTCAGAGCATCACCCCAGCTTTCTGGAAGTTGTTGGTGATTTTACAGACACGTCTTTTAGGGTTCATTTTCACAGCTTTTATGATTTGTCTGTCATCATCTACTGTTGTTTTCTCAGCCGATCAGGTCGTTGTTGGTCGCTGGTGGTTTCCAAACTCTTGATTTCCCCATGCCCTTTGTTTTTGCTAGAGCTCTAATTGACTTTCTCTTTTCTTTTAGCATCCAAATTGCTTACTTTTCTCTCGAAGTCAGCTCCCTCACCTTCATCCTGGTTTGTGTGTGTCATCATCGAATGCAAGATTCAGAATACAGAAGTAATGGATATAACTGATACGACACATTCCCTGCTTTTAATATCTGAAGAATTAATGCAACAGGACACAGCTGATCACTTAGAAAGACCTGTGAGGCAACTGTTCCAATACTTATGCTCACATCAGATAGAGGGATGAAACTCTAAAAGTTATGAACTTCATAGCTGGTAAAACATTTATGTGTTGAATCACCCAATAATAAAATATGACATTCTGTAGTTTTGTCTCATATTCATCTTTTAATCATATTTTTAAATGTCTTGACTCCACAGCCAACAGAGCAATTTTGTCTTTACTGTTCCAATACTTATGGAGGGCACTGAATATATACATATATATATATATATATATATATATATATATATATATATATATATATATATATTATATTTATATATATATTATGTGTACAGTATATACACACACACACACACACTGTATATATTTATATATATATATATATATATATATATATATATATATATATATATATATATATATAATTCATTTGTAAATGGCACTTAACATTCACCAAAAAAAAATAAAATAATTTTTTTACCTTTCATGTATCTTGGGTTCCCTATCTGTCGGTCACTACGAGTTATGTCGTGACGACATAGGGGATTTACTTGGAAGCCCCAATCATCTCTGACTAAAGAGAAAACGCCAATGAAATTGGCTAGTGGATTTTGCATACCTGAGCCACTCCCCGTACATACGGGTATAAAAGGGCGACAGGTGCATCCACTCATCAGATTTTTGCTTCGGAGCCAAGTGGATGAAGACGGTTGTGCCATTCTCCACAAGCCTCATCTTTGTTTTTGTTCCTGTTGGCGTCACGGTGCAAACAGCGGAGTCCCTTCTCCAGCGATTCCCCTGGGCACTTCAACTAAAAGAGCAAATTCTGAAAGAGCAAAATCACGGACGATCGCGTCTTTTTCAAGATGCCGTTTCGTCCGTGTCCTCTTGGTTGCGGTCGTTTCCTGTCCGCGGATGACGGACACGATCGTTGTCTTCAGTGTCTGGGTCTCCAGCACGCTGAAGCTGCGTTCGTGGATGACTCATGCGCCTGTTGTGGGCGTATGAGCATGACGTCGCTGCGATCTCGCCTTTCCTTTTTGAAAGGATTGGCACCCTCTGCCGCCACCCGCCCCGGTCTCTCTGGCTCGAGCAGAGGACCGCCGGTTGGCGCTCTGGGAGATCTGAGGGTCACAGTAAGAGCCTCTCCGCCGGGTACGTCCCCACGGACCTCTTACTCCTCACGCAGCGAATGTCCCGTCCGGTTCCCGGGTGATTTCGCTGGTCCGTCCCACGGGGCGCCCAGCATTTCATTCGGTGCGCCACCCGAGGATAGGATGTCGATCGCAGCATCGGGGGACGGGTTTTCGTCCTCTGAGGATGAAGGTGCAGAGGGGCTGCCCCCTTCGGGTGTGGTCGCCTCCCCTGCACCGGACCCAGAGTTGACGGCCATGCTTGCCCGGGCAGCCGCGAGCATCGGGCTGGAGGTCAACAGACCGCCCAGTCCCGAGCCCTCGCGGCTGGATGATTGGTTTCTCGGAGTGGGGCGCGGCTCACAACCGCGATCTACTCCAGTGCCTTTCTTCCCGGAGGTGCATGAGGAGCTGACGAAGTCGTGGATGGCCCCTTTCACGGCCAGAAGCCGCTCGTCTGCCTCCTCCGTCCTCACTACCCTCGATGGCGGGGCTGCCAGGGGGTACGTGGGCATTCCCCAGGTGGAGAGAGCGGTCGCGGTGCACTTGTGCCCGCGAAACGCCGCCACTTGGAGGAATCGCCCGCGTCTCCCGTCCAAAGCCTGTAAGCTGACGGCTGCTCTTGCGGCCAAGGCTTATAGTGCTGCGGGCCAGGCAGCCTCTGCCCTGCATGCCATGGCGATCCTGCAGGTTCACCAAGCCAAGGCACTCAAACAAATGCACGAGGGTAGTTCCGACCCGGGGTTGATGCAGGAGCTGCGCACGGCGACTGACTTCGCTCTACGAGCGACGAAAGTCACGGCGCGGTCCCTCGGGAAGGCGATGTCTACCATGGTGGTCCAAGAGCGCCATCTCTGGCTCAACCTGGCGGAGATGAAGGATGTCGACAAAGCACGCTTTCTCGACGCTCCCGTCTCCCCGGTTGGGCTGTTCGGCGACACCGTCGAGGGATTTGCTCAGCAGTTCTCGGCGGTGCAGAGGCAGACAGAGGCGATCCAGCACATCCTGCCCCGGCGCGAGGCACCTGCAACAGCTGCCCCCGGGCCCAGGCCTCAGTCTGCTCGCCGCCGTGGGCGCCCCCCTGCGTCCTCCAGAGCTGCTCCGCCCCGTGCCGAATCAACACCTGGGCCGGCGCGTCGAGCCTCTCGCAGGAGGGCGGCGCCCCCCGCGTCCCAGCCGGGCCCCAAGTCGTCCAGGAGAGCGACGAAGCGGCCCTGACGCGGGCAACCTGGAGATGTTGGAATTTGCTCTTTCTCAGGAGACGGCGAGGACAGCGCCGCTCCTTCCCCCGGAGGAGGGCCGGGTGGAGAATCTTGTGTTCCCTTTTGTTTCTGTTCCGCCGTTGGCCCAAGGGCCAGCGGTACCCACAATGTCACAGAAAGAGCAATTTCCTTTTCCTCCAGGTTATCAGGTTCGCGGGTTGACAGTGTGCGACGCGCTGCCTCCTCACTCTCGCCCGCGACCCATCTTGCCAGCGGCCAGGAGAGTGCGGGTTGGGGACGCAGTGCCTCCCCACGCACCTCTAGCCAGTCCCCTTTGGGACCCAGGGAGTTCGGTAAGGGTGCTTCAGAACGCGCTGCCTTCTGTATCATCCAGCCATACTCCTCTGCGCTGCACCACCACAGGTACGTCGATTGTGCCGTTGGAGCCCCTTGCACGACGTCTGGAAGCGTGGCTTGCGCTGCCCAGCCCGTCTCGGTGGCTCACGCGTACAATTCGACTCGGCTATGCGATTCAGTTCGCCAGGCGACCTCCCAAGTTCAGCGGCGTTCTCGAGACCTCAGTGGTACCTCGGAACGCCCCTGTCTTGCGCGAGGAGATTGCTGTCCTCCTGGCAAAGGATGCAATCGAGCCGGTCCCTCCAGCCGAGATGAGGCAGGGGTTTTACAGCCCTTACTTCATCGTACCCAAGAAAGGCGGTGGTCTTCGGCCAATCCTGGATTTGCGAGTCTTGAACCGGAGCCTGCACAGGCTTCCGTTCAAGATGTTGACGCACAGGCGTATGATCAGGTGCATTCAGCCCCAGGATTGGTTCGCAGCGATCGACCTGAAGGATGCTTACTTTCATGTTTCGATCCTTCCGCGACACAGACCGTTCCTACGGTTTGCGTTCGAAGGTCGGGCATGGCAGTACAAGGTCCTCCCCTTCGGGCTCTCCCTGTCTCCCCGTGTCTTCACGAAGGTCGTAGAAGGCGCCCTTGCCCCGCTACGGGAAGTGGGCGTCAGGATCCTCAACTACCTCGACGACTGGCTCATTCTGGCCCGGTCCCGAGAGCAGTTGTGCGATCACAGGGAGCGGGTGTTACGGCACCTCAGCCAGTTGGGGCTTCGGGTCAACTGGGAAAAGAGCAAGCTCTCCCCTGTGCAGAGAATCTCTTTTCTCGGTGTGGAGTTAGACTCGGTGAGTATGACGGCGCGCCTCACGGACGAGCGCGCCCAATCAGTGCTGAACTGCCTGAGTTCCTTCAGGGGCAGGACTGTGGTGCCACTGAAACAGTTTCAGAGGCTCCTGGGGCATATGGCATCCGCAGCTGCGGTCACGCCGCTCGGATTGCTTCATATGAGACCACTCCAGCACTGGTTGCACTCCCGAGTCCCGAGGTGGGCATGGCGCCGCGGTTCACTTCGGGTAAGTATCACACGCGAGTGTCGCCGCTCCTTCAGCCCCTGGACGGACCTTGCCTTTCTACGGGCCGGGGTGCCCTTAGAACAAGTGTCCCGGCATGTTGTTGTCACAACAGATGCCTCCAGCACGGGCTGGGGCGCTACATGCAACGGGCAGGCAGCCTCGGGGCTCTGGACAGGGCCTCGACTGCTTTGGCATATCAATTGCCTGGAGCTGTTGGCAGTGCATCTGGCCTTGCGGCAGTTTCGGCCACTGCTGCTAGGCAAGCATGTGTTGGTCCGTACGGACAACACTGCGGCTGTGTCGTACATCAACCGGCTGGGAGGTGTACGATCACGCCGCATGTCACAGCTCGCCCGCCATCTCCTCCTCTGGAGTCACACGCAGCTCAGGTCGCTGCGCGCTGTCCACATTCCGGGGGAGCTCAACCGTGCGGCCGACGCGCTCTCACGACAGCTCACTTTTCCCGGAGAGTGGCGACTCCATCCCGAGACGATCCGGCTGATCTGGAGTCGATTCGGGGAAGCTCAGGTAGACCTGTTTGCTTCCCGCGAGTCCTCCCACTGCCAGCTATATTTCTCCCTGACCGAGGGGCCCCTCGGCACGGACGCACTGGCACACAGCTGGCCTCGGGCTTTACGCAAGTATGCATTTCCCCCAGTGAGCCTACTCGCACAGACACTGTGCAAGGTCAGGGAGGACGAGGAGCAGGTCCTGCTGGTCGCGCCGTATTGGCCCACCCGGACCTGGTTTCCGGAACTCATTCTCCTCGCGACAGCCCCTCCCTGGCGTATCCCTCTGAGGAAGGAACTCCTTTCCCAGGGGCTCGGCACCATATGGCACCCGCGTCCAGATCTGTGGAACCTCCATGTGTGGCTCCTGGACGGGACGCGGCAGACTTAAGTGGTCTACCACAGGCCGTGGTAGACACCATCACTCAGGCTAGAGCTCCTTCAACAAGGCAAGCCTATGCTCTGAAGTGGAGTCTGTTCGCGAACTGGTGTTCTTCTCGCCGGGAAGACCCCCGAAGATGCACGATTGGAGTAGTGCTTTCTTTCCTGCAAGAAAGGTTGGAGCGTAGGCTGTCACCCTCCACCTTGAAGGTGTATGTGGCTGCTATCGCGGCCCATCACGATGCAGTGGACGGCCGGTCCGTGGGAAAGCATGATCTCATCGTGAGGTTCCTGAGGGGTGCCAGGAGGTTGAATCCGCCTAGGTCACCCCTGATGCCCTCCTGGGACCTCTCTATTGTCCTGGCGGGACTTCAGAGGGGTCCCTTTGAGCCGCTGGACTCAGTCGAGCTGAAATTCCTGTCGGCTAAGACAGCGCTCCTGACCGCGCTCACTTCCATCAAGAGGGTCGGGGACCTCCAAGCATTTTCGGTGAGCGAAGAGTGCCTTGTGTTCGGGCCGGACTACTCTCACGTTGTCCTGAGACCCCGGCCTGGATACGTGCCCAAGGTTCCCACCACGCCCTTCCGTGATCAGGTGGTGAACCTGCAAGCACTGCCTTCGGAGGAGGCAGATCCAGCCTTGGCGTTGCTGTGTCCCGTAAGAGCATTGCGCATATACGTGGACCGCACCCGGAGCTTCAGAAGCTCTGAGCAGCTCTTTGTCTGCCACGGAGGTCAGCAGAAAGGGAAGGCTGTCTCCAAGCAGAGGTTGGCCCACTGGATAGTGGAGGCCATCGCCTCGGCGTATCAATCCCAAGGCGAGCCGTGCCCCCTTGGGGTGAGGGCTCACTCCACACGGAGTGTTGCCTCCTCCTATGCGTTGGCGCACGGCGCCTCTTTGGCAGACATCTGTAGAGCTGCGGGCTGGGCGACACCGAACACCTTCGCGAGATTTTACAGTCTCCGCGTGGAGCCAGTCTCTTCCCGTGTGTTGGGTAACAGGTAAGTGGCGGGAAGAGTTGGCCGGTGTCACGCTTGCTGCGCCATTCCCCCTCACCCGGGGATACGAGCGCCTGTTTCCTCCTCCAGTTCAGTTCCCCGGACGGCGAACCCTGGTGGAGACCTCCAGCACCCCCGGCAGTCAGACTGGGCGGAGCAGTCTGACGCCAGGCCCAGTACTGGTGCTAGCTCGCCCGGGTCTCCGGTCAGCCCCTGTACTCGGCTAGGTGTCCGTATGGCCTGATTCCCTTCGGGTAATCCCACACGTGTATTCGTCCACGGTACGGTTTCCCTCACGGTAAACCCGTGTCTTCCCTTTGGCAGAGTTCTGTCAGGCCCTGCTGGC
The DNA here is from genome assembly GCF_936440315.1 of Barbus barbus. Taxonomy (NCBI): domain Eukaryota; kingdom Metazoa; phylum Chordata; class Actinopteri; order Cypriniformes; family Cyprinidae; genus Barbus; species Barbus barbus. The sequence goes on from NC_136717.1 coordinate 20,489,960, forward strand.
AGCCCTCCTCCCTACTCCTAGGTAGGATCTGCCCCAGGGTCCAGTCGTATGTAGTACTGCCCCAGGCCTGGGTCAGTCCATATCAGTGTCTCCACATGTTACCTCCCTTCGGGCAGGATGTGGCCTCCGTAGCGCCCTTCTCCGGAAGGCTCGCTTCCCCGTCGTTACCGCCAGGCTGTAACAACAAATAGGAAAGACTTGAAGCAGTCTTTCATAGAAGGTCGAAATCCCTTCCAATTTCTTGGGGAAAGGAACAGCGGCTTGGCTATCTCCAGCAGCAATGTACTCAGTGGTCCCTGCGGGCACCAAGGTTAGCGAATTTGCGCTGGGGCGATGGGAAGGTTGCGACCTTCGCATGGCATTTGTCTGTCACGCACTAGCTTGTCAACATCTGCATGCACAAGGTCGTGACGGGGTTCAGGTTGTGGCGCTTTCCATATGACCCCTATGTCGTCACGACATAACTCGTAGTGACCGACAGATAGGGAACGTCTCGGTTACGTACGTAACCCTCGTTCCCTGATGGAGGGAACGGAGACGTTATGTCCCCATGCCACAATCTTGAACCATCGCTGGTTGCCGAGGACTCGTTCTTGGCTCCTCAGCGGGTAGAAACCTGATGAGTGGATGCACCTGTCGCCCTTTTATACCCGTATGTACGGGGAGTGGCTCAGGTATGCAAAATCCACTAGCCAATTTCATTGGCGTTTTCTCTTTAGTCAGAGATGATTGGGGCTTCCAAGTAAATCCCCTATGTCGTCACGACATAACGTCTCCGTTCCCTCCATCAGGGAACGAGGGTTACGTACGTAACCGAGACGTTTTCTTTTCTTTCTTTCTTTCTTTGTCTTTTTTTTTTTTTTCCAAACCTAATGAATATGATTATACAAATGGTGTGGCCCTGATCCAAGATCAGCTCTTTTTCCCCTGAAAGCCTCATATATTATATGGCTCATTTATTCTGCCAAGTACACAAGGAATGACTATTATCATCATCATCATGCTGATGGATGTTCCTGCAGAAACTTTATCTAGACCCAGACCTGTGGACTTTTCACTAGTCATAAATGAGTTTACACTGCTGCCATTAGTTTTCATTCAAACCCCCACCCCACCAGAATAAAATATTATTATAACAGAAACATGCCCTGAAACTTCAGATTTAATCACCATCAGGACCACAACAGTGGGATAAAGCTGAAACGCAAGCTTTATCACGTCGAATCAGAGTGTAGCGATGTACACAAGCTTCTGCTCTAATCGAATCATGCTAAGGTTAAATCACACAGGCCTCTCTCAATGTAAGCACACGCTGACCTTCAAATGTAATGAAAAACACAGAGAGAGCTTTTGTTATGTTCACTTTACAGAAACTCAGTGATTTATAGTCACCTTTATTCAAGAAAAAAAAAAACAGATTTTTCTGTGCCTGACAAAGTCTGTAATGTATAATCGACCGCTGTTCTTTCTGAAGCCATATGAGGAAAAAGGTGTAAAAGTCTGACATACAGTAAAATACAGTCAGTCGCATTATTAGCATGTCGCATACTCATTCAGTCTTCACCTTGTCTGCTCTTGATTGAACACTTAAGTTGATGTAAACTACCCATAATGCCTGTACTCCATGTAAACAGCAAGGTCGTTGAGAGGATTGGCCTGCCATTTACATATCTTAATTTGTTGTGTTTGTTTTTCTGCAGATTATGGAGGATTAACCTCAGATGAACTGAATCTTAAATTCCTCCAACTGTTCCTGTGTATCTTTCACGTCATTCTGCTCATCTTTCCTCTTTTGTAACAATAAAAGCTTTCTTCATAATTTACCCTTTAAATGGCAGTTTGAGGCATGCCAAACCACACGAAATGTCAATGCAAGAAATAACATTGTGACAAAACCTTTGAAAAACCTCTGTGGAACAGGAAGGAAATGCATTTACCATCTACTTGTCAAACAGGCAGTAAATATGAGGTTTTGTGTCAGAAGTCTTAGCCATTTTTCTCTATTAATAATGTGAAGGATTTTAACATACATTTTCACAACAAAATAGATAACAAATAGATTACAAGTTTAATTTTTGTTGAAGTGTCTTTAATAATAATAATAGCAATTAATATTATTATTTGTTTGTTTGATTGTTTGTTAGAGCCTCTTAAATCTTTTGTGGGTCAGTTAAAACAGTTCTTGGTCAAATATTTTTTTTTTAAATTGCTTATATTACTGCTTATATTATGATTCATTCATCAAATTATTATTATTAGGTTTAATTATACTTTGTTAGTAGTAGTACAGAGAAATAAATAAATGAATAAACTAAATTTCCAAATAATTGAAAATATAATTGAAAATATTAATTTCCTTAGAAAGTTCTTAGGAAATAGTGCAAATCAGAATTTCCCTGATTCTAAAGGTCATTGCACACTGAGTCTGAAATAGTTTTTCAGTTTTTTCGTATTCCTCATCCTTTCTTATCCAAATGCATGCTACGGATGCAAAAACGCAGAAAATCAAACCTGATCTGAATTTTTTATGATGGACAAAAGTTTCGGAGGCAGTGTGTAAACGGGATTGACAACATGAGGTCGTATTTATTTTTTAACGTGCAAAAATTTCAGACAAAAAAAAATCTGACTCAGTGTGCAATGACCTTAATTTATAAAATAGAGGCTAAGTTGAAAAATATAAATGGGAGACAAATTTACATAAAAAGGGGGGAAAAAGAAAGAAGGAAAGGCTGAAGGCTATGAAATCTACTCCTGAAAACTGTATGATTTTAAAGAATTTCAAAAATCATTTTGAAGGTACAGAAAAGATTCCCCTAAAAGAAGATTCAGCCAATCACTGTTTGTGTTTGTTTACTTCAGTGCAATAAAGAAAGGTGCTCTGGAAACTGTTCTTCTCCGAAAGCAATAGAGTTTCCTTTTTCCAATCAGAGGTGATTAAACAAGTTGTGCTTCCGAGCAAATGTCAATTTGATGAAAGTCCCTGGCAGAGGGCATGAGCAAGGGAAATGTTAGACCATCAGGAGAACTGCAGCCTGTGGGAAATGGCGAGTTATTAAAGCAAGATTAATATCTACTAATGACTGCTGTCACCAGAGGAGCGCCAGAAAGAGGCACACATTCAGCATTATCACAAATCTATTGATGTTTTTCCACAGTCATACTGTGTTTGTGTTTTTGTGTTCTCATTACCTTGCCTGCAACTAAATAATATCTATAGCTAATTAGCGATAATTACACCTGTGAAGAATTTCTCAGATTTGCGTGCATAAATTCTCCTAATGGTTGGATTAGAGAGCCATTTCACGCATGGATGTTTTCACACCACGCTCCCAGCGTACTGCTAAATTTGGGTCGCCACACAAATAGCTTGTGAATACTAATGTCGCTTGCACTTTTAATAGTAGCTCAGGCGCCCTCTGAGTGACACCGAAGTTGTTGTTTTCTTCCTTCTCCAACATGAAGACTTGAAAAGGTACTGAAATGACAGGCAAAATACAACAAAACCCTATGTATGCGCGTAATTCAAAACCCACTGAAATGTCTAAGATTTAAGAAAATGTATGTCGCTCCTTTCTACTACACCTATGAAATAACCGAGATAATATTAGGGACAAGGAAAGGAAAATGTCCCCTGGCAAGATGAAAGCAGAATTCTTCGCAGCCATCAACAGTAACCTACTTTGAAGTAAGTTAACCATTCCTTCAAATGGAGCTATTAGCACTATTCCTCTGAAACACGATGCTGTCCTTCATCCTGTACAGTTTCAGACTTTTGTCCTACCATTTTAAGGCCTTTCATTTAAGTTTCACCTATTTCACACAATCATGCATAAGGTGCAGCATTACTGTACAACAGCTAACATGCTAACAGCTAATTGTAACTACACAAAATGATTTCTAGTATTGATTTATTATTTGTAGTCTATTTATTTGCATGTTCTAATCTCTGATCACATTATCATCACTCAAATTTTGTTTACACAATATTCTTATGCTTATTAGAGAAGTGTGTTATTAGCTTAGCAACATGCTAATGGCAAACGCCAATAGAATCCATTGAGAATCGTGTTTCCCTGGTAATTTGTGTATTTTGCCTCATTTGTAGAGCAATTAAGACCTGGTTTGCTGGTCTCTCATTTTGGGCAGGCTGGTTTTTAAGTGGTTTACAGCTAGTGTTCCAACAGGACAAGCTGAAAAGTGCTCTAACCAGCAAACAGACCAATCTGACCACCATCTAAGAACAGTAAACCAGCTTAGGCTGGTCTAAGAAGTCTTTTTGTTTGTTTTTTGGCAGGATTAAGGACACATACTGTAAACCGTATCATCGTTAATTTATGTTTAGATTTTTTTTTTCACACATTCAACAGTAACTACAACAGCTAACATTCTAACAGCGTCTCTGATCTTCACAAAGTGATTTCCAAGATACTATATTAATATATTACTTTTAGTGCACTTACCAGTATACTCTAAACACACTGTATATCAATTTTGTTAATTTTACACAACATGTGTATGTTTTTTGCTTATTAGAGAACTGTCTCATCAGCTTAGAGACATGTGAATGGAAAACTCTATTAGAATCCATTATGACCCTGCTGAAAAAACTGCTGCTTTAAGCTGGTTGGCTGGCCTTTGCTGGTTAAAGTTGGAAGTAGCTGGTTTTACCTGGTCTCCCAGCCTGACCAGCTAAACAAGTGGTCAAAACCCCTCTAAAACCAGCCTGCTGACCAGCTAAAATATGTGACCCTGGACCAGAAAACCAGTCTTAAGTCGCTGGGATATATTTGTAGCAATAGCCAAAAATACATGAGTCAAAATTATCGATTTTTCTTTTGTGCCAAAAATCATTACAATATTAAGTAAAGATCATGTTCCATGAAGATATTTTGTAAATTTCCTTCAGTAAATATATCAAAACTTATTTTTTGATTGGTAATATGCATTGCTAAGAACTTCATTCGGACAATTGTAAAGGCAATTTTCTCAATATTGAGATTTTTTTGCACCCTCAGATTCCAACAAACCACAAATCAATGGAAAGCTTATTTATTCAGCTTTCAGATGATGTATATATCTCAATTTAAAAAAATTGACACTTATGACTGGTTTTGTGGTCCAGGGTCACATATGAGTCTGAGCAAGCTGGGAGACCAACTAAGACTAGCAAACCAGCTTATTCTGGTTTAAGTAGTTCCAACATTTTATTTTTATTTATTTATTTTTTAGCATTGTGAAGTGCACGCAACAAGTTTGAAAGTTATTGTAGTGTTTGCAACTAGTCAGTTTTTTTATTTGGTGCTCGATGAGTGTTCATTTTGTGCGCTGCAGGGCAGAAGAAGAAATCCAATATAATCACACGATTAAGTGAATTAATTACATCATCAAACAGAGATGAGAGCTCGGCCATATTCCTCCATATTGTGTACTGTACTGCACTGTACATCAGACAGCGACAGTGCAAATCCATCGTCTCAAAGGAGGAAGTTGCTGACATATCATCTGTCTCTATTACCGAGGCCTAAACGTGAATCCCTCCGCAGGACAAACCATCATCACCATCACCTACATCTGGCTTTCTGCCCACCACCCGAGGGAGGGAAACATTACACCGCATGAGTTTATTACTCCCCGTTTGTAACAGCCGTCCTCTGTTCTCACTCCTCGTTATGCAAGCCGCTTCCTCACCTGAGGACATTTCGTCCATTTGGTTTCATTATGAAAGGAGGTTTATCAGCTTGCAGCCCTATTTTCACCGGTTAATGGCTTGGAAAAACAGACATACGCACACACTCCCACTGGAGGATAAGATGAAACAATAATTTTGCCTGCAATCATTCTGTTATCCCATTTGCTTTCCATCACATCATTCAGGCTCAGGTAAAAGACAGCGGGGAATAATTTATGCCTTTGTTGATTTCTGGTTGGTGCTAATACATAATGCAGTAATATTCAAAGGCAAGAGTTCAAAACACCATAGGCCAGGACTGGATGGACAATATGTCGTTCAATTACATAAACTCATTCATGCTGCAGAAATCATCATCTTCTGCATTAACAATGTTGTGTGTCAACATGATACGCTACAGTGTCCATGTTTTTTATGTCACAAAACAACTTAAAAAAACTATATTACTAATAAAAAATGGAAAACAAGTATATCAGACAAATTAATACTACTACGACCAAAACAATAAAAAACTGAATAATGTTTTAATTTCGCAATGTTTATCTATTATCCACCAATCCATCCACCCATTAATACTTGATAAACATCCTCTAAACTATCTCCATCTTTACACCAATCTCTCCATCAATCCATACATCCAATTTTATAAATAAAACATCAATCTTTAATTTGACAATCTTTTACCAATTTCAGTTTTATAAATTAAATATCAGTCTTTTAACTTTTAATTCCATTCCATCATCCATCCAATTTTATAAATAAATGAATCATTAAATTGACAGTCATATCCATCTTTTATCCATCCGTAAATCAATCCATCCAGATTTAAAAAAAATTAATAAATCAGTCTTTAATTTTTAACCATTCATCCAACAATCCACCTGCATAAATAAATATCAAATAATCATGCAATGATTTACCTATCTATCTATCCATCCATTAATCCATCTATTCAATCAAATTTTATAAATAAATTTGAATCTTTAATATTTTATCCATCCATCCATTTTTTAAATGAAATAAATCCATCTTTAATTTGTCAGTCTTTAATCTTTTATCCATCAAATCCAAGTTTATAAATAAATACCAATTTTTTTCAATGTTTATTATTCGATTTATCTATCCATCCATTATCTATCTATTCAATCCAATTATATAAATAAATAGCAATCTTTTAAAAATTTTAACAATTTTCAATCTTTTATCCATCCAGTCTTTATAAATAAAATAAATCTATCTTTAATTGAACAGTCTTTAATCTTTTACCAATCCATCCAACTTCATAAATAAATATCAATTAATATTTAATCCTGTATTACATTTTCTCTCCATCCATCCAATTTTATAAATTAATAGTAATCTTTAAATTTGACAATCTTTAATCTATCTATCCATCCATCCATCCATCCATCCATCCATCCATCCATCCATCCATCTATCTATCTATCTATCTATCTATCTATCTATCTATCTATCTATCTATCTATCTATCTATCTATCTATCTATCTATCTATCTATCCTCTTTTACTTACAACATCAGTGCATATTTGATGTTTGTCATGTGCTCATCTCTTGCTATCTCTTCCCTTTCTCTCTTCAGAAGCAAACGAATGGAGAGTAAATCAACACAGACAAGCAGCACTGAACAATTCACCAATCCCACAAGTGCCTTGATCAAACACACAGCATGTAAACACAGAAATACACATGTCATTCTCTAATGAGCAATCAGCAAGTGCCATTCCATCACTCAATGACAAATGAGGATACTACATATTTATACAAAAGACAATTTATTCACAGCTTAAGCCAATAAACAGTCCCATCACACTGTAGTTAGAGGGGAAACGGGTGGCTTTTCATCCCTCCCGATGTTACAGTGAGAAGATCATTGCTTTGATTTTCTGATTACGATGCCTAAAAGCAGAAAGGAGTCTTTTTGAATTAGAGTTTGACATTAAAAAAATGTCAAGGCTGCAAAGGAGCACCACAAAGGCAAGAGAAAACACTGTAAATATGCCACGGGCTATGGAGGCGCAGCAGTATTGCACATTTAATTACAATGAACATTTGTGTGTACTTCAAACGCAAGCCGTTTCGCCTGCAATTATCTGCCAACTTCTAGTTTCAGGCCAGTGCTGCTCAATTTGACGAGATCACAGTTTTACACTGCGAGCGTTTGCTTTAGCCAAAGAAGAAGAAAAAAAAAAACAGTAAGAAAAGCAGCCAACACATAACTCAAATCAGCATTTATTGAAGACTTTTGTTACTGATATTCGTCTGTGCCTGAATATTGACTCATCCCCTCATTTTCTGTTTTTCTGCTAAACTATGAATCAGTCTTTGCAAGCCGTGATCTTCTTCAAAGAACTTTTAATGGCTTTCTTTTTCAGCTTTCCTTTGTTCTTTCATGCTTTCTCTCTTCATTTCATCTCCTGCTCTGTGATAGGCACACTAGGGAGGGGGGGGGGGGTTGATTTGGATGCTGTTTGCTGTTAGGAGGGGGTATGCTGGGTTCTGGTCCACGGCCCGGCTCCTAGAGTCAGAGCTATAGCCTTACACCTGCCGGCCCAGGAGGAAACCCTGCCCACCTGGTGGCTTTGTGGGCCACTTCCTGTGGTCGAGGCTGGCTGAGGGATGTCATTAGCTTCTCCCTGTGGTGAACTTTTAATTCAGTACAGCTCACCACGGAGAGCTCCCGTGTAGAGTGGGAATAAGCCAGTAACCGAGAGCTTACAGAACCACTGACTGCAGTCAAACTCCAGGTTTGAAGCGAAACCACAAAAATAAAGATGCAACAAAACACAGGCCTCAGACAACATGGATATAGATGATTGGGTATGTATGCTGATTGTCTGATGCATGTTGCACACAAATTGCAGCAAATAAAACTGACAGTTCAAATCTGATTGGCTGGCTTTACCTGACCAATCTTATCAGTCTGTACAGTTTAGCTCCAACCAGCTAAACTAACACCTGCTTGGAAGTTTCTAATAATCATGAAGACCTTGATTAGCTGGATCAGGTGTGTTTGATTAGGGTTGGAGCTAAACTGTGCAGAGCTGTGGATCTCCAGGAATTGAGTTTGAGACCAATGGTCTATTTTGTACTTCAGATTTCTCATATTTAATAATAATTCTCATAAACTGGTAAAAATGCTTCTAAATGGCACACTCACACAATTAACTGTGGTTGGTCACTTTACACGTCAGTTAGATGGTCTCTTTCTGTTTTAGTGGGCACTTCTTGGACAACATAAGCTGCAATATTGATGTTATAGTCAAAAGCCTGGCTATATATGTGAGACAATAGCTGGTCATCAACACACAGACACAGAGACACACACACACACACACACACGCAAACCCTGACAAGATGGTTTTGATTGTCAAAAAGGCACTACAGAGTGATTTGAGAGATAAATATCTTATGGAAATGGTTATAAAGTCAATTCTACAGTAAACCATCATATACAAAATCATCTACCACAGAACTTCCCGTCTGACCAATCAGAATAAAGAGCTCCACATAAAATGCTCCATAAATGCCACTGTCAGTCTGTATATATCACTCTCACACCCTTCCTCCAATTTGCTCTAACTTCCCCACACCCAAACGCACTCGCAAGTGCTTTAAGATGCATGCATGCACACACACGTACACACACACACAGGAGTTCAGAGCCACCTAGCTTCGCAGCAAAGCACAAACACAGCCGCTGGCTGAGTCTCACATCTTAGCAGTGCTCTCTAGTGTGCGAGCCTGGATCCTTTCTCAGAGTGCCCAGCCAGGCTATGATACGGTTGGCATGCAAAAGATAGCTCTCTCCCCACAGGCTGAGGCTGACCTCTGTCAGAATATAAAATAATGAAGCCAGATTGGGGAAAAAAATGTGTTAGAGACAAAAATTAGAACAACTGCCGCATAAGCGCTGCTGCTCTCAGAGCAATGTCTCTACTGCTGTATGCATACTGATGAGAGAAAGAGATCAAACTAACACTCAACAGACAAACATGCACATGCCTGATGCATTAGGCTGTTTTCACACTGGGCTTGATTGCTGGGTTCACACACTTGAGTTTGAAGACAATCTTCTGTAAGAAATGCAATACACACAAAGTGAAGTGAAGTGACATTCAGCCAAGTATGGTGACCCATACTCGGAATTCGTGCTCTGCATTTAACCCATCCAACGTGCACACACACAGCAGTGAACACACACACACCGTGAACACACACCCGGAGCAGTGGGCAGCCATTTTATGCTGCAGCGCCCGGGGAGCAGTTGGGGGTTCGGTGCCTTGCTCAAGGGCACCTCAGTCGTGGTATTGAGGGTGGAGAGAGCGCTGGACATTCACTCCCCCCACCTACAATCCCTGCCGGCCCTAGACTCGAACCCGCAACCTTCGGATTACAAGTCCGACTCTCTAACCATTAGGCCACGACTTCCCCTAAACACATAGTATAGTGTAAATAAAAAGTATAGTATAAAAATGCACAATCAATCAATAATTCAATCAATTAAATATCAATAAATCAATCAATAATTCAAATCAAAGAAATATGCTTTTTTTCCATGTTTGATATAATTGCTTGGTATGCACCAGCATCAAATAATCAATCAATTTAATCAAGCAAACGAATGAATGAATGAATGAATGAATGAATGAATGAATGAATGAATGAAAGTTTTCCACATTATATATTTGCTTGGCATGAATCAGAGTTTACTTGGTGAGAAAAAGAATAATTAATTAATTAAATTAAATAATAAAAAAGCAAACAAATAAATAAATTAACAAACCAAAAGCTCTAATGTCAAAACACCATTAAATGTAGTTCTACAACAGTATGCCTTTTTCATATGAATTTTTTTTAAAGACTATTGTGGGAACTCTTCCATAAAATGAAAGCGAATGAGAATTGAGACAACAAGCTCCAAAAGCAAACAAACAAAAAACTAGCATCATACAAGTAGTGTATAATTTATAGTGCTTTTCCTCTTATTTTGGAACTTGTCTAGTCTAGTCTCCATTTACGATTTTGATGATTTTAAGTGATCTGCTCCTTTAATTTAGAGTTTGAAGCAGCCTCAGATCACCACTTAAACTGAAAGCTAAAGACAGACACTTATCCGCTCCTAAAATGTCATTTCATAACACGCCGATCCGCATCCTTCACAGTTCGCTTGAGAGTTCAGAGTGCTTGTTACGGGCTCTCAACCACAAATGAGAGCTAGTGGTGGACATTTTTAATTTTCAAAGTAGTCAGTGTCAATAAATGATATTCTGTGAGAAACATTCAACATTGGATGCTGCATCAGCAATGCTTAAAAACAACTCAAGATCTACACAAATATTTACAAGGGTCTCCTAAACCCAGCATCAAGCTACAAAGCTCCAAGACATCCCATGCAATCAGCTGGGAACATGTAGATCCTCTACAATATAAAATGAACTAAAATTGTCACTGTGGATAAAGTGTAAAAGTGACCCAGAGCCTCAAGCTTCCTCACAAGGAATTTTCAAAGAACATCTAGTCATGTGTGACCAACCTCAATAAATGGCCATCTAAGCAATAACTCTTGGAGGGTTGTGAGGCTTGAGACAGACTTTAAGCTACAACCAGGGGTTAAACTGAGATTTTGAAGAAGGGTAAATGCCAAAATTTGGTTATGTGGGATATAACCACAATTTGGTTATGTGAGACATAACTGTATAAAAAGCTTGCAACAATTAGCAATATTGAAACCTTCCTGTGTAAGTGGTACAATTATTTGAACAAAACAAAAAAGAAAGAAAACAAAACTAAAAACAAAGCACAAAACAAAACCAAGCACCAAACTAACCAAAACCAAACCAAACAAAACCAAATGAAAACTAAACTAAACACTAAACAAAACAAACCCAAATGAAAAAAACAAAACAAAACAAAATACAAAACAAAACCAAAAAAAGCAAAACCTCAACTTAATTTTATCGTGATTTCCAACTGTCACAGGATCTGTAAATCTGAGTGAAGTACTGTGCATAAACCACACATGTAATTCAGCACACCATGTGAAGAAAGCATTCTTTAAATCGTCACACAGGCTTTGTAAATCCGCTGGATACAGAGCTACTTTGAAAGTGTTAATATTAGGCTACTTTAATAATAACTTTGATCCAGGGATTACGTACCGTTAAGTTGCCATGGATAAAGAGATCTTGCTAAATGGCAAGTAAGATACTTAAATACCCCAAAATCCACAGGGTATGAGGTCATGTTTATCAATTTGAAAATAAGTAGGGACAAGCAGTGAGAAACATGTTGACAGAAAAAATTTAATAAACTCTCAACCACATCCTGTCGCTTTGATAAAGAGGAAGATTAAAGAAAGAAACAGTCCAATTTAAGTCTTAAATATATAGAGGTTTACTCTCATCTTAGATCCCATCACACTAACAAATTGAGCACAAATTAAATTTAACTTCATTGCTTAAATCCAAAATGTCCTCAGGTATGTGTGTGTGTTAAAAACAGCAGTTCAATCTTATGAAAACCCATTTTCGCTACTGAATAAAAAAATGTAAAAAAGGTAATTGCTACTTTTCACAATTCTGGCTTGTTTCCTAGCAATTCATACTTTTTTCAAACAAATTGCATAAAATGTGTGATATAAACTTGTAATTTTAAGTTATAAAGTCAGAATTGTGTAACAGAAACTTGCTATTGCTAGTTACAAAGTCAGAACTGCATGTGCAATTCTGAGAAATGAAGTCAGAACTGCGAGATAAACTCGAAATTGAATTTTCTCAAAAAGTCGAGATACAAACTCACAATTGCACGAAAAAAAGTCAGACTTTATATTTCACAATTCTGACTTTAGCCATTGTGAATGTATATCTCAGAATTATAAAGAAAAAATTGTGAGCTGTAAATTGTAATTGCGAAAAAATAAGTGAGAATCGGGACATTAAAAGTCTCAAATTAACTTTTTTTTACTATTAACTTTTTTTTTTTTTTATTATTCAGTGGCCTAAACGGCCTTCCATACACTCTAATGTTTATACAGGCATCTAAAAATTGTGTAGAAACGATTTCCAGAAATTTGTTGTAGATTTTACAATTAATTACAAAGAAATGGCAAGTAACACACTGCAAGCGTCACATTTTGAACAGAAAACATGAAATGTACTCTAATAGTCTTTTTTATAGAGTACCTTCTAAGCAGCTTTCCTTTCTTCCGATTTCAACAGTTGAAATGTACAAACCGTACAAATGTAATTCAGTATAGGCAGATAATAACATGTGTATCCTGAACACACTGTGCTCCACCTTCAGAGTGAGTACCAATTCCTTTTTGTCCAGAATATAAAATGAACAGCACTGTTGGGCTGCAGAATAGGGACACCGACACAAATCACACAGGAAACCAACGCTGAGTCCCCGAGGCTGAGCAGATGGGCGTTTTATACCTGAGAGCGGTGAGGAGAATCATGTAAATGAGAAAAGAAATGGAAACAGAGACTGTCACAGTACTACAAACAGTACATGGTGTGTGTGTGTGATTGTAGACAGGACAGCTCTCTCGCAAGCTCTCGCCACAGGCACGCATTCAGCCTACTTTCCAACACACACAACCTGCCACACTTCCAAGTGTGTGTGTGTGTGTGTGGAAAGGGGAACGTCTGCTGGGAGAACAAGCATTGTTAAAATTGCATCCTGAATGCATTATGGGTAGAACCGGAGCGCAGAGAGCCTCTGAGGTTGACCTGAATGCGGCACATATAGAAGTATGTACAGATTCCAATCCATCCAGATCCAGAAGAGAAAGCATTGTCAGTCTTTACACCTGCTCTGAACTCAGCCTACGAGATCATCATTAATTACAGCTGACTTCTCATTAATTAAATCCCACAAAGTCCATATGACAGAACAAGGTTCAGCTAGTCTAGCCGAGGTGTGTCCGTGTGCTCGAGAGAGACAATTTTTAGCACAGAAATGCTATTCTTAGCCATAGGTGTGTTAGTAGGTCACACCGCAGCCTGTGTGGATGTGAATTTGTGAGACACACAACAACAAACGACTAAGGGCTCCAGACCCCATAACTCTGTAAATAGCAGCGGCCATTAATAAGTACATGGGCAGAAACAAACACAGCTGCAATATTTATAAGCGCAAACACAAACTAATGGGCCATTAATTCGAAAATATGGAACAGGACACATTCACTCTGCTCCCAAACCTACTGAACTCTCACACAAGTTTTGTCTTAGGCCTAATTATGCTGCCTGATAATATTCCTTGTTTTAAACAAAGTGTACGGTAAATTATACATAATTATATATAATAGTGGTAAGCACTGTGAAAAATATATGTTTAGCAATATGCAATTTCACACCATGTCAAATAATAATCCTCCAATTAAATGCATTAAAATAAATCCCAGTACTTGGATTTATTTTTCACAGTGCTTGTCACATTGCATTGATGTTGCCTGCTTATGCTGTTGCCTTAGAATCAATCAATCAATCAATTTGATTTTCATTTGCAGTGTATTGATTTAATGACATCTTTTTTAATAGAAAGACCAGATAAAATGTTAAAAAATACATTTTCATTCAATACTAAAAGGTATTGATAAGGTATAACTTAAAGAAACATTTCACCCAGTATTAGGGGGCGTTTGCACAACACCGTTTTCAACTAAAAAACAGAAAACTTTTTATGTGTTATAGAAGTTGCTACTTATGTAGTGTGTCCCAAATCACACAAGGTTGGGATGCTGCTTCATAAAGAGGAAAAAGAGATCTGCAGATCCATTGCATCTTTAAGACCCATTCATACCAAGAATGCTATCTAATGTCCTGTTTACACACGGAATTACTGTAAGATACGTTTTGGTTGATCAGATCACAAATCTTTAGTGGCTGTTCGAATGCATTCAACCACATGTATGTTTACACTATGAAAGCAATCTGGTCGAATGCATTTTCGACTACCTATGGAAGTGGTTGAAAGTGGACAAGCTCAATGCTTCAGAGTCCATTTACGTGTGTAAGTTCACTTGTGATCGTATCGACAAGAATTCATCTTAATACTAGGTGTAAACTAAAGAGGGCATAAAATGGTAATTATAATTGTACTAAAATCATCATAACTCTGAGAGAATAGCGGAATCCATACAGCAAAAAACAATATAATTGAATTGTTAATGATCGATGAAAACAACCAAGCCAACAAAAATCCATTCGACTGTAAAGCACTTACTGTGCACTTTGAATAAACACTATCGTTCTAGCTTTTGTTTTTGGTAGCCTTTAGCTACATAAAAATAGCATACAAAAACGTAAGGAACAACACATTTTCATTAAGGTGTTTACAGGACAACACATACATCAATAACAGATTTTCACATAAATATATTCATGACATTAGATATGAAAAAAATGTCTCTAAAGAGTAAACATCATAAACAAATGTTTAATTTCCCAGAGGAGCCTCCTTCCTCATATTCTGTCTTAGTAGGGAGTACACATCTGCCATGCTAATGCGTCAATGCTGTCTGCTCAACAACTTCGCTATTTCCACTGAGAACTACTAACAAAAGAATACATGTGAATTATAGAATTCCATAATCAGGGCTGAGTGTTGACCTTGAACCGGGACTGATCTTAAAATATTAATACTGATGTAAAGATCAAACCACACCACACATAAAACAATGATCCTACAAGTGTTTTTATACTACTCCTTTTTAAGCATAAAAATGAATGCATATTAGCAACAAAGTGTGGGGGGGGGGGGTTGCAAAGTAATGTAATATAGGAACCATTTATCCCTCTTCACATGAGCAGAAACACTGAAAAGCACAAGCAGTCAGAGATCAGCGGTCAGAGGTAATGAAAGAGAAACGCAGCAGCATCTGGAGATATTTCACTTCATTAAATAAAGACCAAGCTACATGTCACATTTATTATAAACTAATATGGTGTTAAATGAAGTTGTTAAATGATTGATCATATTCTGTAATTATTGCTAATGAATGTAAAACAAAAATAGCAGTCTGATAATTTGTCGTTTTAATTCTATGAATACCCGTATCTTAAACAAACTTTCACTCTAAAAAATGCTGGGTTAAATAAAACCAGGCACTGGGTAAAATAGGGACAAACCCAGCGATTGGGTTGTTTTTGACCCAGCGGTTGGGTTACTGCCCAGAAGGTTGGGTAAAACATTTAACCCAACTGTTGGTTGAAAACAACCCAATCACTGGGTTTGTCTAAATTTAACCCAGCATTTCTACATTGGAGAAATACAGGTTTATATTACTCTATATCAGATCAAAAAGCAAATAACTAATGTTGGTTCATCCCTAGTTCTTGTTTGTTTTGCTGGCTCTTGTTTATCTCAAGGGTCTGTAACTTTACACTCATAAAGTTTATGTACTGCTGCCGCTTCACACCAGAGCTGTTTCTTCTTTTGTTTTCTTTCTTTGCATCTATTGTTTATCTCCATCTGGTTTTACACACAACAACAACAAGGCATTTTTGGATACAATCCCATTAAATTTTTACACGTTGGTGGTTTGCCAGTGCATTGCTGGCTTCTGCAATGTACCATTTGACGCAAACTCTCTATTACAACATACTGTGAACGGTACGTTGGGTCTCGGATGGAGGCATTGAGGCCCTAACGGGCTTGGGTTCATTACTTGAAGTCCTCTTGTCTGTCTTTGACATTTTCTTTGTTTCATCACTACAGCAGCCACTATACTAAACCACACATGTTGATCGATACTGTCACTCTGGACTGTTCTGTTGACTCAGGCTTCATTGTTACATTGTGTCTATATTATATATATAGTGGTTTTATATTGTTGGGTCAGCTTTTTTATTTTAAAAATAATTTTCAAATAAAGTTATTATTTTATTTATTTATGAAGGAAATTAGAATGTGCAATGAATTCTAAAGACTTGAACACTCAGCTTTGTCTTCACGTGAATAAATTACATTTTAAAATATGCTAAAAAAGAAAACGGGTATTTAACATTTAAATAATATTTTACAATATTACTGTTTTTACTTTGATCAAATAAGTACAGCCTTAGTAAGCATTTAAAACATTTTACTGAACAAACTTTTGAACTGTAGTAAGTTTTAAAAGTGTTATTATTTTGAAAATTTTCATAGATAAGATACATAACATTAAAAATAAGATTGTATAAATATAATATGCAATTGATATTTTAAAGTCTGAATTTGGGACAAGGATAAAAATAAGTCGTACATAAAAGCATTTAAAGCATAGCAAAAAATAAAAAATCTGTATTTTGGAATCTGTGTTTTAATATAAAGCAATTCCTGGGCCATAAATGAGCCTGTCTCACATTGGACACATTAAGGAAGTGGATCCAGGAGAGAAGATGTTTGCCAGCAGTGCTGTCTGTGTCATGAGCTGTGCTTTCTTTATTATAGCCGCACTTTGGCCTTCCTCCAATGACCAACATCACTCATTCACACACACACACACACACACACACACACAAAACAACAACTTGAACTGTGTAACTTGGGGAAAAACAGGTAGAGGAATTATGTATACAGTAAACAACTGAACAACAAGAGCATAAGAAAGAAAGAAAGAAAGAAAGAAAGAAAGAAAGAAAGAAAGAAAGAAAGAAAGAAAGAAAGAAAGAAAGAAAGAAAGAAAGAAAGAAAGAAAGAAAGAAAGAAAGAGGTCAAACTGGGAAGAGAGAAAGAGTGAGAGGAAAGTGTCGAGCTGCTTAGCTCTCAGTGGTTTTATGGCAATGGGTTAGTGCTGCTGCGCTCTGGCAGAGGTTGGTGAATGTGCCGAGTTTCCTGCAGTTTGTTATTCCACATTCACACATCACACCCAATTCATAAGAGATTAAAACATTATTCATTTAGCAAAACAGGTCTGCCAAAAACATGTTGACCGCTAGACTACAATGGCAAACAATAAATGGGCAGAATTGCTACCAAAATTAATGTTTGTGCCCAAAAAAAAAAATGCTAAAACAGCTTGTTACTGTAATTTTAGTTTACAGGCTAATTGGCAGTCTCCTCAGCTTCTTATTACAATAAATATTTAGGAGGATTATAATAAATATTTAGGAGGTAAGAAATATGCACACACAGACAATAGGGCAGTGCAATCATATCACATAAAAAAGTAAATACAAAAATAAAAGCTATTTAAAAAATAATAATAAAATAAACCTTTTGGATGTGCAATAAGTTTTTGATGTTTTATCATCTTCATTGTTAAAACCCAAATATAAGAAATACGTTTTTTCTTTAAATTTTTCATTCACATCCAGTTTCATTTTGAAATATGAGACATTATAAGATCAAACACACATTACAGCTGTATTCCTGACATCTAAAAAGTTAACCAGTAAATAATATAAGACAAAACTCTTAATATTGATAGTATTACTTTGAGGTGTGTTCTTATGAGATACAGCAGGTTAATACTTTATTCAAGAGTTAAAACTGCCTCCAAAACAACAGTCCTGCAGTAATCTTTTGAGTTATAAAGGAAAATGTGGAAAAACACAACAATTGCCCCCGGTCTCCCCTATTTCCACAATCTTTGGTGTGCCAATCATATTCAAGCTGATGAATCTATTCGAGGAACAATGCATTTCATCCAGAACTTGTTGACCCTACTGGGTTTGCAATAAAGAGCCGTTTTCGGGCTGTGATTTAGCTGTTTTCAGCCCTCCATTTCTCTCTGTCTGTTCTGGCTTTGCCCTCTGAGACGTTGATGAAACGCAGATGAAAGGTTTCTCAAATGATTTGGATTGATTTGCTCTCTTCCATTGAAAGTCATCATTTATCATTCACTCCTCGCTGAAGCACTGGACCGACGGTCAGAGCCGACAACCGATCTTCCCCCAGAGAAATGACAGCTCTCTCCTGCAAGTCACATGATCGTGAGATCTGCAAATGACTAGCACACAACGCATCCTAAAAGGGGTCTTATTTTGGGGTCTTTTTTTAATGATCAGTTTTGCCCTTTCGCTGATTATTACAAACAGAACACTTTTTCCTCAGCATCTTATGTCATCTTCACATCTAAAATGAGTAACATATAACATCCTAGCTGCCCCAACATCCATTCAATACCATTGAATAATATGACACTGTAACAAATTCATGAAACAATCTGCATTGAAATACGCTGAAAAAACTGAGATTTGAATTAACTTTAATATCCACTCATTTCTCATTCATTAGAATAAAAGTGCAGAGCAGCAGGTGCTACACACAGACAGGAACAGCTAAATATTTTCACAGTTTTAACTCTTGTTAGTATTTATATATATCTTTTTTTTTTTCAAACAGCAATATCTATCATATTTGACCCTTATTTCCTCACTGCAACTTTGTATACCAAGTTTCAGATCACCAAATTTCTGGAATCAGCTTAGTTTCCATTCAGTCTTCATGAACTAAAAGTTTGCTTCAAAACTATTTTTTAGCTCTGAAGATCAACGCAATCTGATTCTTCATGATATGACCCCTTTAAAGTTGAATAAAAATCTGTTTGTTGTATAAAATCTCTTGTTCTTCCATTAATTCTCTTTGTGCACAACCAGTGTTCGTTTCTCTTTCTGAAATGCCGAAATCCTCTTCAGTTCTACTTTTAATGACTCTTTTTAAGTTTTTCAAACTTGATCTGTTGTTTAATGAATCCTCAGAGAGCTTTGATTGGCTGAAAGGCATTATGGGCAAATACGATTGGCCTTTTTGCAAAGAGAACAAACAGAACATGTTTTTCAGTCCTCTGAAGGGTTGTCAGAGCTTCAGAAGGGTTGTCCCTGGAGCTCTATTACTGGTTGACTACACGCATGCGCTGATTTGTGACTGCGTGTTTTGAGTTTGAGCTCCATCAAGTTGATTCTTTATCGTCTATTTTCTATCTTAAAAACAATTTTATACACTATCATTTTCGTTTCTATAATGTGTGAATATATCCCCTATAGCATTCTAAAACAAAACCAATCAGAGTGCCTTGTTATCACTAGTTTTATTTTGATTTTGAGTCTGCTATTAGCTTGTAGCCTGTTAGCATCGGCAGCGTGGCTGCCGCTAGCCTCGCTTAGATTGCTAATACTCTATTCACACACATTACCATTGTTTCACTGTTACTTGCTTAAATGGCGGATTTGTGTCTACCTTTGAGTGCAGGTGAGGACACATTCGAGCTGCATTCGGTGCAGCTGGAGCTGAAGCAGATCCGCGACCTGGTGGAGAAGCAGGCCCAGCTGAGAGAGAGGAGAGGCGCGCTGGAAACATCCCAGGCTGACGCTCACAAGTCCGGGGTAAGTATACAGCACGCTGCTAACACTCCCACCACCTCTACTCCGTGTGTTTCTCTGCACAGACCCTGTGCACCCAGGACGCAATCTTCCCTGATGTCCTTCACTCCGGCGCCGGGACGCCACGGACCCTGGGTGCACCAGTAGCGGAAGACGCGAGCCAGGCTCCGGGCAACGACCTCTCCGCCTCCGGTCTTCGAGATCTCCACCCGGAACCGCTTCGCTCCCCTCCACGAGACGGAACGCGACGCTGTGATCGTTGGAGACTCCATCGCCCGGCACGTCCGTGCTACGTTAGCTGAAGGTAAAGTACACACTCACTGTTTCCCCGGTGCTCGTGTTCTCTATGTTTCTGCACAGATACCCGCGATCCTGAGAGCGACGAGAGCATCGGTGCTGTCTTGCTGCACGCGGGGGTTAACGACACCAAGCTGCGGCAGACGGAGACACTGAAGAGGGACTTCAGGAGCCTGATCGAGACACATCGCCCGCAACGACGATCATTGTTCTGGCTACTGTGTATAGACCGCCAGGGCCATATACAGATTTCCTAAAAGAATTTGCAGATTTCCTCTCAGATATATTGGTCAATGTTGATAAAGTGCTAATTGTCAGAGATGTTAACATTCACATTGATAATACAAATGATGCGTTAGGACTTGCGTTTACTGACCTAAAAAACTGTTTTGGAGTCAAGCAAAATGTCACCGGGCCCACTCATCTTTTTCATATGCTAGATTTAATTTTATCGCATGGAATTGATCTTACCGATATATATATATATATATATATATATATATATATATATATATATATAGACCCGATCTAAATATTGCCTCACAGTTTAATAGTAATGACTTTATGAATTTCTTTATTGATAAAATCATCGCACCCAAAGAAAAACTGCAGTGCTTTACAACTATAGGACAGGAAGAGCTAAATAAACTTATCAGTGCATCTAAACCAACAACATGTTTATTAGATCCTGTACCCACTAAACTACTGAAAGAGTTGTTACCTGTAGCAGAAGAACCGCTTCTCAATATTATTAACTCATCGTTATCTTTAGGTCACGTCCCAAAACCATTCAAGCTGGCGGTTATTAAGCCTCTTATTAAGAAACCACAACTAGATTCTAATGACCTGGCAAATTACAGACCCATTCCAAATCTTCCGTTTATGTCTAAAATTTTAGAAAGACTTGTGTCTGCTCAATTGTGTTCCTACTTGCAAAAAAATGATCTCTATGAAGAATTTCAGTCAGGTTTCAGGCCTCACCATAGTACAGAAACTGCACTTGTTAAAATGACAAATTACTTGCTTCTTGCTTCAGACCAAGGCTGCATCTCATTGCTAGAATTACTTAATCTTAGTGCTGCGTTCAACACTATAGACCATGACACACTCATAGATCGATTACAAAACTATACTGGTATTCAAGGGCAGGCTTTAAGATGGTTTAGATCCTACCTGTCCGATCGCTACCACTTTGTTCATTTAAATGGGGAGTCATCTCAATTTGATCAAGAGGATGCCAATGCTCAGACAACATACAGAATTACCAAATTTTGCCATCAGTTAAATATATTAAGGTTCTGCAATATATAAATATATTGTGGAAACTTAATTTCCTGTAGAGCTGCTTTGCAATGATTTGTATCGTAAAAAGCGCTATACAAATAAACTTGAACTTGTCATAGGCCATAGTTGTGTTTTTCGAGGTTTGTGATGAGGATTACAGAGAGCCAGATGGTTTGACAGACAAACAGAAAGGTGCACAGGGAGCACAGAGCTCGGTCACGGAAAGGTACACAGTCAGACATGGACAAAATTTGGCTGGATCTCAGAAAAGACTGAGATTAGAAGTGATCTGTGTATGACAGGATTTGGCTTCAGACTGGTCTTTCCACAGCAGCTGATGTTGCATGTTACAGTACTGTAAATCTCACTCAAAAACATGCATGTCTTTAAAACAAATCTCAAAATCAAATCAATGAAGCTATTAAAAATCATTAATCAAAAACATAAAATTACTATGATTATTATTAATAATGATACACACACACACACACACACACACACATATACACATATACATGTTCTTTTGCAAATATGATTTATTCTGAAGCAATATTCTCATGAGTGTTCTATCAGCTATGATTTATACATCTGCAGGTTTTTTTTTTTTTTTGCATTTAATCCAAGGGCATTTTTTAAACCTTTATAGAGAGCATTTCCCCACTAATCTCATTAATACTTTCATTTAAAATTCTTACATTTGATCTATAAATTCAATTATACTGTGATTGTTTTTATACGTTATCAAATTGAATAATTTACACTGAAAAATACAACTGCATTAAATAATATTCTTTTAATTCTTTTAAGATTATTCCCCTTTTCTTTTCTTTTTTTTTTGAATACACATACAAGAAAGGATGGTGGAAATTATACTTTTCAACTAAATTAAAACGCCAGTAGGTGCCAGTAGCGAGCTTTTAATGAATAAGTCATTGAGTCATTCATTCAAAGGATTCGTTCAAACGAAGAAAGTCATCGGATGTTTATGCATGGGCTAATGAAACTTTGACTCAACCGATTCCTTCAAAACACTGATTGTTGTGACACTCATATATTTAACTCCGGTGCTGTCCATTTCTTCGGATCATCCTTGAGATGGTTCTACACCTTCATTTGAGTCCAGACGTGTTTGATTATACTGACTGGACTTAATTAGGAAAGCCACACACCTGTCTATATAAGACCTTACAGCTCACAGTGCATGTCAGAGCAAATGAGAATCATGAGGTCAAAGGAACTGCCTGAAGAGCTCAGAGACAGAATTGTGGCAAGGCACAGATCTGGCCAAAGTTACAAAAAACTTTCTGCTGTACTTAAGGTTCCTAAGAGCAGAGTGGCCTCCATAATCCTTAAATGGATGACGTTTGGGACAACCAGAACCCTTCTTAGAGCTGGCCGTCCAGCCAAACTGAGCTATCGGGGGAGAAGAGCCTTGGTGAGAGAGGTAAAGAAGAACCCAAAGATCACTGTGGCTGAGCTCCAGAGATGCAGTCGGGAGATGGGAGAAAGTTGCAGAAAGTCAACCATCACTACAGCCCTCCACCAGTCGGGGCTTTATGCCAGAGTGGCCCGACGGAAGCCTCTCCTCAGTGCAAGACACAAAAAAACACCTGAAGGACCACAAGATGGTGAGAAATAAGATTCTCTGGTCTGATGAGACCAAGATAGAACTTTTTGGCTTTAATTCTAAGCGGTATGTGTGGAGAAAACCAGGCACTGCTCATCACCTGTCCAATACAGTCCCAACAGTGAAGCATGGTGGTGGCAGCATCATGCTGTGGGAGTGTTTTTCAGCTGCAGGGACAGGACGACTGGTTGCAATCGAAGGAAAGATGAATGCGGCCAAGTACAGGGATATCCTGGACGAAAACCTTCTCCAGAGTGCTCAGGACCTCAGACTAGGGATGGCTCGATACCATAATTTTGGCTTCGGTACGATACCAGAATGTAGTACCTCGGTATCGATACTAAATCGATACCATAGGTGACAAATAACCAGCCTCAAAAGATAAGTGATTTAAAAAATATATATTATTAATAATAATAATAAAAACAGATTCATATGTTAATACTTTTGTATCAAACTGTAACAAAAAACCTAAAGGGAACATAGGTTACATTTTGATGTTGGAGAAAAATAAATAAATAGGCTAACTGAAGTAATAAGATGAAAATATATTCAAATGTTATTATTTCTCTCTCTCAGATTGTTTTCAGATTTCAGACTCAACCAAAGAAAAAGCATTAAATATAAATCTCACTCTCTCACTTGCTTCATATTAGCGGTCGGCAGCACGTCAGAAACATTCCCTTCATATCATTGATACTAAAATTAATATAGCAAAACTCTTGCTCAATTCATATCCAATTAAAATTTGATTGTATGAAATGCAAGTGCATGCATTACGTGACCAAAACTTCATTGATTCTAGCGTGTCTCACATGCACATTTGCGCTTACTGTATTACATCTGAATGTGCGTTGATCAGATGTAAATAAAAGGTCAAATCAAATCTGAATTTATGAATGATGCACTCACCTGTCGATCTCTTCATTGTTTGAAAAGATCAGGATGAGCAAGCGACAAATGCTTAAAAAGATTTGATGTGTTCCTGTGGCATCATGATTTAGGCCTATAGCAACGCTTGCATACAGGTGCAGTAAGGTCAGTTCCTTCACCTTTGTCATCTGTTTTTTTTATCCAAAGTAATGCCATATTTCACTTCTACTGTTCTCTTTATTTATTAATTTTGGGTGCGCTGAGTTTCATCTGTTTGATCCATTGCGTTGTTCTGTTGTCACATTTACCGGTTGCGCAGCAATTTGGGAAGCACTGCCACCTACAGGTGCATTTTGCAACAGCAGCGTATGAAATACCGAATCGAGCAAAATTATGATATCGTACCGTTTGAAATATAATATATACCGGTATTTTTCCAGTATCGGTATACCGCACATCCCTACCTCAGACTGGGCCGAAGGTTTACCTTTCAACAAGACAATGACCCTAAGCACACAGCTAAAATAACGAAGGAGTGGCTTTACAACAACTCTGTGACTGTTCTTGAATGGCCCAGCCAGAGCCCTGACTTAAACCCAATTGAGCATCTCCGGAGAGACCTAAAAATGGCTGTCCACCAACGTTTACCATCCAACCTGACAGAACTGGAGAGGATCTGCAAGGAAGAATGGCAGAGGATCCCCAAATCCTGGTGTGAAAAACTTGTTGCATCTTTCCCAAAAAGACTCATGGCTGTATTAGATCAAAAGGATCCTTCTCCTAAATACTGAGCAAAGTGTCTGAATACTTAGGACCATGTGATATTTCAGTTTTTCTTTTTTAATAAATCTGCAAAAATGTCAACAATTCTGTGTTTTTCTGTCAATATGGGGTGCTGTGTGTACATTAATGAGGAAAAAAATTAACTTAAATGATTTTAGCAAATGGCTGCAATATAACAGAGTGAAAAATTGAAGGGGGTCTGAATACTTTCCGTACCCACTGTACGTACATACATATATATACACACACTCATAGTAAAAAGCAATTAGTTCAATTTACTTTAAAAAAAAAATGAGGAAACCCGTTACCTTGAAATTATTAAGTAAAGGAAATTCATACATAATTAAAATAAAAAAATTAAGTGAACTTGACAATTCTGAGTTACATTAACATATTTGTATATTTGTATGTATATATATATATATATAGCACTTCATACAATACAGATTGTGTCCAATCAGCTTTACATTGCTAAACAGGAAAATAGTGTCAATAATGCAAAAAAAAAAAATCAGTTATGCAGTAAAGCAGCTCTAAAAAGATAACAAAAGTAAGCAGTCAATATTTCAGTTAAAGTCAGTTCATCGTTGATTCAGTGATGTCATCATCATTCAAGCTATGTTCAATTCTCTTCAAATAGTGTCTCAGTAAACAAGTCGTTAATATTCCCAAAAATGAAGTGTCCTCAAATAAGCAAGCCAAAGGTGACAGAAATGGTGAAAAACCCTTGGTAGAAAGCAGGCTCAGTCGGGGGGCCAGTTCTCCTCTAGCCAGACAAACCAACGTGGTGTTTGTCATCGTGGGCTTTGCTGAGGTTTTGTGCCAATGGCCGTATAGTTTATGAGGCCTTCACTGGGGATCTGTCTTTGGTGCTCATCTAGTTGAGATATATATATATATATATATATATTAGGGCCGGGACTTTAACGCGTTAATTTAGATTAATTAATTACACAAAAATAACGCGTTAAATTTTTTTAACGCATTTTAATCGCACTTATTTTTGCACCGCGGAACGTTTCTCACTGGATGAGTTTCGGCGGACCGATTATACTGGAGCACCAACTAGCGTTCAGAATTCCAAGAACGGAAAGAACGGACTTGCGTTCTCGTGGAGACCGGTCTTGCCAAGCTTCCTTGGAAGCATAGACTAGATGTCACCTCTGACGCTGCTGTCCATAGGAACGATGCGTCAGCGCGGCCGCCATCTTGGGTCGGGAGAAGCCGCGTCTACTCTGCATTAGTTAACATTGGCAGAGAACTATCAACGATTCAAATCACCTTAATTTGCTTGATTTTCAACCGATTTTCAAGCCGTTTGGTTTATTATAAATGTTATATATAAATTGGTTTATTATAAATGTCAGACATATATTTATGATAGAACATAGATTAATTATTTTACTTATATGATATAAGTAAAATAATTAATCTATGTTCTATCATAAATATGTGATATATCATATACAATACAATACTTAGACACACCTACATAACTAATTAATTTGTTCTACAATGCACAAAACAATTACAAGGATGCTGATCGTGATATGAAAAAAACATGAATAATATAAAGTATATATAAAATATAAATAAATAATAGAGCAAAATTTAAATTAATAAAGGCACGAGTTAAACAAACAAAGCGGGAAAAAAACAATTATGGACTTCCTGACCAACAGACCTCAGAATGTTAGGATGGGGAACCTAACATCTGCATCTAGGCAGAAATTAAATCATCATAAATCGTCCAAATCTCAAATGATTTTTCTTAGTTTTTTGGTTTGTTACAACTGACAGACATGTATTTATGATCGAGTCCAGAGAAAATTGAAGCGTTTGATATTAATCTACTTCAAAACTAGGTGTAAGTTTATTATTCTTCCACTTCAGTGAACTTAAAATTAACTATTACTTACCTTAGCCTAATCTACTGTACACAAAATGGCTACAATGGTGTGATATCCATACTTAAAAATTCATGTTAATTAAAACATTTGAATTGTACTGGTTTATTATGTACATCAGCAAGCCGCAATACAATGACCCAGCGTAAAATGGTTATATAACACAAAAACAAACACAACGTGCGTACGTAGTGTGAAAACATCTTCCAGTATTTACAACAGCTTATTAAATGATTAGGCTACAGTATAAAACAGGTTAACCATTCTTTGAAAACATCCAGTTCATGAAAATATCTACTACAGCACAAAAGTCCGGCTTGATCTGAATGCCGAGAAACTTTGGCGCTTCCTTCAGATCCCCGACCCAAGATGGCGGCGATGTTGACGTATGCTTAGAGGCCCAAGGCGACATCTAGTCAGTATATATATCTATGCCTTGGAAGAACGAACTCGGAAGGACGCGAGAACACAGAACGCACACTTATGAGAACTGAGATGTACTGCGTTCTTGCTTAACTGACGCATAGTCTCAGCATAAGCAGCGACCAATGAACAATAAATATTACAAAATGTCATAACTTATTAAAACATTTCATACTATTATAGATATTACTTTCATATAATTGTATTGTTTTATTTTAGAGCGTTATATGTTTTACTGTTAAGATTCATTTTAATATGCCAATAAAAATGCAGACTTTCTCCGGGTCTTATAACTTTATTAAAATTAACTAAAACAAAACGATAAATATTTACTTTCAACTTGAAGAGCCGTTAAGTATTTGTGAGAGCGACTTTAAAGCTTACAGGCTTCTGTACACCGGCCACCCACAGCGTTTTCTGGGATTTCTAAAGGCTGATTCTCTCAAGTCTGCACTCGATGCATCCTCAGTTTCAAGAACATATTCTTGAAACTGCTTTCATGCATCCTCTGTACTTGCGTTCTTGAGAATCGGAACTGAACTTTGACGGTTAATGATGACGTAGAACGAGAACACAAGGACGCAAGATCGCTGAAGAACGCATATTGAGAAACAGCCAAAAACAAACCACAGTGAACATGGACAAAGAAGCTGATGAGACCGCTTTGGTTGGCCCTGTGGATGGGAAATTTAAAAATCCATATAAAAAAACGTACTTCTCACTGTTCTCAGGTCAAATATTTATATGCGATTAAAATGCGATTAATTTCGATTAATTAATTACAAAGCCTCTAATTAATTAGATTAATTTTTTTAATCGAGTCCTGGCCCTAATATATATATATATATATATATATATATATATATATATATATATATATATATATATATATATATATATATATATATATATATATATATATATATATATAAAACACTAAAATAACACTGAAATGAAAATGTCTACAGATTACATTAATTAAATTAATTGTTAGTTTTCATCCAAATGTTCAAGGAAATACACCATATGTTGAATGTACGTTAACATTATGAGAAATCTAATCTAATCTATTATCTAATCTCTATCTAATTTTCTATGGAGTTTTTCAGCCCTGACGCGCTGCTCTAGCAGCCAATCACATGAGTTTCAAAAGACATGAAGGAGATTAAATGACAAGTGATGAATTATTGCTTTAATATGGACTTTAAAAAGAAATATACATTGCTGACGTGTGTGGTGTGAAGCAGGCCTAAAATAAATGGTTGATTAAACCTGGAAGAGAAGGAGAGAGAGTAATACATCAAAAAGAAAACTATTCTGGCATGTGCAGAGAGAGCATCCAACATTAAAACAAAATTAGATCTGCTCGCTACACGAATAACACACCAACAAACACATCTAAACAGGTCTTTAGCACACTCGCAGCACTGTGTTATGCACAAGCAAACTTATCACAATGAATCAGGGGGAAATAAACGAGTGCGACACATTGAAGTTATCTGGGAGAAGTTTAATTATCTTACACTGGCTGTCAGCAGTGAGACGGATGCATGCAGACTGATAAGCACAAGCACAGTGGACTCTTTATCTCTCACTCTCTCTCTCCTGACAGTGCAGTCAGTGTGTTTGTGTATGTGTGTGCGGCCTCAAGAGATGTAAACATAAAGACTACATCTGTTATGTCCCAGGCCCACTGAGTCGCCACAGGGGCCCGAAAGAGCCAACTACCCCATCTCAAAAACACACACGTTCTCACATACATCACAGACATCCTCACACCTCTGCAGACACAAAGCCTGCATATAGATGGACAAGAAAGTGTTTCTTACTCAAATGTGTTTTGAGGGCAGAAACTACCGGTTAAAAATCAGAGAGGAAGCAGGTGATAGGCAGGATATTTAATATTACAATGTAACAAATAAATTGCATGGTTGCATTAAATTGATCAAAAGTGACAGTAAGACATTTGTAATGCTACAACTGTTTTAGATTTTAAAATGCTGTTTTTTTTTACTTCACATTCAAAGAATTCATATACATGCATCACAATAATAAAAAACATTAAGCAGTATTAAGCAACTGAATTCAAAATTAATAATAATGTTTTTAAAACAGCAAATTAGAATGATTTCTGAAAGATCATGTGACACTGGCGTAATAGCTGTTGAAATTTAGCTTTATAAATTAAAATATAAAAAATATATATATATATAATTTAAAATTGTAATAATAATTATTCACGTTTTACATCAGATAAAGACAGGCAGGATTTATCTAGATATTGACTAATTAAGATGCAAATGATTTGGTCACATGACTTGAATAGTCCTGTTATCATCTAAAAAAGAAGCTATAGTTATTGTTAAATGAAAAAAAAAAAACAATAATCTATTATCTAATCATAAAGAGTATCATAACTGCTGAAATAAAACTAAATGCATTTTCATGACTCCAAAATTAATTAAATTAAATAAAAAACACTGCATTTTAATATTTAAACATTTACAATTAACAATATCAAATTTAAATTATAAATTAAAGTAATATAAAAAAATTTAATTAACATTATTAAAACTGTAATACATTTTAATAGTAATACTAACACTTAGTATTAATTAAATGCAGTTTCATATTATAAAACTTGAAACTCGCCTGACATAAAAAAGCTACTAAAGAGCAAAACAAAAGAGATATTTGGCATTAGAAATGTAATGCCATTAGAAATTTTTAAATAATACAATTTAGTCCTAAAAAACTTAAATTAGAGTAAAACTAAAACCGTAAAACCATTTTGCATAAAATGTAATCCTAGAATTTACATAAAAACAGATGGAACCCCAATGAAAATAAGGGAAATCTGCTCATAACGAATCAACCGAATCATTTACAAATCTGCATATGAAGATAAAACAGGAGAAAGCATTTTAATTAAATAAAAACATTACACACTTCATTTTCAAAGACTAATGTTAGAGGGCTCTTGCACCCAACATGCACACACTCTTTTACCGCACAACCTAGTTTGTAAGGGCTAGAAGAGGGCTGATAATTTTGTTGTCGGCTCTAATGTGATCAAAGAGAAAGCAGCTGTAAAGTAATTGAAGGAATTAATAAAAGGAGAAGTGAAAGGCTGTCTGAAATTAAACTCTGTTTCTGTCACAACATGGAATACAAATTCACTTACAGAGCTTGTAATGAAGCTGACGAAATATGAAACCACCTCTGAAGCATTGACAACCTTGAAAGGAACTGTTCTACACTAAACCTCTTTTGCTTAAGGTTGTCATGTTGTCATTCTCCTAAAATGTAATTTTTAAAAAAGCCTTTTGGCAAGTACTTTTCAAATACGCACCCACTTACTCACATTTCAATCCTTTGAATTTATGCATTACAGTCTATTCCATTCCAGTAACTCACTGCAAAAATAAAAATCTAATTTGAGACCATAGAGGTAGTCGCATGTGCTACAAATTAACAGTTTTATCAAGTTTGTCAAAAAATAGAACCAAACTGAGTGGAGTTTCTCACACTAGTATACACTGGGGCGACAGATCTGAATTCAAAGTGAAAGGGTAGCATGTAAAATAAAGCAGAGAGTGCAAGCAAGAGAAGGTGGTGGTCTGTGGAAAGAAACGATCTGTGAGTCTCAAAAAAGAAAAAAAGATTTAAAAAAAAAAG
The DNA here is from genome assembly GCF_936440315.1 of Barbus barbus. Lineage (NCBI taxonomy): Eukaryota > Metazoa > Chordata > Actinopteri > Cypriniformes > Cyprinidae > Barbus > Barbus barbus. The sequence continues at coordinate 20,520,858 of NC_136717.1, forward strand.
CTGTGACAGAGGAATCTATAATTAGATGGATCCTCGCTTTCTGCCAATTTGCCTTTTCTTTCTTTATTTTTATTTATAACATAAACCCAAACCAGCCAAAAATGCACTGGTGCGCAGAAATACAAATTAAGAAACTGGCAGCGACCAATAGCGTCCCCCTCCTCGGAGCACCGGGAGGAGAGCCAAGGATGGTGAATAAATGAGAAAGACTTTCAGAAATTACTGCCTGTATTCATCTAGTGAATGATTCACAATCGCTAAATGTCAGAGATGAGGGTGTTAACAAATATGCATTTAAAATATGCCCAAATTATGCGAAAGGCCCTGTATTACACCTAATACGGACTGGTGCTCAATAGTGGACAGCTGCCAAGTCCATTTGGCTCTACACAACTAATGTGAAGGAAAAAACAAGGTTTCAGAATTACTTTTAGTGCAATATTTCATGAGTTAAACCGGCAAATTTTAGGAGTAAAGAGTGGTAGCTGCTATGCTGCTTTTCATTAATAAAGGGTCTTAAGGAATAGTTCACACAAATATGAGCATTTGCTGAAAATATATTCTCCTTCAGGCTATCCAAGATGAGTTTGTTTCTTTATCAGAACAGATTTGGAGAAAATTAGCATTACATCACTCACTCATTAATGGATCCTCAGAAGTAAATGGGTGCCGTCGAGAGTTGAAACAGCTGATAAAAACACCACAATAATCCACAAGTAATCCACATGACTCCAGTACATCAGTTAATGTATTGTAAAGTGAATAGCTGTGTGTTTGTTAGAAACAAATCCATCAAGACTTCAAGATGGCTTAAATATGTCCTCTATCCATAATATTGCTTTCGCCAGTGAAAAAGTCACCTCACCTGAATCAGGAGAGAAATATGCACAGATCAAGCACTGTTTACAAGCGAAAATAAGTCCAATGCTGTTCTAAACAAATATATCTTACAGAGGATTAACTTTTTTTTTCGCTGGAGGAAGCGTTATTCTGGATTATGGATTATTTTGACCAGAAACAACGGTATAAAGTTTAAATGCTTTCAGGATGGATCTGTTTCTTACAAACACACAGGTGTTCACTTCACAAGATGTTAATTGATGACCTGGAGTCATGTGGATTACTTGTGGATTATTGTGATGTTTTTACCAGCCGTTTGGACATTCTGACAGCATCAATTCCCTGCAGAGGATCCAATGATGAGCAAGTAAAGTAATCTAATTTCTCCAAATCTGTTCTGATGAACAAAAACTCATCAACATCTTGGATGGACTTTTTTTCATGGATTGGATCGTTCTTTCTTTCATCGATATCTTCCACCATAATGAAAAAATCTAAAATCAATCCTTCATATCCATTTATTTAATTAGGCAGTAATTTAAATTGGAAAAAAATGGAAGCTGGAATAATGTTTCATAAAATGCTTTTACATTTCATGTTGTCAAGTTTCATTCTGTTAATCCAAGGTGTCACTTCATGAAGATTAAACTCCAAGATCTCAATAACATCCTGAAGGTACATGTACCAACAAAGTACAAAGTCCATTTTTATAAAAAAAATTTAAAATTTTAAAAAACATGACAGGACACTGTAAGCCCAACAGTGAAGTTCCTACTTCAGAATTCGGATGCTTCTAGATGCAATAGGAGTTGTCTTAGCACTAAAATGAAATGAAGTGCATTAGTTGTGCAACTGATTATTTATGTATTTTGCCATTCTCGTGCAGCCTCAGTTTTGTCATGAAAAATAGTTTTGTCATGAAAGCAGCTAAATGAGCTGTATTTTCCAACTAAATCTAAAGTGCATAGTCAATACACACAATTACAACTTAATTAGTGCCCATATCAATTAGCTCCTGCCATGAATTTTTAATTGACATTTGACACACTCAGAAAAGTCATGGTTCAAAGAAACTGTCTCTACTGGTAAGAGCAACATTACTATACAGTTCATCTTATAAACACAATCATTCTGACATGAGAAAGAGGAAAGAAAAAAAACATAAAAAGTAGAATCTAAAATAATCTTTGCATATTTAAAAACCCTCAAAAGTTGCCATCCATGCCCAGGTCAGAAGAAAACATGACTCATGCCAGACATAGCGGCTTCTCTTTACATACACTGCCGAGAGCTGGAGGCTTCACAGTCTGAGAGAAGATCAAAGCGTTCTGTGCTGGTCAGAGTTAAGGCTAATGTGGACAGCGCTGGGTGAAAGGGCAGGGCCAGATGCCAAGGAACTGCTCGGTACAGTTAGTGGTAGGTTGCACTGCATCATGGGATGGGTGGGTGAGTGAGGTGCTCATAGCTGGAGAGAGCAGGTCATCCCGTTCTCTGGCCACACACACCTCTATCACTCTACAGAAAATGCTTTTGAAAGAAGTCTCTTATGATCACCAAGATATTTGATCAAAACTACAGTAAAATATAATTCTGTCATGACAACTCTTTTGGGATTGGCATGGTAATGTACGTGACAATGTTAATGTGTTTGGTCTTGGCGGAATAGATCTGCTAATGATGTTGCTGTGTCAGACCAAATACAGAGACGTGTGACTGCCAATGCATCCACAACATCCTGCTGTGAGCATGTAAGAAATACTGCTGCTGCACAAATAACATATGTGAAATAACCCCCATGGCATACATGAATCACCTCGTAGCAGATGTATACAGGTGGAGCTGGGGAAGGTGGAGGCTTTCTTAAGCGCACTGCAACTGCTACAGCAAGCACTAGCCAAGTATTTGAATGTTGAGCAGCGTGCTCATTGGCTGCTGATACAAAAACAACCAATCAGCTGTGCCATGTGATGATGTCATTATGTCAGACTGAGTTTGACCTACCGGACTGTGGACTAGAGTTCCATGCCGGAACTTAGGATTTATTACTTTTACTTTACTTTTACTTTTGTCATTTAGCAGACGCTTTTGTCCAAAGCGACTTACAAATAAGAAAAAGTAACTAAAACTAAAAAGTTACAACTCTATAAATACTATCTACCCACATATTTAAGAAAATAAAGAAATTAAATAAAATTGACACATGCATATAACAACAACATTTCAATAATAAACATATCAATGAAAAAAATTAAATAAAAAGCTACTACTATCCCTTGCCGGTGTCCCTGCCCGGTGGAGTCGCACGGTAGAGTCGATGGTCTTTACACTCTTTACTTTTTTACTTAAAATATAAATCTTTTTTTTATATTTATACTGTAAAATATTATTGCAATATTTTACACTGAGTTTCCAGCAGCTATTATTCTTATTATTACCATCAATGTTGAAAACATTTTGGACCATGGAAACATAACATGTAATAAACAGCATATTAATAACCATATGGCAAAACATCTGCAGAATTGCTTCTACATAGCCATGGCCTAGTGGTTAGCATGAATGGTAGTGGTATTTTGAGTCTGCCTCGGTTCATGTCCCGTTCCTACTATAAATGTAAGTATGCAAAAGTACCCTCCAAAAATCTTTTTCTGAAAGACAGATAAATAGACAGATTGGTGTTAAGAGTGAAGCCATGTCCCATTAAATCAAGATGTAGCCTCCCTTACAGAAGTAGTCGTACTGAGCATGTAGCCATAGTAACGGACACAGGCGTACGGGCCTTCGGGACTGGCCGTGGCTGCATCTGTGCCGAAATCATGTTCCTCATTACGAGACAGATCGAATGAGTGCTGATTGTGGAAATGAAAATTCAATACGACTAGAGGATTGAGAGAGGGAATGAATGAAGGAGGGAAAGAGAAAGATGTGCTACACAAATCAGATATTTCTGATTCAGTTGTGATTCTGATTAACGTCAGAGTGTTTGAAATGTATATGAAAGTGCTGTGGATCACGATGCTGAGCTGTTGCAGGATTAATGATATGACCTTTGAAGAGCCAGGCTGTGATTTCCAGTGTATTTACAATCATTAGGGCTTCATGCCCACACTCCCAGAATAGATGGATACAGACTGAAAAAGATTGGAAAGAAAGAAATGACCATATCAAGACGCAAATCCATATCTGTGTCATCCCCTGCTTGCCACATTATTAGTTTCTCATTGCACATAGCCGCTAAGTATGACTGTCACTCCTCTTTTGTTCTCTTTCTGTTCACCCACCAGCAGAATATGGTTCTCTAAATGTGGTTATAAACCAGAGTCTCACCTAAAATCCCTGCTATCATATATTCATGCCTGTTTAACTCAATGCTGACAGTGTTTGTTCCCACAAACACCCTTAAGATGTAAATCCAAAGTATTATTATAATGAATCAAACACGGTTCTTCTCACAAATAGTTTGATTATACATCAGAGTGCTTGCAATCATATATTCATGCTTGTTTAATTCATTGCTAACAGCGTTTGTTCCCACAATCACACTTACTGTAATGTAAGTCCACAGTAATATTACAATGAATCAAATACAGTTCTGTTCACACACAGTTCGGTTATAAACCAGAGTGACACCTGAAATATTTGCTATCATACATTTATGCCTGTTTAACTCAGTGTTGACAGTGTTTGTTCCTACAAACATCCTTAATATGTAAATCCACAGAAAAATTATGATGAATCAAGTATGGTCCTGATTGCATAGAGTTTGGTAATAAAACAGTGTGACACCCAAAATCCCTGCTAGCATATATTAATGCCTATTTAACTCAATGCTGACAGCGTTTGTTCCCAAAAACGTCTTTAAAATGTAAATCCACAGAAATATTATGATGAATCAAGTATGGTTCTGATTGCACACAGTTTGGTAATAAAACAGAGTGACACCCAAAATCCCTGCTAGCATATATTAATGCCTATTTAACTCAATGCTGACAGCGTTTGGTCCCACAAACATCTTTAAAATGTAAATCCACAGAAATATTATGATGAATCAAATATGGTTCTGTTCACACACAGTTCCGTTATGAACCAGAGTGACACCCAAAATCCCTGCTAGCTTACATTCATGCCTAACTGAATGCTGACAGTGTTCATTCCCACAAACACCCTTAATATGTAAACCCACAATAATATTATAATTAATCATATACAGTTCTGTTCACACACAGTTAGGTTATAAACCAGAGTGACACCCAAAACTCAACGCTGACAATTTGTTCCCTTACACACGTAATATCCAGTTTGGTTGTTAAATGCCCCTGATGCCCCTGTTCTAGACACTGTGGTGTGATACTTTGACAGTTTTGCTAATTAGGTCACTCATAACGGCCTTCGTCTCTCATTGTTAATTATGGCTTTATTCTCCTGAGTCAGTTAAAAGCCCAACACTGTTCTGCTGTGTTGTCTTGTACCAGACAGAGCCGCAGGCTGCTTCCTGGTCAACTGATATAATTTAGTACAACCTAAACATCGCCTTTGTTGAGTAAAGGAAAAACACTTTCCATGTCTTTTGTTGACATCAATGTGTTCAATAACTTTTATAGACCATGTGTTTTTCATTATACGTATGCAGCTCGTTATACCATAAATAAATTATTTGAAATTATCTTTACAAAAATATTATTATTATTTATTATTATTATTAGCATCGTATGCAGATGCAATTTTTTATACCTTATATAAACCAAATTATACCTTACATAAACCAATTGATAATTAGAATTTATAAATCTAATTTTATTAATAATTCTAATTATCAAAGTCAAAGTCAAAATCGTGACGTATTGTCAAGTATGGTGACCCATACTCGAAATTGGTGCTCTGCGTTTAACCCATCCAAGTGCACACACACAGCAGTGAGTAGTGAACAAATGCACACACACACACACACACACACACACACACACACCAGCAGTGGGCAGCCATGCTGCGGCGCCCGGGGAGCAGTTGGGGGTTCGGTGCCTTGCTCAAGGGCACCTCAGTCGTGGTATTGAGGGTGGAGAGAGCGCTGTACATTCACTCCCCCCACCTACAATCCCTGCCGGCCCGAGACTCGAACCCGCAACCTTTCGATTACGAGTCCGACTCTCTAACCATTAGGCCACGACTTCCCCCTATCAATTAGACTTCATGATTCTGTCATCTCAATCTTGTCTTAATACACTAATGATCTAACAATAAATTATACCTTTAAAATTTATAATTAGATCATTAGAAATGATCATTAGAATTTACAGATTATACATGGATGGATGTTCTTGTTTATTATAGTTTGGCAAACTCCATGTGGTGATGTCTAATATTCCTCACATTAATATTTTCACAGTGTGTGTCTGTTTTTGAGGTGCAGGAGACAGAGACCAGCTCATCTTGTATTTGAGGCTGCAACAATGGCCTGTACTGCACAAAAATATTGTTTTATATTTTAACAATGAAGTTATCGATTCACTCGTCATTGACGGAATGCTGCAGTAAAACACGTCTGCCGATCGCCAAAGTATGCGTTCCTTTGAGAAAAGAAGAACACGAAAGACTGAAACAAGCTTTGTGGCTTGTTTAATTACATTCAAACACAAATACTGCAACTTTCCTTTTCACCGATTCCTTTGGACCTGGCCTTCACAACCAAAGACAAGAAGCTATTCATCTCTCAGGGGTCCAGCAATGGCTCTGAGCTAATTTAAGAAAAATTGATTATGTGCTACAAACAAAACCCACAGCAGCTGCATTTATGTAAGGTCAATAAAGCCCAAGTACTACGAAATTTCAGGTTATATAGAGCATAATCAAAGCACAGCTGTCGCTCACGAAGGCCTCTGTTGAAGTACGACCAGAGATTAAAAGAATCACTATCTCTTTATATTATACACAAAAGATGTCTCTGAAAATTCCCTTCAACCCCTTTCATAGCTCATCGCTATTCTACATGCTACATATTCAGTTCAAATCTCAGTTATGACGTCCCTCACCTTCAAACTTCCTGCCAATAATTATTAACGATTCTCCTACATCTGACAGTCTTTTACACCAACCTTTACACCTCCAACTCACACATATTTCTGTGGGGGGAACGCACCATTTCTCGCCATCTCTTGTGGCCGCTGGACGTCATAAATAGATGTGCGGCTACGGTCTCTGCAGTCCCATTTTGAACCGTGACAAGCCCACGTTTCACCAGCCAGACGAAATTGCTTTTGCTCCTATACTTCTGTCAACTGTTCTGTGGTAAATACTGATACTTTACGAAAGAAAAAGACAGAGAGGGAAAAAAATAAAGAGAGCTATTGCTTTGTTCATTTCTTGCAAAAGAAAATGTTTTTTTTCTCGTTTCACTGTTATATTTTGAAAAGCTGAGCGAAAACAAGACCTTCGGTAGACTGCGCATTAGGGGTGGGCGATATGGGAAAAATATCATATCACGATTTTTTATAGAAATATCACGATTCACGATTTTTATCACGATTCTTTGTTAGTTTTACTATTTTGGTTTTACAAGTTGTCTGAGCATTACAGCCAAACTAGAAAGACAAAGATGCATGGCAGATATTTAGGCCAAAGTGGGCGAAGATAAAAAATCTTTGTCATTATTTTATTTTTCTTATTAAAAAATAAGAACAAAGATGCACATTACAAATACACATAATATACAAATAAAACAAACAGTGCTTTATTTTCAGGTACAATAGGTGTATTTAGCAGAGCATTCAATGAAATTGAATGAACAAATATAAAAATAAAACACTAGATAGACTGATTCCTAAAGCAACTGTATTAAAGTTTTTCAGTCAAGAATAGTGAGTGATTTTTCTCTTTTGCGTTTTGTTGTTTTGTTAACGTTAAATGAATAGTTCCCCCACAAATTAATATTCTGTCATCTGTCTGTCAATTCTGTCATAATGTTGTATTTTTATACCATCATTTACTCAAAAGTTGGTTTTAAACCGGAATGAGTTTCTTTCTTGTGCTGAACATTTATAAATGCTATTTTGAAGAAGGTGGAAAACCAAACAGTTGCTGGTCCTCAGTGACTTCCATAGGATGTTTCTTTCCTACTATCAAAGTCAATGTGGACCAGCAACTGTTTGGTTTTCCACTGAGTAAATAATGACAGAAATTAAATTTTAGGGTGAACTATCCCTTTAATGACAGTCGACAGCACGTTTAGTGTCCTGTCCCTTTAAGAGCTGCAAGCATCTAACAGGCACGCATCCGTTTCTCTCTTAACTAAGTTATTTACTTTCATTTTAGAGATAACCAACTCAGTCTGTATGTAAACCTTGTGTGTTTTGACAGTATTAGCGCAAAATATAACTTAGTTGAGTAATCAGGCGCTGTTAGACAGGCGTTTTAGTGCGCGTGCTTCAGGTGTATGCGCTCAGAACAAGCGCAGGTCAGACCAGCGCGCGAATTAAACATTTAACCAGCAAGGCTTGTATGCAAATAATGTACTTTTGCGATCGCGAATAAGTGCAGTGTCCTGTCTGAGTAACTCTACTGCTGTATGTCGTGTTGTACAGTATATAGAGACGGCGGCGCCAGAACTGTATTTGACAATGTGCGCCGTAGCGCGATACTACGATATTTCTTAAAAAGCAGATCGTGGAGACATTTTTATCGTCCACGATCAAAAATCGTCATATCGCACACCCCTACTGCGCATAAAACCTACACTTACAGTACTCACCGAAAGACTCACTGCGGATATTACTGAGTTTTGAGGAGTCTATATTGTGCTCAAAGTCAAGTGTGATTGATTGAATCACTGGGGTTGGGGGGTTTTGTGGTTCCAGATGTTTGGGAAAATCTCAGATCATTGTTTCTGTCCTGACTGATTTGTGGACTCATGAACAAACATTTCATTGAAAAGATCTGACAATTAGTTCTTGAACAAACGATTTAGATTGATTTTGTTAGCTAAGGAAAATACATTTTAGCCTGTTCCTTGTAAAACGAGATAATATCGCTACAGAAGACTTGCAATATATCAAACGAGTCATACGTGATACTTTTATGAGAAAGAGTAAATGACATTTTCCATTTTTGGATGATCTGTTCCTCTAAAGGCAAATGCTCTTTAAATGACAGGTTTGTTGTCCAATAGATTGATTCCATTATTTCCCAGCTCTGGACTAAAGTGGAACTAAACACCTATTTTTCAATGTATTGATCATCATGTCACAAGCAGGGCTACATAAGTGCTTTTATTCTGTGTCATCTCCCGGCCTTTTAACCTTCATCACTAACAGTGGACCTGCTCTTCAGGTCACTGCCTCAAATTATAAGATGCACATTAGGATTCTCCCTCAAATCAATAGAAAGCAAATAGGCTCTGTCATTTCTGGATATATTCACGTCAATTAATCTCTTTCACTCTCTCCCTGTCCCACTCTTTGTTAAAGGAATAGTTCATCCAGAAATTAAAATAGTGTCATCAAACCTTCATGCTGCCACAAACCTGTATGATTTTTCTTGTTCCCTATCAAACAAAAAGTCAGTCAGTTGAGGAAAAAGAGTGATAACATTTTTTTATTATTTTTCTATGCTTTTATTTAGTTAACATTAACGAAAATAATACTGGCAGCTTGAAATGTATGTAAAGGATAACATTTTTATAATAAAACTTTTTATTCACAGCTGTTCGAATTGAGTTTGAATACACGTGTGTGTGAACATACTATGTATACGTTATTGTTACAGGTTACAATCATGCTATAACTTGCAATCTTACGGCAATGACACAGATGTCCTTGACATGTGAAAATCTTTTGGGAAGACTGTTTTGAAGTTTACAATGTTGCCTGTGATTGTTTATGCTCCCCAACTGCATGAATACAATGAAGAATGCAGACAATAGATCACGAGAGAAAGCCAAATGCATGACACAGCGCAAACAATGAGCTCCCTGCCACATTCACCTTGACAAATACAAAAGGATTCGCACGTTGTCTTGAATCAAATAACCATTTTCAGGGGGCTGGCATGCTGAACTGATATGCTGATGAAACAGCGACCAAACAGCATGTGTATTTTCCCATAATGCACCGGGGCATAAAAGAGCCCCTTTCTCCCTGACTATTCATTGACAGGCAAAATGCATGAAGAATTGTGAATAACAGTCCTCAGACTGTAGTGAATGTATTTATGTGAGACTAACTCAACACGTCCACTGGGGCAGAAGAAACTAGCTCAATACCACCCAAAAAAAGTCTGTGGCTCTGGTGTGCCTGTCAAATATACAGTGTGTATGTGGTTTCCAAAATCTCTGAATTCCTTGACAACTTCTGATAACCTAACAATGGTGGAAAAGATGCAAATTCAAATAAAAAATAAATAAATAAAATAATTTAAATTAAATAAAAATAACAAAAACAAACATTAAAATACTAAAATCTAACTAAAAATAATAAAATGGCCAAAAATGAACTATGAAAATATATTGAAGTTTCACAAAAAAAAAGACTAAAAGACTAAAATTAACCCTGCAAAATGTATAAAAATGCATATAAATGGAAAAAATGTCAAAGTGGCATTTAGGCACTGCATTTCACCAGTGTCGACCTCTACCTTTAAAAATAAATACATTTTAAACACCTGCTCAGCTGAGCACCACTGTATACGATAAAGTGAAATCCTTGACGGTTTGGTAAGAACATCTTGCAGAACTCTCAAGCTCCTTCCTCTAGACAGCCTTTGTGAGAGCTTCTCGTAATCTGTCATTTTATCTCCAAACCCTCCTGCAAACAGCTTCAAGCTTAAAGGTCCATCTCAAGTGCTGCAGCCCAGGGCGGGCTCATTGTCTGGGGCCGTGAACGAGTCACAGATCCCTTCTCATCTCTTTCTCGGTAAAACAACAGAAGTGAGAGCTTTACAGAGATCTCATACTGACACAGACCTCAGTGCTCATGGTAGCTGCTATCCACACATTTAAAGCCCTGCGCTGCAAATAACAATGCGGATATGATGGAGTTTTTGTGGAGATGCGGCGGAGGGATCGATTTTCTGGTACACGACAGGAAAAGGTCAGGTCAGATGGTGGTTTAAAGGAAGAATGAACAGAGATCTGACCTTGCTGCATTTTCAAAGCTCTCTTGCAGTTGCCAACATACAAATAACTACAAAATGAATGCGTACATGTTCTGTAATTGTAGTTTTCTTTTAATTTATTTATTTTAAGTTGTACATAAAACAATGTTTGGAGCAAAACTATGTTTTTACAAGAAAAAACAAACAGTCTATTTCATGTAGGTTTTCATGTTGAATTCTTATTGATACTTGCCATTTCTTAGTCATTTTTATATCACTGTTTAAATGATGATTATATAGTTATTTTTATTTTATTTATTGTTTAAGTTTGAAAGTCTGGCTCTAACATTATATAACAAATATATAACAAAAATAGTATAATAAAATCCATACATAAGTCAAAGTGGCTCAAAGCTGAAGAAACACGTTTTACAGGAAAACAATATGTTTGTTTGTTTGTTTGTGTTCAAGTTTTAAAGTCTTTCTGTTATGTAGATGTTAATGTTATTTTTCCTAAAAAAAAAACAAACAAAAAAAACAAAAACATATCTATTCCATTTTATTTTTATAGTTTAAGCTTGAAAGTCTGGCTCCGGAACAATAACATTGTATAACAATTATATAACAATAACAAATAATATTATTAAATCCATACATAAGTCAAAGTGGCCCAAAGTTGAAGAAACAAATATGTTTTACAAGAAAATATACTATACAAAAAACTATTGGCAAAAAAATATATATATGGTTATTTATTTATTTGTCTTATATAGTTTGAGTTTTAAAGTCTTTTTTAATGTTATTTAGATGTTAATTTTATTTTTCCTACTGTTATTTATTTATTTTATTTTGAAGTCTGGCTCTGGAACAATAACATTATATAACAATAATATAACAATAAAAATAATATAATAAAATCCATGCATAAGTCAAAGTGCCCCAAAGTTGAAGAAACAAAAATATGTTTTAAAAGAAAATAATACTGTTATCACTAGTTTGTTTATTTGCTTATTTTACTTATAGTTTAAGTTTTAAAGTCTGGCATTGGAACAATAATATTAACAATTATATAACAATAAAAAGTGTGTAATAAAATCCACACATAAAAGTCCCAAAGTGGCTCAAAGTTGAAGAAACACACATTTTTAAGTGTGGTTGAAAATAAAAAGATATGCATAAAAATATGTCTTGTCAGCATGTCAAGGTTAAACCTTACACTCTAAGGCCCGGTTTCACAGACGGGGCTTAGACTAAGCCAGGATTAGGCCATAGTTCAATTAGGACATTTAAGTAATTTTTATAAACGTACTTAGAAAAAAAACATTACTGGTGTGCATCTTGAGACAAAACAAAGGCACTGATATATTTTAAGGTCAGTCAGTGTAAGTTTCTTTAAGTTGAAACAGACTTACATTTTAGTCTAGGATTAGGTTTAAGCCTTGTCTGTGAAACTGGGGGCATATGTTTTTATCCTGTCCCGTCCTTTTTTGTGTCCTCTTCTCCATCCTCTCGTCCCTCCCCTGCTGTATCCCAATTATAATTTCACAGATCTTTTAACTCCTCCAATCCTGACTGTGGTGTATCCCATGATGCATCACACCTCAGTCGGGTGGTTCGGCGGCTAGCCAGACAGCGTCAGCTTTAGCTGATTAGGAAATATGGCTTAATTATTAGGCTTGTAATAATGCAATAATAAATACTGAGAGCAAGAGGACATGACAAAAGAGGCGCATTTTATTCCTTTGCCTGTTTATATTATTATCTCATACATCAGCTCCTCATGCGCAGGACTGAGTAATGAACGGTCACGCTAAATACACCATTTATCAGCCCCAAATGGCCACAGTGTAAGCAAGCAGAGTTCACAGAAACAATTGGGAGTTAATCTTAGTTTAGATCGAGCACTCGAGGTTTGGAGGGTTAGCATAGCCCCATTAGCTCCTGTTGGATGATGCCACAACTACACGAAAAAAAGCATCTTTCTCCAGTGAAGTGTTTGAGACCTTCAGTGTCTTCAAGACATCCTTTCCTGTGGCTCTAGAGATATTAGTCACAGCATTTATGGCTCAAGTGTTTCTTTCAAAAAATTATGCAGAACGAAGTGCAGTGCTAACTGAACAACTGCCACTGAGATAAATGGGACTGCTAGTTTTCTCCAGGTTTAACATGAAGGCAGTTTCTTGAATGCTCTTCATGTTCCAACCATCTGGAGAAATGACTATTACAACACTCAGATATGCCCGTTACCTGCCATCACATTTCAGATTGGCACATTTGACGAGAACGAAGTGTCTCTCAGCCTGACATCGTGTTAACCGCTGCGCTATATTTAGACTTCAGAGACAGCCTCCAATCTGCCGGCGTTAGACTCGGTGCAGGTAAACAATGCTTAATCAAGGCCACAGGTGAAGCATGAAGGAGCTGGCATACCTAAACTACCCGATTAAACTATTAAGCTAATAGCTTTTCGTTTTCATCCAAACAAAGGGTGAGGAGAGAGACAGAACGCCAGGGCGAGAAGGGAAGGGCTTATATATGAGAGAGTGGCGAGGAAGATGATCTTTTGCCCTCTGACGAGAAGCGGCAATCTGCCGTACTGTGGGGAATTTCTCTATCTCTGAAATGAGAAAGCGAATGAGTGGTAAACGCAGCTCCGCTCCTCTCCATCACGCCGGATCAGGCAGACGGTAGAGTCTAATAGGAGAAATCAACAACAGCAGTGCCACCGTAATGAAGAGACGTGTCTTTCATCTGGTCACCTCTGCTGTCAAAAGCTAAAAATAAGCCCAAAATATCACGCTTTGACTACACTTGAACCGTTGGTCAGAGGGCAAAAGGTCAGACACTTCGCAGTTCATCATCTGGGATAAACCAGCGGTGAGGCCAGAAACCTCCAAGTGAGCCTATATGATTCGCTCATTTTACACAGCAGGACTCTGGTTCCCAGCATGCACTTTAGCATGAATAAATCATGCAAATTACCACTTTAATGTTCTAATAGTGTGATGGTGGTGTTGTTTTCCCTGTGAGCTTTGTGTCTTGTGGCGTTAAAGGAGTATTCTGGGTTCAGTATAAGTTGACAGCATTTGTAATATATATTTTCTTTATATATTTTGTAATTTTATTTTATATATTTTCAGAGAATTTAAAATCAGAAATTTGAAATTTATAATTACAAATAAAACAAAAAATAAAATAGAAATAAAATAGAAATGTGTGTGTGTACTTTGTGCAGAAATGTGAACTTTTTTTCTTTAAAAAACTGCAATGTTGATTACCACAATCATTAAAACAAAACAAAACAAAATAAAAAGCTTGCAATTTAATACAAATATTGATTAATTTTTCCAGTTAAAAAGAATAGAATAAAACAAAGCCTGTGTATTAAACTAAAGCTTGTGGATTCAAATTTATGTATTAAGATTTGTAAATCATTTTACTGTTAAGGTTTTAGGCTTAATGCCGTTATATTGTCAGGGCAACAAAATTGGAAAAATTGATATATCTTTACACAGAAAAAGTTAGTAAGTTATTTACTAAGCTATAAACACATTAAAATCATGTTAACACATTGTTTACATCTTGTAACTATTGAAACAGTGAGTATTTGAAGATTTACATATTTTCACCAATATTGTAACCCAGATTGTTGTGGTAATCAATGTCGATGGAGCTTAAACAAGATTCCTTTAACTAAATAGATTGTGTGAAAAGTTTTTCCTTGTATAGTGTATTATGCTGACTCTGAGTGGCCGAGCCGTCAATCTGGGTGTACTGCAGTAGTGTCAGTGACCTTATGTGGCCCATGGGACAAACAAATGTTAGGCAAGGTGGGAAGAGGGTTGGGTTGGTCTGAGGAAAAAGGGTGCGAGGAAACAAAAAAAGGCTGTGCCAAATAGCAGGAGAAATCAATACGGCAGAGGGGACTAGATTTCAATTCATTCTGAAGCAGCACGGATGAATTCTTTCCAATTTCCAGCTAATATTGCCTTTCTGCACGCCTGAACTTTGCCTCGCCATCAACGCACTGTGCAAAGAAAAAAAAAAACTCCGGAAAACTGTCAAAAAAGCTGACAAGTGGAAAAAAGAGGGTGGGCAAATGACGAAGAGAGAAAACTGAAAGAGACAGGTAGCGTCCATCACTCCAAATGTACAAATGTGCCAGATGAAACAAATAAGAAAAGAGGAAGGGAAAAAAAAAACTTTAGTTTTATCCACTTCCCTTGGTGTTATTCACTGGTAGCCAGAGGGGTGAGATAGAATGAACATGAAAAAGGGATTGCAAAACAATTCCCCTCTCTGGGGATGTATGGTACAGTAAAGGCGATGGCCCCTGACAGGACTAATACGGCACCAGGATTGTACAGTGTTTTAAGAGGGAACGAGGTTGAATTTGAAGGATTATCCAATGTCACACCATTATTTTCCACTTCATTTCTGCCTGTGAAAATGACAACAACAAAAAAAAGTGGACCCTTTATTTCTGTCAGACCTCTCAGAACAGGCTGGTGCTTTTCAAATGAATTCAGCACAGCTCATTCGGACTCCCTTCCTGCAGTGACAACACTTCAAAATCACCTACGGGACAGGCATATCTAGATACATTCAAAATCATTCATTGAGTTTGCTGAATGAGTACTGGACTAAATGGTTTTAATAAAACACTGTATAATTAAGCCAGTTTCACCTGACCTGAAAAAATGCACAAAAAATACCCATTTTTATGCAGGTGTTTAAAACAGATCGTCTGTTTTAAAACAGATGGGGGAGTCGGACTTGTAATCCGAAGGTTGCGGGTTCGAGTCTCGGGCCGGCAGGAATTGTAGGTGGGGGGAGTGAATGTTCAGCGCTCTCTCCACCCTCAATACCACGACTGAGGTGCCCTTGAGCAAGGCACCGAACCCCCAACTGCTCCCCGGGCGCCGCAGCATAAAATGGCTGCCCACTGCTCCGGGTGTGTGTTCACGGTGGGTGTGTGTGTTCACTGCTGTGTGTGTGCACGTTGGATGGGTTAAATGCAGAGCACGAATTCCGAGTATGGGTCACCATACTTGGCTGAATGTCACTTCACTTCACTTCACTTAAAAATGCAACAATGATTACATAAGATGCTTAAAAAACAGCATGACTTCATGTAGATTAATTTAAAGAAATTTTCTGTTGTAAACACACTGTTGCAAACAGAAACTGTTAAAGTAATTGATGTTGAACACTGAAGCACTATGCTTTTCTTTCCATTGACTTCCATTTGCAGTAGATGCATACGAATGCTGAAGACATTTATGTTGTATTGTGCTAATTTCGTTGTTGCATCTTGTTCCTGTTTGTTGCGCTAATTTTGTTGTGTTACGGCTCGTTTCCATTTGTTGTGCTAATTTCGTTGTGTTGGGAAATTGGGAACAAGACGCAATACAATGAAATTAGCACAACACAACAGAAACGAGCCGCAACACAATGAAATAAGCACAACATAACATAAACCAGCCGCAACAACAAAATTAGCACAACAAACGGGAACAAGATTAAAGAATGAAATTAGCACAATACAAAATAAGTCGCAACACAACAAAATTAGCACAACAAATGGAAACGAGCCGTAACACAACAAAATTAGCACAACACAACGGAAACGAGCTGAAACACAACGCAATTAGCACAACAAATGGAAACAAGATGCAACAACGAATTTAGCACAATACAACATAAATCGCAACACAATGAAATTAGCGCAACACAACATAAGCCACAGCATAAACTAACCGCAACAAAAAAATTACCACAACACAACGGGAACAAGACGCAATACAATGAAATTAGCACAACACAACGGAAACGAGCTGAAACACAACGCAATTAGCACAACAAATGGAAACAAGATGCAACAACGAATTTAGCACAATACAACATAAATCGCAACACAATGAAATTAGCGCAACACAACATAAGCCACAACAACAAAATTAGCACAACACAATGGGAACAAGACACAATACAATGAAATTAGCACAACAAACGGGAAGACGCAACAACAAAATTATCACAATGCAACATAAACAAGTCGCAACACAACGAAATTAGCACAACACAACATAAACAAGTCGCAACACAACGAAATTAGCACAACACAGCATAAACATGTCGCAACACAACGAAATTAGCACAATACAACATAAGTCGCAACACAACGAAATTAGCACAACACAACATAAACCAGCCGCAACAACAAAATTAGCACAACAAACGGGAACAAGATGCAAGAATGAAATTAGCACAATACAACAAACAAGTCGCAACACAACAAAATTAGCACAACACAGCATAAACTAGCCGCAACAAAAAAATTACCACAACACAACGGGAACAAGACGCAATACAATGAAATTAGCACAACACAACGGAAACAAGCCGAAACACAATGAAATTAGCACAACAAATGGAAACAAGACGCAACAACAAATTTAGCACAATACAACATAAATCGCAACATAACATAAGCCACAACAACAAAATTAGCACAACACAATGGGAACAAGACACAATACAATGAAATTAGCACAACACTACATAAACAAGACGCAATACAACGAAATTGGCACAATACAATGGAAACAAGCCGCAACACAACAAAATTAGTCCTATGTGTTGTGGAAATTTGATTGATTTTGTGTTGTGGAGATTTCGATGTTTTGTGCACTACTGGGCCATCTTACATTATGATCCATTCCAAACATCAAAACCGTTACTTTATACACAAACATTGTACAAACTTTTTAAAGCCAAAAAGAAAATTAGTTTATTATTTGTTCTTAAAGAATTATTATGGGTTGATTATAATTCACTGATGGCACCACATTCTGCTGTCCTGCTCATTTCCTAGTTGTTAAATCACAGTTATTAAATTATTTTGAAACAAATTTTTGCATACATAATTTCTAAGACATCCCTGCGTAAACACACACTAACACCAACTGTCACGTGTCACCATCTTCAAACAAAGACACTATCACGGAAACTAGGAATGACCTTTAAAAGCTGAATGCCATGCTGAACAAGTGAGATGTCGATTTTCTGCTAATTTTGCCATCTGAAGATTGTATAATCAGTGGACATTGTCAATACACATAAAACACATAACTGACAGATGTTTAACGCACCTTATAGTTTAAGAATGCAGTTTGAATGGAGCATTAACTTTAATCATCTGTCCACTGTGAGGAAATGGTGACAGTAGCAAAACCACCGATGCCTCCTCATTCACACACAGACTCAACGGGCATCAGCTGCCCCTCAAATTGTGTCAGTCTTTCCTTACTATTAAAAAAACAGTCATGATGGAAGAGTCTTGGTACAGCGGCTGTGGTTGTTGTTTTCGCTGTTCGTCATATGTTCTCTTTTTTTCCTTCAGGAAATTGTGGAAATAGGGTGAATTACTGAGTTTGCATCTTAAGCGCTTGGTAACGAGCGAGGGGACAGCTGCTGTCACTGAGCTAGCGTGGCAGCTAACTCTGTAAACATCAGCTCTGCTGTTTACCTCATTCCCATAATGCACTACAAAATCAAGTTTTGACAGCTGCTGGAGAAACGGCGCTGTGGGTGGGAGGCCCAAAACATTTGGAGAAGATATTTTCAGATATCAGTTAGCAAGAAATGAAAAGACTTGTGAAGGTTTCGATTTTCGAGAATAAATTTGAGAGGGGTGTTTTCACCCCATTGAGAGATTTGGTACGAATTACCACTCAATATCTTAGACGCTTCTGTGTGCATGAAGAAACTGCTCTTATTGATTTAAATTCTCTACCGGTGCGTCCCAAGACGCTGGCGCTGACAGAAGTTACTGATGATCTCTCCCTTTCATTCTCATTCTCTCTCTCGATACTTAGATCTTCCCTTTCAGCTGTTGAATCACTAACTCTGCTTTCTTTTACCCCCTTCAATGGTAGTTCACTTTTAGATACAAAAACTTTATCTTCACGAGTCCGTTTCGCGCTTTTAACAGCTTTTCAAAGAAAATGTCAGAAATCAATACAGATACTCTTAAATGGCCATCAAAGAACAAACAGTATGGTAGTTACAGCATACAAGCTAACTAGCTTGTACTGACTGAATCTATAATAGAAAGTGAGCTCAACTCTGATTAATTTGGGTGTATTTCAGTTATAATGTTTCTTTTGATTTGCAAGCGTTTCAATTCTGATTCATTTGGCTATATTTTAGTCATGTTCGTTTTGATCTGCAAGTTCGATTTAATCAAATCGGTTCAATTCTGATTCATTTGGGTATCGTTCCATTATAATGTTCCCTTTGATTCTCAAGCGCTAATCAATTAAATTCTGATTCGATTCTGACTCATTTGGGTATATTTCAGTTATAATGATACTTTTGATTTGCAAGCTTTTGGAGTCAATTAAAGTGTTTAGAGTCTGATTAATTTGGATATATTTTAGTCATGTTCGTTTTGATCTGCAATCTCAACCAATTAAATTGGTTCAATTCTGATTTGTTTGTGTATCATTCAGTTTGATTCACAAGCTCTCGGTTCAATTCTAATTCGTTTGGGTGTATTTCAGTTATAATGTTTGTTTTGATTTGCAAGCTCTTGATTCA
The DNA here is from genome assembly GCF_936440315.1 of Barbus barbus. Classification (NCBI taxonomy): domain Eukaryota; kingdom Metazoa; phylum Chordata; class Actinopteri; order Cypriniformes; family Cyprinidae; genus Barbus; species Barbus barbus. The sequence goes on from NC_136717.1 coordinate 20,540,382, forward strand.
ATTAAAGTGTTTCGATTCTGATTAATTTGAATACATTTTAGTCATGTTTGTTTTGATCTGCAAGCTCGATTCAATCAAATTGGTTCAATTTTGATTCAGTTGATAATGTACATTTTGATTCACAAACTCTTGATTCAATTACATTGTTTCAATTCTGATTCGTTTGGGTGTATTTCACTTATAATGTTCATTTAATTTGCAAGCTCTTGATTCAATTAAATTATGGTTTGTTGCTGATTCATTTGAGTACATTTCAGTTATAACATTTGTTTTGATTCACAAGCCCTCGATTCAAAGTATATTTGAGTTATAATGTTTGTTTCAATTAACATTCTTGATTCATTTCAGTTCTGATTCATTTAAATATATTTCAGATATAAGTTTAATTTTGCTAATATATGAAAAACTCTCTCGACAGTTGTAAATTAATCTTTCACACTGGTAACTTGTCTTTACTGTAGCTATTCGCTAAAAGAACCAGCTCATAAGAGTAATCCATTTTGGGAATCGAGTTAACACCTAATCCTCTAACAGGTACATTCTAAAAAGATTCACCTTAAAAACATACAATAACAACCAGTGCCATACACTACATTACTGTGAACAAACTAAACAAATCAATTTCACTGTCGTGCGATACAGCTGACATCAGTATGAGTTTGTGGACAGGGCAGATCTCGGAATTCGAACAGCACTTTCTGACGATTGCGTCATTTTTAGCTCTGAAACAGAGTGCTGACTCAACTATTCCTATTGGTCTGCAAAGATCATGTAACACTGCTGAAATAACACAGACACAAACACCCTGCAAGAAAATTATCATCCGTCAAACCAGTTGCACAATTTACTCTTGACTTTTCCTTCAGTTCACAGACTCCATTCCTCTACGGGTACAGGTCACTTGATGAAACAGAAAATGAAATATGTAATGGACTGAATATGAGTCTGGTCAGCAAAAAACTAATTCTGCATGTGATGTGCAAATCTAAAGCAGAAGCCAGTAAGCACACATACTGTACACCTCCAAAACATCTTGACATAGAAATTACAGATGGAAGCATTTCAAATATTTTTTTTTCCTTTTCCTTCAAAGCAACACATCACACTAGTGAGCACCTTTGAGCATGTTCTGTACATCAGTATTCAGATGGAAAAGCTGTTTGTTTGAAACAGACTCTCCCATCAGAACAGCAGGCGTCTCCCACTCCAACATCCACATCCGCAATCCACCAGCGCTCGCTCCCGTGTGTGCGCACACATGCTGCTTCCTTCATTAAAGACAAATAAGTCTGACATGATCAAGCAGTGTACGACCAGATGTGTGAGAATTTATTTCCTAAACCAGATATATAGGAACAGCTGTATTTAAGAGCTACAGTACATAAAGCTGAAGTGTGTGAATTTAAAAAGTTAAAATACTTTCGGTAAAACAGTTTAATATTCACACACTATTCAATCATCAGGAAAGCACAGAAAAAGGCCACTATGACACTCATCTCTTCTGATGTACGTGATCTCAAAAACTGTTCGTTTCAGATGATCTTTGCAGATGTTTATTTAATCGAGCTGTAATGCAATAATATCCCATTTAATTTATCCTGCAGACTTGCTCCTTCTTGTTTTGTAGAATCAAGATACATTTATATTTCACAGTAGAAATCTCACTGCTAAACACAGAGAAACATAATACTTTAATATATCATTTTAATTATAATGTTATTTAATGTATAATGTCATATTTTTGTAGAGGTTACATTTTATTATATATTGATTGTCATTTATCATCTTCTCGCTCTGGGTGAACGATCCGTGACCCCTGACCGGTTTTTTGTGGCTTGCGTTTTCTAAACAGAGTTCTGATGAAGACCATCATCCACGATCTAATTTTGTGCTAATGAAATTGCATCAATTCCAAACACCTCAGCAGGAATTTAATAATCAGTAGTAACAAGTGAGATTACAGTTTTTGAAGAGCCTGTGATACTAGTCCCGTCTCTCCTCTAATCTCACACATCAGTGCTTCTAGTGATAGTGTCTAATTGAAGCTCTAACACACATCCACTCACTTGGCTAATTAACTAAGACCCCTCACGAGGTGTCCTTCATCTCCAGGCTAGGTTGAGCTGAAGCAAACCGAAATGAAACGCACTCCCCTCGCTGAGCCTGAATTTAACACCCAAAACGGCCCATATTTCACCCTCTTTCTGCCTTACCAATACCAGAGACCCCTGGGGACGTACAATTCTCCCTCAGACAGAGATTGTGATTTTCTCTCCTGCTCTTTTACCAGGAAGGTTCACCTTCTCTTTTAATAAGAGATGTTGTCCTCTGTCCTCTCGCCTCCTGTGAGATTGCATTTCTATCTTTATCCACGTTTCATTAGGTCTATTCGTCTCCAGTGGCGGGGCCGTTCTATGTATATTCACCGGTTATTAGAGAACACTTCTCAGTCGCCACGGTGGTCTAACGGTGGCCAATTACAAACACTGTGCCAGTCTCACATGCTGACCCCTGTTGCATTGTGGGTCCTCCCTGGAGTGTCGTACATCTCGGCCGTTTAGTCGATGTGGATTTCTCACTGCTACACTAAATGCCAATAGTTTGTGTTAAAGCACCTGATTAATGGTGGGGAAAATGGTCAGCGATGTGAAGGGGAAAAAAATGTTGAAGGAACAGTCATTTACTCACAGTCATGGCGGTGGAATGCAAAAGGAGATTTAAAGCACAATATTCAGAAATGAAATGATCTGCAGAGAGAACAAAAAAAACTTCTACATAACCGGTAATATATATATAATATATATATATATATATTATATATGTATATATATGTATCTATATATATATATATATATATATATATATATATATATATATGTATCAATATATATATATATATATATATATGTGTGTATCAATATATATACATATACCGACAGCAGGTTACAACTTCAATACACAACAAAGAAACAAAGGCTAGGACATGGCTACTTATAATAAACCGTGAGGGTCACATGACATGAGCAAACCAATGGGGACAAGACACATAAGTCATGACATACAACCAATCAGAACATAACACACTGAACAAGGGAACCAATAGCCAGGAGACATGAAGGCAAGGGAAGCATGACACAAACAGGAACTGAGACTAAACTTCAAAATAAAAGAAACAAAACCCAAAACAGACCTTACAATATATTCTAAAATGTTTCTCAATTACTTCAAATTAAAAAGATTTTAAATAAATAACTGACATAAAATTATGTAATATAAATATATATATATCACCACAAACGAACCGCTCCAGGGTTCGTTTGAAAGTGTACCGAGACCACCTCTTCAAGGACGTCTCGGTACGCTTGTTTGGTCCGCTTTTGGTGCGCACCCGAGTGCATTTGCTGCTTCTCACCTGCCCAAACGAACCGCACCAAGAGGGAAAACGAACTCTAGTGCGATTCAAACAAACTAAAGGAGGCAGGTGTGAAAGCACCCTTAAAGTCACTTTGGACACAAGCATCTGCCAAAAGTATAAATGTTTAAAACAATAATACATCAAGGGTGTGCTAACTTAATTGAAAGGCTCCAGCTAAATCAGTTTATTTTCCCTTTCCCATTATCTCTGTCTCTTGTCGCTGTCAGAGTGGCATGACCTTGCGGAGGTTAATTTGTTCTACGAGTCACCCTGCGTATCAATCAGGGGCCACATGCGTGTTCCCAATTACAACCCGGCTCTGAAAAACACACATAATGTAACCTATGTGATCTCACACGCCCAGATATCCCGTCACACGTTAAATCACACAAGAACAAACCCACATTAAGATCTGCTTAATCTGTCCCTCCATCTTGCTCTCCTCCACTGCCTGGAAGGAGTGAGATGAGAGCAAACAAGTGGGAAAAGAGAGATGTTTATGATAAGAAGGCAGATCGAAAATAATGATTGCTGATTGATTGCAGTTCTGTGATGTCAGCGGGAGAAGAAATGTCTCATTAAAAATGTAGGAGTGAACGCAAGAAAACATCACGACCTCAGAGCAGAGAAAAAATCATGGATTTTAGAGATATGTGACATTGATATAAAGTTAAACACTTGTAGTAAGATGACACGTCCTGCGATCTAAAATCATTTTAAACAGTGTTTAGCTAATTATGTAGCTGTACTGTTTATAGTAATGAAGAGGTTACATGTAATTTAAATTAATTAAGAAGCTATATATATATATATACAGTGTGTGTATATATATATATATATATATATATATATATTTTTTTTTTTTTTTTTTTTTTTTTTTTTTTCAAATTAAAGAAATATTTAATTTTTGGATTTTTTTTATATTTCATGTAGTCTTTCCATTACTATAAACAGAACAGCTACATAAAAATAATTAACTCTATATAATGTGTATATACACAATGTATATTTTTATAAATATGTTTCCAGTATATAAATTACTGGAACATTTACAAAAAATATTAAAGCAGTATATTAAGTTAAAATCATTAATATCCTTCAGTTCTGTAGGTTATGTCAACTTTGTGCACAATTCATTACTTCTACAACAATATAAATCACATTTACATTAATTCAGATTTTAACATAAATATTTTCCAACAGTTCATTCCAAACCTTGAATTTGGGATTTATATTCAGGTATATATACAGTGCCCTCCAAAAATATTGGAACAGTAAAGACAAAATTCCTCTGTTGGCTGCGGAGTAAAGACATTTACAAATATGATTAAAAGATGAATATGAGACAAAACTACAGAATGTCACATTTTATTATTGGGTGATTCAACACATACATGTTTTACCAGCTAAGAAGTTCAGCCCTTTTAGAGTTTCATCCCTCTATCTGATGTGAGCATAAGTATTGGAACAGTTGCCTCACAGGTCTTTCTAAGTGATCAGCTGTGTCCTGTTGCATTAATTCTTCAGATATTAAAAGCAGGGAATGTGTCGTATCCGTTATATTCATTACTTCTGTATTCTGAATCTTGCATTCAATGATGACACACACAAACCAGGATGAAGGTGAGGGAGCTGACTTTGAGAGAAAAGTAAGCAATTTGGATGCTAAAAGAAAAGAGGAAGTCAATTAGAGCTCTAGCAAAAACAAAGGGCATGGAGAAATCAAGAGTTTGGAAACCACCAGCAACCAACAACTACCTGATCGGCTGAGAAAACAACAGCAGTTGATAACAGACAAATCATAAAAGCTGTGAAAATGAACCCTAAAAGACGTGTCTGTAAAATCAACAACAACTTCCAGAAAGCTGGGGTGATGCTCTGACAATCTACTGTCCTCAGGAGACTTTGATACAGAATTACAGATGCTACACAGCAAGATGCAAACCTCTGACCAGCCCCAAAAATAGAAAGGCAAGATTAGAGTTTGCAAAAAAGAACAAAGGTGAGCCACAAGAGTTTTGGCACTGTGTTTATGGACCGATGAGACAAAGATGAACCTTTATCTAAGTGATGGGAAAGCAAAAATGTGGAGAAAAAAAAAAGGGAACTGCAAGTGATCCCAAGCATACAGCTTCATCTGTAAAGCATGGTGGAGGTGGTGTCCTGGCATGGGCATGCATGGCTGCCTCTGGAACAGGCCCTCTCAACTTTACTGATGACTTAATGTATGATGACAGTAGCAGAATGAATTTGGAAGGGTACAAAACCATCTTGCCTACCAATATTCAAGAAAATGCCACCAGATTCATTGGGAAGTGCTTCATATTGCATCAGGACAATGACCCAAAACACCCTGCCAGTTCAGTCAAGGAGTTTATAAGGGCAAAGAAATGGAAAGTCTTAGATTGCCCAAGTCAATCTCCAGATTTAAATCCGATTGAACATGAATTTGACCAGCTGGAGAGGAGAGTAAAGGCAGAAACTCCCCAAAACAAGCAACAATTGGAATTGGCTGCATTAAAGGCTGGGAAAAGTATTTCAAAGGATGAGACCAAGAGTCTGGTGATGTCTATGTGAATGTGCGCAAGGGATCTGCAACTAAATAATAGCTTTTAATCTTTTATATCTGCCTTATGTTCAACTGTCCCAATACTTATGCTCACATCAATGAGTGGGGTGGACTCTAAAAGTGCTGTTCTTTTTATTTCATAAAACATGTATGTGTTGAAACGGCTAATAATAAAATGTGACATTCTGTAGTTTTGTCTCATATTCATCTTTTAATCATATTTGCAAATGTCTTGACTCCACAGGCAACAGAGCAATTTTGTCTTTACTGTTCCAATACTTTGGAGGGCACTGTATGTGCACACACGTATAGAATGATTGAAGAACACAAATCTTTAGAAGTATCTGAAAAGGACAGTGGGTCCATTACTTTTTGACTTTTTTTCTCTTTTCTTCCTCAATTCCCTCTCTGTAGACAGTCGAAGTGCTTCTCTCTGTCACACACATGCGTGCTTGGCAAGATTCTGTCAGAAATCCCAGCGGTGAACAGGGCAGGGCGCTGGGGAGGGTTTGAAGGTGTAATTAGCATTCGGAGTCTGTTTGCTGTCAGACCGTCTGAATCACTTAAACATGCACAGCACAGACATATACACACACACTTTTTGCATTTAGCACTTACTATAGGACACACTCACCATGCAAATCTCTCCATTCTTACTCAGTACACATCCTAATGTTTACCATACTCTCACATACACACAGAGGCTCAGAGCACAAGCCCTCTGACCAATCCACCAAACATCATCTCTCTAAAGTGACTGACTAAACCACGCATGAACTGCCAGCTGCTGCCCTGCTCCACGCCAACAATACACACACAGGAGACAGCCTGACAACATAGAGGCCATATCACACACATAATAAATACTCTCACCATTACTCACCTACACATTTTTATCATCCCTTCAATAAACTGAGTCATGCACATAATGATAGTTAATGACCGGGGGAAAAATAAATGAGGGTTTGAGGCAAAAACGCCAACAAAAGTGACAAAAGTGCTACAGAAACTTCTGAGAACAAAATTATCCTGTTATGTTCAATGTAACATCATTGTATTTCATTCTAAGTGTATGTAATATATAAAATATGTATTGAGTGCTCTCACAAACATCGGTTCTGAGAGAAAGTGCTGTCTTACTGTATTTAATATTTCCTTCAAATTAGAAAACTTGATCCTCATAAAATGGAAATATATGTGAGGAGGTGCATCGAATTTACAACCAAATGCAAATTAATTGACACAGATCACAAGACAAACATCAAACTGTAGCTATGAACTACTTAAATCATGGATTCTGCCAGATTTACTGAATAGAAACTGCTGTTTGTGTGCTTATGCATGCTTTTCCAAACTTCATGTTGCTTTATAAAAGCCTATGGCCCGGTTTCACAGACAGGGCTTAAACCAGGATTAGGCCATAGTTCAATTAGGACATTTAAGTAATTTTTATAAATCTGCTTAGGAAAAAACATTACTGGTGTGCATCTTGAGACAAACCAAAGGCACTGATATATTTTAAGATCTTTCAGTTGAAACAGCTCAAACTTACATTTTAGTCTAGGACTAGGCTAAGCCTTGTCTGTGAAACCGGGGGTATATTGCAAAAATGAAATAATAAATAGGTTTATAACAAGTTTTCTGCTGCATGCATCCTGTTACAAAACAAGACTCCACATATCGGTGCTGCTTTTGGGATGCAACACCACATTACTCATGTGCACAGTATGAATGCTGTAATGAATGCTGTATGAATGCTGCTAACTTTACAGCTTGATTCTAATAGTGTTTTTTGTTAAAGTAACAATTAATCTATTAAAAATCTATTTAAAAAAAGCAAAAGTTCAACAACAAAAAAACTTAAATGAATATAACAAACAAATAAATTTAATTACTAAAATGACTAAACCTAAAATAAAGCATTACAATTTTTTTTAAATTACAAGAAAACACTTAAACTTAAGTTAAAATGAAAACTGAAAAAATGAATATTCAATATATATATAATATTCATTTTAATGACCCTGATACTGAACCTGATACTTTTTTCTTTTTGCAAAGCACTTCCTATTTTGTATCACGAATCCGGTTTATGAACTTCCGTTCACTCACCACCAGAGGTGGACTCACCACATGGACTCTTGCACTATACTCTACGGTTGCACTTCACCCCGGACTACAGTTCCCATCATCCATTGCACTGATGACACACACACAGCTGAATGTCCTGATTACACAGCTGATTCCCATCACACGCCTTACATAAGCCATGGACTTCCTCAGTCAGATCGCCGAGTATTATTTAGCGCATATCACTCTCCTAGCGATAGCTACTTTACGGAGCCAATCTAGTTTTCCAGTCATAGTTTCTAGTCTAGTCAAGTCTTGTCATAGTTTCTAGTCTAGTCTAGTCTATTTTCACAGTGTACTAAGTTAGAAGGTTTCCTGCATCGTTTATAGCATTAGCTGTAGAAATGCGTTTTCATGCAATGGGCATTAACTGAAATATTCCAAATGAATCTGAATTTAATCTGGAATCAAATTGTGATCTTGTAAATCAAAACAAACACACAATATACTGTACACAGCATGTGGAAAACTTTCAGTTGTCTTTCCATTGCTGCCTCCTATTTTTAATCAGTTTCAGCACTGAACATTTAAATTGAACAAACATCATTATGAATAACAAAATCAAAATGTATATCCTCCACATAATAGTCCAGTTTTTATTCTGTCTCTCTCAGATAATAAACTACCAAGGACACTGTTAGACATTTCTGTAATTTCTACAGTTATTTACTGTATATCACCCACTATAATAATGCAAATTCCCTTTACAGTAAATAACTATAATACCCTTTGCATCATGGGAATTTTCTGTGACGTCAGACTCCACATAAAGAGACTTACTGTACTTTTTAAAATTGCTGTATACTACTGTATATTTGCTGTAATGGCCTCTTTGGCACCATTCTATTGAGGTTGTTTTATTTTCCACATTTCTTACATTTGGACTGACAAGATTTGCCTTACACTGTGTATACAACACCGCAACAACTTGGGACTGACTACGCGCTGTGTGTCGATGCACCTTACGAGAGAATAAGCCCAGTAAGCAAGGTAAAATATATGTACGTTTGTCTGTGTGTTTGTGTCAGATTTTTGCACACCAGTTTAACCTAATAACATTTACTCGTCAACATGGCGGTAACACACTTTACTATGGTAAACTGCTCTGTCGTTTCAAACAACGTTTGTCAGCTTACTGAATTAAGTTGCCAAATTAAAATTATTTTCATTGAGCAGCGCTTATATTATATTGACATTAGGTTAACTAATGTGAAATTTTGTTCAGGTGTTAGTAGTTAATGTTGGCCAATAGTTAACTAGGTTAAACTAGTTTTATGGCTAGCTGCCTTTCTCGTTTTAGAATTAAGTTTGTTATAGTTTTTAATGGAATTTAAGATTTACTGCATTTTTTTGTATTTGTGTTTTAAAGGCAACTGCAATGAAGCATCAAGAAAGACATGAGCAGGCCAGCCACCCTAAGACTGATAATTCATGGTAAGAGAACAACTATGTTTATTTGTTTTTGTTTTTTTTATTATGCAAGTAAAGAATGTGACAATGTTTATATGTACCAAATACAGAACAACTATGGTTTTGAGAGGTTTATTCTATATGGGGTTTGCCTTTTGAAAGTGTCATTTCTAGTTCTTGTTTTTCAGAGAAGACATTTCTGTCTTGGATGGTGAGTGGATGGTGAGCAAAGGTGGTGGCCACGTTTTGGAGAAGCACCTGGGTTTTGCAGATTGCTATGTATTCTTTGGCTGCTTATCTTTTTTCCCCATAATGTTTCTGTTGCCTAAGAAGTCTTTTTGAGGATAAATCCAGAGGATACAACATAATGCACTGCAAAATGTCCTAAGACATGAGAAATGGTGAGGATGCAATGTTCCAGCTAAGAAGACTATATTTTTAAGTGTTATACATGCAATGTTTTAAATAAACTTTTTGCTATTTTGTAATTATTGTGTCTGTTTTAATTGAATGCCAGTAGTACAGATGTAGAGTAAAAATAAAATGTAATCTATATAAATTATAAAATCTAATGAAATCTATATTAAATTGAATGAATTACAGTAGTATACTGATTCATTGGATTTGTACAGTAATTTACTGTAAAACAGTACAGTTTGCAACTGTAAATCAAAGTAACTGTAAAAACCCTTAGAAGTCAAATTGCCCTGTATTCATCTCAAGGTCTGTGTCATACATTTTTCAGAGTTTCAAATAAATGCATTCTGGTAAACTGTGTGTACCTCTCTGATAACAAACTTATTTTCAACTCTTTTTTTTTTTTTTTAAAGATCACATGATGAATGTGGCTCAAGTGGCACTTGACCACACCACCACAATGCCTGTGATACTCCGAAATGCATATCAAAGGATCTGCCACTAGCTACGTGTCAAGATCTCTGTTGCTGCATTGCTGAACATCTTAATACTGGAAGATTAGTTTCAAACGGCTCTTCTGAAAAGAAAGAGATGTAATTTCCCCCAGGCTCATTGACAGGCAGGACGCACTGTATCAGATAATGAAATGTCAGCCCAAATGGGCCGCATGTATGTGAGAAATGATATGAGCCATTCTGCAGTGTGTGTGTGTGTGTGTGTGTGTGTGTGTGTGCATGTTTATGTGGTTTATGAGGACACAAATTTGTATAATGACATGGGTATGACAGAGGTATTACAATATGAAGGTGCTTTATGAGGACACTGCCTATGTCCCCGTAAGTCAAAAGGCTTAAAAAACATACTAAATGGTGTTTTTTTGAAAATCTAAAAATGCACAAAGTCTCCTTTGAGGGCTAAGTTTAGGTGTAGGGCAATAGCACACACAGTTTGTTCAGTATAAAAACCATTACGCCTATGGAGAGTCCCCATAAACCACAAAAACCAACATGTGTGTGTGTGTGTGTGTGTTCAAAGTCAAGAGATTAACATGCAGAATGATATTGTTGACAGTATCTGATATTATAAACACTGTATATGAATGAGAACAACATGGAGATTTAGGCTTCTCTTGTTTTGTGTAAATGACGCCGAGCATCGGCCATATCCCAACTCAATAGAACACAACAAGCTGACCAGCTTTTCAACGGCCTTGATTTCAGAAGTATTTTTCAAATTCATTTTCTCAGGGATTTCAAAAACATCAATGAAGCCTTGAAAAAAAACAGACAGCTTTGACATGGACCACAACACTTGATTTAAAGCAAAATAAAGTACTCAACAATGAGAAAAAAAGACTAAATAGACTGTGTATATAACCTCAATAAGAGAAAGAACTATGAAATACTAAATATAACTCAATAAGAATCAACTGTATAGTATGAAATTAATGACAGCCACTGAAGCAAAGCATAAAATACAATGTAGTATATATCAGCAATTACATTTTTAAAAGTTTTACGTCTTCAAAGCAAACTGATTTGTGGCATCCATTATAGAGCATAGAATTAATAGTATATAAATAGCAATTAATATTATTATGAGGGTGGGTGAAAGGTGTTGCTATGCTGTCGCTACGGTGTTGTGTGATTGGTAGGGTATTCCAGATATTTGCTAGGGCATAGCTAAATTGAATGAATTACATAAATTGCATAAATTAGTAAATTGCATTAATAGCATTATTAAACACACTGCATAAATAGTTAATGCCTCCATAATTGCATAAATTAGTAAATTGCATTAATAAATAATTCATAATAAATAAATAATAATGAGGCTATTGGAGCCACTTTGAAGTTTAATCATCATCTTAGATAAGATGAAAGTGTTGGATGTTGACTCACTTATGTCTGCACATTAAACAGAAATAGGACATATTTCAACATTTTAAAAATATTACATTATTCTCTGATGCATTACGCATTAAATCGAAATTCAATCAAACAAGAAAAAACATGTGAAAGATTGCTTTTGCATTGAGGTGAAGAAGAAAAATAAGATGTTTGTGTCATGAAAACAGAAAGAAGCATTAGTATGCTGCAAGGTGACCAAGCTTCATTACAGCCGATGAAAAACAGGCAGCCGATGGATCAATAGTCTTCTGCTCTATCCAGCGGCAGGGCCTCTGCGGCCCACGGCCAGCCCAAGTTATGAGTGAGATGCTGAAATATCATTATTTCAAATGTCATACCTCCGGCCAACACGTAGACCAACCCCTTCATGGGCGGGAGCCATCATTTTAACGATTTGTTTTTCTTTTCTTTTTTTCGCACTATTGGAAAATTCATCAAAGCTGTTGAGTTCAGGCAAGGTGTAATTTATACAGGTTCACACCATGAGGGGTTTAAATCTGAGCAAGAAAAAGCTGTGTGAGGCGAATGAGCCTACAATGTAATGAGAGATGGCTCTCCACAGCCAGTCATTCATGCTGCGAGTGAGGTGAAAACAGATAATATTTTCAAGCTAAGTGGAAGGGACATAAAACACCTTATATACCTTTTATATATACAGAACAGTATGGAGAAATTGTAACATACATACAATTCAAATGTCCCGCTTAAGTTTCAAGGGTGTTTGGTTTTGGTCTCAGGTGTTTAATATATTTTTTATTTAAAAATAAAATGAATGAAATAAAATATTTACATGTTGATATTTGCATTTAGCATTGTTTTTTTCCTACTGCTACGTGATACCATTGAGTTTTTAAAAATTTATGCATTGACATTTTCCATTAGAATTCCTCTAGAAACATATACAAGTCCTTAAAAAGACATGTGGTTAAGAAACAACAAAAGTCAAATAAGTGCCCCCATCTTCCTGCATGTCAGATTTGTTCATTGTTTGTAACTTAAAAGAAGTGAAAATATCTGCCAGGGCAGTTTGACAAAGTACAAACTTATTGGATATACATTCTCTGAAAACACATCCTCTGAGCAAGAGGAGTTTAAAGACTTTAAAGGAGTTTTGTCTCCTATATCTCAAAAAATTGTGTATATATTTTTAAATGCTGTTAAATAAACAGTGGCATGCCATCAAAAAAATATCCTATTAAGTTCTTGTTTCAGAAATTGATATTTTAACTGGACAAATGAGGAAAACGTAATGTGTGTGTGATAATATATAAAAACTTTTTTAAATAGGATTTTAGGCTGAAAATGCTCACAGGAATGTAAATCACTAAAAATTGTTTTTGTGGAAGAAACCTTGAGTAACAATTGCAACTGACTTGATAGTTAAAATGGTTTGATTAAAAGGAAGAATAATAATAAAGTCTCTCCATGCACTAGAGGAGACTAGTGTTTGCAATTAGCTGGAGTGAAATCCGACTGAGGTTTAGTAAACGAAGGCTCTCGACTCCAGGAGTTGGAGTAATTGGCCTGTCAGTGCTCTCAAGGCCTGTGGCCCTATGAAACGGCCCTCACATGTGCCGGCTCTCCGTAACAAGCTGTGGTCTAAGCGGATGAGCAGTTTCCCCCACCTCCCAAACTTGAGAAGGTGGAGCAGGTGGTGTATGATGGATGGTGTTTGACGCAGTAATGGGTCATGACGCTGGAGGGATTATAAGTATGTCTGATCTTTAGCTCGGTGCTAATTTAGAGCACAGCTTGTAGCCCAGACAGGAAAATGCAAGTCATCTATGTTTAGTATGAAGAGTGTCATAAACACACAGGTGATTCATCTTCTCTAATGATGTTCTTCTTTCCCTTCATTTGTGGACCAGCACCCACTACCTGCAGCGAGCTCTCCAGGTGACTGATTCAATCCAAACTACAGGTGGCTTTTCTAATTATATCTCTATTTCTCACCCCCATCCTTCTGCTTTCTCCCAAGTTCACTGTTCTTTCCTTCTTTCCACCTGCTCCATCTACCCATGAACGTCAGAAACCCCTCTCACTCATTTCTTTTCCAATTCCCTCAGTCTATTATTATGGTTTCCATTTCTCTCTCTATCAGTCTATCGTTTCTGAATTAGAGGTAAATAATCAAAAAAATTTAAATTGTCATTTTCTCACCACGCCTTTCCAAGGTTTTTTTTTTTCCACTGAACACAGGATATTTTTGGCAGAATGCCACAGCTTTTCTTCTTTTAAACAATGAAAGTGAATTATTTATGTACTTCCATCACCAAAGCAGCACAATAAAAGTACCATGAATGCATTTTATTTGATGTCATTCACTATAAACCTGGGGAGACATCCAAAAGGCATCATTTTTTAACCAAAACAAGTGTGAATGAGTCTGGAGAGCCCCATTAGAGGGAAAGATTATTAGTGGTGTCTTTTTTTCACACAAAGCTTTCACTTGACTTCAGAAGACTTGGAATAAAGTTCATAAGTCATATGAACAACTCTTTGTTTATTTATTTTATTTTTTATTAATTTTTTTGGAATTTGGTTGTATACATTTATATTAAGTTAACAATGGACATCTTGCTAATGCTAAATATATCATTTTGTGTTTCCTAGAAGAAAGAAAATATGGGATCAGAATGAAATGAGGATGGGATGATATCTTTCTGAAGTGCTCCTTTAAAGTCAATCTGAAAGAATGAATCAACAAACCGAATGAACAAATGAACAAACGAATGAATTAATGATTGAATGAACCAAATGAATTCATAAACGAATGAACAAAAGAACGAATAGAATGAATGAATCAAATAGAATGAATGAATGAATCAAATGAATTAACCAACAAATTAACTGAACGATTTCAAATTAACCAAAAGAATGAATGAATGAACCAAAGAGAATGAATGAATCTACTAAATGAAATAAAATAAAAAAATGAACCAAAATTAAAAAGATTCAGTCAGCTGAACTGACTGAATGAATGAACGAATGAACCAACAAATTAATTGAATTCATCAAATGAACCAAAAGAATGAATAAAATAACCAAATTAATGAATGAACCAAACAAATAGAATGAATGAACCGAACGACTGAAGCAAATGTAAATGAAATGAATAGTATACAGAATGAATGACTCTGAAATCACCTTCCTTTCCTGCTGACGTAACTCGGCCCTAATTGAATCACCTAAAATAAATCGCCAATCTACATTTTTAAAAATGTAGTAAAACATGTTACAAACGGCAATTCATGTTCAAGACATGTTCCTCTTTCAGTAAAAGATGGTGGCCAAACCTCTCCTGTCCCACACTGCAAACTTGGGTGAGGAACAAGCTGAATTAGACAGTGCTTTATAATGCCGGCTGACGCTGTTCCCTATATATAGTGTGCATGGTCTGAAGTCTGCACAGAAAAGCTGTTCCACATTCACGCTTGCTTCAGATAATTATATTGATTTAATATGTGGACTTTGAACAGCCCTCTAAAGTCATCTGTGTCTAATTCAAGCTTCTGACTTCAGGAGGAGTGAGCAAACAGCGATACGTGGAGAGAAAGAGAGAGCTCTGTCACAGACACACACAAAAAAAAGTATGTGTATAAGGGCAATCAAGTGTGAGCTGCTTATCCAAGTGTGACTAAACAAAAGAAGAGCAAGCATTATAAACCCTTGCGGTAACACTATGGACTGGAATACATCATTGGTTATTCACACAAATGTATACACGATTCAGGTGTATGCACTTGTCAGAAGCAGAAACAACGACACTTATGTACTTGGAAACCTCATCAAAACACTCATGACACAAAGATTTATTCAGAGTAAAGACAAACACTGGCATTGCAAATATGTACTTTTATAATTGACAACAGCCCTAAACATTTTGCAACAATGCTAACACGTCAAGACAACAATGCTGCTAATTTTGTGCCATTTAGAACAACCAACTTGCAACAATCTGCAAATCACATTTTAATCATTTAATCATTCTTCTAGTGCAACTGCAGTAAAATGCAACTTGAAGTCCAAATTTCCAACATGGCAGCACTCCATGAGTTAATGATCAACGTACGCCTGAGGTGAATAAAAAGCAAATACCGAGCCAAAGTCATACTAGACATGAAAATAGTTCAGCTTGTATAACATAATAATTGTTTAGAAAATTACTGGATGCAATGAGACTTT
The DNA here is from genome assembly GCF_936440315.1 of Barbus barbus. Taxonomy (NCBI): domain Eukaryota; kingdom Metazoa; phylum Chordata; class Actinopteri; order Cypriniformes; family Cyprinidae; genus Barbus; species Barbus barbus. Next base: position 20,556,418 of record NC_136717.1, read on the forward strand.
TGTCGATATACTACAAATCTAAGAGATGTCATTATGATGATGTCATGATCATGGTGGCACCAAAGGAAATGTAGAAAGTTAATAACCACTCACTTCACAAATAAAACGCAAAAACCGAGCGGAAGTTCCAACTTTGCACAAAAATAGAACTGATGATGGAATGATAGGAGACTTATAAACTACAAAGCTAACAGTAGACGTGTCAATAAATTGTAAATTAAAAGTTAATAAACACTCACTTTTACCAAATAAAATGCAAAAATTTGTCAAGATTCCTATAAATTACATGAAAACTTCAGTGAATGAATGAATGAATCTACCAAATAATGGATGGATGGACAGACAGACGGACTTGAATGAACGCATTGAACGAAATGAACCAGAATGAATGAATGAACTGTTTTAGCCACTGTTTTATAGTGGAGCTTGTTTTTGGAGGTCTTCTTACATAAGCAGCTGACTATTTTCATTCTATTTATTCATGTAATTTGGCATAACCTGACCAGAATATGCTGAAAGTGAACTTTACACCAATAGTCCAAGTCTGCCTCTGTGAAACTAAACGATGACTCACTCCAGTCAAATTTAGAGCCAATCAGACGCTCACTCTAATGACACTGAGGATGGGCTAGTGGCATTTAGCATCGCTGTGAATTAGCGGCAGTGTGAGTGGAGGTGTCTGAAGGTGAGTGGGATCATCCTCATCAGGGACGAAGTTAAGCACTGTCTCCATGATAAATAAAACACATTCATTATGGCAGCTCCGCTAATGGCCTGAGAGATGAAGGAGTGAGATGGGGCTGAGACGAGCAATGATTACTTTCGGTTACAGGAGCAAGGTCACTGGCCGCCTCCTCTTTCCCTCACTCTCTTTCCTTTGACTTAATGTTTTGTTCTTTGCTACTCACATGAATGAGCATGTTCAAGTGCACAGGGATTTTGTTGATTCTCTCTGAACTGTATTGTAAGCCCTTTAACACCATCCGATATCCCTGTTTTCTTCTTTAATCCCTTATTCCTCCCCTCACTGCTCCTCTTGCCTCCTCCATTGGTCTCCCTTCCTTTCTAAAAAACAAAAAAAAAGACCTGTGGTGGTAATGTGTGGCAGCGGTGAGCAAAAACTCCCTAACATGTTCAGGTCGATGAGGAAGAAGCCTCATGGGAATATACATCGACCCTGGTCTTTTGATATACAGTATAAATGTTTCATTTCATTAAATGACAAAAGAAAATCATATAAAAAATGTCCCGCAAACAGCGACTTTTATATTTATTATAGATTTTATTGTTTTATCCTTGTCCAAGAATTAAATCGCAACAAAAATCTAAAGGACAATTAAAAAAAATAAACCACAATTTAAAAAAGGACAACAGTGTCAGTGAAGATATGATATGAAAATAAAGAAAAATATAATTTGATATTATTGTGTGTCAGTTCCAAGCAACTGTTGCATTAAATATAAATTAAGTATGATTAAATATATAATTTAATTGTGTGTTTTCCAACACATAAAATGCTAGATATGAAATAATCCTCAGAAAGACAGTTTGGTCCACCCATTTAATAATAATAATTATTATTATTATTATCATAACTTGTATATAAATAAAAGTACTTGTAAATTATTATTATCAATGTTGCTGTTATTAAGATATAATAAGATATAATTTGCTGTCCCCTCAAAATAACTCAACACACAGCCATTAATGTCTAAACCGCTGGCCACAAAATTGAGTACACCCCTAAGTGAAAATGTCCAAATTGGGCCCAATTAGCCATTTTCTCTCCCCAGTATGAGACTCGTTAGTGTTACAAGGTCTCAGGTGTGAATGGGGAGCAGGTGTGTTAAATTTGGTGTTATCGCTCTCACTCTCTCACACTGGTCACTGGAAGTTCAACATGGCACCTCATGGCAAAGAACTCTCTGAGGATCTGAAAAAAAGAATTGTTGCTCTGCATAAAGATGGCATAGGCTACAAGAAGATTGCCAAGACCCTGAAACTGAGCAGCAGCACTGTGGCCAAGACCATACAGCGGTTTAACAAGACAGGTTCCACTCAGAACAGGCCTCGCCATGGTCGACCAAAGAAGTTGAGTGCACGTGCTCAGCGTCAGGAAGGAAGCCTCTTCTAAAGATGATGCACAAGAAAGCAAACAGTTTGCTGAAGACAAGCAGACTAAGGACATGTGTTACTGGAACCATGTCCTGTGGTCTGATGAGACCAAGATAAACTTATTTGGTTCAGATGGTGTCAAGCATGTGTGGTGGCAACCAGGTGAGGAGTACAAAGACAAGTGTGTCTAGCCTACAGTCAAGCATGGTTGTGGGAGTGGCATGGTCTGGGGCTGCATGAGTACTGCCGGCACTGGGGAGCTACAATTAATTGAGGGAACCATGAATGCCAACATGTACTGTGACATACTGAAACAGAGACTGGGCTGCAGGGCAGTATTCCAACATGATAACGACCCCAAACACACCTCCAAGACGACCACTGCCTTGCTAAAGAAGCTGAGGGTAACGGTGATGGACTGGCCAAGCATGTCTTCAGACCTAAACCCTATTGAGCATCTGTGGGGCATCCTCAAACGGAAGGTGGAGGAGCGCAAGTTCTCTAACATCCACCAGCTCCGTGATGTCGTCATGGGGGAGTGGAAGAGAACTCCAGTGGCAACCTGTGAAGCTCTGGTGAACTCAATGCCCAAGAGGGTTAAGGCAGTGCTGGAAAATAATGGTGGCCACACAAAATATTGACACTTTGGGCCCAATTTGGACATTTTCACTTAGGGGTGTACTCACTTTTGTGGCCAGCGGTTTAGACATCAATGGCTGTGTGTTGAGTTATTTTGAGGGGACAGTATATTTACACTGTTATACAAGCTGTACACTCACTACTTTACATTGTAGCAAAGTGTCATTTTTTCAGTGTTGTCACATGAAAAGATATAATAAAATATTTACAAAAATGTGAGGGGTGTACTCACTTCTGTGAGATACTGTATATAAATATATTTAATATAGAAATATAACATATTTCTATTAAATATATACAGTCATGGCGAAAAATATTGGCACCCTTGGTAAATATGATCAAAGAAGGCTGTGAAAATTAATCTGCATTGTTAATCCTTTTGATCTTTTATTTAAAAAAAAAATCACAAAAATGTAACCTTTCATTGGATAATAAGAGTTTAAAATGGGGGGAAATATCATTATCATATCATGTACATGCATGTGTGTGTGTGTATTTATATATACAGTACATAAATATACACAGTACACACACATTACATAAACACTTTTATTTTTGGATGTGATTAATCGTGATTAATCGTTTGACAGCACTAATTAATATATTAATATATTATTGTTGTTGTTATTCACTTGTATATAAATAAAAATATTTGTAAAATATTATCAATGTCATTATTATTATTATTATTAAGATATTGTTATGATTATTGTTATTATTTTCATTATTATTAACTTGTGAATGCATGAATGAATGAATGAATGAATGAATGAATGGAGTAAATAAATAAATAAATACAAACAATTTCCTATGATGGCTGTACATCCACCATTGGACATTGTAAGTCGACAAATTAAAATGATTACTGTATTTACATGCTACCATGGTAAATATCTTCTTTTTTTGGCATACATGTCCAAAAAAAAAAAAAGCCATGGTAATTTCATACTACCTTTGTGTTACTGTGATGTAGTGCTTTATGTGCCTATTATTATTTTTATTTATTTTTTTTGCCCTTTAATTTCCCTCCATGTTTGAAAGCCAATTAGCCATCACAGTGAGTCAGACTGACACACAAAGAGGTTGTGGGTAGTGTAGTTTTTCTGATTGTGAGTGCCATATGGCACTGAGAATCAAAGACCTGTCGCCCTGAACAGCCGGTGGAGCACAACCCTGTCAAAGTGACACAAAGAGAATCGCAATCTGTCAGGAGACTTTCAGAGCCGAAAAAACAAGGTTTGATCGGGCCCGGAGTCCAGGCGGCCCTTACACACACAGACACACTCCGGCATCACTCTGCTCGGAATGAAAATAACCCATTACTGAAAGAAAAAAGATACAAAAGGAACTCAGTGAGGATTTTGCAATGAGTTTTTTTCTGTCGTGTCACAAACATGAGTTTGAAAACACAGCGCAGGAAAGGACATCTCAGAGTTTACTGTCATATCTCTCCTCTCGACTTTATGTGAAGTGAGTGTCATGGAGCACCTCTGTTGACAGGCTCTGCATAAGCAAACGCGCAGTCACACCGGAGTCATGCAGTCAGAGCTGTCAAAGAGCCAGTGACAGCAGACAGACAGCATGCGTAAGGACACCACGACACTGATGAGGTGCTAATTGAAAAACATACAAGGGGAGTGTGGTTACCCACGAGAGGAGAGAAACAAAGGCACAAGAACAACAGTGCATGCCCTTCATCTTACTGTATACAGATTCACTAAAAATCTGAGACACTGAAAGATGACATGATGTCTTATTGAGAGCCCTTACGATGGCTGAAAAACTGGATGTTAATGCATTCAAAACTTGTTAGAAAATTTAAGTGTGAATACTTTATTATTAATATTACTATTATAAGTCATTTGCATAAAATTGTGCCAATTATTTAGTTGTTTATTATGAATAAATAATATTAATATAAATAACTATAATCAATGCTGTTGTTATAAAATATTTTTGCATAATTATATGGAAATGTAAATCTATTATAATAATTATAATAATAATAATAATTTATCATTCTTAATATAATTATGCACATTTTTATAAAATTATTCTTGTCATCATCGTTATAATCAATACAATTTTGTATTTGCATTATTATTATTATTATTATTATGCATTTGCATACAATTGTGCAAATTTACCATTTTGATTAATGAATAATATAAATAACGTTGATGTTATAATAAATATTTTTGCATTATTATATGCAAAATATTAATAATAATAATTATTATAATGAATAATCATGCAAAATTATTTATACATTTAAATACAAATGCAAAATTATTACTGTTGCTGTCATCATCAGTAATTTTGTATTTGCAGACAATCATGCAAATATTATTATTATTATTATTATTATTATTCATTACAAATAAAATTTACCATCTGACATGCTACACAGTTTACAATAGTTAATTTAGTTTCTAAATAAATAAAATACACCAACAAAATACTTTCACCTGTTTTAATGAGCTATCTTTTAAAATATGGATAATTCAGAACGAAATAACAACCCTACTCCCAGAAAGACAATAAAAACAGCATCTGTATGATTAAGGTAACTTTTGACATTAATTAAATGCGGAATCTCTTTCCTTTTCCTCACATATACGTTATAAATTGTTCTAAGAGCTGAATCTTATTGGTCAGAATGGCACTTGAAAGGTTCCCTCAGGCCACGGCTATTCTTTTAATCCATCTCCCTCCTCATTCTCACATGACCCAGATGAGCACGGATGACTGCCTTCAACACTTCCACCTTGCACCGTTTAATTAAACTACGCTTTAGAAAAGAAAAAAACAGGTCAGGATGGGGCTTGTGACTGACAAGGAATTAAGGACTGTAGAAGTTTCCAGGAATTATCTGTGAATATCTTTCTCCTCTTCCGATCTAATTTACATAACTTCACACCGATTTACCACAAAAAGTGCACTTAAATTATTACAGTTGAACACACTAAACAAATGCTTAAAATGTGACGGGTGAAAAACTGACTTCATAAGTCTAATGGTTATCCAGACACTTAATCAAATCTGATCAAGTGTGAGAAGTTTGGCTTTTAAAAAGCCAAAGCTAACATGATTCAACTAAAATGTTATATTATCAGAAAAACACTGCAGTAGATTTTAGCATGTCACTATGTGTTTTCCAGGGCATAAATAAATAATGAATTAATTTCATACTGATCTCTTAAAATCAGGCCATCACAAGAAATCAAACTAGCCAATTACATCCAAACCCACACACCAGACGAGCCAATTAGAGCACACACCCCACATAACAACCGGCCAATTGCAGAGCGTGACCCACGCGCCGACTAACCAGTTAAAGCAGCTGACTCAGACATTCGGCAATTAACACACAAATCATACTGACCGTCCAATTACAGCATGCCTCCCACATATTTATTAACCAATTTAGAGCAAGTCCCCTAGAACCCTGCTTATATCGACTTAAATAGACCTACTGAGGGATATTGTCATTAAATAGACCATCTGGCATTATTTACCAGGTCGGCCGTCCATTATTTATCAGCTCATCTCAGAGTGTACTCGCACACATACACAAAAACACATTGATTAAAGCATTGACAGTCGAGGCGATAACTGCTGAAACCCAATATAACCCATTTCGGATGTGTGGACTTCTCCAGTATGTGAGTGGGCTGGATAATTGATCCCGCAGGTAGTCAAGAGGACGATGCAGAAACAGAGAATTAGAAAGCACACCTGTACTCTAAGGAGAATGTGTCACCCAAAAGCGAGGGCTGGAGACAGCAGGAACTACATGCAATCCTAACATCCTGTCTTTTAATCTAGCTACAAAATTCACAATGTGGTCTCTCTCACACCAAAAGCCCTCAGCTGGATCCGCACACTGCTATAAACAACATTTTTAGACAAAATGACTGACAAGCAAAACTAAATATTAAAAACAATTTAATTCAACACTGAAATAGTGATTAATATAGTGTAATTAAAGTTGTATTTGTTTGTTTTGCATTTATTTGTTTTTAATACTTGTCTTGTGTCATATTGGTGTCTTACACCACAGATCTGAGGTAAACAGAATTTCAATCCTCTGTATGTCCTGTAGGCCTACATATAGTAGAACTGACAATAAAGTTAACTTTGTTAAGTTTACCCAGTATTTGTGTGTGCTGTGTTTATGGAGTATAATGCTGCTAGCTTAGCAACATCAAACTACTTAAATCTCGTCTGTAGTGCTATCTGATGGCACACATAAATCCCAGCTAACGCTTACATAAGACAAAACATTTCTAAAGTAATGTCTGGAACATTTACTTTAATAATACTTGACATACATTCTCATAACATTGAGAGGAAAAATTCTTAGAACAACATTCTTGGAATGTCCTTATAATTATATTTTTACTTGATGAATGTTCATAAAATGTTGAGAAAACATTCTTAGACTAACATTCTCAAAATGTTCTTGTAACCTTTTAATGACTTTATATTTATGACAAAAACACTGAACATTTTAATGTTCTTAGAATATTACAAACCAACATTCAATTAATGTTTTATTTTTAGCCCAAATAAAGTCAATAGAATTTTGTAAGAGACATTTTGGTAACCTTTACATAAACACGACAACAACGAGAAACAACGTTTTTATAACCTAAATTTGTTTTCTAGGATAGAGCTTCTGCCTATATTAGCCACTCACAATGCTGTAGAAGATGGCTGCTTAGTAGGCAGCTCACTAGGTTTTGAAGCTACTATGGTAAATCTGTAGTGGTAATGATGTGCTGTTATTGTCAGACAGATTCCGTTTCTGCCCACTCACAATCAGAAAGATCTCTTCCTATATTTCTGTTCTTGTCAGAATGCTCCTGCTTTACAAATTCTCTTCGAAAGTTTCTAGCTGGCTTTTGTTCCCTCATTAGACCACTCTACACTCCACTTCTCCACACCATCTCTTTCCTGATATCACAGAACATTGCATTCAAAAACAGCAAACATCGGAGTAAGGTCAGGTACCCTCACGAGTAGTCTTCGTCTGAAAAAAAACCCCACTTGCTTCAAAGTGTCCACCCCCATATTATGGGCTCTAGGAACAGGGCTCACCTCCACAGATGGATTTTGGGTCAGGCCTCATTGTTAATGCAGACGTAGGAGGCGGCATGTCTGGCTCTCCTGCTGAGATACTGCCCTATTGAGATGCTCTAGATGCTGTGGGGTCTGTTATCAGAAAGACCACGTCTAGAGCCCGGCAACAGGAGGGTCTCATGCTGAGTGTGAAATAGGGCAGAGTGTAAGGGAGCCGTCATATAATAATCATCGAAATTCTCCACGATAGCAGCAACTCAGTAGTCTCTAGACAAAGAGATAAACATGATAGAGTATGCTGAGAAAGACAGAGAGGTGGATGATTTGTTTGAAGTAGGACTGCAAGTTCTTTTAGGGGTCTCATTTGAAGACCAAAACTTAAAGATATATGGATTCAGAGAGAATGAGGGACAGACGGATGGATCAGATAGATGGCCAGCCAGACGTGACGAAATGGACAAAAACAGCTAGACTTATAGAGAGACAACTAGACAGAAGAATAAAGAAGCCAAGTTAGACAGACAGATGATGAGACAGGCAGGACAGGACAAATACAGACAGACAAATAGAAAGAGAGACAACTAGACACTATACACAGACAGGACAGGAGGACAAGACAAGACAGGAAAGACAGACAGGCAGAATGAATGGATGGAGACAGTCAGACAGATGGATAGACAGGCAGACAGTCAGACAGACAGGTACAGTAGGCAGACAGACAGACAGCAATACAAATGGATAGAGACACACAGCCAGACATGGACAGAGATAGAGCTAGACAGATGGATAGCTAGAGAGACAGTCAGAGAGGTGGATATATAAAGATAGAGATAAAGGCAGATAGAGAAAGAGAGAGACAGCCAGACAAACAAATGGATAGACAGATGGACAGATAGACAGCCAGGGAGATGGACAGATAGAGAAAGAGAGAGACAAAACCAGATAGACAGACAAAAGGATAGATAGATAGATAGATGGATAGATAGACAGATTTAGAGACAATGAGACAGACAGAAAAAAGGATACATAGATGGATAGACAGAGAGACAGCCAGAAAAATGGACAGATAGATGGAGAAACAGGCACCTAGATAGAAGGCTATACAAACAAAATGGATATTTTATGGTTGTTTATCCACACGGATAACTAAACAACCAGAGAGACAGACAGGCAGAGAGAGAGAGAGAGAGAGAGAGACAGACAGATGAACAGACACATGCCCATATGGATGGATAGAGACAGACATAGATAGATATATATGGATAGATATATATGGGCAGGAAATATGACATTACAAATAAAACATGTTATTTGCTACTATTCAGAGCTGTGAGAAAGAAATAGAAAAAGGCATATACCAGAGGTGTGTGTGTATATGTGTGTGTGTGTATATGTGTGTGTGTGTGTGTGTGTGTGTGTATACCCCTCGCTGTGTGCTTCCAGACACCCCTAAGTGCCTCACCAAGAGCAAAACAAAATCCTTTCCTTCTTTCTTTCTTTGTTTCCTCTTTGTCAGATGTAGTTTGGCTGCAGCTAAGCCCATGTACAGGCACTGGCAGACTTGCATATTGATCTCAGAGCGCTGCAGCAACCAACGGGTGCTTATTTAATCTAATCAGTCTAGTAAATATGGCATAGCTGTGGCTGTGGATGCTTCCACTGTGCTGTTTTTCAGCATGAATAATGAAGCAGATTGGACGAGAGAAAAGCACTGCTTAAGGAACAAATATCTCAATGGAGCCAGCCTGTGTATATGTATGCACCAGCAAGTGATTGACTCCTATGGTGGTCCAGCAGGGCCAATTACAGCTGTGAATGAGAGAAGGTTTGGGGGGCCACAGTTTGAGCTAAAGCCCTCAATCACAGTATTCTTTAAGGAACTGAAGCAAAGAGTTTCAATTACAAATGCATAGTTTGTACACAAATGCAAACAGAGAGAAAACATCCATTTTGTTAACAGTGGTTAGTAGGCCAAATTTTCACTACATTTTCCAGATAAGAACATAAAAATAAAAATTTGGATATGTAACTGCATACTGTACACTGAAGCATGCCTACATATAGACAGTTTGCATATTGTTATATTGTAGGAGTTTGTATAAACTAAGATTAATTAATACTAATGAATTAATATGAATAATTTGAATAATTACCTTTTATTATTATAAACTTTAAATCGTGAACTATTTCGTTAAATGGTAAATGACAACCCGCTTTGTAGCCCCTGGTAATTGTTTTTTGTTTTTGTTTTGTTTTTTGTCATTTCAAATATATTTTATTAATTCATATTGGTTATCATTTTGTCAAGTTCTTATTTTAAATTACTAGTGATCCAGATCAAGTCATTTCAAGATATCAAACAAATAAATCAATAAATAATTTCTGTTTTGTAAATAAACAGATAAATACAATTTTTGTGAAAGGAAACGAATGGATAAATTATGTTTTGTGAGAATGAATGAATTAAGTTTTCTGAAAGGAAATAAATGAATAAATTCTGTTTTGTGAGAATAAATGAATCAATAAATAAATTCTGTTTTTGTGAGGAAATAAATTCTGTTTTGTATGTTTTGTTGAGTAAATAAATAAATATATTTTGAGAGGACATATTGGAAAAACAACAATCTGCTATGCAACTTCTGTTGAGGTTGAGATTTTAAAAAAAGTTCCACTTCCAAATATTTTCACAAAACTAGTTGATTTCTCTTTTCAATTTTGTCAAACGAACAAATAAAAACATACTGTTTTGTGAAAGGAAATAAATGAATAATTTCTGTTTTTGTGAGGAAATAAATTATGTTTTGTGAGTGTAAGCAAATAAATAAATAAATAAATTGAAGCCATCATCAATAAAAACTAAATAAAACAACTATTCATAATCAAGAGTTAAACACACACACACACAAAACTATACAGCTGAACTGACCATCTAGTGTGGTGGATCTGTCAGCCATCATGTCATGGACAGAGCGTGTACTGTACACTGTGCATGTTGGCTGTAATGCGTCTGTATTTGCCTGCTCGCTACTGTACACCTGAAACATGCTCCAGTGCAGGATACACTCACAGCCATAATTAAGGCTGGAGCTGCGAGAGAGAGTAACATGAGCAAGAGAGAGCGAGACGGAGAGAGAGGTCAAGGTTTCTAAACATAGTCCAGCGTGTCTATAAGAATGGTTGCTCATGCCCGCAAGGGACACCAAGTTCTTAATGAGAGCGTGTGTGTGTGTGCGCGCTGCTGGAGAAAAATACAACGCTGAATCCAAGGTTCTCAAACTAAATTTTACGGCTCATAGAAATATCAAAAATCACTTTTTTCGGCACATTTTTCATAAAATCTAGTATTTTAGGCCATTGAGATATCACTGTGTGAAGGGATATTGAGTGCAATGGAAGAAATAGAAACTTGCTTATCATGGCTAGTTACAACAAAAACTCAGATTTATATGGAAGAAATTGCTTTAGGACACGGTGTAAGAGTTGTCATCAGTCAGACATTGATCAAACAATCTAGCACTGTAAACACGCTTCAGTAATGAGAAGCTCTAATGTGCATCCAGTGTCTACATACCCACAGCATTATTAGCTTCCATTTTTCAACAGAAACACTAGATAGGAGCCAACAAACAACCGCAGAGATGATTCATGAGGATATATCAAGTGTTTACTGACTCAGAAAAGCGGTTTTCACTTCTTCACAAAGTAATGAGCTGATTCTTAACTGTAATAAGCTTCACTTGATCACTATCATGACAGCGGATCTATAAATACTCAGTGGAATTGGGAAACACGTGTGCGCTGGCACTTTCTTGGCTGGAATCAGATTGGAAGCCAATCACTGCAGTCTACGGGAATATGCGGATGTCCTCCATGTTCAAATTATCCTCGAGTCAGACTGTTGTTTTTTAATCTAACAAGTTTTTCTGGGCAATTGACAAAATGTTTTGGATAATAGTGTCTGCTAAATACATAAATTGAATAAATTATTTTGAAGTATTTTTTTCTTCAAACTTCAAATGACATTCCAGATGTCAAGCTATTTCACAGGCAAACAAACAAACAAACAAATAAATCTAAACCAATAATTAAAAAATAAAGCAAATAACTAAAACAAATTCCAATAAATAAATAAAAGACACTAAATTAATAAGCAAATAAGCCAATAAATAAATAAAGCTAAGCAGATAAATACAAATCTGAACCAATAAAAAAAGATAATTAAAGAAAAAGCAAATAAAACAGAAAAAAAAAAAATAAGGAAATAAAGCAAATAACTAAAACAAACGCAAATAAATAAAATCCAATGAATGTCAATACATAAGCTAAACCAATAAATAAATGAATATGCCAATAAATAAATAATCCAGTAACTAAGCCAATAAATAAAGCTAAACAAAAAAGAAACAAACAAACAAAAAAATACAATTTGAGCCAATAAAAAAGCTAATAATTTAAAAAGCAAATAAACAAATGCCAATAAATAAATAAAACCCAATAAATATGTCAGTACATAAGCTAATCCAATAAATAAATAAGCAAGCCAGTAAGTAAGCCAATAAATAAACAAAAAAAACAATTAATTAATTAATGATTAATATAAGAGGAAAAATATTCCTCTCATTAGGGAAAAAATATTATATTTAACATTTTAAATAATTTGCCATATTTTGTTTTCATTCATCTAGTTTTAAAAATGAAAACTAGATGAATGAAAACAAAATATGGCTGTTAAATTGTTGCTTTACTGACCTGTATTTATGGCTGGCAAATTCGCAATTTGCCAGGCAATGGCAGGTATGCAAAAAACCTATGATTTCATTTAAATAAAATACATGGAATAGAGTTCATGCATGCATTTGAATAAAATTAGTCTGCTATTGTCTTTCAGCATATGGTTTAAAGTTTAACAGTGCATTGTTTGTTAAATCAACTGCTGCAGAATTGCTCGTCCTTGTTTACATATATCGGCCAATCAAATGAGTCCATTTGTATTGCTGCCGAGTAACTGCATGCATAAACATATCAAAAGTGAGAAGAATATAAAGTAATTTCATCACTGAAACACAAAGGAACATGATGCAAAGGACATCAGTAATCCAACACAGGAAAGATACAGGGATTGACAGAAGAGAAATGCAAGAGAAGAGAGAGAATGAGTTATGAGACTCCATTTAGTTTTTTGTTTTTTTCATGAGATAAATGAGTGAGTGAAATCAATGAGCAGAGCCAGAGACCAAAGCAAATCAAACACAAATCCTGCTCACGCACATACATAGCCAACACGTTAACGAGACTTTGAGCAGAGCATGAATTTCAAGAGAACTGACAGAGGAGGTTTACCATGAATCTGAATGGAGAGATGTTGTACTTATCGGGGATTACAAGAGCAACACAACTAAAGGCCCCTTGTGTCTGACATCTCTCTCTCTCTCAGTCAGTTCAGTAATTTCAGTGTCACATTTCATCATTTTACTACATTTCATCATTCTGTTGTTTGCAGCTGTAATGTACAAACCCGATTCCAAAAAAGTTGGGACACTGTACAAATTACGAATAAAAAAGGAATGCAATAATTTACAAATCTCATAAACTTATATTTTATTCACAATAGAATATAGATAACATATCAAATGTTGAAAGTGAGACATTTTGAAATGTCATGCCAAATATTGGTTCATTTTGGATTTCATGAGAGCTACACATTCCAAAAAAGTTGGGACAGGTAGCAATAAGAGGCCGGAAAAGTTAAAGGATTAGTTCACTTTTAAAAAAACTTTTGCTGATAATTTACTCACCCCCATGTCATCCAAGATGTCCATGTCTTTCTTTCTTCAGTCGAAAAGAAATTAAGGTTTTTGATGAAAACATTTTGATGAAAACATAGGCAGTACTTCCGCCTAAGTCAACCGTGACCTTTTCAACGTCATTGCGTATTACGTCACGTCATGAACGCGCATCACAGAACAGAGCAAGGCGAGCATTTGTGCTTATAAAACTTAAACTTTTTTATTTATTTTTTAAATGACCGATCGTTTCGCTAGATAAGACCCTTATTCATCGTCTGGTATCGTTTAAAGCCCTTTGAAGCTGCACTGAAACTCTCATTTGGACCTTGAACCGTTTGGGTCCCAATGAAGTCCATTTTATGGAGAAACGTTTTCATCAAAAACCTTAATTTCTTTTCGACTGAAGAAAGAAAGACATGGACATCTTGGATGACATGGGGGTGAGTAAATTATCAGCAAAAGTTTTTTTAAAAGTGAACTAATCCTTTAAATGTACATATAAGGAACAGCTGGAGGACCAATTTGCAACTTATTAGGTCAATTGGCATGATTGGGTATAAAAAGAGCCTCTCAGAGTGGCAGTGTCTCTCAGAAGTCAAGATGGCAAGAGGATCACCAATTCCCCCAATGCTGCGGCGAAAAATAGTGGAGCAATATCAGAAAGGAGTTTCTCAGAGAACAATTGCAAAGAGTTTGAAGTTCATCATCTACAGTGCATAATATCATTCAAAGATTCAGAGAATCTGGAACAATCTCTGTGCGTAAGGGTCAAGGCCGGAAAACCATACTGGATGCCCGTGATCTTCGGGCCTTAGACGGCACTGTATCACATACAGGAATGCTACTGTAATGGAAATCACAACATGGGCTCAGGAATACTTCCAGAAAACATTGTCGGTGAACACAATCCACCGTGCCATTCGCCGTTGCCGGCTAAAACTCTATAGGTCAAAAGAAGCCATATCTAAACATGATCCAGAAGCGCAGGCATTTTCTCTGGGCCAAGGCTTATTTAAAATGGACTGTGGCAAAGTGGAAAACTGTTCTGTGGTCAGACGAATCAAAATTTGAAGTTCTTTTTGGAAAATTGGGACACCATGTCATCCGGACTAAAGAGGACAAGGACAACCCAAGTTGTTATCAGCGCTCAGTTCAGAAGCCTGCATCTCTGATGGTATGGGGTTGCATGAGTGCGTGTGGCATGGGCAGCTTACACATCTGGAAAGGCACCATCAATGCTGAAAGGTATATCCAAGTTCTAGAACAACATATGCTCCCATCCAGACGTTGTCTCTTTCAGGGAAGACCTTGCATTTTCCAACATGACAATGCCAGACCACATACTGGATCAATTACAACATCATGGCTGCGTAGAAGGAGGATCCGGGTACTGAAATACTATATATTTACATGGCTATGTCATGCTATTCCTCAAAGTACCTTGGAGTATTATGGTATTACTATAGTGCTATGTCCAAATAACTAAAAAAAAAAGTTAAAAGTTAAAAAATTAAATGAAAATTACAACTTCAATTAAAAAAATAAAACAAAAAAATAACATTTATTTATATTTAAAATAACACTATACAGTAATAACATCACTACCAATCATGTGTAATACTGGTTTTGATGGTTTCTTTATTAATAATAATAATAATAACAATTATTATTATTATTATTATTTAATAATTAATAGAATAAATAAATGCAATTAATAATAATAATAAACAATTCAAATATAAATAAATTAAAAACAAAATGAAAGAAAGAAAGAAAGAAAGAAAGAAAGAAAGAAAGAAAGAAAGAAAGAAAGAAAGAAAGAACCATGCTTAATACCATTTGTAATAATGGTTTTGATATTTGCTTTGATGTGTCTAAATAAAAAAAAATACAATTAATAATAATAATAATGATAATAAATCATTCAAATAAAATAAATAATTTAAATAAAATGCATATAAATAACAAACAAATAAATAACGCAAGCTAAAACAACAATGAACCATGCTGCAGGACTCCACACATTTTTGTGTGATTTCCTCCAGGCCTCACGCTGTGACTGTGTCCGAACTATGTCCGGACTGGTTGGCTGAGTTGTATTTGATCCAGTGGTCAAAGTCTATGAGCTAGAGTGGTGTTCCTGTCAGTCATACACAGGCTCCTGTAACGTTAACTTCACCCCGAGGGCATAAACACAGGTGTGGGGGTACATCTCTAAAACTACAACTCCCATGATCCCCCAAGGTCTTCCAATCGAACAACATAGCCTTGAGCTCTACGCATAATACAATCTCGAAACCTGTCGCACAAGCTCATACAAGGCAGCATAGCATGCTTGGCCTGCAGCAGCATTAAGATCAGCATGCAAAAATGTAAAAATATCCAAATGCTCACACTTATATTGAACCTGAAAATAAATGAACATTCAAAGTATCAAAATACATTATAGTGCAAGCAAATTTATATGTTTAGCTCGCTTTTATTATCTGTGACCCAGTTGAGAAGCACTGACATAAAGTATGTCTCAGGCCTGGTGCTCATAATTATTGAAATCTATGTTTTTGTGGCTAGAGAGTAAGTCTCAGAATTAGTATTCCCCGTTGGTTCTCCGCTAATGAAACAAACATCAAGTCTGATTCTGAAACCAACCAGACATTTTAGAAAATGTTTGCACTGCACGTCACATATCAGAGGATCTGAAAATTATTAAACGTGTTCTCTGTGTGTAGGTGAGTCGATATTATTTACTTTTTGCACAAAACCATCCCACTTATCTGCAAATGTCTATCCTTCTGTCATCTTTATATTTCCTTTTAGCTGTGTTCAGAATAAATACTAGTACAAAAAATGCTGAATACTGACAACTGTTGAAAAAAATGTGAAAGAACGCATTGTGCGATAATAAACATTTCAAACAATAGTACGCTACATGACTGGAACATTACCTCATTATGTTGCATGTTTAAATCAGCAGGTGGGATTCAGTTAATATCTTAGACTAAAAAGCAAAGTAAGCATTTTTTCCATGCAGAAAGGTCTCTTGACAATCCAATCAGATAATGAGCCCAGATAGAGATGTTTATTCATTTATATTTAACAAGAAAACCCATGTATTCTTGAAGTCTCATATGCATATTAATTTACAACTTTTTTATATTTGAATATATTTTAAAATGTAATTTATTCATGCGATGCAACACTGAATTTTCAGCATCATTACTTCAGTGTCACATGATCCTTTAGAAATCATTATAATTTGGCTGCTCAAGAAACTTTCCATATTATTATCAATACTGAAAGCATTTGTGCTATATGGCAATGGCAATTTTATTTATAGCACCATTAATTACAACCCCTGGTTGTCTAATGTGCTTTACAACAAAATAAAAACACAATTACTTAAATTAGACAAAAGACAATAAAATAGCAATAAAATGTAAGACGGGAAAGCATTAATACAGATTGTAAGCCTTATCAAACAAATAGGTTTTTAGGCTAGACTTAAAAACAGACACAGAGGGAGCAAGTGATAGTAATGGGTAAGTCATTCCAGAGTCTGGGATGCAATTACAGAGAAAGCACGGTCACCTCTACGCTTATACTTCGACCTAGGAATAACCAACAGTCTCTGGTTGGATGGACTGAAGTGATCGGGTTGGAAAATGTTCAATCAATAGGTCAGAAAGGTAAGATGGTGCTATACCATTTAAAGATTTGTACTCCATGAATAATATTTTAAAATCAATTCTGTGGCGCACTGGCAAACAGTGCAGAGATCGTAAAATTGGAGTGATGTGGTCCCACATTCGAGTAACAGTAACTAACTGTAAACGGGACAGAGCTGATTGGCAAATCCCAACATATAGAGAATTACAGTCATCCAGCCTGGAAGAAATAAGAGCATGGATTACTTTTTCAAAATTTTTGAAAGAGAGAGATTACTTTACTTTTGATAGCATTCGCAATGGAAAAAGCATGATTTCACCACTAAATTTATCTGCTTATCAAATTTCAGAGACCCATCAAAAACAACGATGTCTTGACAAGAATTCAGCCCACCAACTATATCTTGTGTAACAATGAAAAAAGTATTTACGCCACCTTTGTTCAATTTAATGCATGTAGAAAGAAAATCCCCTGTGAGACCTTTGTTTATATCACATTTGTTTATATTTCATAAAAAAAATTATCTTTTGTTTCTTTTTATGTCAATTAATGTTTAACTACATTATTTTATACATAAATAAATTTCAATTCAATAAGGGAAAAAAAGAGAAAAAGCAAAACCAGACACTTTTACTAATACTGTGAGGTTTATTATATTAAAGAACCTCAGATACAGATTTGATTTCTTGAGAAACAGACAATAGGAATCTTCCTTCCCTTCTGTCCATTCGTGTCTTTTTAAATCCCTTCATCCATCCTTCTTCTGTACAGTCTGCTCAAAATGATTACCTGAAAATGCCAATGCAAGTGAACTAACAGTCATGTCTGGTATCATTTGAAATGACTCAGTGCGACTGGTACAATGGTCTCATTTCTACAGAAGTAAACTAAAAGGTAATAAAGATTTGACGATTTTAGAGAGATTTTGCTTACTGCAATGGGTGTGCCCTCTCCCAAGGTCTTTCATGCAAATTATCTTCTGTTCCCATTGAGGTGTAAACTAATGCAAATGCAATTTCAATTCTTTGTACATGCCTCCATTTGGGGGATGTTTTATCTTGGTTTTGCATTTAAAGGATTGCAGCAAAAGTGCTTTCCTGTAGCTCAAATAGTAGAGCATGGCGCTAGCAACGCCAAGGTCATGGGTTCGATTCCCAGGGAAAGCAAGAACTGATAAACTGTAACTTGAATACAATGTAAGTCGCTTTGGATAAAAGCGTCTGCTAAATGCGTAAATGTAAATGTAAAAGGGTCGCGGCCTCCTGTAGTTAGAATGAGCGTGAGTCTAACCTCTGTTTATTATAATATTATTCTAGCTAAGTGTACATGGGGAAACCATGGCATGACCATACCAAAACTACTATCAGGGAAAGTAATGTTGGTCGGCTTATATCTATAGTAGTGGTTGTGACCTCTGACTATAAATAATGTTGCTTTATTCAAGTGTGTACAAAATCTATGGGGGCTAAATAAAAGTACTTTTAGAAGGAGCAAGCATAGGAGCAGCCATCTAAAGTATTAGCCAATTACTTCTGTCTAATAACCAAGATTGATGAGAATGTGACCATAAGATACGCTAACAACGGCCGAAGTGATATCTGTGTGCGACATGAGCACCTGAATGAACGATAATAATATAAACAATAATATTAAAGAATAAATAGAATAATCAGATGTCTAGATAAATTATCCAATGAATGATAACAATTGGCAATCTAACCCAAATGCAAGGTCATTATAAATGGAGTCAGATTTGAATTTAACCTAAATTTAATAACTTTGCATGCTGAAAAGACCGAACACGCAAAAAATAACACATTACAAGTCAAAAAATAAATAGGTAAAAATGTAATTCCTTAAAAAACATGGCTTCCCTTCTTCCAAAAAAAAAATCAGATGAACTTTACTCTGAAAATGATTATGTATTTTTCCATTTTATTTTTGCAAAATATCTAAACACAAGATCAGTTAAAACCAATATGTTCACCATTATAAACCCACATTAAAAACAAATCTAAAACAATTATCATATTGTTGGCAAATAAATTTAAAATCTAAAATTCTATCTATAATTTGCAGATAATCATTGGCGATGGCAGAACAAACTTGATTTGATGTTGAGGATAGCGAACGCAGTCTCACAGCTGTATGACCCCACCCGTGTCTTTAAAGTCTGAATATTTACCCGTAGCCAAGTTATTTGCATAAATACATTTGATTTGATAAGACTCGAAACGAACACGCAAGCCTAAATGGCGCTGGTTCACTTTTGGGAAAGTAGCTTAGCTGAACTATGGCCAGAAAAGGCTTAAATGTCCTCATTGTGGTCTGAATTTGGCCCGCGGATCGCTAATTGACTTCTGAGTGCTTCTAAACTCGCCGATGAGTTTTGCACAGAAAGTGCTCTGATGTCCAATGTTTCATCAAAATCAAATCAGATGGCCGCATAAAATTCAATGAGGGGCCAGATTTGGTCTCTGGGCCGCCAGTCGCAGAGCCGCCTGTAATTTCTTCCCAGCGCATACTGAAGAAATAATAAGATAAGTATGCGAGCATGCAATTCCAAACAAAGCCTCTTTCTCTCTGTACTGACAGTTCATGATGCCTTCAGATTGTCCTTCCTCACCATCTGGGGAAATTGTCTGGTTGTCTCTAAGCAGCTTATCGTCTGACCCGCACACACAAACATAGTCTGAGATCCCTGCCCTCCATCACCCGGGACGGTGTTCGCACACTCAAAAACGTTGATCTTTCTGCCCTTCGTTGAAAAACCATCTCACAAGATTGATATCCAAACACAATAATTAATAACGAGAAACCATAACAGTTCAATTGATACAATCTGCCATAAAATAATAATAATAATAATAATTTCCCAAGTACCTTGTAGCGGTAAAGGTCATGGGGTTGTTAATTTAAAGTTAATGTAGCATCTAAAGCCTGTATTCCCACGGGGAGTAGACGCTTTCAACCTCTATGCCATTAAAATGGAGCTATGCATGTGTAAATATACTAATCTGCCTCTTTTTTACAGGCAATAATTACCGTCATTATACGGGGAATGTGAAAGCTGTGATTGAGAGAGAACAGCGGCGCTCATTTGGGCAGCGGCATGTTTTCATAATTAAAGCTAAACATTTCCACAAGGCTGTTAAATGTGACGCGTTTCTATTGAGGGCTCTTCCTACAAATGTCAGAATCATTTTGAAGGCCATTATGATGTCATAATGGAGGATGGAGCTCCCATTGTGGGCATGCTAAATAACACGACTAAAGACAAAGGAACCAAATCCACCACATTATGCCATGGGAAATCCACATTCCCATTTGATGTTCCCTAGCTGACTGCCTGGCATGCATTTGATTGTTTTTATTGACTAGACTGACTAAAACTAACTTAATACCTGAAGTGTGGCTGCATGTAAGGATTCACTGTCAAAAAAAAAAAAGTTACAAAAACGGGTACAAAAGATACAAAAGTGTACCATTAATGTGTACTTTTAAAGGTACTAATAGGCAGTTTTTTCCAAAGGTACCAACACAGTGACAGCTTTTGTACTTTTTTTTCCCTGAGAGGTGTGTTGTATTGTATGGCAGATTTTTATACTGTATTCTCCTCAAACTGTGTTGTTCAGACAGTTTTTAAGAAAACATTAGGGTACCAAGGATACTAGGTGGTTACCAACTACCTAGCAACTCACTGCGACTTCAATGACCAATTCAAAAACAAAAATTCAAAAGCAAGCGACTCTAATGACTCCAAATGAACCGAGACAGTCACACGATTCACAGAACTGTATCAAACTCACTTGTTAGCGTTTGAATCAGACTTCCTCAGTCAGTGAATCATTCAGAGCAATTTATAACTTTGTCATCATGAGTCATTTGGTGTCTGATTGAAAATATTTATTTATTGTTTGCTACTATGAAATTGTTTAATTATGCATATTCACAAAAGTGTTTTGTTGTAATATTTAAATTTTTGTGAAATGCATGTTTAATAGAATGGTATTGCTTATTGTTATCCAGCAGCCATATCACTCTGCAGCCCAAGACTGGTTGCCCACTGAAGCTAAGCAGGGTTGAGCCTCGTCAGTACTTGGATGGGAGACCTCCTGGGAAAACTAGGTTGCTGCTGGAAGAGGTGTTAATGAGGCCAGCCTGCAGTCTGTGTGGGTCCTAACGCCCCAGTGTTGTGATGGGGACACTATACTGTAAAAAGCACCGTCTTCGGATGAGATGTTAAACTGAGGTCCTGACTCTCTGTGGTCATTAAAAATCCCAGGATGTCCTTTGAAAAAAAGAGTAGGGGTGTAGGGTTAGGGTTAGATAACAAGTAAACACAACATGCAGTTTTTGAATGAAGTTTTTTTATTATGAAGGGAAAACAAAATCCAAACCCACATGGCCCTGTGTGAAAAAGTGCTTGCCCCCTAAACCTAATAACTCGTTGGGCCACCCTTAGCAGCAACAACTGCAATCAAGCGTTTGCGATAACTTGCAATGAGTCTGTTACAGTGCTGCAGAGGAATTTTGGCCCACTCATCTTGGCAGAATTGTTGTAATTCAGCCACATTGGAGTGTTTTCGAGCATGAACCGCCTTTTTAAGGTCATGCCACAGCATCTCAATAGGATTCAGGTCAGGACTTTGACTAGGCCACTCCAAAGTCTTCATTTTGTTTTTCTTCAGCCATTCAGAGGTGGATTTGCTGGATTGTTTTGGATCATTGTCCTGCTGCAGAACCCAAGTTCGCTTCAGCTTGAGGTCACGAACAGATGGCCGGACATTGTCCTTCAGGATTTTTTGGTAGACAGCTGAATTCATGGTTCCATTTATCACCGCAAGTCTTCCAGGTCCTGAAGCAGCAAAACAGCCCCAGACCATCACACTACCACCACCATATTTTACTGTTGGTATGATGTTCTTTTTCTGAAATGCTGTTACTTTTACGCCAGATGTAATGGGACACACACCTTCTAAAAAGTTCAACTTTTGTCTCGTCAGTCCACAAAGTATTTTCCCAAAAGTCTTGGGGATCATCAAGATGTTTTCTAGCAAAACTGAGACGAGCTTTTATGTTCTTTTTGCTCAGCAGCGGTTTTCATCTTGGAACTCTGCCATGCAGGCCATTTTTGGTGGAGTCATGAACACTGACCTTAACTGAGGCAAGTGAGGCCTGCAGTTCTTTAGATGTTGTTGTGGGGTCTTTTGTGACCTCTTGGATGAGTCGTCGCTGCACTCTTGGGGTAATTTTGGTCGGCCGGTCACTCCTGGGAAGGTTCACCACTGTTCCATGTTTTCGCCATTTGTGGATAATGGCTCTCACTGTGGTTCGCTGGAATCCCAAAGCTTTAGAAATGGCTTTATAACCTTTTCCAGACTGATAGATCTCAATTACTTTCTTTCTCATTTGTTCCTGAATTTCTTTGGATCTCAACATGATGTGTAGCTTTTGAGGATCTTTTGGTCTACTTCACTTTGTCAGGCAGGTCCTATTTAAGTGATTTCTTGATTGTGAACAGGTGTGGCAGTAATCAGGCCTGGGTGTGGATAGAGAAACTGAACTCAGGTGTGATAAAACACAGTTATGTTTTAACGGGGGGGGGGGGGGGGGGGGGCAAGCACTTTTTCACACAGGGCCATGTGGGTTTGGATTTTGTTTTCCCTTCATAAAAAAAACCCTTAATTTAAAAACTGCATGTTGTGTTTACTTGTGTTATC
The DNA here is from genome assembly GCF_936440315.1 of Barbus barbus. Taxonomy (NCBI): domain Eukaryota; kingdom Metazoa; phylum Chordata; class Actinopteri; order Cypriniformes; family Cyprinidae; genus Barbus; species Barbus barbus. Next base: position 20,579,432 of record NC_136717.1, read on the forward strand.
TTTGATTAATATTTAAATTTGTTTGATGATCTGAAACTTTAAAATGTGACAAACATGCAAGAAAAAAAAATCAGGAAGGGGGCCAACACTTTTTCACACCACTGTATATATATATTTAATAAACTAGAAATGGTTATTGTAATATATTTTAGATTCAAATTGTAGCTTTAAATAGGAGTTGCTCATGACAGTGCATAATTAAATATAAATTTTCACAACAGTGTTTTCTTGTAATATTATATTTGACATAGAAATATTTTTTGGTAAATGTTCCAACTGTAAAAGAACATTTCTTTGCAACTGTAAGGGTCAATGAAACGCAATTTTCCTTTTTTTCCCCCAAACAGGTAGAAACATTTTTACAAAATATGGCACAAATCACAGGATAATCATCATATTGATCATATGCTCAATACAACTAGAAAACACACTAGTTTATAAAACTTAAAATGTTAGTCTATATACTAAAAGGTCCTGTTTACAGCACACCTGGTAAAAACTGAATTAAGGTGCTATGTACTCAGTGAAGCGCTGCTGAACAATCATCTTTAATCAAGCAATTCAGTACTTTGCACAAAAACACTTAATTTTAGAAGGCTGATTGCTCACTATTCATTTTTTCAGCATTGAGTCATATCTATGAAATTCTGGTCCCCACAAATTAATCTTTTCACTCCTGAGTCATAACTTAAAGCCCTTTCAACTGCATACATTCAACAAGACTTTGAATGGAAACAATCGATTGCCAGACTGACAGAAGAAAATTGCACAAAATGTCAGACAATCCAAAGCACAAAGACATGCATGTCACAGTACAGTCAAGAACAAATCAGCTGCATTCAATGCCTGAAATAAACAAGATGTAACTTTGTACAGCAAAATACTTCTCCCAATGGAGAAAATATATATATTCATTCATTCATTCAATGCATAACATTCATCTATTCATTCAATGTGATTATATTCATTCATTCATTCATTGTGGTTCATTCATTCATTCCATGTGGTACATTCATTCCTTCATTCATTCATTCAATGTGGAACATTCATTCATTAATTGCGGTACATTCATTAATTCATTCAATGCAGTACAGTCGTTCATTGATTGTGGTACATTCATTCATTCAGTGCAGTACATTAATTCATTCATTCATTATACGGTGCATTCATTAATTAATTCAATGCAGTACAGTCGTTCATTGATTATGGTACATTCATTCATTCATTCAATGCAGTACATTCATTCATTATGTGGTGTATTCATTCATTCATTCATTATGTGGTGCATTCATTCATTCATTCAATGTGGTACATTCATTCATTCAGTGCGGTGCATTCATTCATTCATTTAATGTGGTGCATTCTTTCATTTCTTCAATGTGGTACATTCATTTTGTACATTTTTGGCACACAATTTCTCACCATGAACATAAAACGGTCTCCCCCACTCATATACAGCATAATAGAATATTACAAAAAGGCCTGTAATTTAAGTACTCTGGTGCATGATGGGATATTCCACAGGTTCTAACCTTCTTCCGCGACAATCTGAGCCCCAGGTTCAGTCTATGCCTGTTGCTTAATAAAAATCCCCAGCCACACAGGTGTTATTAAAGAAAATCAATTCCCAAACTCCTTTCTCCACTCCTTTGTGGAGACGTTTCCACATCACTCCACTGCAGGGGTTGTTGGGAGACTGAGCGGGTGTGACGGAATCCGATTTGAGGGCCCACAGGACTGAAGTGGAACCTGAATTCCCGTCTGTCATCTTCCCTCTCCCTCGTCTTATAGAGGTAAACCTCATCCATAATTCAGCCCGATATGCGCAATTATGTGATTGTAGTAATGTAATGAAAAAGGAATTGCAGAGCCAGTCATTGTGATGGCGGTTTAATAATTCAAGCGAACTGGATCAAAAAAAAAAGCCTTCTTTTCTCCAGTGAGACTGGTAATGGCAAAAGGAACCACAGATAAAATTCAATAATGCAGATTCTTTACCGTCCGCCAAAGTGATTTTATAGCAGTTCATGGGTATGGATTCTTCCCTGGGATGTTGTGCTAACTGCACTATTCATTTGGGAGGAATTGAAGCCCGTTGGTTTATCTCAGTCTTTTCGACCGTGGGCTCACTGGGGCTGCGTGCGTTTAAGAGAAATCGCTACAGAGAGACTTAAACAGCTCAGGTTTCCAAATGGAGCACAGGGTGATAGCAGCAATACTGAGCAAACCTAACCGTCAAGTAATTCTAATTGGAAAGCTGGCAGTGTGTCAGCATCTGAAGGCTTAACACTTTACAGAGACAGAAAGCTGAGCTGAGAAACAAAGTGGAGAGAAGTAAAACTCAGAGGGCTCGATACTGGTCAATAGAGCAGAGAGAAAAGTCAGTGTTGGGAGTCTTAAACAGAGGGAAACGCAAAGAGACATAAAAGCTCTACGATAGAGTTTGGATAAAGCAGAAGCTTATCTGGTGCTTAATTTCTAGATCAGAGCAATAAGTAAAAATTCAAAATTAGGCTAAACAACACTTCCATACAACAAAAGAATGAACCAGACAGCAGCAGGACAGATCGGAGTTTAAAAGACTTTAAATGACAAACCAAACCAAAAAAATAATCCAAACGAAATACAAAAAAATAAATACAATAAAGTTATCAAAAAAACATTTTACCAAAATTGAAATAATTTATCCAGAATTTATATGATTTATATGAAAAAATAAGTTTAAACCCCTAATTGACTTACTTTCAGAAAATAAAAATTCTCTAATAATAATAAATATATTGTATAAGGGTTTCATGTTATTTGGTTTTAATTATTAAAAAAGAAAGGAGGGAGGCAGACTATAATCATTTCAAATACCACATATTGCACATGTATCATTACAAAGACACACAGTGTACCTCGGTAAAAGGGTTGGTTATTACTGAAATGAGTGCAGTGTACCTGGCAGCAGCTGAAGGTTACTGTCAATTTGCGTGAACAACAAACCTCTGCTCTCTCTCCACTTCACATGAGGAAAATAATTTAAACAGAATGGTGGGCATCATTACTGCTTTGCTGGGATTCAACCACTGTGGAGACACTACGCTTCTCAAATGAAGACATGGTTCACACATGCTAAGTGAGAATAATATGTCCTGTTGAGACGATTCCTGATGATAATAAGTGAGTCAGAGGAGCATCTACTTTATACATAACAGAGATTGCAACTTTAATATTCATTCCTGTCAGCCTCAATAATTCACGCATCACTAATTCCACATACACAGCCACATATTCATACTGTAAACACCTTTCTCAACTTGTGAAGTGTCAAATGTTTTACATTAGGAGTAGGCAATTTAGTAAAAATAGCTCAAGACCTTTGACCTTCAGAAGAGTGGACTAATAGTTCTAGTTTTAACCAGACTGAGTTTTGTTCACACAGAGAGCAGAGAGCTCTCTGATGGATGTTTCTCTCATGGGAAAGGAACAACTGTTTCCCCTGTAATGGGAGTTTCCTCTCTCTCCTCCCCACAGGCCCTCTGAAATTATGCCCGCTGAGAGTGTCGAGTAATTTGTTATGGCTAGGATAAAAAACAGTGAGGGGAATATGATGGTGGACAGGGGAAAAACACATTGAAGAAACTATGTGTGCTGCGTTCCTGTGCAAAACTCATCACAATGCCAGGGTGTTATGAGTGATTGCCAGCATTGCTATTAGTTTACTAAGACACTCTGAATATTTTGTAGCAGAATTTTTGTTTGTACCACAAAGAGTGAGGGAGAAGTTATGGAACAAAGTTTAATACTTGAGATTTTGAGTTTGTATGTTCAGATACATTACTCCATGTACGAACACTAATAATGGCAAACACCATTAATAATTGAGCTTTTAGGTGTCCAAGAAGCCTAGAAAACTTAAGTTTTCATGTGGCATATGGAATTCAAGTAGCCATAGCCTATGAAGAAGGAAAAAACAAGTGGTGAAAAATGAGGGGAACTCTACTCGTGCACTTGGATTAGGTTGATAGATGGCAACAAGATTAGGCCAGACCATATTAATGGCATACCTGGCCGAGAGATTATTAACATGACAAAAACACGGGAATTTACTGTCACCCGATCATTCACCGTTACTGTGGAGGAAATGCACAATCTATCACGTACAACTAGAGAGGATATTCAACACAGTCAGCACTTTTACACCCTACAGCATCAGCGAGGGAGGAGGGAAGAGAGAATGAGAATGGGAGAGATAAGATGAGACACAGGGCCTCAATCAATCATAGTGACAATTTCCTTCATTATGACACTATTTTGAGTGATTGCGATTTCTGATTTTGTCTACTAATGTCAAGACAAGGGCATTTCCGTTCCACGGTACTGAAAATATGAAACCTTAGTCATATTACCTCAGGATAAAAAAACCATTCACTTGGCATTAACAAACGCTGCTACAAGATTTTAAACTGAATTTTTGTAGATACTAAAAATTGCAATAGTTTAAAACCCTTCGTGTTTTTTTTTATATTTTACTTTAATAAAATAACATATGGAAGCTTGTTTACATCGCTGAATAAAAATAAAAAAGCAACTTCTCACAGTTGTTTTTTTTCTCGCAATTATGACTTTTTTCTCAGATCTGCATGGTATAAACTCACAATTCAGATTTTGTCAGAATTGAAAGATAGAAAGTTTATATCTCTCAATTCAGACTTTTTCACAATTGTGAGTTTATATCTTTATAATTCTTTATAACTTGCAACTGAGAGTATATATTACGCAATTATGAGAAAAAAAGTCTGAATTGCGAAATGTAAACACTCAATTGCGAGAAAAAAAGGTTGAGATTGTTTGCAAAATTGCAAAATTGTGAGATAAAAAAACGCAATTACCTTCTTTCTTTTTTATTCAGTGGCGGAAATGGGCTTCCATAGAAATGTTAATTTCTTTCATGCATAGGCATTGCTAGGCCCCATTTAGAGTGAAACCTCTCCTACATAGAATGCAAATATAAAGCATATTCAAGAATAATCATTATGTAATGGATGTTATCAGAGTGACACCACTTCACACAAATGTTCATGGGTCCATAACACTCCCATCTGTCTCTTACCACCAGTTCACCTGACAGATTTGGCAGGCCTTTAGGTGGAGTCAGATTATGGTCTCTCATCCCACCAGAACCAAAGAAAAACAGGAGCACTTGTCTAAAGTTAAATCGCCGCTGGCTCGGCATGAGATCTCCATTCATCTCTCATCTCCCAAAGGCCTGGTGTTCTTTTGCCAGTGGGGGGTTAGGGGGCAGGACCCTGGCGTCTTTGAAGCCCCTTACTATGAAGTACAGCAAGCTGTGATGTCCACGATGAAGTCTATTAATGATTAATGATACGCCGGACCGCACAGCTATTAAAATAAATAGCTTCAGGAAGCTTAAGATGATAAGTTGGAATGTAAAGTAGCATCCTGAAGATCCGCCTACCCTCATGAAAAAGGGATACATCTTCAAAGGAAATGGATGTAAAGTGCAACTAAATATGCTAAATGTATAAAACACGTGCGATACGATTAATGAATTCTGCCCAGCAGGTGTTATGCTATAGGAGGTGTTATGAATATGCATTACCGATGCAAAACTGTGATTTTGCCATTTATTGGCTAAATGGCCAAGCAAAGTACTTTCAGGGGGTACATTGAGAAACACAAAGTAAGATGTTAAAAATGTGCATTTAATTAATAAACAAATTGCATGGTGACTCGAGTGTCTTAATTAATTTTCTAGGAAAAGACCAAGAGTGGTGAATAGCAAAGGAACTACACAAACAGTCAAGGACTGAATTAGGAAGACTGGTGAATTGTGGCAGACATTTAAAAAGAGGCCACAAAGTCTCTGCATATGGGTTTACTTAGTTTGGTGTAAATCACAGCGACATGGAGGAACCACCTCCTCTCTATTCATGTGCGTTCTGTCTCTCTCCTCTAAAATAAAAAATCATTTTTGGGTGGACTATCCCTTTAAGTTTTATCTAAATGAACTGAAAGGAGACAAAAGAGATTTTGCCTCTCCCTGAAACCTCATCTGCTAATGTTGTTGCTTTGTGTCATTATTCAATCCCATATATTTCTTAATATTGGTTGTGTTTTCTTTACCATACAGCTGTTAACTTATCTAAATCTTTGAGTTGGCACTGCATCCCTTGCCATCTCTAAGAATACGCCTGTGGCAGATACAGATAAAGCCAGAGCGATGAACAGATGAAACGGCACAGATAGAGAAAAAACACCATCTCTATTCACTGATCTCTTCTTAAGGTGGTATAGTTAGATGTGTGTTGATCAGAGACATAAATCTGGTTGTTTACCACCTTATGTGCCGCCAGAGTAGCACACCTGATTGAATAAAATAAAATGTGAAAAGAATGGCAAAAAAAGCCATTGAGGGAGAGAGAAAAGCAGATGTTGAAATGAAACGAGAGCAGTGCTTCAGCAAAAGATGAACATCATCCTTTTACAATAATAAAAATGATGTATCTTTGCCCCTAGAAATCCATCACAACACATAATAATGTGAGAAGCACTCACATTCAAGGGTTTCAGAACCCATCAACATCTATTCAGAGCTGGATGAAATGCTCAATAACTCTGGTTCTATTGCACCTGTAGTCTGTGTATGGTGTTTGAAAGCCTTTTTGAAATATCTTCATGTCCACCGGGTGTAATAATTAGCAGTGTTCTCTATTGGTTGAACAAATCCCAAACTATAAAGTATGCCATTTGGCATGTAACCCATTACACACCGTTGTGCTATGGGTATGAATGATACCTCAAATTGCTAGCTTGAGGAGAAGTGTGCTATTACTTTTCTAAATCATTATACTTACAATTTTCACCTTACAAAAGATACAACAGGGTGGGGAAAAAAAAGAAAATCACAGACTTATGGTAGTACATAACTATTCTTTCAAATATTTATATAAAGTACAACATAAATTACATTAATATATTGAAAGATCCATTGTTCTTAATAAAACAGTTTTTTAATAAATTTTATTTACCCAAATACATCTTGCAACACAGAAATATTCAGAAAATAACAGAACAAATGTTAGCCAACTTCGTTTTAGTTATGACTTTATGACTTTATAACTTTATTTATTTTTTTACTTTTAATATAATATATTATAATAAGCTTTTTTTTTTTACTTTTTTTTTCACTGGAGAGAGCAACATTATGGATATTTTTTTTAACAAACATGCTGCTTCAACAAGACATAAATTGATGGACTGAAGTCATGTGGATTACTTGTGGATTGTGATATTTTTATCAGCTGTCGTACGTTCTGACGGCACCCATACACTGCAGAGCATCTATTGGTGAGCAAGTGATGCAATGCTAAATTTCTCCAAATATTTTCCAATGAAGTAACAAACTCATCTACATTTTGAATGGCCTGAAGGTGAGTACATTTTCAGCTGATTTTTATTTTGGGGTTTTTAGTGGATTTTAAAATGGTGCATCATCCAAAAATCTGACAACCACTGATTTAAACATTTTTATGACAAAGATCATCTTGCTCTTTTCTAAAAATCTGTGTAATAGCAGCTGAATACAGAGAGCAATTAAATGCAACTCCTCAAGCACCCTGTGCCTTCCCATCCCACCCTGCAGCATAAAGAGACCGCACTAGCGCTGCTTTGTCAGCCGTGACCTTGTTGTGCCAGTGATAAACGCCCAGGCGAATTGGGTCAGCTCCCCCTGAGAGAAGCCATCAGCGCTGCTGATCTGAGAAAATCGGCAGGTCGCCTCTTCTCTCTCTTTCCACCCGCAGAGGAGTATCTGATGCACCTCCTCCTCACCCCTTCAAGGTAAATAATGATGATGATGGTGGAGGGAGAGTGATGAAGGATGCGCTCACTCTCCGTCTCCGCCAGGCTGAGTAATACGGGATGAAAGATGATCGGAGTCGACTCCTCCGGCCGTCAAATTACACGCACGTCAGTATAAATGGGGAGGGTGTTATTCGTTATGGTTGCCACGGAGACCTTCCCACCTCACAGGCTGTGAGTGAGTATGAAGTAAAGTAATGAAGTAGTCACTACTAACAACAGAAGAGATGTGTGAAGCTACACATCGCCTATAGGACTGCACAAAATGGGCATCAGTGCAACACAAGGTGTCAAGCTATTGCATTAAATCTGCAGCATTTTGGCATTATTTTAGAATGAGAACTGTCCAATCAGATATGAATATCTGACTGATTTTCTAATAAACTACCAAAACTATCAAAATAATTTTTTGATGTAACATTAAGGGGTGTGTCATATTCTGGCATGCATTAAATGTTGTAACAGCAAATGTTGGAATAGCAACTGCAAACTATATCTTTTATCTATAAAAGATTTTTATTTTGTATTATTTCTTTAAGAATATATACGTTGTAGTAACTGAATATAATTCTGATTCTGTGATATTTTAAAATATATTATAAAATATAAATTTCATTTTATATTTTGTTTAATTTTATCATATTATTATTTTTATTTTTTTACGATGGGCATTGGGTCTGACAGCTTCTCTTGGCAGGCTGCCCTGTTTTAATAATTAAGTACTTAATTGCATCAATTTTCCTTAAATAGAGACGCATCTGTTTTCACTTTAAAAAGATGATGAAATGTGAAGGATTAGAGGAGAAATAAAATCACAAGCTGGAGTTTAAAACAAGCCACAAACATACAGTATCCCCAATGTGGTTTTTATCTGCACCAACATGTTCTTTAAAACAATTTAATCTGCATTTCTTAAACATATCATCCCTCTCTCCACACCTTGAGTTGATGCCGATGGTGGAAATGTCATTCAGACAGATGGTTTGAATCAGATGTGTGGTCCAAAACAACCCAAGAGGTTCCGAAAGCCAGTTCTAAATTTTGCTCCCATACAAAGAGCTATTTGGCCTGTAGCACATATTGTGTGATTAGCCATATGGATGTCAAGAACTTTAAATGAACATTAAAAAGGCACTGTTCCTTTCATTCACTTAAAAGTATACACTAGAAGTGCATTGAAGTTACAACAGATGAAAATAATCATGCAATGCTCTTATCTGCATTCTTTGGTCTCTTTACTGCCAAGGGACTGTACTCAAATAATGTTATTATCAAGCATAGCGTTAGTTCTGGCAGGTCACCGTTAGTCAAGCATCTACCTATAGGAATACGACACCTAAGCATCTATATATAAGGTCGTCAGTATTATCAGCCATTTTCGCATTGCTCAATGGCTAATTACCCTCCTCCATCCCCAACTCCTCCACTGTCAGTCAGGATCCAGCCTTCTGATTCTCTTTTGGGGGAAAGGGGAGGGAGGGAAGTGGTGTGTGGCCAAGTATGGTGACCATACTCGGATTTGTGCTCTGCATTTAACCCATCCAAGTGTACACACAGTAATGAACATACACCTGGAGCAGTGGGCAACCGGCGCCCGGGGAGCAGTTGGGGGTTTGGTGCCTAGCTCAAGAGTCTCACTTCAGTCGTGGTATTGAGGGTGGAGAGAGTGTTGGTTATTCACTCCCCCACCTACAATCCCTGCCGGACCTGAGACTTGAGCCCACGACCTTCAGGTTACAAGTCCAACTCTCTATCCATTAGGCCACCACTGCCCAATCATTTGCCAAATTTGTCTGATTTTTTAATCAGACAAATTCAAAAATGTGTACATAAAATTACTGAACTTTAACAAATCTGCAATACTTTTGTTGGTTCTGTTCTGTTTACCCTGGGGGGTTATCAGTGCTCCACCTGCTCTCATCCATGCTAGGCTGCATGGATGCGCAGGGAGTTCTTGCCCAGAAGAGAACCATACCACCAATCCAAACTATATGCTAACTGTCAATCATCTTGACGATACTGGTCTTGACAGAATTACAGGTTAAGCAAGAAAGTAGTAATGACTGTTTTCAAACATGTTTCCCAATCCCTCCTCTTTTCTGCTATTGGTCAGTCAAACAGCCCTGCACCCAAACTCATGCCATTGGTTGCGCATTTTAAGAGTTTTTAAAAATATATGGATTTCTTCAAGGAAAAACAACATTTCCCAACACATTTTATGTCTTTTGTTATCTAGATTCGGCCCTCACAGACCTTCGAGGTTGAAATATCAAGGGATCAATGAACCCAAACATAACCTCTCCTCTTCTCTGACATCTTTTAACTGTTGCTCTCCTCTCCCCTTCGTCATCCTCTTGAAGCTGTGTTATCAATTCTTCTCCTGACTGCTAATAAAAAACTGATTTTCACCTTGCCGCAGGCTTCTGGAATATGATAGAATATCTGATGGTGCTCATATCAACGGCAGTGGGGTGTCATATAGAGCAGAATGCCGCCCACATAAGGATGACTGACCTTGCTACTCTCAGCACTTGAGGGTAGTCGGGAAACAACTCTGAGCCAATGAGAGTGCCTTGACTCGTGCTAGCCTGATAGAAGTGTATGTCTGTAAAAATAAATGTCAAAAAATTCTGAATAATAACCCACAAAGTTCTACAAACAAAGTGGTGCATCTTTATGCAATTATTATACAAAAATTAATTCATACTAGAAAAAGAATAATATTCATGCATTGAGTGGGAATTTTGATTCAATCCAGTGACTCAATTCTTTTGAACGGCATGGTCATGGTCCATTCGCTATCTCAAGTCTCAAAAGGTCTCAGAGTCCCAATATATCACCACTTCTCCACTCACCTACCATTACGAAGCCATTGCAGTTGACTAATGCCCACAGCACCAATAAGGTCAGATAACATCTTTCTCTAGAGGGAATTAAAGCACATACCTACCCCAAAGCAGACTGTAGACATAGAGATTGTTCTGAGGATCTGCCTACCCACTTCGAGAAGAGTGCTGGGGAGCTGTTAAAAGGGCATGTACTGGTAGATTCCCTGGGTAAGATGCTCAGTGAATTTTAGCCAATGAAAGAGAAATTAAGTCATCGTGACTCTATTTCTGCTAGTTATTCAAATGAATCGGTCCCAGCTACTACTTGCAGATTAGTTCTGTCACTCGCTGAGTATAGGATCCAAAGCAGATGTATGAGCCTGTTAGTGCTCCTCGCATGCCTCACCCTCACAACGTTTTTTTGAACCAATGAGACCCAGTTATCTGAAGTCTATGACCATCAACCTACCATCAACCTTTCAGACAACAGAGAGAAGCCGACCATTCCAGACTTCATCACAGGGGACCCTGGTGAGTTCACCAGGCTAAAGATTGTTCTAGAGAACCTTTTACATCCTGATGCTACCAACCTCTCCCACTAGCAAATACTGATGGATCATACTAGATTAATTGAAACTTGCCTGGTAGCCGATTCTTTTCTCGACTCACTGTTCGCTAGTCTTACAGCAAACAGCTAATGACCAATTGGTTCCAGACAAATCACCACTGCTACCATGCATGCCAAGTATACCCCTTTGGAAGCCATGTAGTTTCTTTAAAGGCCCCCACTTACAGATCCTCCACAAGGTTGACATCCGGCAGTAGGCCAATAATGTGCCAGAGGTTGTCAGCCACCTATCTCCAGAAGCCAGGTCCATTGAGCTGAAGTTGTTGTTTTCACAGGACAAAGCTGACCCACAAGAATCTACTTTGGGCCTGGGCTGGCACTGCAAGCTGGGCAATCTAGGGTTCAAACACAGACCCATCACATACAATACCTTGATGATGTGGAGCATCTCTTCAGTAAAACCAGCTTGGAGTCATCCTTCCTGATACTACCTGAGCCAAGGTGATCATGCAGCAGCTCTGGGCAAACCTCAGGGACTAGGACAATCCACAACTCCTTGCTGAGGTCCAGCAAGCATGCATAGCTTAGGAAGATGAGCTGAAATATCTACCACAGGTAACACTCCGTAGATGCTACAGCCCCTCCTATATGGATCATCCAGATGTGCATCGGGAGATTCCTACCTTCAGTGATGCCTCTAAGAAGACATATGGGGCCGTTGCTTACCTGCATTCAGAAGGTCACCAAGAGGAATTATACCTTGCCTTACTTCTAGCCTGATAGAGAGTGACGCCATGAAAACAATAGTCCATACCAACTTTCAAGCTCTGTGATGCTTTGACAGAAGCACAGTTGTCGAAATTGCTTCCAACTGACCTCACTCTGAAATTAGACACGGTCAACTGCTCTGACTCTACAATTGTCCTCCACTGGCTCCTTTCTGAGTCCTGCCATTACTTGTAACAGCAGCCCTGTTTAAGTCTGCATTCTATTTGGCAGGAATAACTATTTTGAAAAAGAGACTGTATCCCCTGTTCAAATGTCTCACTACCTGTGCTGTACTCTTTGAAGTGCTAACCTTTGATGCTTTCCCAATGGCACAGAGAAGGTTTGTGAGTCGATGTGGCCACCTTGCATAACTATACTTGGAGTTCTGTTTCTCCATCTTGGGAGTTTCTGCTCCTTCAGCCAACTCAGTGATGACCTGCAGCAGTTGTTAACTAGACAACAGATCATTTTTTTTCCTTCAATCCTCTGCACTTTGGAGGTGTATGAGAGAGGTGGTTTCAGTCAATAAAAGCTACCCATCATTCAACTCTGGGCTTAGAACCAGTGCCCAAAGAAGTGGTTCAGACAGTCCTGACAGAGATCGAAACCATCCTAAACTCTAAGCCTTTGGCATACAAAAAAAATGGAGATGGAGGCACTCATAGGAATTAGCCAAAAGATTATGGGCTGCTTTCAGTAATGCAGATAAGAAGAAAGTGGCAAAGACAATCACTTGACATTGAGCCTGGTACCGTAGTCATGTTAGGTGATCTTCACTTACCTCGATCCCTGCGGCAGATTGGAAGTGTCATAAAAGTGTTTTCTTGGGGAAGAGCAATGATACAGCCTATAGCTCATCTGATCGTGCTTCCTAAAATCCCTGATAAAGATGAGCCTCCTAATAGAAGAGACTGTAATTAAACAGGAAGCATGACTCAATTTCCAACAGAGCAAATTTACACAAATTAGGGTCCGGCAATGTTGGAAAGGCCTGTCAGTCACCACCATTACCCTACAAAATGAGCTGAAAAAGATATAACCCCAATTTCTGTTTTATCGTGTGCGTCTATGACTGAATTTGAGTACCCGTTTATGCTGATAACTACCTTATTATAAATTCATTTGAGTGTTGAATTAAGGTGTGCTACGTATGTGTCATATTCATTGTCAATATAGAGATATTGACTGTTTCAACATGTTGACTATGTTTGCATAAAAGAATACCTGTTAGGCTGATTATTTAATTTTATTCTGATCCATGGTTGAACCACACTTATACTCTCGTACCTCCTCTGATATTGTCAGTGCAGTAAACTGCTGTGGTTGCATCTGCCTGCCCTTATTCACTCCTGTGTTCTGATCGACCTCAAAAGGATAGATTGGGACATTAGAACCTGCTTAGAATACAACCCTGCTTAACTACTTAACAGCATAGGTTAGTCTTTCCAGGCCACTAAAGAAGTCAAATGCTTGACTATAACCCAGTGGCTTTAGAAGGAAGACACTTTAGCAAGTAAGAAAAATAAGTGTATGAAAGGCAACAAATCTTTCACTCAAATTATTTTCTCAGACTCATTTATGAATTAAACACTACAAATGTACATTTCTCAAAGAGATACTACATAAGACTATATAAGTGCATAACACAGTGGATTTAAAACCACGCAAACAAAAGGAAGAATTTGTAAAATAACTAAAATTATTAAAATTAAAAATTATAAAAGTAAAATTTAATTTTTTTGAATCATGGCAACTTGGTTGCAAAAGCCTGCTTTTATACCGAAATTCATTGCAGAAAATCTATATTGTACTCACTGGAGAAGCGAAAGACTGTAAACAGAACAGATTATCGAATGCAAGACACAGATGAACCAACTAGCCAGCTACAAGTAAGAGAATGGTAACATACTGTGCCAAACATCTCTCCTGCTCTCGTCTCTGCAGCCCTCATGCGTCTGAATATGTGTGTGCTTGAGTTTGATTAGGGTGAGTTGAGCATCTCAGATACCCCGAAATCCCTGCAGCTCACCCCAGGCCAGCTGAACTGTGAAATATAATGGAACCCTGCCAGCGTTCTGGTCTAAACAGAAGGAGTGATGATAGAAACACGAGCGTAAAAAAACGTGGTGGATGTCTTAGTAAAGTAACAAACAGGCTGAGAGTGCAGCCCTCAGAAACTCCCACAGCTCAATATAGACCTGCTTCCATCTAATTTCAGAGAGACAGTTACTGTTGAAATTTATGTAAAGATTCTAAGTGATGCATAAAATGACGGTTATACTAGTGGTGGTGTAGTATATATACAGCAACGGTCAATATGAGAAGAATTATGAGCGACAAGCCGCCTCTTCCAAATCCCCAAGAGTAATTACAAAAAAGCGATCCACAATTAAGAAACAACCACTTAAGGATCTTCTGTCAAAAACAATGGGGCATTTTTCAATAGCAAAATCTAATAGTAGGGTTATTCTGTTGAAGAAGCCAGATAGCGAGTATTCCCAATATTGACATATCCCAGTTGAGACTGCTTCCCAATTCTTTCCATCTATAGCTGCTGAATCTTCAGTTTCATGGCAAAATAATTCATATTTTATGAATGTTATGGATGTGAGCCTTTATGAATATGTTATGAATGTAAGTTTGCATTTGCATTTGCAATTTTATATCAAGTTTGATGCAATAAAAACAGTGTACACAATTAAATAATGACAAGAAATGTGTTTGTCTACATACAACGCTACCGATGTAGTCTCATTCACAAACAAATGACTTCTCTTTTTAGTGAATCAAAAACTTGACCAATTTTCATTATAAGCAAGTGAATCAGAATCATAGTTTAAAACTGGAAGCAAATTCATTCAAATCGTAGAATCAAATCAAAAACATATCAAGAGTTTTGCAAAATACTGCATCAATACATACAGTAGCCCTACCTGTGGAGACAAAAAAAAACCTGTGCATAACTCAACCAGCATTTAAATCAATTCTTTATAATTCTTTCAGACACATTTTAATATCCTCCTTGGCAAGAATTATAGTAGCTCTGCGGTGTCCTCTGGACCACTGACAGACCCGTGGAGGGTAGTGTCTTCCCCTACTGCCATGCAAACATATTAAAGCATGTTTGCCCCTAAACAATGCCTGTGGCAACAGATAATACCTCATGCCTCTGTCTATCCTCATGCTACCTCAGCTCAGAGTGCAGGCAGACGGTCATATGGCTTTGTACAGGGCCATGCAAGGTAAAAGTCCACTTGACCAGTTCACCACGATGTATCTCTGAGAATCAGGGATCACTGAAAAAAAAAACAGACATGTTCCTAAGCAATGGATAAGAGAAGTTCGTGTTCACAGCGGCACTTTTCTTCACATCTAGCTGGTATTTGCAGTCTTTGATGGTGAAATTTTTAGAAAAAAAACAATTTTATCTGTCAGAATCAAAGCATTTAATCCATCCATCACAAAAAAACTAAAAAATCTCATTACTACTAGTATTACAAAATGACTGAACAAACAAGCGAAACTTATGGACAGAAAATCTCCCAGACAAACAAGCACAACCAACAACAACAACAAATAAAATAAAACTGTAAATTAAAAATAAAATAAGTAATAAATAATTCTACCAGCTCATTATAGTAGTAGTAGTAGTAGTAGTAATAGCGGTAGTAATAATAATTATTATTATTGTTAATAATAGACTAAAAATCTTACAGCCAAAAAATAATTAAATAAAACAAACAAGCAAATCAACTGACAAAATCTCCCGGATAACAACAACAACATCATCATCAATAAATAAATAAAAATGTAAGTGGCTAAATCTTACAGCTAATAAATGTACTTTTAAAAAGTGAAATTCTCCCAGCAATAATAATAATAATAATAATAAATGACAATAAATTACTGTAAATAAATAAACCACAGTACTAGTGATAAGCGAACTCAGCAAAGCTGAATATAAATTGAATGGAAGCCGATTGAATGCTCTGTAAAGTGCAATAAGGAACACAAACGTTATATGCTGAGATGTTGAAGATGGTGTATGTTTGTCTCCGTTAAATACAAACGTGTCAAGAAGCTAGCGATTAGGTGTGCAGAACTGACGTCTCAGACACACACACAAACACACACAGTCTCGCAACGGCGACAGTGTGTTTCTGCATAAGCACTATCTTGGTGTCCCCTCATGAGCTAGAAAGATTAATTGCATAGTTAGAAGTCAGATCTGTTGACTGGGAATAATTAACCTTTTATAGATGCAGGGTGAAAAAAGAGATCCAAAAACACATTTTTCAGAGGAGTGTTTATAGACGTAGCATCTGAATACATTTGCATATGGATGACGGCTGTGCTTGAGAAAATTATTATTGAATTGCAACCATATTTTATTTCTGGTAGCCAGCCGAGCGGACATTTCCACACCTTAATTCCTGGCAACATCATCCAAGGCTTTAATCTTTGAGGAAAACAAATGGTACACATTTTGCAGTGCGAAATTACATAAGCCACTCTCTGAACTCTGAAAAACATGATGTGACTGTCATAACTGAGTCGAGGATGCGTCATCCAGCGGCTCATCTGGCATATGTGAGAAAAGCCTCAAAATGCGTCTCATTAGGTAAACGTACTTCAGACAGGAGCTCAGTAAATAACATAAGCGCCGTCGTGATATATATCTCCATCTCTGTCATATCGCTCTTGTAAATGACTGGAGAGGAGCGTGTGCAAACATCACTCAAGCACCGGTGTCGCTCTTATTAATGCACTTTTAGCATTGGGCTTTCCAGACAAATGGTTTTTAAAACAAGTTGCAACTGCCACAAATCCATCAGATGTCTAAAATGACCTCACAGTGAACCCTGGGTCCCATAAAGACCCATAACGGACCCAATCAAGACTGAGGTAGGGAGAGGTCTGCCATTCCCTGTCATTTCTAACACCCTCTACCCTATACTCTATCATACACACTGTATTTCTCCAAAGACCAAGCCCAGTGAGGTTTAAAGGGATAGTTTGGCCTAAAAATACAATTCTGGCATTATTCGCTCACCCTCGAGTTGGTTTTAAATCAGACCTTTACTCTCTGTGAATGATTACGGTCGCTCTTTGTCAAACAGTTGCAATAAATGGGAGCTGGAGCCTTCAAGCTTCAAAACAGACACAAAAGCATTAAAAATTGGGTCTATGTGATTCACACACTGTATTCAAAGTCTTCTCAAAACATGACAAAAAAATTCATTGTTATTCACTGAAAAACTTCAGCTATGGCATATCTGTGAGTGACAAAGAAAGAAAGAAAGAAAGAAAGAAAGAAAGAAAGAAAGAAAGAAAGAAAGAAAGAAAGAAAGAAAGAAAGAAAGAAAGAAAGCATTCTTCAAATGGATGAAATGCAGCCATCTCGGTTTGGAAGAACAGTAGTAAATGGCATAATTTTATATTTTTGGGCGCACTGTCTCTGACATAATACACATATTAATTTCACCATATTGTCATTCCTCTTCCTTTATCTCTCTCTCTTGATCTCTTTTTCCATAAATCTCACTCACTCTCTCTCACACACACAATCTCTCGTTTTCTCTCTAATAACATTCGGGCTGTTAGATAAGATGAGGGGTTTGGAGAGACAGGAGAAATGAGAGCCAGCTGGAATTCCCATCGGAGCCTTAATCCATCTTACATCAGCCAAGGTTCAATCTAAACACACTCACACACTGTGGCCAGTGGCCAACAGAATTACATGTAACCCTCAGTGAGAGAGCTCTGACCGTAGGTTCCTACCACCCATTGCAACATCATATTCCATTATTCCCTCTTTAAATGAGGTGAAAAGTTCACCAAATTGGGGTGTGTGCTGCTGGGATTTTCTGGAGTTTGTTTTAGAAAACTTCATCAGTTTCACAGATGACCAAATTCCTAGAAATGTTGGTGCTGGTTTAGTGAAGTCACATCGGTTTGGCACAGAAACAATCAGACACAGAATACATAATACTTATATTTAATCAACTGATATTTTTAGCATCCTACATAATCATCAGCTCAGCATAAATATCTATTCAAATGACAATCAGGTCTACTGACTTTTTGAGCCTGTAAATCCCTCTTTGACCATCACTGTTATTTGGAAGGATTTCATGAAAATCTTCAGCAGTTTCAGTAATGCTGAGGATGGTATGGTGCACACAATATGCGTGTGGCTAGAGCAAAAAATATGATATTTTTATACAAACACAGTTGTGATAAATCTGTGTGATTGCGGTCTCAACCAGGTTTAATATAGCACATCTATTGTATAACCCTGCAAGTATATAGGGTTAACAAATTTCTGATCATATTGTGATCATTTTGACATTTGGAATATTATTTTTTTAAGGTATACTTTAAGTCATTTTAATTAAATAGAATATGTTCAGTATTAATTACATAAAGAAAATATATAAATAGTTCAAGACAATCTTTTAACAGCGATCTTTTAAGAAATTTATATTGTGTAAACTGGTTCTTAAATGTGAAAATTGAAAAAAAATGTTAATATTTTGAATTATGAATTATTTTTAATATTGTCTGTTTTATCTATAGTTTAAGTTTTATTTTAATCTTTATATATATATATATATATATATATATATATATATATATATATATATTAACATTTTAGCAATTTTGTATGTTATATCATCAAAGTCTATAAAGTTTTCATTAAGTTTTAGTATATGAATTAAGTTTTTATATTTATTTCATTAAGAAATTAAATAACTATAAATTTAGTTTCAATTCATGTTTACTGTCAAATAATAAATGTATAATAATTTTATGTTTTAGTTATTTTATTCATTTTTGCTAATATTTTGAATGCTTTTAATATATTTTCTGTATTATTTTAATTTTAAAGGTTTTAGTAATTCTGTATGTTATCATTATTATTATTTTGCCTATAAAGTTTTTTATTAAGTTTGAGTTATTTTAGTCATTCAACAAACTATAAAAATAAGAAGTATTGCCTTGGCAACTACCTGAAATAAAATAGTTTTTTTTATTATTATTTCAGTTCAGATAATTAATTTTAATAACCCTGATGTTATCTTCCTCCATTACAAACACTTCAATACCAGACAGACACATTTACTTTAATATAATACC
Organism: Barbus barbus; assembly: GCF_936440315.1. NCBI lineage: Eukaryota > Metazoa > Chordata > Actinopteri > Cypriniformes > Cyprinidae > Barbus > Barbus barbus. Next base: position 20,598,605 of record NC_136717.1, read on the forward strand.
TGAATATCACATGAAAGGACAAAGGCATAAAATACAACCGAAGATAAGAGCCTTCATGAAATCTTTTGAAACAAAGTCCAAAGATTACCAAGACTTCACAAAATCCTGTCAAACAAGGTTAAAATGACCTAAGCGCAACACTTTGCAACACTTGTGAGACTGCGCTGCCATATCAGTCGAGATGCTGTCTCATACGGTGTCATCCGCCCTGATGGCATGACAGCACGGGCTTTGACCCGTTCTCTTCCTAACCTTCACTTCTAACCCCTCTCTCTCATGTAGCATGCTTTTTTTCCTCCACCTATCGGCCTTTCATCTCTCTCCCGTCTTGAGATGACATGTTCAAATACGACCTTGCAGATAATGAGTGACATTTGGGACTGTGAGGAGGGCCGATTAAACAGACAAAGAGGACGTGTTCTAAAAATGTGCCTCTCTTTTCTGCCGCCTCGATTTCGTTTTGAGTAAAAGAGCAGGTTGACATATCACCTGTATCACTTTCTCGCTTTTCTGTTTTTCTGCTATGCAAATACTTGCATCTAACGACAAGACTTATTCAAAATGATCAAAGCATAGCTGGAAGCGCATCAGTGTGTGTAGCTGTATGTGTACACTATAGCGTTGGTGACATCCTTGCTGGGGTTTGACAGCAGCTGTAGTTGGTTGAAGGTAAATGGAGTTTGGAAAGATATAATGGAGCATGCCATACTGGCTTCGGGCCCCTAAAGGCACACAGCTGCACACAGAACCATTATGTTACTGTCCAACAGACCTCAAGCCAAAAGACTACACCTGGATGTAGGCTTCATTTCATATTAGGGTGCTTTTTGTAACCTCGGTTTACAGGTGCCATTTGAAACAGTGGTGTATCATATGCTTCGTGAACTTTTGGAAGAAAATTGGAAGAAAAACCATTCTCTGATGCTGATGTATAATTTGCACCTTTGCACCTTGGCCAAAGTTATTATGTATATTTCAGGGCATTTTCATGCAAATAGAGAGAGATCATTTATTTTTAGGCCCACCACAAACTATTCTTATTTCCATTATTTTATTACAATAGTAATACCTACTTATTAATGTCATTGCATTACCAAAAAATTATTCCGTACATTATTCACTTACTGAAACTTTATTTCTTGTAGATATTAGGCTGCTAAAAAAAAGGTGTTGAATCAGTAGCTGCTCCAAAATAATGTAATAATATAGAAGTGAATCTACTAATGTAGAAATTATGCTACAGATAACAGATGCTGAATCAGTAGAATACCGAATCAGTAGTGGCTCTGAGAGATTCAGTTCTGTTAATGCATCATTTCCATAGAAACATCTGACTGCAAAAAGCTGTTGAATCGGTAAAATGTGTTGAATCAGTAGCTGTTTTGACAGATTCAGTTCCATGTTAATGTATCATTAGTTAAATGTAGAAATGAGTCAAATAAAAGCTGTTGAATCAGTAAAATATGTTGAATCACTGGCCACATTGACAGATTCAGTTCCATGTTAATGTATCATCATTAGTTAAATGTAGAAATTAGTCAAATAAAAGCTGTTGAATCAGTAAAATGTTTTGGAACTGAATCTGTCAGAGCAGCTGCTGATTCATGTTAATGTATCATAATTTTAATGTAGAAATTAGACTGCAAATAAAATCTGCTGAATCAGTAAAATGTGTTGAATCAGTAGCTGCTCTGACAGATTCAGTGCCATGTTAATGAATCATTATTTCAATATAGACATGCAAAATAGCTGTTGAATCAGTAGCCATTCTGACAATATCAGTGCCATGTTAATGCATAATTTCAATTATATGTCAGACTGATTTAAACTACAAAGAGAGAATCATTTACAATAGTAATTTTCTTGTGAACTAGACTAGACAGACTGATTGCATTATATATCTGAGAGAAACTATAATGTTCGGATCAAGCAATCAAAGCAGCATCAGTTACACTAGGAAATGTTTAATGCATTTTAAGAAATCTTTCCGGAGTCACTCACCAAGTCTCTCACAAATGAAGCAAAATCTTCTGCTGTTCGGTGTTATCGCTGTATTTCTCACTGGAACGGGGATGATCTAAATACTGTGTAATTTAGAGGAAGAGAGCAGGCTGTTTTTCCCTCGTCAGGATTCTGTTAACAGAACAGGGTAATTATGGGTAGAGGGTGCCATCCAAGGCCCTGCTATCTATAACTCCCACTTGTTGCTTTTTTTGGTTGAGTGATGCCAAGTAGACAATAGAAAACATGGCTCCCACTGACAGCATCCCCACAGCTGTGCCCACTATTACCATCACTAAATATCCAAAAGGAGAACAATGCTCTCAAAGACAAACATGCAACACGCATGCGAAAGAACACAATTACTAACTGTCATTCATGTAGACGTCATTTATTAACCGTGCTTGATTTGAAAATTATGAGTTGAACAAATCAACTTCAACTGAACAGCAAAACATGATAAAACATGTCTTTTTTATTGATTTAAATCCAATTGTATACGTGTGTGTATATATAAACACACACACTATTAAGTATAAAGTATATATATATATATATATATATATATATTATAATTGAATATATATTAAGTATATGTTTATACAGTGCATATTGTGTGTGTGTGTGTGTGTGTGTGTGTGTGTGTGTGTGTGTGTGTGTGTGTTTCTTCAAACCACTGAGAAAACTTTCTCATTAGGCATGAACTATCACTTAAAAACGATTCATAAAATATATAACGTGTCATTGAATCCAAGAGGTCACGATTAGCGCTCAGAATGGAGTCGAAACACACAGACTGGGTCAAGGTTTGCCAGAGCGACGGCGCACTGAAGCGTTTTTTCCCCACTAGTTTAATGTTTATGAATGAATTTAACGTGAAAGAATATCATTAATCTTGACCAACTATATATCATTCTGAAGGTCTAAGCCTCAAGCATCGACGACAGATCGCTGTTTTCCGATGGAAAGCTTATAAGGAATGTATTTGCTACATCTGTGTAAGCAGTACACATCAAAACATGCAGAATAAAAAAGCAGTACGTACCAGATTCGTTGTAATAACGAGCCACAAACGCGTCCACTGCTGAAATCCCAGTTTAGTTAGAGAGCTATGGGTCCACAGAACAATATCCCAGCGAGCACTTTTAGTCCAGCGAAACAATAACGTTGTAATAAGGATGAATATCCCTTTGTTTACATTTCATTTCTTCGGGAGAGTTATTGTTCGCGTCCGTTATGGAATAAATTGCGTCTTGGTGGTAAAAAAACAACAAGGTGTTGTAGCATACAGTTTTACAAACAGAATGAGACCGTCCATGGAAAAAAAAAAGTGTCAGAAAAGCAGAATATAGATTATTTGAATTTGGCGCTCTCTGCTTGAGTGAGGCTGTGACGCAGCTGTCATCTGAGCGCCCCGCGTAACTTAGCGATCTGCCTTTTCCATAAAATATTTTTTTTTTTCTTCTACATTTTTTATATGTGTGTGTGGGGAATGTGGCCGTATCTGCATGATTATCATCTGTATGGACGCACATCAGCGTGTTTATTACCGACTCTATGACGGCTATCATTGTGATTCATTGATCAGGTGTTATTGATTATATGGCCCATTACTGACTGTATGTGATTACTGACTGTATGACCATGTCATGAATATGTGTAATGACTAAAGTAGTTTGTATAATTCTGCAATACTGCAATTCTGGTTATTTTTCCTCAAACAGAGGGGCTGGGGGGACTATAAATATTTTCAGAAAAAATATTGCAGGAATGTCATTTTTCATGGTATCCTCTTCAAATTTGAAATATAAACTCATGAGACACGTGGCTTTCAACCCATTACTTTTCTGGATTGCTCCAGGACTTATTTCATGTATTTGTATATGAAATAAAAAACATTCAGTGTGGAAAAACATTTTTCAAGGCACGTCAGTGTCTACAACTTTTTATCTTTTTGAGCATTATCAACTCTGGGTGATGGATAGTAAAGCCTAGAGTGTCTTCTTTCCAAAGATACCTAATTTGTTTGTGTAGCACACTTTGTCAGGAACTGTTACCGTTTTAATTTAGGTAGGTTATTTTAAAGGTTAACAGGTTAAAGAAGCCCAGAAAGACTCAATATGACTGTCGTCATGGTTACCGCTTGTATGAACTTGAAACAATGGGATGGTGACCTTGAGCAGGACAGCGCGGTCGCATTCGCTCACATCTGAATGCTTCACTTCTACCTCATGCAGTCCCTTTACACAAAACGCTCATATGCATGAAATCATCCCAGCCAAAACTGATTATACCACTGAGATTTTAATCAACACTTTCTGATTGAACTAAACCATGTTAAATGGCTTATGTAATTAAGGGCTTAACCTGGGGCCAATGAGACAGGGATTTCAAATTAGATACATAAGACGAGATATTTCACACACAAAAAAATATTTAAAGGCATCGCCATGGTTTTGCACTGGCCTAATTGTTAAGTCGTCAGATTTCTATTCCTCCAATTCAAATGTACTGAAACAATTGTTAGCGAACACTACAGCACCGTGGCCAAACCTCCAACATCTGCCGCTTCAGTTCACAAACCAGTGTAGAGGATCAAAGATCAGCCCTCACCCAAGGCAGTGGAAAATCTCAGTCTCATGAAAATGGAAATATGTAAATCCTGATTAGGAGAAATTGCAGGCCTCGCTGCACCAGTCATATCAGCTGTGTTAAAATGCCAGGCGTTGGCTCGGGCCCAACACTGGGTGTTGATTGGATGGAGGCATTTTGACACCGACCTCTGAACTCCAAAAGTGGAGAGGCTGAGAGCGACAGGCCCTTTTTCACATTTTATATGCTTTTTGTTGCAAGGGTAATAGTTTATCTTCAGCTTAAGAAAGCTTTAGCCTTGGTGCTGATTTAGGATACCTATATCTCACTATACACATTTTATGGAAAAGTGATTCAGAAAGCACTTATCCAAAGTAAGATCCAAAGTAAACGTGAGCCGAAACACAAATAGACTTTTTTTATTCTGAAGATTCTTTTAAAATCCTGAATATAAGCCATGTAAAATGCAAAAAACAAATGTATATAAATAATGTTTTCTGTTTGCTTCTCAACTCTGAATGTGCATTCTATATGTGATGGTTTTTTACATGGCTTGCAATATAAATTATGCTTGAATATCTCCACTTTCTTTTCCTCCATCGATAATCAAAATCAGCTTGTGATGTGGGAGGGCAGGGTTCAGTTTAGGTCATAAAACTTCTACAGTCTTACCCGTTAGTATTGCTTCTAAAATACATCCTAGAGCAAAAAAAGGTATTATTTTCTCAACCCTAATAACAAAAAACTGCATCTCATTCCCACTTCCCATTTGTTATGAATAACATCGAACTCCAGTGAAGAAAGCTTCCTCCCCCGGGCTGATCGCAGTATCCAATTTGTACAACAATTTGGAGGACTCCCTTAAACAGATCGTCTCAGGGCAGCGGTCGATGCAGCGCTTGGATGAGATGGGGCGGATGACGGTTCGGGGAGGGAGTGAATGACACAGATGAGTGGAAAACCATTTACAAATGAAAAACAGCCCACGGAGTCACACGCGGATGACGGGTCATTAACAGACTCAATGGCACGAAACAAAGCATTTGCCCTTAAAGTGTTTACAAGTTATGTAGGCGAAAGCACTGGATTCTCAACTCCCTTCCTCTTCATTATCTGGCTCTTAAAGGAACATTTCAGAAACATCCTTTCGACTGACCCTTCGGGAGTTTTGACCAATTACAGCAGCAACAGATGCAGCATTAGAGGCACAATTCTACACTTAAAAGGCTTTGGATGCGTCAAGATTCCGTATCTGCATTCCATCCCTGACGACTGTTGTCTGGGCCTGGCATGTAACCATGGCAACCGGAACTGCCTATAGAAGTGGCATGTTCAATACTGAAGATGAAGCGCATTCTCAGATAGCTGCAAAGGCCAAACAATTCAATTTCCCCGCATTTTATTTCTGCTCTTTTGAAGGTTTGCCTTCCTCAGAATGCTTACAGGTTTCCCTTTTTACCAATGGCAAAACATCTACTGTAATAATGAATTTTGTGATGTTGCAAAATTATGTTTTCCTTGCAAAAAAAAAAAAAAGATTATTATTTGTTGCTGTCATATTTTATCTGCTCTTCGACTATATTGCTCCTCATCTTTATTTAGAATATAAAAACATAAAAAAAAAAAATGCAACAAAAATTATGAATACAAAATCATTAAAATATGTTCTGCATCATAATAAATAATAATAATAATAGTAGTAGTAGGAGTGACTGCTGCTGTAGTTGTTGTTGTAGTAGAGGGTTTTTTATTCATAATATATAACAATTTTAGATATCTAAATATAATTTAAAAGATGCAAGAAAAAGAAGAAAATATATAAAAACATAAATAAAAACCCCAAAAAGCATTTTGTTTTACCTGCAACAATAAATAATAACAATAAGAATAATCTAATATAAATACATAGAAACATTTATGAAATGCAATGAAAATTCTAAATTATTAATAAAAAAAAAAACTTCTGATCATTGTCAGCTACAAAAACAACTACAATAACCAAAATTAATTTTTAACTTTTTTCTATTTAGATTTTTTTTAACTATCTATAATACATCCATATCTATCTATCTGTCTATCCATTCATCCATCTATCACACAAACACGTTTTTGCAAATGTTGATTTTTTTAACATAATAATGTCAGACATAAGCCACATTAATTGCAGCTATGCAAATTCATTTCAAATGCACAATAACATTTTAAGACATAAAATGAAAAAAATGAAAATAAATGAAAAAAAAAACACTATTAAAAAAAAAGTTGCCACATTTTTATTTTTTTTAAATCTAGATTTTTAATTCTTCCTCACTCGTTCTGTTTGCTTCTCAATTCTGAATGTCCATTCTATTTGTGATGGCTTTTTATATGGCTTGCAATATAAATAAACAACAAAGAAAAACAGCTACAATAATCATCACCTCCATTTTCTGGCACCTTAATCATAAATATATTGTGTTCTTTCCTTTTTGCCACTACTTTTGATTGGGCAATAACGTACTTTGAAATTAGTTACGACATCTGACATGTAGAGCTAACTGGACTGTGCTAACCTGCAAAATCTTGACCCCTTGGACTGCTGAGGGTTGGTTAAACTCCACTTTAGCGGGTGGAGAAACAGGAAGCATGTGTAATTGAGTAAGATTAACTACCTCCACCTAGGACGTGAAACTGTGTCTTCTCCTCCTCCTCCTCTCTTCCCCCCTGCTCTGTTGTCCCTCTCGTTTTGGTGAATGATTGAGGTGGAGAGGTTGGCTCAGAGGGAGCAGGGAGAAGTGCACTCTACATTCAACCCCGATAAAAGAGCTTGTCAGGGGAAGTGCAAGTCCCGCGACTGAAGAGTCTGACCGTTGACGGAAAGAGAAAGAGACAGAAAGAGCATCAGACAGCCTGACAGATGGACCATCAAGTGCCAAAAGCCTCCGTCAGGGCCTGTAGATGCCAATACTGTGAAAGAGGGGCGTAACTGCGTGTCCAACCATACTAGCACGCTTAAAAGTGACCTTCAGACACCTGCTGCACCAAACGCATGCACTCATGCATGTACAGACATTATATGCCCATTGAATTGTAAACTCGTCATCCTCAGCAGCAGGAGGAGGAGAGGCCGTTCACCACCCAAGGACGCGCACACAAACAATCAGCCATCCATTAACGGCCCAGTGCGGCCCTCCATGAGTCAGTGTCACCCGGGAAAGGACGAGCAGACCTCCGTCTAATTACACAGCAACACTCACGCCATTACTCCTCATAACCATCCGGTAGAGAGGCTGCTGGGACAGAGAGCGTGATTGTGTGTGTATGGCGGGAAAAAAGTCAGAAAAATAATTGAGCAACTGCAATGACCTACTCCTAATGTTGATGAATATTTAGAAAAGAAAAATGTGTACCAAATGTGTACTGACAGCACAAAGGTTGCTACAAATATGCAGGAATTAAATTACCATGCTCTGTAAACTTATTTTTTACAAGTGTAAAAAGCTTGGGCAAATAATAATAAAAATAGAAATAATATTAATTGTATTCCTAATAGTTGTTGTAGTAGTAGTAGTAATAACAACAACAACAACAAAAACAATAATAATAAATTAATAATAATAATAATATTTTTTTATTCTGGACATAAATGGCTCATGTCCATAATTATGAAAAAATATGTAAATTAGCTTTTTAAAAATATTCTAGAATAAATTCATTGTTTTGAATGCAATGTTTAAAATATGCAATAATTAAAAATAAACGTTTTCAAATTTTTTGAACACTTCTTACAAGCATAAAAAGCATGTCTATAATAATAATAATAATAATAATAGGCGCTTATATTTAGATTTTTCCTATTTAATAATTGAGAATAAAAATAAGAATAAAAAACAAAAACATTTATAAATATTAGCTTTTAAAAAACACAAATTACACATACATATTTACATATATATATTAGTATAATTATGTATTGTGTGTATATATATATATATATATTTATATATATATATTAATATTATTATACAATTGCATTGTGTACATTGTGTACACAATATATTGTACATGTATTGTGTGTGTGTGTGTGTGTGTGTGTATATATATATACACAATACATAATACAATTGTATAATAATACTAATATAGATAGATAGATAGATAGATAGATAGATAGATAGATAGATAGATAGATAGATAGATAGATAGATAGATAGATAGATAGATAGATAGATATAGGGTTATATAAAGCTGCTTTTGTCTTATTTAATAATTCTTAAATTGTTTTAATCTCAAAATATATAAACAAAATATAAATCAGCCTTTAAAAAAATGCACTAAATGCACCAATTTATTTAAAAATATATCATCCTCATGTTTGTTTTCTTATTAAGACTTGCTTATGGGTGATATTTCCAACTTGAGCTTCAATGATAATTAAATATGCTGGAAGCTATATGAATATTTTTATTTTTTAGAATACACATAAAACACCCCTTACTACCTGACAGATATCACTGAATAATTTGTCGTAGGAAATTGTGCCTGTCTCTGGGACGGTCCAAAACTCTGTAAACAGTCAAAAAAGAATCAATTAAAAGCTCTTCCCATCAATCATTTTTCACATTTGGTTGAAGCTAGCAGGACCATTCTAATATCTAAGTGAATACTGTGACAATTAATTGCAGGCTTTAAATTTGACAGCCCTAATTTTCATAAGTGTGTGTGCAAGCCCCTAAATTTTGGGACACATTTGGCACCATGGGGCGGCGGGTCCAAAGCACTTATAATCAGGTAATGGGGCAAACGTCCATCATGCAGATAATTACGCCTCATCCAAACACACATTCGCACATGCACACCTGCAACATGCCTCATCAGCTACAGACTGGAGGACAATAGGGGTTAAAATTCCAAATTGTTCCCGCAGGCCTGTCAATCCCATGAGTCCACACCTGACCAAAGCCCCTCGAGCCAACAGTGGTGAGATCATCAGTGATGTACCAGGCAACCAGCTGGCATTATGGGCAGCGGCTGGCTCTGGAGCTTGTTGGCGGTGAGGTTAGCGGGGAATGGTGAGTGTTTTTCCAGTGACAGGCTCTGTGTCTGTAGCATGTCCACTTGAGAACAGCATGGCAGCATAACTACGGTGCCCATTTTGAGGAGTGTGATTACGGCTCGCCATCAGAGAGAGGAGTGGATGAGATGCAATCAGATGCCATCTGTAGAAATAGGGTAGATGTGAACAAGGACAAGATAGACAAAGAACAGGAGAGAAGCAAGGTAACACACATAGAACAGGCTGGAGAGAGCAGTGACCGCTGAGATTGGCAGGGTTTTTTTCTGGTCAGCTAAACCCCCATGGCTAAATAATCATCTACTTTCATCTCAGGGGTATTTCATCTGGGCAATGACATTTCGTGAAATTTATTCATGTGATGGCAAAGCTGAGTTATCAGCACCATTATTCCGGTCTTCAGTGTCATATGATCCTTCAGAAATCATTCTAATATGCTGATTTAGAGCTTAAAAAAACATTTATCAATGTTGAAAAGTCAGTTCTTAATATTTTTGTGGCTGTGGCGTTATGTTTTTATGATACTTTAATGAACAAAGAACAGCATTTATTCCAAAAAGAAATTTTATACATGTATCATGTACATGTACTATCTTTTTATGATTATTTTAGTGTTTTTTTTATTAATATTAATTATAATAATATTAATCATATAATTAATAATAAAAAATATCTTAAATATCAGATGTGGATTATAGTTAAAATAATAATGATTATTAAAATAGACACAAAGTATTTACAATCATTTTATAATTCTTTTTACTTTTTTGTTTTTATTCATATTAATTACATTAATATTAATTATATAATTAATTTATTAATATTAAGAAATCTTAAATATTAGATGTGGATTATACTTAAAATAATAATGAATATTAAAATAGACAAAAAACTATGTATTTAATTTATGGATTATAATGACATGCAGACATTTATATATTTTAATTTATATATATATATATATATATATATATATATATATATATATATATATATATATATATATATATATATATAAATTGAAATGGTAATTAAATCTAATTTAAGATACTTGCCATAAATATTTACAATATTCAACAGAATCAGGAAAAAACAGAACTAATTTATATATAAAATAATAATAGTTAAATGTGTGCTTATTATAGATGTTTATATTTTAATTTAATAATTAAATAATCTAAAATCTAAATATGATCTTAATTATTGTTGTTTTATAAACTTGCTTTAACACTTGTAAGAATCTTCATAAGGTTTTGATATAGTTTTATTTTAAGAATATTATCATTTATATACTTTTAATTAAGATTATTTTGAAAATCAGTCTGTAGACGTTTTTTTAACTAGATTATGCTTTTTATCACACTTAGGAAAATGTGAATGCAACCATTAATAATGTAAATGCAGCAGTAATTTATACATAATTTACATTGGCCATTAGCCATATTTTCACTACAATGGCACTGAACTAACATAGAGAAATCACAAAGAAATCACTGGAAAATGCATCAATAATGCAAACGATTATCAGATACACGTCGGACTGTCATGATGATAAAGTTCAAAACAGCTCTACTACATTATTTATTTACACAGAACCAAATCTACATCTCAGCCCCCTCTGACACTAGCAGGTGGGGTGCACTGAAGCCTCTATGTATTATGCAGTATATAGAGCCACCTGAAGCCTGGTTTCAACAGTGCAGATGCCAGAGAATCAAATGCTCTCATTCACTCACTCTGTCCTCCAAGTGGCTGTAATTAGCCATAAGGAGTTATTCTTTTTCCAGGCCATCAGTAATGAACTTTACAGGCTACTCTTAACCTGTAACCCCTCTCTCATCCCTACTGAAAATAGCATCACGACATCGAGCCGATAAACAGACCATCAGAGCGACGAGATGAGACACCGAGAGAGAGGGTGAGTGAGAATGACATGTTTCTAATGTGATGCCAGTTGAGATTGGATTCTTCATTAGGCCAATTACGGGCCGCTGGAGGGGGAGCATGCTGCAGTTTGGGACCGGGAGGTGGCGAGATGCTCACCTGATTAAATAGAGAAATGACTGAAGAATTACAGCAATTTACTCAGCCGAGACACAACCTGAGCAAGACGCTGGAGTAATTAACAATTACTGCACATTCACTACTTAGCACAGATGTTAATTAAACATGCTATTCTACTCAAAAAGAAGTGACTGGTGATTCAGACGGACCAACAGACCTTGCATTACCTTACTTTACTCTGACCTTGCATCTGATGCCAGCATGCATGAGATTAGAACCTACAAAAAGCAGTAAAAAAAAAGATTTTCAAGAAACAGTCTTTTTTCTAAATGCACTAAACCAGTGGTTTTCAAACTTTGAGATGCCACAGATGATAGTTCCTTTTTTTTTCAATTTGTTAATTTCATTTTTATTATTTATATTATTTTAAATGTTTTATTTGAATCAGTTAACTAATTTTGAGCTTCTACTGCATTAGTATTACTTTTTCTACTCACTGAAGTGCTGTTATATTATTTATATCGGTCATTTTTTTTTTTTTACTTTATCTATCTATCTAACTATAGTACTGTTAATTTTACTTCAACTTGTTTTATATTTATTAATTTAAATGTTTATTTTAACTCAGTTTTAGCATCTGTTGTTACATTAATATATTTTCTATTCACTGTAGTACTGTTAGATTATTTTAAAAAGTTTTATAAATATTTTTAAATATTTTATTTTACTTAATTTACATTACATGTTTACGTTTTTCCATTAACTGTATTGTTAGATTTTTATTTCAGTTTTTATTATTTACATATTTATTAATTCAAATGTTTTATTTGAATCAACTATTTTTATTTTATGTTACATTTGTATTTTTCTATTCAGTGTAATAGTTCGATTTTATGTGTTTATATTCATTTTATTATTTTAAATATTTTAAGAGTTAATATTTTGTGTTATATTACTTTTTAATATTTTACTTTGTAGTACTGTTAGATTTTTATGATTTTTTTATTATTTATATTTTAAATATTATCAGTTAATTAGCTTTTAGTATATTGTTTTTTTTTCTATTCACTACAATACTGTTAAATTTGTATCGTTTTATTATTTATATTTTTGTTATTTTAATCTAATGTTTAATTTTAATCAAATTTCTTTAGCTTAATATTTTTATTCATTTACTTTTATATTTGTTTCACAATTTCTTATCTTTTTCATGGAGTCCAACTTGCAATCCCTTGCATTTAACAGACAATTAATTTTAAAATACAATACAAACACATTTGTCAAACAAACTATGAGTCTGTGTCAAAGTAAAGTTCCTCTTTCAGTTCTATGAGAAGAGAAAGGGGTTTTATTTCCCAGTCCAGTAGGCTAGGTGTTTGTATATGGTTATAAGGCTGTGGCTGGCGCTCCAGTCATTTGAATAATGCATGTTGGGTAGTTTATGCATAAAGGACAAACACTTTGAGGTGCTGTGCTGCGGCTGAGAAGCCTCTCGGGGACAAAAAATACTGAAGGCTCATCTTACGGTAGGGCTGCGAAATATATCGAATATGCACAGAACCTTAGCAATGAATTTGCGGGTGTGATCAAATTTAGCATTACTGTAAATATTGTGATGAATTCAGTGTGCTTTGGCCAGACTAATGCAGTTTGTAAATAGCACAGCATTATGGCCATTTGGGATTAAAACAAGAAATGGCGTCAATAGGATTCATTTCCGCGAACCAGTTTAAACTGTCCTTTCAACGAGTCGATTCAAAACACTGAATCAATTTACGTTGTCACTCAAATGTTCACGGATGGCATTTTTCATATCAAAAAGCTTGAAAATCTGTTTGTTACAATAATAAAAGCATATTTTATGACCCGGTTATTGTAACTACATTTTTACTAATTATTTCTTGCATTAGCGTTCACAAAAATGGCCACAAACAGAATTACTTATCGTTTACATTTGTTCAATGTCCTGCTTCTCGTCAAAAAATTAGTGAAAAATAATTACAAAAGTCTTCAAGCACTATATAAGACCACTATTTTACTACAGAAATCTTACAGCAAAGGTAGATTCTTCAATTGTGTAATGATCTCTGCAAAATATAGGGGAAATCATACCTGGAGCCAAATAAGCCAGGCTTATTTCAATTAGTCTGACTTGTTGTCAGTTGTTTTGGTTCAAAGTAAGTCAGACTAACTGAAATAAGCTTGTTTTATGGAACAGGACTCTTTATCATGAAATAAGCCACAAACAAATCCAGTAATAAACAAACAACATCCATTTGGACTGTTAGTGCATAGTGTTCACATTTGGAGAAATACTGATGGACTGATGTTTAGTTTACATTTATTTAAAGGTATTTACATGTTAATTTTCCAATGAATTATGAATGCCAGAATGCGCTGAGATTAAATAAAGAACCAGAGATAATGTCATATGCGGATATGACTCAAGCAGCCATTTCCATATATGGACAGAAACATGTTTATATTCATTAGAAACAGACAAAACCATTATAAAAGATGAAACATGAAGATAATAAATATACGGTAACAAAAAGATTGTGCCTTGCATATATTTTTCAAGAGCTCACAGGTATTTTTAGGTAGACCTACATAAAATAGAAATCACTAGGTGCTATGCTACTTTTCATACTACATTTGTGAGATCATATAAAGAGAATCCACAAAAATAGGAAAAGATATGTAATCTGTCATTCTTTAGCACTTATAACAAGTTAATAAGCTATATGGCCGGGACATGCACATGTTGCTCTTTCTTGTTGTATTTTATGATTTTGTGAAGAGATCATCGCAAAAAAATCCTTTTTTGTTTTTTTTTGGTAAGAAAGACATTGTTTTTCTGATGGGTGATTGTTGTAAAGCTGTAAGATGTTTGTCATCAAATGAATGTAACAGACAGGTAAGGACAGGTGTCAAATGTGCAGAATAAAGACAAAAGAATATTTATAGCTCCGCCAGCAAGAGGTGGGAAATGTTTGCAATGTGCAGACAGAAACATGAATGAGGAGGTTTGCAGCATATCAGACGTGAATAAGTATGGAGAATGCAGTTTTTAATTTATATTTTGTAACTTAATGAAAAGAAATCAACATGACATGGTCTTAGACAATTGTGAAGAAAATCATGGTTCATTGATGAGCTATAAACCAAAAGCTTTTGGTTCATTATAAAAGGTACAAGCCCTTCATTACCTCCCACCTCTACTTCATGTTTCTCCATCAACAGAGAAAATAAAACTGCATTTGTCAAGCCATTTCATTGCATGCATGCACAAACACAAATATGAATGTCCCTGACATTTTGTGTTGCATGCATTAAGACACACGATTCCAAGTATGAATAGATGAATGGGACACCATTGAGATGTACTGTATGGCACAAAATGAAAAAATACACACACACAGTAGTCCTGCCTGCACTACTGGCCCACTTCAAGGTTTCTACTTTTGTCCAGAACAACTGGGTTAGCAGATAAAAGAGACCGAATAGTACAGCGGAGGAGGAAGAGAAAGACAGTTAATTGGAGAGACAACACAGAAAAAGATTTTTGATGCCGAGTAGAAAAGAGAAAGTTTATTAAGAACAGACATTTCATGTTTTTGTTTAATTTGAGATTTCTTTCTGCAGAAAAGTGTGAAATCTAATCATGGATTTCAACTCCAAGTTGTGAATGCTTCAAAGCAAGTGTCATTGATCTTATAACAGAACAATAAGAAGAATAGAAGATGAGAAATAAGAAAATGAAGTGATGCTTGGATTCTCTGGCCTGTTAATGGGTTGGACCAATGCGTCATTCCTCCTGGATTAGAATTCCGGCTCTTATAAATAGGAGAAGTATTTTTATCCCTTGGTCTTCTCCTCCACCTCCCCCCTTCCCTTTCCTTCCTACTCTGAATAGTATTAATTGCAAATCATCCGTTCAGCCTAATAATACACATAATAAAGCAACAACCACAAGAGCGTGAATGCCATCAGAAGCCGTTTATGGTTTTGATGAAGGCTCTGCAATCTCATAGCTCACTGAGTCTAGAAAAAAAACAGATCTTGAAATCAAGTCAAGATGATCAGAGAGGGCAAAATGAGAGCAGAGAGATGGTTAGTGTGCTGGCTGCAGTGGTCTATTTAGCAGCTGCCCAGATGGTCCAAGGGAGGGCAAAAACTAAGCGTTAATCACCAATCGCAAACCCGCATCATGAAAACGTGCCATCAGGGATATTTATGGCTAATTTTAAAACCTTTTTATCCCCAAACCTTTCATGTGACGCACTGAATCCAAGGTGACGCAACTAATCTAAGGTGACATGTGATCTTGTTGGAGACGGAGGATGGCAGTACTTTGTTGGAATCTATGGTTCCATGAAGAAGCTTTAAAGTGATAGTTCGCCCAAAAATTACAATTCTGTCATCATTATTTATTCCCCTTCAAGTTGTTCCAAACCTGTATGAATATCTTTCTTCTGCTGAACACAAAAGAAGATGTTTGGTGACAAAGCAGTTTCTGGTCCCCATTGACTTCCATAGTTTTTTTGTTTCCCATACTATGAAATTCAGTGGGGACCAGCAACTGTTTGGTTCTCACATTTGTCAAAATCTCTTCTCATACAGGTTTGGAACAATTTGAGACTTATGACGATAACTATAACAATGATGATTAAGCCTTAATTTAATAGAATAGCAGAGTCCACACCTAAACTATAATTGTAACCGCACAGAGAAATAATATAGTTGGAATCACTTTCAGAACAATTTTTCCAACAGCTAATGAACGATAAAAACATTGACAGCCAATCATAATCCATCCTGCTTTATAGAGCATAAACACATAAAGCAGCAAGTAACATAACTGCACCGTGAGCTACTAATAATCAGAATGTTATCATGTGTTGGTATGGATTCTAATATAGTTATTGTGATAGTTCTTGGTGTGAATGGGCCTCAACATCTATTGAAACTTTCCACTGCACTAAATATTTAAAAAACAATGAAAAATTAAGAATTGTTCACTCAATTGTTCACTGAGCAGCCAAAAAATGCTTCTTCTATGGCATCCTAGCAAAAACCCACCTTTTTAACCTTTTTTTTTTTTTTTATAAGAGTATATTATATGAATATGTAATTATACAGTACCACAGTATTTATCAAAAGTATTATAGTACTTCCATCTGACCTAATGATCATGATGACTACCTTCATACTATTAATGACATTCTAGTCAATTCTACATTTAGGTTTTAGCTATAACACTTCAGACTCTTCTGTTTTCGGTCTCAATAAGATCAATCTGATAAATATTATTGGTGTAACAGCATTCATATGATTTTCACATTCAATTAACCCATCTGTTCACATAGTGTCTGCTGCCACCAAGGGGGCAGATGACTCAGGTTTTACACTTGCTCCACTTTCTGCATTATCACACACACACACTCATCTAGTAAAACGAGATATTCCATAAATACATATGCGTGCATTGTGTGTACATATATAAGGTCCGCTATCTGGGTGCCCAGAAACACATTTTACACACACAGAGCTTAATACATTGGCATGCTTTATCACAGCACCTGAATAATTTACCCCTCCTCCTGCTGCTGTTGCTACAGAATTGCATTGCTCCCAGAGTATCAATTGAAACTCCTATTCATGAGGAAGACTGTATTTTTCCATTAGCATGGATTAGGCTGGATGTGACTCCAGCCGAGGTTTTAGCATGCTGAAGGTTCAACAGCACAAACCGTGAACATCACATGTACGTATTTTCATACATAGAATGAACCCTGGCTGCATGACACATATGAATTAATCAGTGTTGCCGAAGGGTGTTTATCCTTGGTAGTGTGCTCGCTTTCAAATGTAGACGTGTGCTTAGCTGTAAGAGAAAGCAGGTGATGGAAATTTCCCATCCTGCCCACAATGTCCTCTCCCCCAGTAAACTCAACAGATTGCATTTTCTGATAAGACAACCAACCCCCTCTATTAAAAAGCATTGCCATGACGCCTGAGGAATAGTGAGGAAACACTCCAGCATCCACCTCGACACCTACCATTACCATTAGCAGCGCTGTCTTACGGCACACGAGGGCTGAAAGAATCGTACTGTTAATGGTTCCTGAAATCTATCATGGTGCTTTCTGCTATTACGAACACTGTGTGTAATTATGTTGGCTTGACAAATACTCAGGGTCAGCGGGGTTTCTAAAAGAGCTATATCTTTTCTAACCACTCAAACTTACACTTTTCCAGACGCAGATGGTTAAAAAAACAACATAAAAAAACTAAACCTTTAAATGTCCTGTTTAAATGTTATGGTAGAGCATTCAAGCAACATCCAGAATGTTCATAAACTGAAACGCCAACTGAGACGCTTTTAAACAAAGCATCTTAATAAAACAGAAGCTGTGTCTCATTTCGAAGGCTGCAGCCAACAAATTAAACACAAAATTAGCCCAGATCCTCGAATGTGATTGCAGTTTTTGATATTTTTGACAATTTTTGCCAACCGTATTACTAGAGAGGTTTTTTAATGACTGAGTAGGCAACCAGTAAATATCTGTATGAGTGAGTCAGTGAATCATTCACTCAAACTTTTGCTCAAAAATGATTCATTCTGAAACAAAACAAGAGACTGGCTGCATCCGAAATGCAAAAAGTATGCACTTCTGAATAAGAAATTACTTGTCGACTGTTAAAAAAAATATGTTCTGTATAGTTTGAATGTGTGTAGCATGAATTTTATTCATATGCATTTCAGAAATAGCATGTCATCCATTGACTTTGCTTGTGTTTTAGGAGTACTGAATTCTGACTTAATACTCCATGCATATATTGTTTTTCACCTACTGTAAAGTAGGAAAGTATGCGACTTCGGATGCAGCCACAGTCTTTATGAGTGAGTCATTGAATTATTCATTCAACCTGATAAGTGACTGATTCTTTTCATTTTCACAGGCACCATGCAGTAATTTGAATAGGAATCACCACAATCAGTAATTTCGAGTGAGGATGAACAATTTTTCCACACAGATCTTGCATCGGGTTCAGTTGATCATGCAAATTTGCTATATAGACCATCAGGCAGCTGGTTGATTTGAAATTGACTTTTGTGTGACCTTTACTTCATACATACGCTATTGATAATAGACAAATACACACATTTTTAGCTTAAATTTAGCTAATGTGAGCAACATCTTTACTAAACTTATTGCTTATTGAGCTGTTTTATAAAAGAAATACTACATTTGCCATTTTTCTCTTTTCAAATTTAAAATGACTCTGTCAACCTTCAAAACCCAGAATAGGAATGGCGTTCGTTCTTGTTGACTCTCCTCAGTTTGCGTCACAATCCACAGGAGATTAAGCCCACTTAATCAAACACTGTCAAAGGAAGGACGGTGGGCCCCGCTATACCTCCATACACCTCCATCCACAGGTGCAAGGTCATTTATGTTGCTAAGCGATTGTCCCACACACACACAACCAGGTGTTTAAATTCTCTCTCTCTCTCCTTGCCTTAACATGGCTTTTCCCCCTTTCCTGTCCTTTTTTTCTCTATAACGAGAAATCTGTTTGAACGACTCTACTGCGACTCGGTTTTAGAAATATGCAGCTTTAATTCTGAGCCCCAGAGCCTTTATTGCCATTTACATCCTCATTACAAATGACCAGGAATCCATTAGGTTCCTGTCATCCCCCATATCTCATTAAGATGGGCTCTATCTAGCCCACTCCTGGAGGCCCAGCCTAGGGACAAAATGAAAGTAGAGATCAAGCACCTTTCAGGAGGATGTTCACATACTGATGAGGTGACAGGGTGCTGCCACTAGGCATCTTTCTATCTTTATTTGCAGAAAGAGAGTTCTTGGGATATATGGATAGTGTGGTGGGCGAGAGCATAAGGTGAGTTTTAGAAAACCCATGTGAAGGGATCAGAATGACCTGTGTGCCTACAGGGGCCATTCACTTAAGGAGTCAGTCTTTAACTCCCATAATGCACTTTGAATATCATACATGCATTCATAGATAACCTATTTAATTCAGCCTATTTGAACTCTTGCCTCTACAGAGAATAGTCATACTGAGATTATAACTATAGAGAGTAAAGGGCCTTCCACACCAAGGACGATACCTATCATGATAACTAAAACTGTTACGTTTTAAGAATCGTTGTAACTCTATGAGTATAGTGAAGTGTACAAGGTGTTTATTTTGTGATAATAACCAACTGTGCATTATCCTGATTATTATATGGATACTTGACAATTAATACATGGAATATTGAATACATGATGGGTGCTTTCGAAACACTGCGAATAATTTGTTTCGAATCAATGATTTGGAGTGTGTATCAAATTGCCACGTGATTTAAGAAAAATCATTGAACTGATCAGCTGAATTGCACTGATATAACAGTAAAGGGCCGATAATTACAACGTTTTGATAATCATTATGGCGAGAATGGCAAAGTGAACATCCCAACTATATAACGGTATCTGTGAAACCTCTTTTAGATTTAGATTTTTATTAGTGATGTCAAATAATCTAATCGCATCTAAAATCAAAGTTTTTGTTTGCATAATATATGTGTGTACTATGTATATATAAATACACAGTATATATTTTGAATATGTATTGATTTATTGATAAAATTATAATATTGAATATATTTAATATGCAATCATAAAAAAAATTCTGAAATATATACATGCATGTGTGTATTTATATATAAACAATAAATATACACAGTACACACACATATGTAAACAAAAACTTATTTTGGATGCGATTAATAATTTTATAGCACTAATTTTTATTTATTTATTGATTTATTAGGATATTAGGAAACACCTGGCCACAGGATACCAGGATTGGCCAATCAGAATCAAGTTTTCTAGAAAGTGCCATGGTTAAAGAGCAGCAATAGATCTTACTCAACCAATGTGTCCAAAGAAGCAGATGATGGTTCTGCGAGCCTCTTCATCCTCCTCTTCCTCATTGCATCTGATTCCTGCACCAGCAAAATGGTCATCGATCACTATGAAAGGCCAAACTGAGCAAAGTGGAACTC
Organism: Barbus barbus; assembly: GCF_936440315.1. Classification (NCBI taxonomy): domain Eukaryota; kingdom Metazoa; phylum Chordata; class Actinopteri; order Cypriniformes; family Cyprinidae; genus Barbus; species Barbus barbus. The sequence continues at coordinate 20,619,337 of NC_136717.1, forward strand.
TATAGAACTGAAGTGACTGAAATATTCCAGCTTTTTCATATTTATTAGGACTCAGACATGATGATAGATGAGCAGAATGTCTGATACAAACCGCATTCTTCTAACAAAAACAGAATATTGATGTCTGTAGCAAAACAGCACGCTTGTCTGAACTGATTGGATTCATATAACTGAGAATATTACACATATTACGTGGCTAGATCAGAATCAGGAAAACACGACGTTATGCGTTTTCATTCTGCTCATTAAACTGGAAGGAAACAAGCTTGATAATTTGAGCATTTCATATTTAACGCACACTTCAGGCCTCAGAATCTACATTCCCTGAGTGTACTGAACAATCTAATCTCAGTTGGAAAACATTCCAGTTTTATTTACCTATTTGAAGGAAATTTCTTCCTGACATGTTTAATATGCTTCACCCTAGTTATTGTGTTAGTGATGAAGCCAGAAAGGAAACGCATCTCTTTCTCTCTCAAGATACGTGATGCACTTGATAACTAAAAATACTTGTGCTTATTTTAAATGACTTTCATTGATTTATCTGGGATAAATTGGGGAAATACTGCGATTTTAAATCACAATCAATAGTATAATTCAAACACTGACCTAAAGGACCTTTTCTCCTGGCCAGCCTCCATTGAGCTTGTAACTGATACCTCATTACATACACCTGGCATTCACTAGTATGAGAGCCCCCTCTAGTGGCTGCAACTGCAACAAACATATGGCACACAAGCAAAACACGCATAAATATTCTCATGCTTTTACATTTGTCGTTTTGGATGGCTAAAAGAATACACACACACGCACACACACACATAATATATGGACATCAATACACGGCACGTTAGCAATTAAAACTTTAATATGCCAGCACAGTTTTACCAAACAGTAGATTAAAATATCAAACAATTAGTGTTTCTCCATACATTTCTATTTTAAATTCATACATAAAAAATCACTATAAAATGTTGCTCTTTAACATAGTCACTGTAAAAACTGTGGGATTTCAAACATTCACATGCTGAACGGTTTTTGCTACACCGCTTGGTACAAAAAAAATCTAACCAATCACACAACCCAGTCTGCAGGGGGTGCTGGGCCACCCGGGACCGGTTTAGACCCAGTGTGAGTCTGAACCTGGTCCACTAGGACTTAAATATCAGGCTTTCTCCGCTCAAACTAAACCCTTGATTAGGACTGGCTTCAAACCTAGTCCCGACTAAATTGCATTATTCCATCATAAAAATAAGACCAGTTTTAGCATTAGATAAAAAAAAAAAAAAAAAAAGATTAAATAATTCAGCTTTTAAATTATGTCTGTAAATGGTCCGGACAGTAACTTCACTGGTAACAAGATGGATGTGATTCAGCACGAAGCGTCTTCAAATTAGCATTTCATCTAGTCTCGCAACATCTAAAACAACAGAATACAAAAAAATAACGGTACATAACCGAGTGTGAAATGAGCACATAATGGACTTTGGATAAAGCTTATGCAGATATAGAAGACGTTTTCTTGATTAATATGTGATGAAAAGGCATTGTCGGTGAGTCCCGTCTCTTTGCCAGGACAGGATCAGCAGAGTCTTTGCATAGAGGAGAGGGTCTAAAGACAGTCTTTAAGGCACGGTGACGTGGAAAGGGCTTCCGGGCACCATTTCTTCTCCCCATTTGACTATCAGGATGTAGTCGCCTTTCTCCTTCACTGTGTATGTGACATTGTACATTCTGTTGCCCATGTGTTTGACGTACACTTCTTCACAGGGAGTCTTTGGCCCGTGCACTCCTACCATTAACATGTTTGTCCCTGACAAAACAAAATAAAAGCCATTTAGTCATCTGTATGGGAGCATTATGGGTAATATGCACAAACATGTCTTGCTAAGAAAGCTGTACCTGCTTTACTGCAGTCCACTGTGAAGGTGTTCTTCTGGCCAATGAAGGCTTTGGAGAGTCCGGCCCCCCTAGAGATCACCTTACTGGCGTCGGACGAGAACTTTGGCAGAGTAGAGAAAGATCCGGCCACTGAGGACGATTTCATCACCGTTTCCACCAGAACCGATGACGTTTCGTGTAGAGAGTGTCCTCCGGACAGACGTGCCCCTAGAAGAGTGGATTTCCTCTTATTAATCTGCTTCTTTATGAAAGATGAGTTGAGGTGGAAAGATTTTCTCTGTCATTTTTTCCCCTCTAATCATTAGTCTCAATCTCAAATCACACACTTTCATAGTTGTCATAAATTTGTGATAATTCTGCCTGATAAATATAATCTCAAAACCAGATTTCCCCATTTCAACATGAGTGCAAGAAACCTTTTCAGTTTTTAATAATAGTTATTTACACATTTATGTATTTCTCCGGCTTTTTAATAAAGAACAACAAAGCAGTTTTTTCATATTTTGAATTATATTTTTATACTAATAATATTTAGATTTGATATTTTTTGTTTAGCAACGTTTATTATTTAATATTTTCATGTCGATAACCATTTTAATATTTTCGATTTTGTATTATATTTTTATATAAATAATATTTTTGTTTTTAGGGTGGAATATATAATATAATATAATATAATATAAATGGGGTTTCAAACATTTACATGCTGAATGTTTTTTTTACACCACTTCAGGTGTAGATTTCAAGATGCTGTAGATGGCCTTTTTTATATCTAATATTTAAGGAACAACAATGTAGTTTTTCATGTTTATAAGCATTTTATTATCAAATTTGTTTTTTATTTTATATTATATTTTGATATTAATAATATTGTGATTTTATGTTTTGTTTTTGGGGTGGAATACAGATAAAAAAATACCCTTTGGCTAACTGAATGTAAACCGTCTTCTGTGTCTGTCCAAGCATATGTAAAGAGCAAAAAAAGCCTAGTGTAATGTTCTGTAGTGTGTGATGTCTCACCGGAGACTTTGGCTTTGAAGGGGCTGCCCACGATATGCTGCGGTCCTCCATATTTAATGGAGATGAGGTAGCTGCCGGGAGCCATGGGTGTGTAGGTGACCTTGTATCCTTCTGGACACTCCTGACAATCCATCTTCACCTTCGATGGGCCGTCGATGGTGACCGACAGAGCTCCTGAGCCAGCGTTACACGTGTTTACAATGAAATCTGACGGCACACCTGTGACGGATGAGATGAAGCCAGTGAGTTTCTGTGTTTGTGTCTTAACACTCGTGATTGGCTGCTCGTTGGTGTTGTACTGTACCTGTAGTTCCCCCCTCCAGTCCGGGCCCAAAAGCCGTCACCATTCCTGGATCTCCTGCCTGGCCGGGTTCTCCTACACGGATCTTGAAGGGACTGCCTGGGATGTGACTCCCGTTAAAACGGACATCGATGGAGTGGACGCCGTTCTCCCGTGGAATAAACCGTATGGCGTGTTTATCTGCACAAAACAGGCAGGCAGTGTTGATCTAACTAATATCAGTTGTACTGTGTCTTTAAATTTTACAGTGATCATATGGTAGATTTGGGATCTTAGACAAAATATAATACATAACCTAAAATAATATAATAAAAAATAGTTTAATCAAAATAATATAAAAACTGAAGGGGAAAAAAAATAATTTGATATATATATATATATATATATATATATATATATATATATATATATATATACACACACACACACACACACACACAAAAAAAATAATATAATAAAGTAGGTTATATGTCATAATATAAATGCATATATATTTCGATAATATAAATAATAATAAAAACAAATAATATATGACATACAAAATAATATATAAATAATGCACAAAATAATATGAATAATTTAAAAGCATATTACATAATAATATATACAATTTTAAAATACATACATATATACACACACATATAAATAGTATGTAATAAATAATAATACACAAAATAATATCATAAAAATATGTAATACAGTAAAACAATATATTAAACAATAAATAATATATAAAACATCATTAATAATAATAATACTGATTAATATTATATAATGAATGTATATGCATATATATATATATATATATATATATATATATATATATATATATATATATATATATATATATATATATATATATATTTGGACAATATAAATGATAATAATATATAACCTAAAATAAATATATAACATGTATAAATAATAATAAACAAAATAATTAAATATTATAATATAGTTTAAAGTAATATATTGCATAATGAATAATTGATAAAACATAAAAATGAATTTTGTATAGATATAAATATATTTAGAGAAAACATAAATAAAAATATACAAAATTATGAAATAATAGAATAAAAATGGTATAATACAAAAATACACACACACATGATTTTTTTTATTATATTTGAAAAATACTACACTATATAAATAATAATATAAAAATTGTTTAACGTAAACAAAATAGTATAATAAAAATGTTTAATAAAACTATATAGGAATATTAATAATAATACATATAAATCATACCATTTATAACTTTTTATATTCACGAGTATGTGGCCATATCCTCACCATTGTCTAGCTCAGTGATGTAACACTCCTCCACTGCTCCAGATGGTGTGTGAACCTTAGCATCAATCGCCCCTCTCGCTCCGTTCAGCTGCACTGCAAACGAGGCCTCTTGATTCACCTTCAGACCCATCTCCTGCACAGACAATTTCTGAATATCATCTAATCATAAAATTCTCACTAAGCATATTCAACATAAAAATGCTCTGCTACTTCGTCATGCACATTTGTCTTTCTTAAGAAACTCCTTCTTCACTCTTCGTGAAGGGAACTGCAAGTACACTTGTCTCGTCTCGTGATAAGCTGTCCTGTGCTCTCCATCAAGTGCTCTCACAGAGAGTGTGTTGATAAAGGAGCTGCCATCTGCTCTGGAGAGTCCCTGAATCACCTCCGTCCCGCTGCTACAGAGAAGAACGACTGCGTGAGTGTGTTTGATCTGGAATCACTCACCTGCAGGCTGGTGACGGTAAGGAGGCGGGCATCATCCGACACTGATGCAATAGGAACAATGAAAGGGCTGTCTGGGATATGCTCGTCGTTGAATTTAATTGACACCTCATAGTCACCTGAAATCAAATAAATAATTAAGAGAAAAAAGACGAGTGTAATTGGAAATTATTCATAAAATTTAAATAGAAAATGTCACTACTAATGCAAACACTAGGCTTAAAAATTTGCATTAGCTCTCACCAGGTTCCTGCACTACATAGGCCACCCCACAGGAACCATCCTTCCTGTCCTCAAAGGAAATTTCTGCTTTGCTGGGCCCCTCAACAGCTATGGACAAACCGCCAGCACCGGCCTCACGGGTCCAGATACTGAACTCAGCTAAAAAATCACACAAAAATAATATTTTAATGTTCACAGTATCCCAGAAAAAAATAAAGAGTACCTGACTTCCTGTCAGTCTTATTTTACTATTTTTTTGTATACTATTACAGTATTTATTAGTAAATTAAATTAGTTTTATATTTTCATTTTCATTTAGTTTAGGTTTTTTAAAGCACTTTTAGCTTTATTTATTTATTCATTTTTTCAGTTGTAGTTTCTAGTCATTTAATTTCAGTACTTCATCTTAATTTTATTACAGTTAGCTGTCAGGCATGGTTATAATAGATAACTAAAATTAAATCCATGGGGGAAAAATCATTACTTTAAATAAAATAAACTGAAATATAAATAAAATATAAACTTATTTTTCAGCTAGGTACCAAGGCAAAATTTCTCATTTGCATTTAGTTTAACATTTAATATTGAAATACCTAAAACTGAAATAAAAATTTATAAAAACTAATATAAATGAAAAAAAAAAAAATTACTAAAACACACAACAAAAAGAAAAATGAAAACAGAAAATTTAAAAAATTAAAAATAATAAAAAATATTATAAACTATAATAGTATTTCAATTCTAAAACAACACTATTGCCAAGTTTTTTTTTAAATTTTAAATACACTTTTTCCATCTACATTTCTATTTTATTTTATTTCAATTATTTCAACAAAATATATTTTTAATAGTTTTTGTGTGAGTTAACAACAACACAGTTTCTTGTCTCTTACCTGGAACTCCAGCCACACCTCTGTCCAATCCAGTACCACCAGCCCGAACCTTATGGGCCCCTCCCTCCCCCAGGGGCCCCACAGTGAACTGGAAGGGGCTTCCGGGGACATGCTGTCCCCTGTATTTGACATTGACAGTGTGGGGGCCCATCTCCTGAGGCACAAAACGCACACTATAGGTGCTGTTCTCTCCCTCTATGATCTCAGCGTCCTCTGTGTTGCCGCTGGGACTCGTCACCTGTGCGGTCATTTCCTGCGTACCTGATTCACCTGAGAGAGAGGATGAGAAAGAGGGAAGGGAAAAGAGAAGGGCACACGAATGAGACATTTCACATAAAATTTCAGGCATTTCTTCTATAAAAGAGGATGTTTTGGCTGGGCTGCCTGCAGAGTTGAAGGCTGCTCAGATTTTCCAGCTCAGCTCTTCTGTCATAAATGTCTGCAGTGGAAAGTGTGCGCTCATTCCCGCCTAAAACCCCATAAACACACGCATACCATGACATCGTCACACACAACACCAAAAAGAGACTACAAAACTTAAAGGGATAGTTCACTCGAAAAATTTCAATTCTGGTATCAATAAGTCATTTCAAAACAAAATTTTATGTGAGATAATAGCAAAAAAGGACCTAAATTATTTCTTTAAAGGGTTAATTCACCCATAAAAGAAAATTAGCCCATGTTTTACTCACCCTCAAGGCATCCTAGGTGTATATGACTTTCTTCTTTCAGACAAATCCAATCGGAGTTATATTAAAAATTCTCCTGACTCTTCTAAGCATTATAATGGCACTGGACGGGTGTTTTTTCATAAGGGTATTTAACAGCAATACCCTTAAAAGGACATCTTTGTACCTTTTTTACCCCTAATAGGTACAAATTAGTACCTTAGAGTAGTAATATGTACCCTTAAGGTACTAATATGTACCTATTAGGGGTAAAAAAGGTACAAAGATGTCCTTTTAAGGATACTGCTCCAGGGACAAGCTGTTGTACCCCAAAAGGTACAATTTTAAACCCTTATTTTTCTGTGTGTAAAAGTAGTCAAATAAAGTGCATCCATCCACAGTAAAAATGTGCCTCACACGGCTCTGGGGGGTGAATAAAGGCCTCCTGCAGCGAATCGATGCATTTTTGTAAGAAAAATATCCATATTTAAACTATTATAACACTTTTCTCTCACTTCCGCTAACTGTTGCACATGGAAGCTGTTTCAAAACAAAACACCGGTCATGATTAGTAAAGAAAACTGTCGTCGGAGTTCAATATAATCCAAGAAGAGACTGGCTTTCCTTTGCTAAAGTAAAGAAATTTTGCTTCCTTTGCTCCTTTAAACAAACTCGCGAGACTAGCATATCTCACAAGCGTGTGCGCTGCGCATACTTCCCACTTCATCCGCCGAATCGGAAGTGAGAAAAAAGTGTTTATAATGTTTTAAATATAGATATTTTACTTACAAAAATGCATCGATTTGCTACAGGAGGCCTTTATTCACCCCCCCCCCCCCCCCCTCAGAGCCATGTGAGGCACATTTTATTATGGATGCGCGCACTTTATTTGACTACTTTTGAACTTTAAAAAAAAAAAACACCCATCCAGTGCTATTATAAACTGCCAGCTTGGAAGAGCAAGGACAATTTTTAATATAACTCCGATTGGAGTTTTCTGAAAGAAGAAAGTCATATACACCCAGGATGCCTTGAGGGGAAGTAAAACATGGGCTAATTTCATTTTTGGGTGAACTAACCCTTTAACCAGTGATCAACGTATACAAACACATACACACACACACACACACCCTCTGATTGTCGGCCCTGGGTGCTGCTGAAGGGTCCCCGGCTCTCCCTACCCAGGAATCCACCGAAAACGTCCCTAAAGGGGTCGCCCCCCACCTGGGTGCTCTCTTCCACCCGCACTTCCCGTTTGGTCTCACCAACACGGGTCTTGCTGATCTCGGTGCGTTCGGTTCGCGTGTAGGTGTGGCTGCTGCGGGTGAAGGTACGGGTGAGCCGCTCTTGGGCCGACACCATCTGAAACCAGTTCCCTACAGACATGGAACCCGAAAGACAGAGGAAGAAGGAAAGAGAAGAAGGAAGAAGAAAGCAATGAAAAAGGAGAAACAGGAAATGCATGCTTCTGAGCAGAATGGAAACAAATTCCGTATTCTTTTTTTTAAATCAAAACAACTTAAATTCTATACAGTTTAATACAGAACCAATATGATTGAGGAGACAGGAAGTGACACGTGTGACAGTGGGAAACAGGTGGAAAAAGAGACAAGCTCTATGTCTGAATATGCCTACAGTAGTAGTAGGGCAAAAAATAGTATGAGATGAGTAGTATGTCAACAATAGGCGAAAAGTACCCTACTTCTGGCGAGATTCTGAAGTGCACATAAAAACTATCCCATGAGGCCATGGGAGAGTAGTTGTGAATGTCAGTGAAGTGACACAACTGATGCTGGTAGGTCATTTGACAGTGACAACATGGTGAATGTAATACATCTAATACATCTGTTAAGTAAGTTTCAAACCAAATGCAGTTTCTACTAGACAGTATGCGATTTTCTAAAGGCTTGACTCCTCGCTCATTCTCTCCTCACCTGGAATCTTGAGGCTGAGGTCGCAAGTGCTGCCCACCGAGGCGATAGAGGGCGCCTGCCTCTTTCTGGTGATGCTCTCCTTCATTCTTCCCTCGCCCAGAACCTTCACTGTAAACGGACTTCCTGTGGAACAACATGAAGTGTATAAAAGAGTCGCCCACCTCAGAAGGAAAGCATGTTAACGAGACTTCAGTTTGAGGGTTATGCTGTACCTGGCACATGTTGGTCGGCAAATTTGATGTTGATTATGTAAGTTCCGGGTTCGGTTGGGCAGTAGGTCACTTTGCAGGTTCCGTCTTCGACATCCGAACAGTTAATGTCAACTTTGCTGGGCCCCTCAATGGACAGACCGAGACCTCCATAACCTATAACATATTGAGAACCAGAACCAATGGGTTTTATGATTGAATACAATTTGCAAAAGAAGCACAACTGTTTATTGAATCCAACCTTCATAAATCCCAGTTTGTAAACATGCTAGTTTATGCATTCAGTGCGCATGACATAAATTTTACACATGCAGTCAGATAATGCTAAACGTTTGCGTCAAAAGTGTACTTCAGGATTAAGGTTAATGTTGCTATGTGACATTTCATTGACGAATTCCATTCATTTCCATAGTGTGGCACTGTGTGACTGAGAGTTTTGCACAAGGACGAAAAAGTTCTCCATGCATATTTTGCTCATGTTTAAGTTTATTTTCCATCATAGTGTAGTATGTCTGTACCTTAAGTGCATTATGGAAGCCACAAATATCCTAGAATACCATTTACCTGCACTTCTGGTGTCCACGATGAACTCAGCCACTTCAAAGGTGTGTCCTTCAATCAGTCCTTTCCCAAACACCTTCACCTTACTGGCATCGCCGATCTCAGACTGGCCCACCATGATCTTGAATGGGCTGTTGGTCACGTGTTTGCCATTCTTCTTCACGCTGACCACATGCTCACCCACTTCTTTAGGAGTAAATGATATTCCTGAAGGCAATGGGAGTTCTTTGTTCAGGTTTATAGAGTATTTCATGGTAGCACCGTCATATCCAACAAAAAATATAGGCCTCAGGGTTTGGCTTTATATCAAAAGCCTTCTTTTGAACTGATAGTTGATTCTCTTTGAAATCACAGGAAGGAGCTCTTAGTCTCAAATCAGGTTTTTTGAGGCAAACACTACAGGCTCACCTCATCAGAAAGTTTCAGTTTGATTGCTGACACCTTGTTATGAAAATCCTCATAGGTTTATCTAGTTTCTAAAAGTGTTATAATTACATTTGCAGTCTCACAATCTAAAAATGTATGTAAATATTGGTGACTCATCTTGTTTGCAGGGGTGTACACCAACTTCAATAAGTCCTACCTGAACTTCATGTTGGAAATTCAAAATTTTGTGTCTTTAAAATCCCTTAGTAACTGAATCTATTCACAAATCATATGATCTGGCTTATTTATATTCTGCTTTATCAGCTCAGTCGTGACGCATGTAGGTGCTGGCAGGCTTGACGTGTGACTTACCGATGTGGCGGTTTGGCAGTCTTTTCAGCAGGCAGGGCTCCTCGTTGCCAGATGGGGCTCTGATGGTCGCAGTCAGGGAGCTCAGGTCTGTCTCTGTGATCTTCAGTGACACGTCTGTGGCGGTGCCAACGTTCAGCTGAGACGTCCTCATGGAGTCATCACCTTCATCAAGAATGAGACAGAAAATAATTAAAAAATAACAGTGTTATGTTATGTTAAGCTGAATTTTCAGCGTCATTACTCCAGTCTTCAGTATGACATGATTCTACAGAAATCCACTGCAGTTCTATGTGGATGCCATTAACAGCGGGCATGTGAATGCATACGGCCCTGGTATGAGTCACGGCATGGTCAACAAACCCGCCACCTTCACAATTGATGCTGGAGAAGGTAATATACACACACACCAAGCCTGGCAGCCTCACGGTCACATTGCTTTTATTCAGCAAGGATTGCTAAATTGATAAAAAGTCATAGTAAAGACTTATATTGTAAAAAAAAAAATTAATAAATGCTGTTCCTTTTAACTTTTTATTCATCAAAGAATCAAAGAAAAAAGTATCACAGGTTCCAAAAAAAATTATAACCAGCACAACAGTTTCAACACTGATAATAAATCAACATATTAGAATGATTTCTGAAGGATCATGTGACACTGAAGATTGGAGTAATGGCTGATGAAAATTCAGCACTGCATCACAGGAATAAATAATATTTGAAAGTATATTAAACTAGGAAACCAATATTATAAATTGCAATAATATTTCACAATATTACAGTTTTTTCTGTATTTTTGATCAATTAAATACAGCCTTGATGAGCAGAAGAGACTCCAAACATTAAAAATCTTACTGATCCCAAACTTTTGAACGGTAGTGTACATATATATATATATATATATATATATATATATATATATATATATATATATATCAGAAGTGTTTTTTACACACATACATATATATATATATATATATATATATATATATATATATATATATATATATATATACACATATGATCCAGTTAATAAAAATAAAATAAATAAAATATAATCCAGTTATTAAAAATAAACATTTACTGTGCGGGTGCAACCCCAGTTCCGTTGTGGAGAGCAGTGTTGTGAGGGGCAAAGTGAGACTGAGACTGAAGGAGGGGGGAAACAGCTGCTTCCTGTTTCTAAAAACTCTCATGAAGTGGCTCCTACATTTAGAAGCACTTCACATGTGGTTAAATTCTCCAGGTGTGAAGTCATGCGCACACACATAAACAAACACGGTAGCTAATTTAGTGCTTCACAGACATTATGGAGAGACATAACTTTGCCCTCTCTTGTTCATCCTCTCTCTCTCTCTCTCTCTCACTCATACCCATATTTGGGCACATAAAACCCCCAACCTGTGATCTTGGCTGTAAAGGGGCTTCCAGCGATGTGCTTGTCATCAAACTTGACGATTATATTATAGTCTCCTGGGGCCGTTGGCATGTAGGACACAGTGCAGGTGCCATCTTTATTATCCTTACAGCTGATCTCTGCTTTAGAAGGGCCTTCCACTGCCAAAGACAGACCACCTGAGAGAAAATGATAGAGCAATGTGGGATGTCTGGCAATGTGAGACTAATGCAATGTGACTGTGAGGCTGCCAGGCTGAGTGTGTATTACCTTCTCCAGCATCCTTAGTGACGATTGTGAAGGTGGCGGGTTTGTTGACCATGCCGTGACTCAGACCAGGGCCGTACGCATTCACATGCCCGCTGTTAATGGCATCCACATAGAACTGCAGTGGACTTCCTGTAAGGGATATATTAAAAGAGTGTGACTTGAACACAGAAATGATTTAACAGACCAATTATAGCATAATTACTATATTTGGAGATTTTAGAGCAGCAAACATCTGATTGTTTTGATACCTGGTATGTGATTCCCATCATACTTGATGTCCATCTCGTGCAGGCCCTTCTCGGTGGGAGCATATTTGACCGTCACAGTCCCGTCCTTGTTATCAGTGACGTGGGGACGGGCAGTTTTACCAGAGGGCATACGTACCTCACCTAAAAAAAAAAAAAAAAAGAAAAAAAAGTGCCATCTTTGCAAATACTGAATTCCACGGGCATGAAAATATGCATGCTTCCTTGCACCTCTGATAATTATTTATTTTTTTATATTTTTAATAGGTGTTAATACCTGTAATCTCCCCCTTTTGCACAGTAAATGGAATGACCAGATTGAACGGGCGAAGCATTGGCTCCATGGCATCCACTGCAGTGACTGGTTCCTCCGTGGCCTTAAAGAGAAAGTGATTTTAGCATCACTGCACTGCTAACTAAGTACAGTGAGAAGATCAAAGTGCATGCAAAGGGTTAATGGCTGGAAAGCGAAAAACAGACAAGGGCGCAGGCTGGTTGGGCTGCAGCAGATGAAATAAATTCATAAAAGCAGCAGCTACAAAAAACCTTGTGCAAAACAACTCTTCTACAATAGGAGATCAGCAAGCTATTCATTAACTCTATGACTGCATGATCAGCCAACTAGCTGTTTAATAACTTGTTAAAAAGACGTCAGAAGTAAAGCTCATGGGAAATTAACCAAAGATGGATGAAATGAAAAGGTGCAATGATGAAGGCTGAGGAGCAGAGAGCGTTTAGGATGTTATCTGATGACTAGGGGTGGTAAGTACCCAGTGAGGGGTGTAGCCCTGGTAGGGGGCGTAGGGCTGCTGTAACTGTAGTTTATCACATGGTTCCTCGATTATAGGGATGGTATCAGATGCCTAGAGAAGGAGGTGGTCACATGTTTAGGGTGTCACACGACACACATTTACATGCAGCTAATTCAATTCGACCCACTGAACTGGAATTGAATTGCTAAATTAAACATAATCTCAATGAATGAGGTACAAAAAAGTTTTTATTTGGGAGAATGATTATTTTGTAAAAACACACCATGCACTGGTAGCCATATTTTGAAATTGTTCATGATCATTTGCATTAAAAAAATACAAATATACCATATACACTACTGTTCAAAAGTCTGGGGCCAGTCTTTTTTTTTTTTTAAGAAATTGATATTTTGCACTAGCAAGGATGCATCAAATTGATCAAAAGTTACAGTGAAGACTTTTACATTGTTACAAAAATGTTTAATTTAAAATAAATGCTCTTATTTTGAATGTGAGGAGTCCTGGGGGAAAAAATCTTGTTTTCTACAGAAAACATTAGGCAGCACAACTGTTTTCATCATTGATAATATTTCTTGAGAACCAAATCAACATATTAGAATGATTTCTGAAGAATCATGTGACACTGAAAATTCTGCTTTGCATCACAGGAATAAATTATATTTCAAAATATATTCAAAATAGAAAACAGTTATTTTTAAATTGTAATAATATTTTAAATTGTAATCATATTTCACAATATTACTGTTTTTACTGTATTTTTTATTCAAATGCAGACTTTGTGAGCATAAGAGGCTTCCTTCAAAAACAATTAAAAAACTTAGCAACCCCAAACTTTTGATTGGTAGTGTACATTCACAAATTTATACAAAATATTTATGCTAATGATATGCAAAAATCACTACTCATAATGCATAGCAACAGAAGATGCTCACCACCACATGGAAGGGGCTGTTGGGAATGTGCTCTCCTCCAAAGCGAATGGTTATGACGTATTTCCCAGGTTCTGGAGCAGTATAGTAAATATCAAATGTCCCGTCTGCATTCTCCACCACATCCACGTCTAGCTCCGCCCCATCTGGAGTTGACACTTTGCAGGTGACCTTCCCCTTCCCAGCAGCCTTTGCATCCACAGTGATAACGGTCTCCTCGCCGATTTGAATGGTGGGTCCGAGCCCAGAGCCTGTCCATGACACAGCAATCACAATAAAGTTAAAATTTTACTACACCATTCAGAGAGTTATAGTGTGAATTCATGTACATCGGGCCACTTTTTAACATTCATCTCAATGACCTGGCCTAAACTGATCCTACATAAAAAGACTTGCAAAGTTCAATATAGATAACTGATGATGTTTTCAAAAAACTCACCCAATCCGTGTCCCCCAATCGACACTACAAATCAACAAAAAGAGCCGTTAGAAATCATGATCATAATGGTGTGCATAAGATGCTGTTTCAAAAATAAACTAGACTGCTAAAATAACATTTTAATTAAGTAATATGTCACATAGACGTATACACACAACTGACCTGTCACAAGGCATTTGCTGGCATCTCCAATGGGCAGCGCATGTATGCGGTAGGGTGAGTATGGGATCTCATCTCCACCATATTTGATTGTAATAGTGTAGCGTCCTGTCATATCTGGGACATAGGACACGGTGTATGTTCCATCTCTGTTATCTCGAATGTTGGCTTTCTTTGGTTTTCCTTCTGGGTCCTGCAAAATGAATGAATTGTTAAACTGTGTTCATGGGAATGCATGTGTATGTGTGTCTAAATCTTATATCTTATTTGAATTAGTTCTAACTGAACTTAACTGAAGTAAATGTAGCCAATATTCAACAAGGCACTATTCCTCATACATATTGCATACAGTAGCAGGCATCTCTGACTGTTAGTCATGTAGTGGAAAACCACATGTAGGGTTCTAGCCTAAATCTAATGACAGGTCAGTCCACAGGACCACTAGAGGGCAACAAGTCCCCTTGACAGGTACAAAAAGATCAAGTATGGCTGCTTGGGAGAAACGTTCACTCTTACTTTCAAAAACAGCACTTTTGTACAAGACAAAAATGTTTCTGGATGCTTTTGCATGTGTGCAGTTTGGTTTTGGTTTGAGTGAAGTTTTCTCCCTTCCTTTTCAGAATGGAAAGTAGTATGATTATAAGAAAAAAACAAGGATCACCCTCAAGAAACTACAATTCCCAAGTCACTTCTGCCACTTCAGTGTCAAAGGAATATGGTGTAAATGAAACAAGAGGACACAAAAAGTGACGTAAAAAGATAGACAGACAGACAGACAGACAGACAGACAGTCAGACAGACAGACAGATAGATAACTAAGGCAAAACTAGGAAACAATTAAGGAGAAAAGCAGCCAAAGGAGCAGGGGAACTGGGGTAGGGAGTACAGTAGCAAGGGGACAGTCCATGAGCACTTAGGGGCCCAAGGCTAATGGGAGGGATGCCAGACATGGTGAGTTGTAACAACAAGAGGAGGCCGAAAGGAGAGGCCGCCTTACACATCCTTTCCTAAGAATATGGAAGGGGATGGTGCCCTTTACAATGTGGTTCTCCCACACCCTCCTACCCCAGTCCTCCACAAACACAGAGGCCTCCTGCCTGCACCCATCCGGACCCTACAGCGACAGCAGGGAAGGGGTCAGAGGTCAGGGCAGAGGGAAGCGGAGGGGGGGACAGTGGCCATTAAAGCACATGTGATCATCAAGGGAAACCTCTGTCTTAAAACATGTCAAAAAAGAGGCCTGATGTCACTCACCAGTATCTGTACAGTGAGAAGACCCTCGCCTGCATCACGGGCGTCGATGGTGAACTCCACCGGCAAGCTGGCGGGAACGCCGGAAGCGTTCAGTCCGGGACCGCTGGCACGGACTTTACTGGCATCGTGAGCAGGCAACACCTTGATCTTAAATGGACTGAAAAGGGGGAAACAGAGTCACATCCTCATTTCTAAAATCAACTTTGAAGATTTTGTTCATAGTCTATTCGCTTCATTAATATTACGACTTTATTAATACTTTAAGCAGCCCGCTCACCTGCGTGGCACTTCTTGGTCTGCATATTTGACGCACACAGTGTAAGGTCCATCTTTAGCAGGAGTGTAGATCACTGTGTGTGTGCCATCACCATTGTCTGTGATATTCACCGGCTCTGTCATACCTAGAATAACAACACTGTTGATCTCTCTGCATGCCTGTCATCTAGTCTAGACAACTGTAAAATACTGTTGATGAATGTGTCTGCAGGCTTCATGTGGACATTACTGAATGCAAATCCAGGACTTTCTCCAGCACCAGTTTGTCATTTTCAAGGTCATCACAACCTTTTGCATAAATGTGGAACTAAAGCTATGGTCCTTGTGTCCTTTGATTTACAGTCATTTATAACCTAAATATAATTCGCATTTTTGATGTACACTACTGTTAAAAAATTTGGGTTCAGTGAAATGTTTTACTGTTTTTAAATGAAGTCTCTTATGCTCACCAAGGCTTTATTTATTTGATCAAAAATAATGTAATATTGTGAAATATTACAATTTAAGTAACTGTTTTCTATTTTAACATGTTTTAAAATGTCCTCGCCCTTTGATTCCGCAGAAATCATTTTAAGATGCTGATTTGGTAATCAAGAGATATTTATTTTATATCTATGCTGAATAGCAGTTGTGCTGCTTAATATTTTTGTGGAAACCTTGATAGATTTTTTTCAGGATTCTTTTTTTTTATAGAAATTTCAAAAGAACAGCATTTGAATTTGTCTTTCATTACTTCATTACATGTTTTACTGTCACTTATGATCAATTTAATCCATCCCTTCTGAATAAAAATCATAAAAATAATCATACTTTAAAAATAATCATACTTTTTGAAAATGCTAAAAATTTATTGGACGTAATACATGCCCCTCATTGATCAAATGTATTATTTATTAAATCCCAAAACCAGCAAAGTTGCATTAAAAATGTGTAGTTTAAAACTGATAGAATGCTTTGAAAATGGCAACATTAAATCCTAAGGGGGGAACACCACTAAATTACTTACGATTTATAGATATTAAGTATCAATTTGCATATAAACCACTTCCTCATGTTAGCTAAAAACATACATACATTTTAAGTCAGTCTTCCTGGTATTCTATTATTTACATTTCTAAAAGCTAAATTGCATTTATACACATCAAGGACTTTGTCCAAACTCTCTGTGCAATCTATTTTTACCTGTGGGTCCATACAGAAGCACCTCTAGTTGGGCGAGTCCAGCTTTGCTGCAGTCCACGGTGAAAGTTTGAGGGACGTGGGCTCTTACTCCACTGCCCAAACCAGGACCAGAACACTTCACCTTACTTGGATCCACCAACTCCCTCACAGGCACCCTGAATGGGCTACCTAAAAACCCACAGAAATGGCACAGTTACCGTTTTCCTTCATAAATTGCTAAAACAGACCCTGAGGTATGAAATATTCAAGCATTAAATCAAACTGACATGATTATTTGCTTCCAAACGTCTTAACACTCTCATATACTCAAACTGCTGAAATGCAATGTCAATGCATAATTAGCATGTTGAGTTCACTGAGAAACAAACCACGGAATGAGTTAGACAGAAGGAAATTACATCATACCTGGGATAGGCAGACCTCCGAAAGTAATGTTGACGTCATATTCTCCAGGAGTGAAAGGAATATACTCCACGCTACAGCTGCCATCTTTGTTATCTTTACAAGACATCTTAGCTTCTGATGGACCCTCGATGGCCAATCCAAGACCACCCGTGCCAGCACCCCTGAAAGAGAGGAAAATACAGACATGGGAGAAAACATAAGTTACAGTAAAATCTAAAAATAGTTATGCACTAATCCAGCCCTGTTCACATCCAGTCCAAAGCATGTAAACACCAAAATTTAACAAGTAAACCAGATTTGTTTTACACCAGAACTATTCATATAGGGTTCACTACTCAATTGTTGTCACTCTCAGTGAATGGTTGGTGAGGTTTTTTTTCATGCAAACTATTTAAAAAGCATCTGTGATTACATAAAACAATGGCTCATAGATAGTACTTCAGACTTCTTGTGTTTGACTTGATGTTTCCAAATGAGCCCATTCCAGAACATGTTCATATTCAACAGCAGGTTTTCGTAGAAATATGTACCTGGTCTCCACAGTGAAGCGATTGGGTTTGTTGACCAGACCCTCTTCCAGACCAGGACCATAGGCACGCACACGGCTGGGATCACAACCTTCGGTTACTGCCACCTTAAAGGGGCTCTTGGGGACAGGTACGTCATCATACAGCACCTCTATCAGATGCACACCTGCACAAAGACAAAAATAACAGCACTCCTTCATCTATAAATATGATACTGGAAAGTACTTCTCATTCTGGAAAGCTCTTATCTGATTGGCTGACTTTAATGGTGTCTCAGTGCATTTTATCCTGTCTGAGAACTGCCTTCTTTGATTGGAAGAGACTTCGTGGCTATACTGAGAGGGACTGTTTTTTTTTTCTCTCTCTCTCTCTCAATCGATAGTTGTGATGGAATATTATCAAGGCATCATGGGAAAATAGACATCAGCAGTCTCTGCTCAAAACACAATGAACAATGAATGAATTTCCATCTCGCAACACTGACCTCCACATAGAACAATCAATACAGCAGCTGTGCTCTGAATAAAAGACGGCTCTGAGTATATGTTTGTGTCCCATGTGTCTCAGGGAGGAAAGGTAGGTTCAGTTCAGAAGAAATGCCAACATGGCCTGTTAAATTAATAGCATGAAGAAAATGACAAGACGTTACCCAAACTATATAATCTTCAGTTATTGTACATCAACCCAATGTGCATGGATAACATTTTTCTAACAGAGAGAAAGAGAGAATTATGGCCTAGTCTGGTTTTACTGCCTACAAGCCCATGGATTGAGGATTTCACTTTTTACACTTTCTAGTACTATTAATAATTTATTCTTTCTGTCTCATGGACAATAAATGTGCTACAAAGCAGTAACTTCTAAAGAAATTGACACCAAAATAGTCAAGAATATGCAAAAGATAATAAATTAATTAGATAAAATGATGCTTCAAAAAATGAAGTTTGTGGATGATTCATTCAAACGAAAAATTCAACAAAAAACAAAATATTTTTTTCCCCTATGCACTGGATATCTTACCATCCTCATATGCTGTATACTCCACTCTATAAGTGCCATCTCCTTTGTCGGTGATGTACGCATCAGTGTTGGCACCAGATGGGTTAACAAGACGAACTTTGATGTGGTTTCCACCCATCTTGCTGTGAACCCGAGTGTCAACGACAAAGTGTGTAGTGACCTCTCGGAGCACCCCTGTCAAAATACACCAAGTTTTGAAACGCACTGCTAAATGCAATGGAACTAAACATAAGTGCATTTAGATGGGCCTTTTTACCTCTGGGTTCCACTCCTGGACCGTAGACCTTGATTCCACTTGTATCGAGAGCAGGATCTACCTGCACCCTTGCAGGGAACTTTGGCACTGCATGTCCTCCATATTTAATCGTGATGGTGTACATTCCATGGAAGGGAGGGATGTAGGTGATAGAATATGTTCCATCGCTGTTATTCTGGACATGAACCTCAGCCTGCGCTCCTGAATCTGAAATAATCTCGATGGTCAACTCCGCCTCGCCTGCTTTAGAGCAGTCCACCGTGAACGATGCCGCTTCGTTGACCTTTCCTCTCTCCAGCCCTGGTCCGCTAGCTGTGACCTTGCTGGGGTCAAAGACAGACTGCACCATGGCTTTGAAGGGGGAACCAGGGATGTGAGCATCAGCAAACAGAATATTGATGGAATACTCTCCAGGCTCAGTGGGCAGATAGGACACCGAGCAAGATCCGTCTCCATTGTCCTGGCACTCAATCTTGGCTTCACACGGACCCTCCACAGTCAGCCCGAGACCCCCTGTACCTGCACCTTTGGTGTCGATGGCAAATGGAGCAGGTTTACCCACAATACCTCCCTTCAGGCCAGGACCGTAGGCTCGTACCTTGAAGTAAATGTAAGACAAAACTGTTGTCAAGATTGTGTTTCAATAACAAATTAAAGCAGAATTCTAATCCGAAATAATCAAAAAAGTAATTCAACCTGAAAAAGAACCAGAAAATACTTTAATATAATTGAATTATACATGTGGTACATGTGGTAAGTGGTAAGCAGAATAATAGATTCCAGAACTCTGAACTATTAAAAATGAATGCACATCTAAGGTGAAATGGCCACTCTGGGTGTGCACTGAAATTTTCAATTTCAGTCCAACATGTTTTAAGAGGACTAGAGGACAGTCCAACATTTTTCAAAGCCGGACAGCCTTCATCATCTGTATCCATTTATGGTCAGAGATCTGTATCTGTTTCTGTACTGTACAGACCAACCATCTAATGATTCTCAGTGAGACCTCGGCCCAGTGAGAGAGAATGGGGCAGCCGTTCCACATGTGGATGAAGTACCTTGTTTGGCACACTACACTTGAGCTGACGTTTCCCTGACAGATTAATTAAACACAACTGTCCTGTAATAATTTCCCACAATGGCTAAATGGCCTTTTGTGTTTTAGGCTTCTTCACTGATATACAAACTAGAACATCTTGCTCAAGGAGAAGAAAAACCCTCACTGGAACAATCCAGCCCTGTAGGTAACAGGCAATAAACAAAAATTAAATTAAATTAAATGGCTTGAATGGAAAAAGCATTCCTGGAGTAAATCTCTACAAACAGAAAATTTCCTTGCACTGAGGATCAAGAAATATTGTTTTACAAAATCTGATTGTAGTTTAGTTTGACCATTCTGACTCCAGTTAGTGGCTCATAAACTCTGTGAAGGCCTTTCTGATTTGTGAGGTAAGGATTGCATGGTTCAATCCGATTTCTCTGGTTACTACTAAAATGCATTCCATGTTTCTCTTCATATGGAGATTTTTATCATCCCAGCCAGCTCTTATTACTTTTGTAGCCGTAAGCTTGAGAAAGAGTCCATGAATTTCTTGAAATGTCAAGTCTGTATCTCTAATAAGATTATTTGGGAAACAAATGTTTTCCAATCAAAAGGATTTGCATAAATCATGAAAATTCAGTTGAATAAGACAATGATGGGTAAACAAATGAATCGCATTCTCCTATTTGTGACTCCTACCTTTGAGGGATCTGGAGGCATGACTCCCTCCACCGTGAAAGGACTTCCAGACACGGGGTTTCCATCATAGCTGATGTCCACTTTGTAGGGCCCCTCTTCCGGGGGAATGTACTTAACAGTGTGCACCTCATTGGATTCTCCAGATTCAACTTTGCACGGGATTGGCCGTCGAGAAGGTGATGTAATCTTGACCTCCACCTTTCCTTGACCTCCTGCACCACGTGTATTAATGGTAAACTCCTCATCTTTCCCTACATCGACTTCTAAACAGATACGCACACAAAATATGTACAATAAATACAATTAACATAGCTAGAATTTCATTTCACACATAAACTGCTGTGGACTTACTGTTGTTGAGTCCTTGAACTTTGACCTTGTTGAGATCCAAAGGAGGAGCAACAGTGATAATAAAAGGGCTTTTGGGGATGGGGTCACCACCATGGCACACAGATATGTTCATGTTACCCTGGATCACAAAACAAACAGGATAGAGCAAGATAGAATTTATAATATCGTATTATTATAATATATAATATGACCACTTGGTGTCCATTTATTTGAACAGCAACCAAGTGTTGGAGTGCCTCACCTGCTGTAACGCAGTGTAACGCACAGTAAAAGAATAGTCGTGGTTATCGATGATCTCAAAGTCACTGACGGCTTCTCCTTTCCCTGCTGTGGTGAATTGAACCTCAGGTGTGGCCTTGCCTGCTCCTTTAGTGTAGATCGTGAAGTGGGTCGGCTTGCCCACTTCCACACCTGTGACAAAGACACATTACATGAAGATGAGATAAGCTATCTTTGTTTACTATTTTTCTAATTTCAGTCACTGACAATCAAACTGACCTGTCTTGTTGAGTCCGGGACCCTCTGCTTTCACTTTATTGGCATCATGGGATGGATCAACTTTGATACGGAAGGGGCTGATTGGAATTTCCTGTTAATTCATTACAAAATTCCGTTATACATCTCAAACTGCATAATGAAAAATTTGATATTATTGACTGAGACTCACTTGATCAGCAAATAGCACCATGATGGTGTAGCGTCCTGCTCCAGGGGGCGTATACTTCACTGTGAATGTGTCGTTGTCATTTTTAATGATGTCAAAATCTATATCTGCTTCAGCAGGTCCCACCACGCCAGGAGCACACTTTATCCCAATGCTGACATCTCCTAAGGAGAACAGAACAGATGTGAGAAAAATAAAAAGTAATTATGATCAGATATGGTCAAATTTGACCATAATATAAGTATTAAGGTAGCAATTATGTTGGCTCTGACCTTGTCCGGCCTCACTGCAATCCACAGTAAAGTATGTGGGTTCGTTGGCCTTCAAGCCAGTTTTCTCCACTCCTGGTCCATGAACCTTCACGTTCTCTGGGTGACTGCCTTCTCCAATGGTCACCTGAGAAATGCAGAAAGGCCAGAGTACTGTAAAACTACAAATCTAAAGCTTTTAGAGGACAGTGCTTCTTGTAAAGTTATGATCCAATATGGAATCTATGATCATGTAAATGGGAAAGTTTGAAATCTAACACTGGAAAAATGTAGTCATGGACTTTCACTGAAAGGCTGGACTTGTTGTAGATCCAGTTTATAAAAGTTCTTGACAAAGAGCAACATAAAAATGTCATCAGCTGGCTGAAGTCTGCTTGTTGACTGAGCTCTCACCCTGAATGGACTGTTGGGAACATTGACCTCTCCCCAGGTGATGATGATGGTATGTTTGATGGGCTTGGTGGGTATGTAGACACAGAAATATGTGCTGTCACCATTATCTGTGATCTGGATGTCGATGGGGAAGCCTTCTGAGTCCTTGAATAAAAGATGGACAAAAATGTTTTTGTACCAGTGAAGTGAGGCATGAGGCATCTGGGACTTGAATGAAAATGTACCTGAGCATAAATCTGTAGATGTCCTCTTCCGGCTCCACGGGCGTCAATTGTAAATTCAGCAGGTTTGTTTACAATGCACCCATTTGGTTCAAGCCCAGGGCCGAAGCACTTAACCTGCATAAAAACGTGAGTTCGATTAGTTACGGCTGTCATTTATTATTCCCAATGAATGTGCAATCATTATTGCCAATTGTCAGGGCAGACCTTCTCAGGAAAGACGTCATTGGCTGCAGGGAGGATGTGGGCCATAAAGGGGCTGTCTTTGATATCTTCATCATCACAGATGACATGGACCGCATAATCACCAGGCTCAGTGGGCCAGTACAAAACATCACAAGATCCATCTCCCTTATCATCACACTCTATCTTTGCCTGCGAGGGGCCTTCAATGGAGAAACCTGTGCATGGAAAGAGTTTCAACCATTACCCAGGCATGTTATCACACCATAAACCAGGGGTTGAAAGCTCTAGCCCTCGAGGTCCACTTTTCTCCAGAACTTAGCTCCAACCTTGATCAAATTCACCTGCCTGTACTTTCTAGTAAGCCTGAAGGCCTTGGTTAGCTTGTTCAGGTGTGTTTGATTAGAGTTAGAGCTAAACTCTGCAGAAAAGTGGACCTTGAGGGCCAGAGTTGAGAAGATCTGCATAAACACCAGATCCCTGGGTACAGTGGCTCAATAATGTTAAAGAAGATTCTTACCCAGAGTTCCAACCTCAGTGCCAATGGCCTCGACCACAAAGTCAGCTGATTTGCCAACCATGCCTGTCTCCAAGCCTGGACCCCAAGCCCTCACCTTCTGAGGGCCTGCATCATCACTTATGACCACCTCAAATGGGCTACACATATACACATTTTGATCACAAGTGAGACGGATGTTCATGATAATCGGCATTGATTATCTTTCTGAAGGAAAATTTTCATATCCTGTACAATCCTTTTAATATGGTCAAAAGATCTGAATATTTTTGGAAACAGAAATGGGTCTATACCACTCAGGTGGAGGTATAGAAACGCCCTTACCTGCGGGGAATGGCGTGGCCACCCCAAGTAATGGTGATAATGTATTTTCCAGTGAAAATAGGGTAGTAATCACATTCATACACACCGTCTCCCAGCTCTTCCACTTTCACAGGCTCATCCCCACCTCCTACAAACACAAAATTATGCAAAGTTGATTAAAACAGAAAAAAATCCAGAATCGTTGTTGCAGTCAAAACATTGGCACACATACTTGGCCCTTTGACTTGAACACGCAGTTCTCCACTGCCTGCTCCCTTCGTGTACACCTTAAAGTCAGCCACCTCCTTCACACGCACACCCTTGGGCTGCAGGCCACGCCCGATGGCCCGACAGGCATTGGGGTTACTCGCTAAAAAGAGGAAAGAGTGGTTATTCTTGGTCTCACAAGGTAATAAGTACAAAGGCGAAAACATGTTTAATGAAACGTACACACATGAATGGAGATGAAGTTGTCAATGTTAGTTATTCATATGGACCCAGCCAAAGGTACAAGCAATGAAGAACAAGAAAAACAAAGAAAGAATGTTTCCTTTAAAAGCCCATGACAAAGCAATTAGCAATCTCATAAAGACCCCATTAGGAATGTAGCGAGACCACTATACTGTAAACTACAGGCATACTTGATCAGTGTTTTCAAGAGCTTATAAAAAGGCTTAAAATAAACACAATATTTGTAGTTCGATAGAAGAACCAGCTGTGAAGGATATAACCAAACTTATTTTAAATATGTGGCTTACTGTTAAGGTTTGGTGTTTAACACTAAGTTCACTAATGAGCTCTTTTAGAGCAATAAAATGCCTATTAAATCAGTCTGGCTCAGTCCTGAGTGCTTTCTCAGAACTGATCAAACTATTTCTTCATCCAGTATCTGTTTCTTCCAGTGCTGGATAAAAAGGCAGGCAAAAGTCTACAAAATGATGTTAGGTGAAAAAAATTAGGAAAAGTAGTGTTAATTGAATAATTAAAGAGTTAAAGTTACTTAATAGTATACTTCGGTTAGAAAAATCATGTTAAAACAGATAATTAAAGCATTCTCATTCTCTGAGTTAGTATTTATAGAGCGACACGGCCAAATTGAGCAACTGCCGAGATGATGACGACGATCATGATGACAATGATGGGATGAGGATGATATCCTCCGAGATGAAGATGACTGTATTACACACCCAGACGGTCACTCAGACATTGGCTCTCTGATGCCAAATAAGGTTCTGGCATCTTAATTTTTAAGGCTTCAAAAATTGTAGGTGTGAAATAGATCCAATGTCAGTTCTGGTTAAAGTGAATAGTTAAAACAAAGGCTGTAATATTAACACATTAAACACATAAATAAAATAAAATAAAATATCTTGATTAACATCTTCAGCCCTAATTTAAACCAATTTGTTACTATTGTTAATTTATTTCATTTTTTAAAATAATTAATTAATTATAGCATTGGGTTAAATTTGTTAACTTCTGAATTATTATTACTGAATTATAAATATTAGCAGAATCCAATCAAAAGTGCTCCTGGTGTGCTGAGCGTCTGTTAAGTGATCGTCCAGTCCCACCACTGAATGGTGGCTCTTTTTCTGCATCGGTTAAAACAAGACCAGCAGCAGCATTCGCAACACTTGTCTAACCTTCTTCTTACTTTCACTCACACTCTCACTTTTACTCACACACACTTTCATCCCATCACTTCCTGTATCTATCTAAGCTTCCTGTTGATTTTAGCTGCCCCAGAGGGCAAAGCGCCAGCGCATGCCAACGAGCCAGAGGTGGCATGCCCGAGAGAGAACACATCCAGGGTGAGGGGAGTAGAGGAGACAGGAGGGAGGGGACCAAGCTCGAGCAGGCATCGGCCACGCCCCCTGGGTGGCCCATACTAACTTGGTCGCCTGGGTTTGGGTGGTGTTGGGGGAGGCATTTTCTTGGCCTTTTCTGAGGGCGGTGTGCGTATAGACTGAGGGATTATGTGAACCGGGGAGCCGATCTGCCGGCCGCTCGGAGGAGCTAGAACAACACACACAGTCGAAAGAGGAGAGAGGAAACACAATAAAGCATTTCGTCATCATCGGGAGGGTGGTGGACCCCTGGAGCAGTGAGCAAACGGAGCTCAAAACCAAACAACCTGGTCTCAGTCAAAGCCATAGAAAGCAGGTCTCTCTGGGACTTGTCCAGTATCAGCATGCTGTCAATCAATCAACTTTGAACTCATTACAAGGGGAAAATAAGCTCTTTAGGTGCAAAATGCCACAAGTGAAAAGACCAGCATACTGAAACTTGTGGTCTTCAACAGCAAGCCAACCAGATTTATCTTTAGTCTAAGCTAGTCTTTTCAGCAGGGGCATTTCAAGACATTTTAGAAAGAATGTGGCATGCTTTTAATGCAGCAAAAAACAACAAGTCGAAGGCTTGGACAAAAAAAGCACTTGTTGTTTTCTTGGTGCATTAACAGCTTTGGTGTTAAATAATAATGTGATAGCAAAGAAGACTCTGCAGGACTTCTAACTTATTTTTTCAAGGAATTAAGATCACAAAGTGAAGACATGGGTCTCACCTTCTGAGATGTGGACAGTGAAAGGGCTTCTGGGTATCTGCTGGCCAGCGAATGTCACATATATAGTGTGAGGGCCCTCCAAAATGGGGCCGTATGTGCAGCGGAAAACACTGTCACCCTTGTTTTCCAGAATGATCTCCACTGTGTCTCTGCGGCCCTGAGAGTCCACAATGATCACACCGACATCGCCTGCTCCTGCACCTGAGGAGTCACAAATACGCGAGGATCTATAACTAGTCTCTAGTCTCAGAACAAACTGCAAGCAGCATCATTTCTCTGGCATTACCTGCTGTGTAGATGTCAAAATAGGTGGGTTTATTGGCCACATTGCCCACCGGTTCCAATCCTGGCCCACGGGCCTGCACCTTGTTTGGGTCTCCCAGTGCTTTAGACACATTTACCAGGAAAGGGCTTCTGTCAATGTCCTGTCCAGCAAACAACACCTTCACCTGAAGGAAGAAAGAAATATCCCTCAGATACAATCACTCGATTTCATCTGTCACACTTAAAGCTCCATTTTTGTTAAACCTTACAAAGCTGCTGTCTGCCATCAAGACCTAAAAAGACTAAATCTTGACATTTTGACAGCAAAATGACAACAAAAGCCACTGTGCATTGGTACCTTATGCAGACCCTCCACTTTTGGGACATAGACCACAGAGTAGCTCCTGTTCCTGTCATTATTGGGAATTACCCTGGCCTGTGAAAAAGGGCATATTAGTAAGACATTCACCAGTAAGTTGTTAAAAGTTTTTTTTTTTTTTTTTAATCTTGTGTCTGCCCTGCAGCCCCATTAATAAGGCTAAAGAATCTTTTGCTCATTCAATAACAAACAAATGAAATGTGTTACTATTAAATCATACCATATATATTAAATCAAATTATGAAAATAAAATCATTAATCATTTTTATTATTATCAATTTTATTTATTTATGTATTTATTTTACAGGTTGAATAAAAGAACATGAAAATCTTGCCAACAACACCAGGAACCTGCATAGTTTACAAAAAGTCCTGGTGGAGAGATGCTGGATTGCTTTGCAATGAAAAAAAGTTTGAATTAGAAGATGACCTCTTCTGTGTGGCCCTCTGGATCCTCGATGTACACCAACACCTCTCCAAGCCCGGCCTCCACGGTCTCCACCACAAACTCAGCTGGCCTCAACACAATGTTACCTCTGGGCTCAATACCTACAGAGAGCAAAGATGCAGAGGTTTAAGTTGAGAGAAGGTGGCTAAATGTTATATCTCAGAATCACTATCTGTCATTCAGAAGTGTCAACATCATCATCTGTCAGTCTCACCTGGACCATAGGCCTTGGCTCTCTTGGGGTGCAAGGTTTTAGATCGCAGTGGGGCACCAGGCTTGAGTTTGGCTTTGGGGAACTGAGACAGGTAGGTCATCACTGAGTGCTCATCCACATTAGGATCCACAATCTCCTCTGGAGCAATCACCTGGATGGACAAAGTGCTAAATTAGAGGTCAGAAGTCATATGCTACATAGTGGTTGATCTCTGGATGCCATTCAACCATTCAAGCAATATTTCTCAATCCAGCCCCTTGGGCAACCAGTGTCTTCTTCATCAAAAACACCTGATGCAACTCATTATTTTAGTGGTTGAGGGAACATTGACCTGTAATGGCTGCATCAGATAGCAAAAGACCTAAAATGTGCATTGCTGTAGCCCACAAGAACAGGACTGGGATGAAGAAGCACATCTCACTGACTTTATTTGACCTTTTCTTTGAGTACCATCACTGCCAGAATCAATCGTCAGATATAAACACAGCTCTATTCTGTCATGGTCTAAGGCACAAAATTGATGAAGTACACTTAATGTTTTTAAAGCTGTGGAAAATATTTTCTGTCTCTCCTCTCCCCTCAGTCCCGTCTTTCATGTCCTACTGGTTAAGTGTCCTGCTATATTTAACACTAGGCTGGAAGGTTAAGAGCTAACTGCAAATAGCTCTAAATGGTATTTAACACAGCAGAAAGACAGAGGTGGAGATTGAACAAGAGACCAACAGGGACAGGAAAAGAAATGTGCACCTTGTTATTAAAACCCATAATTTAACCTCTCCTGCTACAGTGATAGCCTACACCAAAGCATTTGATGACCTTTTGTATTCTCTTAATAGATGTAGACTCTCTATTTGTTTCAATTACTCAAACACAAATTTGTGTTCTAGTGTATTATTTTAAAGATAAGTTGAAAAGATTTCTGCATGGCAGGTCCAGTAGGCTTTCAAATCTGATCTTTAGAACTGACTGTCTATACTGTCATTTGATAAATGATTAAAACAGATTTGTTTGTTCCATTTTCTACTCCATCTGTTGTTTCAATCCTGTATGGAGAGGAAACAGTCAGCTGGCATCATGTCTGTCATGGAATGGCCTCCCCAATCACCCGACCTCAACCCAATTGAGCTACTATGGGAGGAACTGGACAGTGATGTCCGTAAGAAGTGTCCAACCAGTGTGAATCATCTTTGGGCAATCCTTCAGGAGGCTTGGAGTAATATACAGTATCATGTCAATGTTTGAATAAACTGACAGCTCGGATGCCCAGATTATGCAGAGCTGTAATAGCTGCTAATGGTGGATATTTTGATGAATCGAAAATTTAAGTTTTTTCTATGTATAAACTGTTTATGTAATAAAATATGTTTTCGTAGTTTGTGTTGTCCCTTATCAGTGCAAAATTATCACAAATTAAAAAGGATTCATGCCAATATTGTCCAAAACCCCACTTTTCTAGGGTGTTTCCAAACTTTTGGAGGGCAGTGTACAGTATAATATATTTGGTGTAAATATATTTGGTATAAATAATATATATATATATATATATACATATACATATATATATATTAGGGATGCACGATATTTATCGGACTGATAAATTATCGACCGATATGAGAGAAAATGACGTAATTTTTATTGCTCCGATAAATAAATTAAAACTATGACGTTAAAATTGGCCCGAAGCCCGGCTCTAGGGACATAAAAAGTAGGATCCCAACTTTAAATTAAATTTTAAATAATAATAATAATAATTGGGGGCTAAAAGTGTGTTGTAATGCAAGCGTTACTGAACATGTACCGAGTAAAATATTACTGAAAATTGATTAGTAATGCCTTACACTACTGCGTTACAGCAAAACGTAATACGTTACAGTAATGCATTACTTTTGTAACGCCTTACTCCCAACACTGCTTAAAGACTATATAACTTCCTCATCCTAGTGCACTAAAAACTTTGAATAGATGCATTTCTTTATGCATGAAATATTTGAATATAAATTTGTTGTTAATGAGTTGTTAATTGCAGATAAACTATAGTTCTGTCATAATTCTGTTAAACCATTTCTGTTACAAAGTATTGTGGTGCCTTACACAAAAAATAAAAAACATTTGAAGAGTCAGGACTGATGTTTGCTATAGTTAGGCCACAGCTACTAAAATATCAGTTTAATCAGTGAATCTTAGATTTTGTATTCTCCTGGCTGCACAAACTGCAGATTATATGAAAATTATAATATAAAAATATGAACGTATCGGTATCGGCCATGAGATGGACTTAATTATTGGTTATCGGTATCGGTTAAAATTTTTCATATCGTGCATCCCTAATATATATATATATATGATTCTTTGATGAATAAAAATAACGGCATTTATGTTAAATTTCTTTTTTAACATTATTAAAGTATTTACTGTTGCTTTTGATCAATTTAAGGCATCTTTGCTGAATAAAATTATAAATTTCTCATGTATAGACACTACCGTGTATTATGATGTTACTTGCAACTTACATTTGACTTATGAACAAAAAATATTTGAATTAATGAAATACATTCCTTACATTTACAGCATTTAGATAGCAAGCATACAGTTTAGAAATGAGTGATACAATAAATAAAAAAACACAAATAAACCAAACACAAGTTAAAACTGATAAAATAGTGAGCTTTGAGTCTACATTGAAAGATTAATTAAAACATGATTTTAATTAGAGTTCAAACCACCCAGAAAAGTGGCAGTAACATTTTTTTTGCTGTTCAGACTACAAAATCGAACCAGTTTGGTGTACTACATGCCAAAAAAAACTAATTTGTACAGTCTGTGTGAACAACGCCCCAGATTCCTTTACACTCTCTCACTCACATACACTCACACAAGGATCATTCAGAATAATGAGGTCATAATATAATTTCAGTAGCTAAAAGCTACTTCTTAAAGTCAACACTGGCCTACAAAACAGCCAGCTTAGCTCTGCTAAAGAGGAAAACAGACTCAAATCAGGTTACATGGCATGAGTCCTAATAAACATAAGTGACTGCTTCTTACCTGAGGCACACCGAGCCAGTCGTCGGCTTGTTGCATGGCTTCTCTTGCATTCTCCACTGGCTGACTCGGGTCCCATGTCTCCCAGTCCGGACACAGGCCTTAGATGAAGATACAGACAGAGTTTGATGCAAACAGTTAGTCAACTCTTGATAAAACCGTGAGAAACATTTTCTAAATCAGAATTGCAACTGTATAGGTCTAAAATGCACTCTTACTTTAAAATGATCTTGCATATTGCTTTATACACGTAGATGAATACAGATGAGCCAGAACTGAGCTTTATCTTGGGCTGCAGACCCACTGTTCCACAGCGAGGACCTATTAATCCATGTTCTATAGTTTAACTTGACCTTAAATGCTCTCAAATGAGCAGTTTCCCGTCACTTCACCCTTTTTTCCAACGTTTTATAAGCGCGGTCAGGCTCGTAGCACCGAACGCTTCCCTGAAGCAAACACACACCAGTGCCGTCTGGAGTAAAACTGTTATTATATGCTGGATTAACTCAAAGAGCAAGAGGTGTTTAGTTCAAATGGAACCAGAAAGCCTTGAAACCACAAGACTCCTCAACGTCTGCCAAAACGTTAATATCAGATCTAGGATTGTTTTCCAAGATTCTCCAGCACAGCGGCCCCATACTTGGATTGGACAGTAAGTATCTGTAACAGGCCCCATTCTACTGCTAACACTGATAAACCTTTAATTACACGTTTTTAATGCATGTAAACTTGCCAAGACTGGTATTTACAGTTCCCGGCAGATCCAAGATGGTGGTAGGAGAGTAACATAACCACCATTAATAGCGGAAAACAAATTAGATGGAGGAAACGACAGGGGAGGTAAACAAAGTGTGAATGTGGCACAGTCTGTACGCAGTTATTTTTTTGAGGAAAATCATAGTTTAAAAAGTTTGAGACTTCTCAAGCACAGTTCACTTTCCATTAATAAGTCATAAAACGAAAATCAAATAAGAAAAATGTATCATACAATATGAAATCTATTACAAATTGATCACAACTTATGCAAATATTACAATAAAAATATAGCTGATGTTTAGATTTAGAAGGATTATTCTTTCTGTGCAAGTCAATGGAAGATTTTAAAAACGTTTTTCTAAAAATGTATTCAAATATAATCCTAATAAAGAGAAATATAAGGGGTTTTAATATAGTATAATAAACACATAGGCACTGAAATACTGGAATAAATACTTTTCTGGCTTTACTCCTGCTAAGAGATGCTTTTCCACACATGCACACGGGGAAAAATATAATGAAGTGCATGTTGGCAGGAAATGCATAAAGCAGCATGTGTTTTCACTTAAGCATGTTTGCTGTCTTAGCTTCTGACACTTTCCATTCAGTTACAGCAGAGACCAGGGGCTCATTAGCAGAGCCAACAAACTCACACACCTGAAACATGCAAAGAAATTGCATCTTTCACCTCTCACAATGTTCCTCAGGGTCACAATGTCAACCCTACATTTTTAATTTGAAGACAGTGGTTGTGTTTTATTGCAGTGCCCTTCAATTTCTCAGCATTGGAGGAAACATACAGCAGTAAAGCCAGCTGATCTAGCACTGCTATTGTTTTATCCTATTGTTTTTCATGTATCACCCTTTGCTGGACTCGACCCAACTAACTTCTAGTTAGCAGCCCTTTCAGTCAGTACCTAAACCACTTCTACTAATGAATCATTTTTAAATATCTCAACATTACAAGCTGTTTTTGACACCAGTCAAATCCCAGTCCTGCACTTTGAAATAATATTGAATGTTAAAGCAGTGCATCTAGTTGTGGCCCAATGTGTTTGGGTGTGAAGTGAACCCAAAAATGACAGTGTACAGCTGCCTTCCACCCACCGCCACATCTACACCTGTTCTCTTTACTAAAGTCGACAAAAGGACAATGAAACTGCTGTTTGTGTTTGTCAGACATGCTGAACTCTTTTAAACACACCTCTAAATGACTTGGAAGATGGAAAGATTTCAACATAAGCTAATATTATTCATAAATGTTTAAACGAAAGACAAATCGAGGCATTTAGCACTAATTCTATTTTCTAAATGCACGCTATTTGTCTTATTGTGAACGATTTATCCAAGTATGAGTTTCACCACATCACAATATGGAAGAAAATATATATTGCTCCCAAGTAGGACATATTCCTGGATCAACTCCATCTTGTTCCTATCTGAAACCTTACTGCTAACCATTAAGCATCCTTAAAATAATGTTGCTCAAGTTCAGCACTAACTCTAAACGTCTGATTATTTGATTGGAATGTTGTAAGAAGGTTGTTGATCCAAGAGCATGTTCTATTGTAACTTCTCCTACTTATTTCCCAACGGATATATGGCCAAGTCATAAGTCCTGAGAACATTCACAATGCCAGAATGGCAGCTTTTTTTACAGAGTTGACAGGGATTGACATGCACGCTTTCAAATGGACTTGACCTGTCCATTAAACCCTTTCTGAACTGCACGGGGGTTCTGGATTTTCCACTAGTGTAAGTCCAAACCTATCCAGAAGTGTTTTGGAAAGCAGTGATCACTTGTCTTGAGGTCACTAATTGTTCTCTTGTTCTCTTGGCTCTAGTCTTTCCACAGTGAGATCATATGCTGTAAATATCAAACCAGCTTCCCATCTCCTAAGGCAAAGCAGATTCTGCATGACTCTATACATCTCCCTGATGAGAATTACTGGTCCCTCAATTTACTTAATGAAGATAGTTTTCCATGTAAGACCACATGTGATTAATGTACCATGACACATTTGTCGCCAAGTGGTCATAAACCACAGATTTCTGCTCACCAGGTGCGCAATTATCCACCAGGGCACCGAGGGCTTTGCCATCTCTCCAGTCCCTGTGGAAGTTGTTGATGGGCAGCTGGGGGACCTTGTTCTGGATCCAGCCCAGAAGGCGCTGTTTGGGTGTCAGCTTCCTGGCGTCTTCATCGTCCTCATCCTCCCACATGGGCATGGAAATGGAGTAGTGCAGGATAAGGGTCCATATCAGCCCCAGGATCAGTTTTAGGTTGCCGTCCACTATAGCTTTACTATCTGTAATGAGAAAGAGAAAGATTTAAATGTATTATTCCACACATGAGCGCTGAAACACCTTTTGTTGAGATACTGGGAATCATAAAAATACAACGAGCAGAAAACCATATTGTTTTTGAGACTATTTTAGATCTGAGAGTTTCAATGCTTGGCATAGGAAACCATTAAACACTCTGAGGTTGGTTTTTATTACTCCTGTGGTGCTACTGTGAACATATATTAGTTTAGGGTGAAGAGCAGAAGCTCAGGATGAACTGAAGGGGGATCGGTCATGTCAACACACACTAGAAAAAAAAAAGTTTTCAGGCCAAATATGAGCTAACATCCTGTCCGTACTCTACCTTGTCTGAAATAATGACAACATCTGTGTTTATTTTTCAGATGTTCTCTCTAGCATTGAGTGTTGTTTTTGAGCCACGATCGTGCCATTTTTTGTTTATTCAGAGAGATTCACAGCACACTGTTTGTTCTGCTTGCCTGCTGTGTTGATAGCTTTCACAGGTTTAGATGTGCTCAAATAAACAGCAAGGACAAACTCACTCAACACAGATCTTATGGCTTACTAATACACACACACATAGACTATGATCCATGTAGTATACTTGAATTCACTCAAAGTATACGTTCACATAGGGTACATATTTGTGTCCCATTACTATCAATTACAATGTAGTAAAGACACAGATCCCGTGTTCTTCTGAGAGATAACTTATAAATGTTATGCAACTAAAATAAAATTAAAATAGCATGTAAAAAAAATTAAAAGATACTTTTAAAATAACTAAATAAAAAATTATAAAATAAACTAATCATTTAATTATATTAATTAAATATATTTTTAATTACAAATAATAATTAATGACAAAAATAACATAAATTGAGGTATTAAGAAAAAAAATATTATGGTCCAAATGTGATGGTGCAAAAAAATAAATGTTTCAAGCCCTATTTTATACCCAGTTATTCACAGAAAGTGCCCCATGCATTTTTTTACTCTTTATCTTTAACCAAACCTTTCCTTAAACTGCTCTGCTAGTCAAAAGACTCTGGACTACAGTGTGGAATATGAATTAAGATGGACACTACTAAGCCACTAACCGAATGCCAAAGGCTGATGTCATATAACCCTGGATCTGTGGAATGAGGTCAGTTTCAATAAAACGCACCCACAGATGAAACTTAATCGGGACGCTGGCTGAATCTGACTACACTTTGCTTCAACCCCCAGCGGAGCTGTCTGCACTAAACGCTGCAATGTGCGCAACGGTTGGCGGTAATCCAATATCTACAATCAAATAATACTGCCAGTGTCTGTTTTTCTCTCTCATTCTTGCCTTGCTGTAATCAAACTAGTTCCAGATCAAATTCTTCACTGCTCTTTGATATATTACTTTTGAGATTTTCTCATAGGTTTGGCGAGGACTGCGTGTTACGCTCACTGTGGCCCCCTCTCAAGAACAGGGTTTAATGTTTTTGGATTCCTAGGCTCCCTAGATGCTTAGAGAGGAATGCATCCAGACATTTATGTGCACTCTGCATCAATGCCAAGCCCAACAGAAACAGACAAGAAGAAAATATTTGGCAGTGTTCTTGATATGTGCCGTTAAGAAAGTACAGAAAGAGAGAATGAGAGTACGATAAAGAGAGTCAAAGAAAAAGGAAAAGTACAGTATTACTATGCCTTATTACTGCATAATATTTTGCATACATATATATTCTGAAGGGCAGTACTAAATGAATGAAACATGATATTTAAACCAAATAAGAAAAACATCTCCAATCTGTTCAAAAGTTTTCACCCCTGCCTTTTAATGCACTGTTTCCTTCTTGCACATCAGTGAATGTTTTTTGTAATAGTTGCGTTTGAGTCCCTCAGTTGTCATCACTGTGAAAAAATGGATCTCAGAATCATACACTCTCTACTAGAAAGGGTTTAAATATGCAAAAGATGCTGGAAAACCAAATAATTTGTGGGAACTGGATGATTTTTCTTAAGAACAGTGGGCTCTTTAACTGTCCAGGACAAACAAGAGACTCATGAACAACCATCCCACCAAAAAAATAAAAATGAATAAAAAATTACAAATTTCTTTGTAATGTAGAATTATTTACCATGCCAAAAAGGCTGAAAATAGAGGAAGAAAAAGAAGTCTAGAGAGGGATGAGTGACTGTATGTATCTGAAAATGATCACACAAAGACACATCTCAGCTGTTCAACACTCACATCACCACTATCAAATATCAATAAACAGGTGTGTGTCGGCTGCTATTGTTTGCCTCAGGGGATCTAGATCCTCATCTGACAATATACAATATACATACAAAATAAAAAGTCTCAGTATAAATATCAAATATGACAGAGTAGGTGCACACATACACTGAGCAAGCAACTAAATCAAACAGCTATTTGCTCTACTTTTCCTAAAAGCTCCTTATAAGACAAAGAATTTTCAGACTTGCACCTAAGAGAGAGCAGTGGTTTTTATTCTCAATGCACTGAATGTCTTTAATTATTTCAAACCACCCTAAGAAAACCCAGCAACGTGCACCCCACCAAAACACAAACTTCTGAAGATAAAGCACATTGCCCGACGCACAGCACCATCGAAACAGCTGGATTCAAACACACTTAATGGAAGACATCAGACCTAAGTGTTTCCTTCCGACAACATAAAGCGCCGTGGCTGCAAATGAAGCCTTTTTGAGGAATGTCTGATGACATGGGCCAGGAATTCCAGCCCGCTAGGGTACAGCACCACCACATAATGGGTAGGAAAACAAACATGGGATCAGAGCCTGGGAAAAGACCATTTAGGACAGTGAGAAAGGAGAGGATATCTTATGGGTAATTTAGAGAACAAGCAGAAGTGTTTTCTCATTTGTCTCACTCCAAAATGAGCTGACAGGTTGTTGGCCCATTCCATGTCTCTCTACACTTTGTGAATTAGTAATCACAATACTGTATATGGCTATGAAGGGAAAAATGTATACAAATGTTTAGATCACTTTTTAATAGATAAAATTAGATCACTTTAATAATAACTAAATTAAAACGAGGCAGTCAGTGTTGTTATTGTTAACTAAACTAAAACTATTAAAATCAAATCAAATAAAAATTTTAGATGAAAAAATTAAAAACTTTGCAACTAACTGCAATAAAATAAGTTTAGGTTGAAGTACCAAATTACTAAAACTTCAAACTGAAATAAAAATTAAATGAATTATACCTAAGAATATGAACTAAGGCTTTACAAATAAATAAATAAATAAAAGCACATAACAAACATTACCAAAACAAACTAAAATGAAAATGAACACTGCTCAAAAGCTAATTCAAAATATGAATAAATACTATAATAGTATATAAATAATACAAAAGTAACTACATTACATAACTAAATAATAACATTATTTTCTTACAAAATAATGAAATAAATTATGGTTGCTTTAGCACATCTCATAATAAGTATGAGGAACAGCAGTAGTGCTTCAAAAGCTCAATCTGTTGTGTGAACACAGCATATCTCTGGGTTATGTGAGTAATGAGACACTTTCCTAACCCTGATTAAAGCCAGTCTGGATCCTTCACATCCTCCCTCCACTGAACCACACCAACAAGACAAGATAAAAATAATGAAACAGATGCTGGAAGCATTTTATAAGCCACTGTTGGCAAAAGCTATAGGAGAAAACACATGTAATGGTGTTACTGCAGTGAGGACAGATGCATTCATCTTGAATCCAGCTGTTGGTGATTGCTGCTCTTTTCAACTAAAAGCTATTGCTTCATTTCACTTATGAACAGCATATTGTCATTGTTTGGACGTTCTTCAAAGGAGGGAATTCACTAAGAATGGACTGCGCTGGCTGATAGGGCTATTTGCATGCAGTGTTTGTGTTGTTTTAGCAACCAATTCAGTAAGGGAATTATGAAATGCTGCAATCTCAATGAGAAATTTGTGCTGAATGCATTTTTCCCATTTCCCATCTTGCAGGTTTATTTTGAGTGCAAAGATATGCCATTTGCAGCAGACAACTTGTGCAAATTGTGCCTGGCACACTGAGAACTTTTGTGAATAAGGCAAATTCTATAGTAAGCCTAATTTACATAAAAACATGTAAGTTTGCACTTAAAATGACGACTTTTTTAAATTCTGAAATAAAACTGAAATTAATTATGGCTAAGAATATGAATTAATGCTTTAAAAAAAAAAAAACAATTTAATAAAAATGACAAGCACAACAAAAATGAAAATTACAAGTGAAAATATAAAAACAAAAGCTAATTCATAATATTAATAAATATTATAATAACATATATTTGATACTAAAATAAGGCTGCCTCTTATTTAAATATTTTCAAATATTGTTCACTTATTTAGTTTGCACTTAAAATGAAAATACAGCAACACACCGGCACAGTTAATGCTGTGATTACTGGTTAAATTGGATAAAGTTGAGTGATTGTTTAGTGAATTTGCCCCTGATGGTTTTAAAGACTTATTCTTTCATTGCGTGCAAATGGCAAAATATTAAAGGAAAGCAGATCCTCTCTATAAACACTATAAGTTCTGCTAGTGTCAGGAGAATTTGAATTTTCTTGGCAAATTCTGAAATTCTGAAAACAACCAAAAACTGCAGTTTGTTTTGCACTGATTGTGTTTCCCTGATTCAGTCGTACCATCTTTGTTATCCAATTCGTTTATATCATTTGTTTACAGTTTATACAATTTCTAATAAGAATATCTAATAAGGTCATTCTGTGTTGCCCTTTGAATTATTTGAACATCGGCCAGTGACGCCATCAGAAATTTCTACAGCTTAGATGCATCAGGTGATTGTCGGCTGTTGCTTGGGGTGACCAAACAAACATCACAGTCTCCCTGGAGAAGATAGAAAGTTTGCCATAGTCACTAGGACAGAAGAGACAGAGACAATGGCCTCTGTGTGGAAGAGACATTCTGCCTCAGGAAATATGCAACCTACACCCACAAACACACACACACACACATCGCTTCAAGAGGGAATGTATTATAAATGAGGCTCTTTTGTTTCACAACTGTAAAAGACAAACTAATCAGTCGAAAGACAAATGAACGCGAGCTGTATAAATAAAAGGAAAAAAAGATGTATGTACAGAGCAAACGGTAATTAAAGGTTCAAAGTCAAAAAATACAGTCATCATTTTCCTATTATTCCCTGGCTTAAAGCCATAAAGCACAATGCAGCATGGCTGTACAGTACAATAAAATAAAACACTGTTTCAACACACACATACACACAGTAACAAAGTCAAAGTCCTGGAGGACTTGAAAGGACAGATAATGCAACAAAGCACATGATATGAATATCAGAGTTGAGTCTGAGTTCTAAACAATACTCATAGGAGCCCCCCCCCACACACACACTTTTAAGTCATGTTTCATTCTTCCTCATTATGAAATATTTACTGTTGGTCACAGTCAATATTCTGTCTTAGGTTGTGTCTGGTTTCTTCCCATACACATTTTTGTTGAATATGGGTGTTTTATCTCCAAAACAATGTCACAAATAATCTCAAGAGATTCATTCTCTGTTTTAGGGTTTTGCAATTTTACATGTAAAAGTCCATCTAAAAAAATTCCATCTAAAAGTACACTGAAAAACATGTGGTGTAGGATTTAATTTGAAGAAATTTTCACTCAGAAATGTATGGTTTCCGCCACTGAATAAAGAAAATAGAAAGGTAATTGCAACTTTATCTCACATTTCTGACTTTTTTTTGCAGTTGCAAGTTATAAAGCCAGAATTACGGGATATAAACTCACAATTTTGTCTTTTTTTCTTATTTTTCTGTCCAATTCTGAGGGGGAAAATTTCTCAGAATTGCGAGTTTATATCTCACATTTCTGACTTGGCTCACAATTGCTCACAATTCGGAGAGAAAAAAAATCAGAATTGTGAATTTATATATCATGCAATTCTGTGAAAAATCTAAAATCGCAATTGTGAGAAAAAAAAGTCTGAATTTTGAGATAAAAAGTCGCAATAACCTTTTTTTAATCTTTATTCAATGGCAGGAATGGGCTTCCATAGAAATTGCTAGTAAATTTCACAAATAATTACAAAGAAATAGCAAGCAAACGCATTCAATTAAATGTGGGATTTTTAAGCAAAGACTGAAATAGCATTTTCTTGTAAAACATACTCTAATAATCTTAGAGGATCCATTGGTGAGCAAATGATTTAATGTTCTCCAAATCCGTTCCCATGAAGAAACAAACTCGTCTACATCTTGGATGACCTGAAGGTGAACTTTTTGGATGAACTACTCCTTTAAAAACTAAATAAGTGAATTCATATCAACTGGAACCTCTTGTTGTCAACAAAAAGTACATCTTGTTTAAAAACCACCCTTTTGAGCTAAAGCTGACAGTTGCGCAAACATACATTAAATGGTGTCTTGACACAAAAGGCTTGGCTCCAAACGTGTATTCTAGTCAGCTGCCGTGTTTATATGCAGAGGTCTGTTTGAAGAGAGAGCAGGGATTCC
Source organism: Barbus barbus (assembly GCF_936440315.1). NCBI lineage: Eukaryota > Metazoa > Chordata > Actinopteri > Cypriniformes > Cyprinidae > Barbus > Barbus barbus. The sequence continues at coordinate 20,659,806 of NC_136717.1, forward strand.
CCCAGTAGCTGTGAAAAAATAACGTTCCTGATATCTGACTTTCTCCAAGAGTCGCACACAAAACACAGAGCAGCCTGAAGTCACATCCTGAAACTGTGGACACTCCAAATATTCAGATTACATTATGCTAGCGTTTGTCCATTGTCAAAGAGGTCAAGTTCATGGTTCTCTGGACAGGCCGGAAAATATAATTCCATTACTGTGTCTCTCCAAGAAGCAAAGATAGGAGGAAAAGAGAAGGGGGGGGGGGGGGGGGGGGTGAAGACATCATGGACACATGCCATCAACACAGGATCACATTTTCCACAGGATCTTCAAAGAACAATGGAAGAGTGTTAGAGATACTGCAGAAAACACACACACACACATCAAGCAGCTAACCGTTCATTTGAATGACAAGCCTAAGTGCAAAGGACCAAGACTTTGACTTTTAGTACATGTATGGCACATAAACTGCTCACGCTAGGAAGAAAAAACTGTCATACATGTTCTCGGAAAAAGCATATTGAGACACTAATCAGCCGTTTCAAAGCATCACTAAGGGATTCAAGGTTTTAGGATGGCCTACTATATTTTATGTGAATGTACTGGAATTTCTTACTTTCCACATAAATGTCACTAATTAAAAGAAAATGTTTCTTTTAATTAGTGACATTTTAAATTAATGCTTAAGACAGAGTTAATATGGATACTGTCTTTTTTAGAATGACATTCAACAATAATCTGATCTACTATATAATATAATAATTCATGTATTATTAAAATTTAAAATAACTGTTTTCTATTTTAATATTTTTAAAATGTAATTTATTCCAGCAATTGTAAAGCTGAATTTTTTCACATCATTACTCCAGTCTTCAGTGCCGGGGCGGACTGGCCATCTGGAGCACCGGGAGTTTTCCCGGTGGGCCGTTGTACAATGTGGGCCGGCTCTTTGCGTAATATATATAAAACATGGATTATTAGTAAATGTACATATATCCTTCCATCGGCCCAGACGAATGGCTCACGTGGCCCACTTCATTCAAAATTTCTAATTAATATAGCGTGCTCCAGCTCAGTGCAGCGGCTCAAAAGCGCTGGTCAGTGTCAAAATGTTTGAAACAGCCAATCAAAGTGCAGAAGGCGGGGTTTACTGTTCACAGACGCTGCGGGCGACTTGAAAGCGAGCTGAGGTAAGATGCAAGCAGCTAAACATGACGAGAGACAATTCAGCAATATTTGCCAACCGTTTAGTTAAACGACAGACAATTATCGACAGACAATTGATACAAAGATCAATTTTCAGGAATGCAAACTACTACTGGCCTTTTCAAATTTCTCAGATTTTAATGACGTTATTATATCGTAATGTAGGCTACATAATGCAGCTTTCAGCAGACATGAGATAAGAGTTAGTTAGTGTAAATCTGCTTTCTTCCGTGATTTCAAAATCTAAAAAATCGTTCTCAATCTTACTCTAGAACAATGGAAATCTGAAGACTTTTGCTTTTGAGTGCTGTGCATAGGAAAGTGATTTATATTATAGGCCTAATAAAAATATAATTTGCTTATTAATTCACATGCATTAGCCTATTTTATATACACACTGGTGGTTAAAAGTTTGTAAATATCTTTACTGTCACTTAAATCAATTTAATCAAAGTCCCTTTTTGTATTCTATAATCTTTGATTAATTCAACATTTTTGAAGAAAAATATTAATTTATATTTTTTTAATCTTACCCAAGACTGAATGGCATCAAATTTTCCACAAAAATATGAAGCAGCACACCAATTTTCAACATTCATAATAATCAGACATGTTTTTTGAGCAGTAAATCAGCATATTAGAATGATTTCTGAAGGATCATGTGACACTGAAGACTGGAGAAATTATGCTGAAAATTCAGCTTTAATCACAGCAATCAATAATATTTTACTATATATTCACATAGAAGACACCTATTTTAAATTGTAACATTATATATTTCACTGTACTGTTTACTGTATTGTATACTCTTTTCCACAATTGGAGCTCTATTCCTTAAAATGATAGATGTCAAGCTCCTGCAAAAGGACAAATACTGTATATGATGACCAAAAGAAAGGACCCATAAAAACACTATTCAAGTCTTCTAGACGATACCGGAGCATCGTGTCATATGGCCTGATAATATTGATATTTAACTTTAGTGATATTAAGCTGTCCCTCGTAAAAAATCTTTAAAATTATTTACTATTTGTCATATACTCCAGAAAAGACAAATTATAATGTCAAGAATATGCCACTCATTTATGGTGTGGTATGGTGTGTTGCGGACCGGTTTGGTGGGCCGCTCTGTGCCAAAAAGTCCAGGGCCACTTTTTGGCCCCAGTCCACCCCTGCTTCAGTGTCACATGATCCTTCATAAATCATTTTTATATGTTGAAAGTGGAATCATTTCAAAATATGAAAGTATCAAAAAGTGTAAAGAAAATGCACTGTGACAATTTTTATTTAATTTTTTATTTTTTTTAAAGAAAATAAATGTTTTACAAAATATTTTTGAATCTAAAATTGCTATAAAATTAAAGTCTTATGTCTAAATTGATGTAAGTTGATGTAAAAAAAATTGAAGTCCTTGTGATATTTTATTTAGGGTGTTATACCACAAATGGCAGGTGCCATACAAAATTTTTTCTGTCACAAATGTCTAAATTTCTCTGTCAATATTAGTTTGTTAACTCAGAACTCTGCATTTACCCATCCAAAGTGCACACACAGCAGTGAACACACACACACCGTGAACACACACCCAGAGCAATGTGTGCTGAGCCATTTATGCTGCGGCGCCCGGGGAGCAGTTGGGGGTTCGGTGCCTTGCTCAAGGGCACCTCAGTCGTGGGATTGAAGGTGGAGAGAGCGCTGGACATTCACTCCTCCCACCTACAATCCCTGCCGGCCCGAGAACCTTTGGATTACGAGTCCGACTCCATTAGGCCACGACTTCCCAAACGCAACCTTCTGATTAAGGGGACTGCCAAAAGATTTTGAAGTCCCATTTCCATGGTAACGCAATGTCCGATTTCAAAATCACAGGATGAATTTTGAGCTTTCAAATGATATATAATTTATGATGATTACTAAAATATGTGATAAAGACAACAAAGAAAAGAGCACCAAGCGGCCCACAGGTGACACTAATGAGGTTTAAAAGAAAAGCTTACTGTTTTGAACAGTAAAATATAATATAACAGCAGCCTATAACCTCCCTAGTCCCTACACACAACACACCACACTTAGTAAGCAGACTGTCTGTACTTCACATCACTTCACAGCACCCTTGGGGACTCCGTGCCGAAATGCCCACATGTCTAACATTGATGTATTTGCACAATTTACTTCAGAACTTGCTGTCTTTTATGGTCACACATTACATCAGAAATCCAACTGCTGCCAGTGACGACAGGAAACGTCTTTTACTTAACAAGCCAATAAGTGCCACTTAGACATGAGCATCAGTGTCATTGCATTACATTTATTCCTGAAACAAGAACAAGCTGTTACTGCTTACAGGAACATGTCAAACCATACAACAGACTAATGGATTCTGACCTCAAACGTGATACTTTCATTGTATCAGTCTTATATCTCTAATAATGTATTTCAGAGTACAGAAAGAAATGTGTGGTGGCCCAAGTTGCCAAATGATGCAAGACGGCAGCCGTTGGAAGCGTTTGCAAGGCAGCAACTGACTTCTCCCACCAGAACACACGAGGTCAAAAAGAAATAAACGCTGAAACCCAACAGAAACAGCGAGTCTGGACAGTGACAGAGCAGTTCATTTATCAACGTCCTTTCCACATAAACACATTTTTACACACTCATACATCATACTGTGAAAATAGGCATGGCACCTACGTGTTGACCAGAATGCTTTACTAAATACACAGCTCTTCATGAAGCAGATCAAAAAGTGATCCAGGAGAACTTCTGCCTAAGGAAAATAAGAGAAAATAAAGATCTTCCACAAACACACACACACAAACACACCATCTTGAGATATGGCACGTGTGTTGCGGCAGGTCTTCGAAAGTCCAAAAAAGGACATCGGTGACCAACATTCTGTTGTTTTGCCACATGGTCCTGTCTAACCTGTTGAAGACCATGGACAATAGGAACAAAACTTACACAGCTGACCTCACATATCCCACAGACATGAGAACAGCTGGATAAATTGTGAGGGTGTAATTAAACAAAATGGCACCGGTGGGAGTTTAAAACAGCTCTTTGGGGTAAAAACTTGATCAAAAAACAGCCTGGAATCAGTCACACAGACACTTTGAGATCATTCACCTCTACCTTGTAAATGCAAAATATATCCATAACCTGTATCCCCTCAGCTAAAGTTCACTTTTATGAACAATTCCACCAAAAGCTCTGTAGATTTCACTAGAATTTGACATATGCGTCACAGAACTTTCATTTAAAGGGACAGCTCACCCAAAAATGAAAATTCTGTCATACTCACCCTCATGTCGTTCCAAACCCTTAAGACCTTCATTCATCTTCGGAACACAAATTAAGATATTTCTGATGAAATCCGAGAGCTTTCTGACCTTGAATAGTCAGCAATGCAATTAAACATTTTATGGCCCAGAAAGGTAGTAAGGACATCATTAAAATAGTCCATGTGATGTCAGTGGTTCAACAGTAATGTTTTGAAGCTATGAGAATAGCCTACTTTTTGTGTGCAAAGAAAACAAAAATAACAAATGTATTGTTCAGAACAAAGGTCTTACGGGTTTGGAACGACATGAGGGTGAGTAATTAATGACAAAATTTTCATTTTGGGATGAACTATCCCTTTAAATCCATTCTGTAGAATTTTTGCTTATCGGTTTTAAAAGTTGTGTAGTTTATTCCAACCTTAAGTGTATATAAAGAAAACAATGTGGGGTTAATTTTCATACAATGTTTCATAAGAGGCATTCAAAAAATTCCCAGCCTTGTGTGTTTAACTCTTGGTTATTCCTCTTCTTCAAGTCAAATGAGCAGAAAAAAGCCTGTCTCCAATGTAAACCAGTAATAAAACACTGTAATAAGTCTGTCATTGCTAAGGAGGCCCAAACCAAGAGGCATTTCCCTCTCCAAACCCAAACTCCAGAGGAGCTATTTCACACAGTGAAAAAGAAACAATGGTAACTTCCACGAAATACATTTTTTTTTGCTTTTTTTCCTCAACTTTTAAGTGATAACATGCATAAAACATGCATGAAACAAGAAAAGCAATGGACGGACTCATTTAGTGAAGGGAAATGTGACTTTTTGAGAAAGACGTGGTTTTGTTTATAGTAAGCAGAGCAATCAGGCAATCTCCTCTCCTGAGTGAACCCTGTCAGCTGCCGTCACAGCTGCTAACAGGCATCCTAAACCAACAACTGATGTGCTCAGAGATCTGCCCTCCCCCCCATGGGCCTAATGCATGCACACACACACACACACACACACACACACACATATTCTAACTGTCTGTTTGCAGCATGCATTCACCCCCCCTCCCCTCGATCCTTCAACAAAGCTTCAGAGTTGAAGTTCCATCCAGAACAGGCACATAGGAGCCTTTGTCCCAGTCTCCCTCCACTGCGCCTGAATTAGGACAGACTCCGGCACCTCAGGGCTCAGGAAAGGACATCCGAAGCAGTTACTGAGAAAAGTATGACTAAAAGACAGTACAAATGCTGTAAACAAGCACACATGCACACGTACACTGTGTCATTTGGATGATTAAAGGATGAGTGTTTACATGAGGACTTACTTCAAATACAAAAATGTAAATATAAAATTATATGAATAAAAATGATTATAATTAAATAAAATTATAGAAATAAATATATAAATAATACTGATTATAATTAAATATAAAATTGTAGAAAATAATATTTAAAAACAAATTAATAATAATTTGAAGACAACTTTGCAGATTTTCAACCAGCTTGGTATTTCTACAATGTTGATAGTATTTGAAAATGAACAATGTTAACTCAATGTGAAAAATCTGTAGGATGACACAAAATTCATTTTTGTGTCATCCGGCTGACTTTTGCTAACAAATAAACATAAATATCTGGGTAACATGAAGAAAGAGTTCACACTGATAATTTACACATACAACCAACAATTTAATAAAATAAAGCTGGTTAATATCATAAAAAATATTGCAAATTCGGTTTAAAATCAGGAACGTTGTGCTTTAAATATAATTTTTATAGAAAATAATGTAAAAATAAATATAAAAATACTGATTACAGTTTTAAGAACGTCTAATTTTCTGCAGTGCTGAGAAAAAGAAACTTAGAGACAAGCCTGTCCGCACTTAAGGTCACATTTCTATAAACACAGACAGACACTTGAGACATAGACACAATCCTTTATGTTCCTTCAAGAACTAGCTCTCTGTAACATGCCTATGGGCCATTAGCTGTGCACGTCTCAGCCATTTCTATGCTGACGTCCAACAAAAACACATCACGACGCAGTCCAGACTTGGGATGAAGTTGTTGAATGTCATTCAGAAGGGCTTTTTACTGCCTTGTTAAGCGCTCTGAATGATGCCTGTTTCTCTTCGTGGAATCCACTAAAAGTCTACCACTCATAAGAAAAGAGAAGGTAAAGTCCTTTCCAGAAATATGAGGGAGAAAGTTCACATCTGGGTTTCCTGCTGGGAAGTTCAACCGGTGAAGCCCTCTTCCACTAAACCACAATCAAATGGATGGAAAATATCAGTGGCATTTGCAAATGCTAACATCGCTATTGCTATTGCCATTACTTAAACTATTAATTCTAGGCAAATACCTTTACATCATGATATTAGTCATTTGTCCATTTATAAAGCTCGGTTTAATCCTCAGGGTTTAGTCAGTTTATTTCTGTGTGTGGGTCAGAGAAAATGAGCGAGGCGTAGACGATTGACCATGTGGGCGATGAGGGATGTTCTTGTCTGAGTCAATCTGGCAACTCGGGGGTCAGGCAGCTGATGACATCATCACGCCGCTGACAGCCCTCTGTGCCTGACACTGCTGACACCATGCAAGCACCCCAGAGTGCACTTGGGCCGTCTCATTCCCAGCCTTACTGATAACCCAATACAGAAGAACTGCTTTATGTCTGCCAAAGGCTTTAGACTGCAAAAAAACACATGAAGAGCTGACAGAGTGACTTATAATATGTTGCAGTGACTCTTTAAAAAAAAGAGAGCGATTTCAGAGGGCACAGGAGTCATAGCTGTTGTTAAACACCTGTTAGAGATTTTCATGGCTGTCAAATCAGCAAACCAGTCATGATCTTGACCTCTGACCCTACCATTAACCCCGACAGCCGCTCCGTTACTGCAGAGATAGAGTGACATTCCAATGACAGGAAGTCTGTCATTCCTGTATATGATCACAGGAAAAAATGTGATTGTTTCCATAAATTTTATCCCAGTTAATTTGGTATCCTTAATTTTTATTCTAGTCACATGTAACATTATATTGCACATCAGTTGTTCTATCTGTAATTCAAATCATTTAAAAAAAACTAAAATTATATATATATATATAATTGTATATAAATACATGTATTATATGTATTTATATAAACAGATCATATTTACAGTACACTAGTATTCAGAAGTTTGGGGTTTTGACATTTTTCAAAATAAAATCTAAAATAAAATTATATAAAACTAAATTGAATTAAAATACAGTAAAAACAGTAATATTGTGAAATATTATCACAATTTAAAATAACTATTTTTATTTAAATATATTTTAGAATTTGATTTATTCCTGTGATGCAAAGCTGAATTTTCAGCATCATTACATCAGTATTTTAGTGTCATATGATCCTTCAGAAATCATTCTAACATGCTGATTTGCTGCTCAAGAAACATTATCAATGATGAAAACAGTTATGCTACTTAATAATTTTGTGGAAACCATGGAACATTTTTTCCAGAATTATTTGATGAACAGAAATTTTAAACAGCTTTTATGTAAAGTAGAAATGTTTTGTACAATTATAAATGTATTATGGTAACTTTTAAATTTAAATTTAATGCAACCTTGCTGAATAAAATTATTCATTTATTTTTGAAAGTTCGAACATCTAAGTTGTTAAATAACAAATTAAAGGGATAGTTCGACTACAAATATAAAAAGTTTGTAATCATTTACTCAGCCATGTGTTCCACAGAAGAAAAGTTCAAATTAAATTCTGTCATTATTTACTCACCTCTATATTTATTTATATAAACTTTTTTGGTGTTTGATGAAAGAAAGTTATACAGCTTTATCGAACAACATATGATGAATGATTAAAGCATGACAGAATTTTTATTCTTGGTCAAACTACCTCTTTAAGTTGAGCAACCAGTCGATTCTGAATCTCAGATGTGCATTAAAACAAAAGAGCACGTTCTACAATGTGTAACTCTATCCAAACAGCATCAAAAGCAGCTGAAAACATTGGAGAGGTTTAAATATCACTTACAGCACAGATGAAGCCCCAGTCTGCCTTCCAGCACCCCATTCATAATCAAAAGCGACTCGCCCTTTTTTCCCTTGTCTGCTTTCCATCATTTTCTGGTCTCCCACATGGTCCAGGAGTTTGAGGATGAGGTTGGATTTATACAGTAACAGAAGATTCCACAGTGGGTGTCAAAAGATATCCTGAATAAACCCTTCTGATACCGTGAGGCTTTTTGCTATCATGAACCGAATCCAATCATTGCAGCATCCAAAGCTATAAACCTTCAAAATAATTCGCAATAGTTTGCATATGACCTCAAAGTGTCGTTTTTTGTAATTTAGAGTGATTAATAATCCAAATACAACCAATTAGAAATAAATACAGGCCTTGTTTAACTCCACATGTTGAGTTTCCCACATTCAAACAAATGAACTAAGAGCTGTCGCACAACCGTTCCTCACAAACACCTGATATCCGCCTACCCAGGATGCACCTGGGCCAGCTGCAGCCTCTATATGCAACAGTTTGCAAAAAAGCAGCACCACATTTTAGGCTTTCATTACAAGAGATATTAATAAACCGAGTAGGACAAATTGAGGAAAGCACCACAGCGGTGCATGTCAAATCTCTGGAGGGAGTGAGTGTGTGCTTGAACATTCCAGCAGACTGACTAGCCCTTGACACATGGTAACAATTAAAGACGCTGTTATACCCGGAAAGCAGGAGGACACGAGAGAGAAAGAGGGAGACCGTGCAAAAAAGACTGCTTGTTGTTGTTCTGAAAAAGAAAGCCTGACTTTTGGATACTCTGGATGGAAATCCTTCTTTTTGTGGCCAAAGATTACATAGAGCTGAGTCCGGAGATAAACTCTGGGAGTCGACCAAAATATATAACACGCAACGTTCACCAGAAACAGAGGTAAACTAGAGGGGCGAATCGATAAAACCACTGCTACTTCTCAGTGTAGAGCAGCAGAGGAAACGCTCTGGTTAATGGGCCAGGAAAGTGTTACATGCAGAGAAACAGAGCATGACTTTGCAGAGATAAGGCACTGTGCTGATAAGCCAGGAAAACATGCTATGACTTCAATTTCAATCTAACCAAATTTATCCTCTGGGATACAACACGTCAATAGGGACTTCCTTTCACTTTGGCAACAAGGACATTCACTTCAGAGAGAAACAGAGAGACAGCCCAAGTGCTAAATTGTCACTAAATCTTAGATCCGCTGATCATGTGCATGTGATTTTAAGTCTTGCAAATATAAACTTTTAGTTTCATGGTAAATTTAACACTGTTATTGCTGTTCAATCTCTCACAAGTCTGTTTATTTTCAAATGTCAAGGTTGAAAACAACATTTTGCTGAAATTGCAATTCTGAATGACTAACAATAATTATACAATAATAAAAATTACATTTAATAAAAATATAAAATAAGTCAAACAAATGAAATAATAACAAACTAAATAAATATAAAATAATAAAAACACTAAAAATATTAAATCACAAAGTGTGTTTATTTACAAATGTCAAGGTTGAAGATTACATTTTTGTTATATTTTAAGTAATATATAATATAAATAAAACAATTCTAAAGATAAAATAATAAACTAAATTATCTTTAATTTATTGACCCGCAAATAAATAATATATTATTCATTTTACAGCAAATATTATGTAGCAAAAATATTATTGTAATTGACTGACAGCCTTTAAAAAAAATAGATGTGGCTAAAATTAGGCATTAATCAAATTTTTAGCAGAGCTAGTAAAAATCCAAACTGTTGAAGTAGAAAAAAAACATCCTCAAGAAAAGGGGGACACTCATCCAATAAATTTTGTGAATCATGTGCTCATCATCTCTATCCCATGACTCACTCTTTTTCTCTTACTATCCAAAAGACCTCCAGCAACCCCCTCTGTCCCGGGTCTCTGGGTCTGTAGGACTATTTAAAGCACCTGTTACTAGATGGACCCCAGAGCGCAGCTGTCTATCTATCAATCACTCACTCAGGGGTTAAACGCTGAAGATCCCTGTCCCAGGACCATCATCACTTACACCCAAAACTCAAGGGTTTTCTGCTCCTATTTTTCCACAAACTGCTTGTTCAATTCTTTATATAAAGAAACTATCAGCATTATTTTATGCATATTATGCACACTATATTTTGTATTTTACAAATGAAAAAAATCCTGATCCTGGTAAAGTTAGATATTACAGTGCCCCTAAAGGGACATATTTCAACGCTTTTGCATTCACTCGCAAAACTTTTGCATTCTCTCACAAACTATTGTGCTCCCCTGAAAATTCGCTTGCAAAAGTACAGAAATATAGTTTTTCCATCTCATATTATTTCCATCATAAACGTTCCATCAGGAAAGTACTACTACTAATAAAAATAAATACAAATATAATCTAAATAAAAATAAATACAATCAAAAAAAAAAAAAAAATTACAAAAAAGAAGCTTTCTTGCGCAAAATGTTTGTTCTCTTGCAAAACTATACTGCTTTTCCTAAAAAACTTTACGTTTTGTAAATGCTAAATTTCTAGAGGGAGTAGTATTCTACGCAGTAGTTGCAAGCAAACAAAAAAGTATGGAAATCAAATCCCCCCCATTTCATTCTCTTATACCATCAACATGTCCCTTTATGTGCTCCGTATTATTTTCATGTATGCATGTAAACGTAAATCTATATATTCTCACACTTTCAGGTACTTCTGCATGAGTGACTGAGTGCGTAGTGATAAAATAAATGAGGTGAGTGGTATCTCCTGTAGCGGCAGCAGGCCAACCCCCATGTGACACAGTTCACACACACACACAGGGTTTCTTGGATGATGGTGGGAGAGTTTTTCCTGCACCTCTGTCACCCTACACTCTTGCGTAAGGGGAGTTCTGAGAGGCAGGTGCCCTTCTGGAAGGATCCGTCTCGTTGCCCACGACAGCCGGGCTGAAAGCACTGCTGTCATGTGCCAGCGTGAGACGGTTGGCTCCTTCCCCCAAACCCAGTAGGCCCTCATCTGCAGTCAAAGTCCAATCAAATAATCATTCAGTGTCTATCATTGGCTAAATCCAGTCTTTATTATAAACATACCAGCCCCACAACAGTAATAGGAATGAACGTTGCCCTTTTTCTGTTGTCTAACTGTTTTGAAAGAATGCCATGCTGCTAATTCCTGACACCCACCACTGAGCTATCAGAACAATATAAGGCCTTTGCCACTGAAAAAAACAGCACTGACCCTAAAACAGATTCCAGAGTCATTTTAAAGAAACCAAGATGACCCCGAAACAGCCATTGTACTTTTTCACTTATATGTCTGATGGTATTTGGTGCATTATAATAAAACATAATGAAGCTATCTCAGATCAGCCACATTTACAGCCTTTTGCTGATGTTGAGGCATTAGTTTAGTATCAGACTGTCAGTCCACTAAAAGTACTATAATATCTTTAAATACGGAGAAATATAATAGATAAATGCAATATAAAACAACTTCCCAAAATTCTGACATATGAGGATCCACTCTAATCAATGGTTATTTCATGCCTGCATGCATTTTCCAAATTAGGTGGATCCACAAACCCATAACAACATTGATCCAGAACTGAGTTTGGGACCGTGTCCCAAAGCCTAGGGGTACAAAATGCACCCCAAAATGTACAACTACCGTCCTAGGATCTCTTTTTGCATCATATAATATCGAATATGATCATATCAACAGGAGCAGCTGATGTCAAACAACAATAAAAATCTAATTAATGACAATTATATCTATAATTTAAGCAATATATCAGCCAATATTCGGTCACTTTGAGATTATCTGCATCAGATGATTTCCAGCATGTCTACCATGTCAACAGATAATGTATATATATTTAATGTGCATTCAAACAAACATCATGAAACTTTGATTCTTATTTGAATGAACATTCACTATAGTCTGTCATAGGCCTAATATTATTATAAAGTGATTTAATGAGCAAATTTTATGCACAAAAGACAAAAATCATTCACATTTTTCATGGATAGTATGAGCTTCAGCTGTCCATTCAAAGAAGAAAAATGAGTGAGCAATCTAAAATAATACTTTAGAGCTTCCGAAATTTTAACTAATGGAATTACAACAAATGAGAATCAATATTTGAAGTTAAAATGGAAAACAGACCTATTATGATAGCTATTATGAGTAGTTTGCGTGGTCTGACCCTCTAATTAAGGCTTGAGCCCCCCACAGAACGTTAAAACAAACAGTCGAGGTGGCCTTGAAAAGTATGTGTTCTTTATACATGTAAGAATACGTTTCAAGCTTTTCAAAGAATGTTTCGCTAGCCACAAAAGTTAGATTACAAGACACAGTAAACGCTCGCGAACTTGGAATGATGAGGTAACCATAGCAACAATACGCGTTCTGTTATCATCACAATCACTTAATTAAACTATTATAAGATCACTATTATTTACACATCACAACACTATTTTTGTTTGTTCTAAATATCTTTAAGATAGTTACGGTTAGCCACCGAGTTGAGCGCACATTTATGCAATAAAACAGCACTTACCTATAGAAACCAGTTTGATGTGTTCCCTTTCTAGAAACTCTAGCGCGACGGACACGTTCTCCAGCTTCATCTGCCTGAAATTGGGTCTGGCGTGGTACTTTCTGTACATTTTCTTCTGGCTGAGAACTTCCAGGAGCCCGATGAGCTTGAGCCCGTCGCTCAGATCCTTCTGCAGGTCGTTGATCTTCTTGTTGAGGCATTTCAGATGCTCGTTGCACCACCTGGTGAAGGTGTTCTGCTGGATCTTCTTCCAGGGCGCATCCTCCGCCAGGTCCTTCTCCGTGGCCGGCATCTCCTCGTCTCCGTCCTCCCCGTTGTCGGTGCCCTGGTAATACTGCGGCGGCAGCTGCTGGTCGTAGTATGTATTATTGCTCATCATGTTTTTTTTCCTGATGTTCTCGTGCCCCCCTTTATACGATAATCAGCGAGTTTTTACAACGCGAAGGGGAGGTGGACAGGCGCGCGCTCTTCTGAAGGAAAAAAAGAAGGAAAGAAAACAAAAGAAAGTTTAAGAGTTGGAAGAGCGTGCGAAGAGGGCAGGGATATAAGTATTTCTTCGGACCCAAACCAGCTTTGAACTACTTTTAAAGAACGAACGGTTGCAAAGCGAAAGTTCTGCGTGAAATTTTAAATTCTTCCCGCCGCCACTTTTCAGAACGCCGTCAGAAAAAAGTTCGTTCCTGCTTTATTCGCGTTCGAAATGAAAGGAAAGACGGGAAAAGAGACGCGGCTTCATATATTTGAATGGTTCAATGAAGCATGAGGCGCTTTAAAATCTGAGACCCCTCCGGCAGGGCTCACACGTCAGTCTGCTGGATCTCCTGGTATGCTGCTGTCATCATGACCATATACAACTGCGCGATGGTGATTCTCTAATCTGACCGAGATAGTGATACCGGCGCCCGATTGGGTGAAGCGCGCAGCGGGGAAGGGGATTGGACAGACCCCGAGCGCCGCGACAGTTGTGACTGTCATTTTTATTTTTAGGAACCCCAAATTGGGCACGTGGGGGCTGGAGTTGCGCTAGTTGTAAAACTTGGGCTATTTTTTAAACAATTGGGGCTGGAAAAAGCATATGACTGCATAATTATGTCAGTGAGACATTTTAACACAGTATGCTAAATACATATCAAAGCATACTAAGGCTGTTTATTAATAAATTATAAATAGTTTGACAGTTTATTAATAAACAATATTATGGCTGCAGTTGACAAACCCTCTATTCCAGTCAATGAAGTCATACTCTGTAAAACATTTTTGTTAAATTTAGCTGCATGTGAGTCATTTTGTTACCTGTGTTACAGTTCTTAAATGCACTTTAGATAAAAGCAAATGTCAAAAGCATAAAAATGTGAATGTAAATAAATAAATCTCCAGTAGCCAGTTACAACAAAAACAGAGCACAAGAACACTTTTTACATAAAATTCAAATAAGTGTTAGTTTGTGAGGGGTGTGTATTATGTTTAAAACATTGATTTTCAGAGTATTTTTTTTCAAGCTATTCTACTTCAATGTGTTATTTTCTGTTTCTTTGTAATTATTAACTAGCAATTTCTGAGTGAAAATTATTTCTTTTGCTACAAAGTTGTCCAATTTTTTTCAGTATATCAAGCTAACATGCACAATACCGTGGTTTTACGGTAATTTTACAATAAAATATCTAACATTTTTACAGTCATAGTTATCTAACCTGCACTTTAAAAAAAATGCTGAGTTGTTTAACCCTTGTTTGGGTCAAACATGGACAAACCCAACCACTGGGTTAAAGTTTTCAATTCAGTTTTTAAACCCAACGGCCTAAACATGGGTTACAACAACCCTGCCTTTTTTTTTTTGAGTGTGTGCAGGGTTTCAAAATGTATTCTGTTGGCTTATAAATCAGTTCAAATGTACAGTAGATGAAACACATTAAATATGTATTATTATGCAGTTAGATGCTGCATGGAGTTACAAAAGTGTAAGAACAACCTTCAATGACAACAGAGGTCAGAATGTTAAAAAGCAAGCACCATGTAGAACTATTTTACATTTCATGCATGACGAGGATTTTAATTCAGCTTTGATTAATTTGCCACTAAAATATGATTAATGATTATGCATATTCTACCTTGAGGCTATGTATTATTTGATTATAATACATAAGGCAGACTGGGTCTAGTTTAGTGTTTGTGCCATAAGACTTTAGACTCAAAACCTTATTGTTACAGAGATATGGCCATATCACGTAAACAATAATGTCATTATTTCAACCCTACAAATCAGTTTCTGACCTCAGGTCACAGTGCTGTCAAATGTCACAACCTGGAAGCTTGTATATAATTTGACATGTTATACACTCTCTCTGTGTGTGGTTTAAACTTTTTTTTTGAAAATATTACTATTACTATATTGCTATTAAATATTACTAATCTAACACAAAGTTATGCTATAGAATAGTCATACGAATGAACTCAATACAATAACACACTGTGAGATATTACGCGTCTGTACAGACATGTATATACAGTAAATGTGTAACAGTAAGACAGAATGAGTTCTTGTAATACACTGTGGTGAACTGTGACTAAACCTTATACAGGCATATGGTTCAGTATTACTGGAAAAGTAAGACCCCCACAGACACCCTGTTTTATGTGTCATACACAAAAAACATAAATTCCAAAGAAAAGAAACCTCTGACATGCAAAACCCAGAAATAAAAGAGGTTCATATACTTACAATGAAGTCACAGGCATGACTCAGAACCTCAGCATGCTTCGATGTGAACTGACAAATAAAACAAATGTGAATGTCAGAAGAAAGATTAGATAAATGAAGTGGGACATCTGTTCATCATTTAGTGAAAGCCATGGATATCAACTCACCTTATGATTCAACAACCGCCTGAAGCAAAAACAAGCTAAAAGCAGTTCACTGATCCGACAGAAATAAACGAGCACACATATTGAATCATGATGCTCTGGATAAACTACTTTATTAGTTGCTGTTCATTTACAAAATATACATAGTTACCAAAATACTTCAAATTTCATTATTATTATTTTTTTAAATAAATGCCTGTTAAGGCAAGACGACATGTAAACATATCAAAGACACTGTACAGAACAGTTACAATTACACAACCACATACAGACACACAGCAGCATCGCCACAACGCCACATACCGACATCTCCATACCTCCGGCATCCAGTAAAGCGCCATTTACAGATGCATTTCTAATCAATTTGTTAGTCTGTACAATTTGCAATTCTCTCAAAAACCAAGACTTTAATTACAAGATAAACAGAAGAGAAAACTGGACTGGAGGGGAAACTTACAGAATGGACTTAAAGGAATAGTTCACCTAAAAATGATGTGGATGAGTTTGTTTTTTCATTGGAAAAGATTTGGAGAAATTTTGCACTACGTTACTTGCTCACCATTGGATCCTCTGCAGTGAATGGATGGAGTCCAAACAGCTGATGAACACACTTCACAAGACCATAATTGATCGACTACAGTCGCACTTTTGGATTACGCTCATGTTTTTATCAGCCGTTTGGACTCATATTACTGATTGGTGAGCAAGTGAAGTGAAGTGACATACTGCCAAGTATGGTGACCCATACTCGGAATTTGTGCTCTGCATTTAACCCATCCAACGTGCACACACACAGCAGTGAACACACACACACCGTGAACACACACCCGGAGCAGTGGGCAGCCATTTATGCTGCGGCGCCCGGGGAGCAGTTGGGGGTTCGGTGCCTTGCTCAAGGGCACCTCAGTCGTGGTATTGAGGGTGGAGAGAGCGCTGGACATTCACTTCCCCCACCTACAATTCCTGCCGGCCCAAGACTCGAACCCGCAACCTTTGGATTACGAGTCCGACTCTCTAACCATTAGGCCACGTCTTCCCCAGCAAGTGATGTAATGTTAGATTTCTCCAAATCTGAAGAAACAAACTCTACATTTTGGATGGCTTGAGCCTTGGTGGTGAATAAACTATTCCTTTAAATTAAAGACAACATGACATTGAAAATTTATCGATGAAGTGAATCCTTTTATGTAATAGTTCATAACAAGGAGAAAGCCTGGGCTTTCCAAAAATTTACATTTACTCTGATTGCATATTTGCAAATATTCTGGACATTATCAAATCATAATGGTGTCACCCACAGCCAAAGCAACGGAGTGAACAGATCAAATAAATTAAGAGAACACAAATTACATTGGTCTTCATCTTCAACACAAAACAAATGCAAAAAGTTAAAAAACTTGGTCAATTTGGATTTGGACAAATCATGCAAACTCTAGTCGTACAAAAATTGTCACGGGAGCTAAAATCTACCACTGGTTTCTATCACTCAGCATGCAGAATCTACTTCCACAGACATGCAAATACACAATCTGTACATATTACATCATTTACAAGTGCTGAGTGGAAGAGTAAAATAAATTCGCTCCTTCCGATGTGAAAGTTTTCATCAAAGTAACAAACCTTCCAATGCAGTGCAGGACAAATAGCATGTTTATTTCAAAGACAAATCACTGTGTAGCATGCACTGTCTCATAGAAAGTCAGCTGACCATTGAAACATTGAACATTCTGTTGTGCTACCACTGAGTTCTGAGTCTATCAACGGCATAGCAGAAAACGGCACTAGAACGACCTTGGGATACTGCGGATATTCCCAAACACTCAGCAACAACTAATGCCAGGTCTTAAAACCACACTACAAAGATCACTGCCACAGCGCTAGTCAGCTGTCTACAAGCACATAAGTCTACTATGATTTAGTCACTTTGATAAGAAGTCTACTTTGTTGAAAATTACAACCAAAAGACATCAGGTGAAGACAACTTGTGTGTATACCAGAAACGATTATATAGCAATAGATACTGTAAGAATAAAGTCATAGATTCTGTTCACAATAGGCTTAACACATTCATTTACTAGAATTATTACATGATGGATATGAGTTCAGTGACACTATTATTAATCTTCATACAGGAAGGTACGTCTGTAATAGTCCCAATCCACACAAAGACCTCAAAATTGTGATCTCTGATGTTAAAAGCTACACATAAGTATATATTTCTAAATGTCTTTAGTGAAAGACATTTAAGACAAGTACATAATTTAAAACAAGTTTCTTATCATTATAACTTTTTTGTTGAAAGGCAGTAGGTTCTAGCATTATTATTAGCTAGATAATCAATTCATGCTATTTATTTATGCTACAGGTTTGAATTGCATTGCAAGAAACATCTTTGTTATGGTTTTCCGTAAGGGTTTATGACAGTAGTTCTCAACTGGTTTTTACACTGACATCAAATGGCAACCAAATACACTAAAATATTTTTTGGTATTAAAAAAATGTCAAACATTAATATTAGCGTGAACTGCATAGGTCCAATGATATGCATGATATGATTTGGGAAGATTTACTGACTACAAAAGATATAAAAAGCATTTAAGGTCTTATTGTGCATTTTTATAAGCCTTTTCATTTTTGCTACAATATTTTAGCTTTATTTTAGGATTTTTTTTTTCTGAAATAAATGATCTGCAATTTATTTTTGGGTCCCGGCACCAGTTGAGAACCACCAGTTCATGACATTTTGTTCTTTCTGTAAAAATGCTCCAACTCTGTCAACTTCCTTGCAGAGAAGAGATTGTATAGAGTCATCTGTTTTGTCATTGCAAACATGCAAAAAAAAAACAGCAAATAATCATCAATGCATTGTGGAATTACAGTAGATCTGTGCTTGTTCATTACAGTTCTTTTAGTGTTCTTTTAGCTTATACATTATTCAACCCTTGTATAAAAATATCTATCACTCTTTAGCATCATTTATCAATCTACACACACAAAATCAATCTACAAATTTCATGTCTTGGAATAAACAATTCAGATACAAAAATATCTGTAAGTTTAAAATAAACACGGTTACCTGCTGGAATAACCTTAACCTACCTGGAATCTTCCATCTCACCAAAATTAATGTAAAAATGACAAATAGTATGCATCACGTGAGTATTCTCCTTTGCTAGCATATAGAGAAGTACTGTACAGTTAACTACAGAGTTTTTGAGTTAGAAACCAAAGAGAACATGCTATGGTTGAAAGTGAAAGAAGTTCTCTGTTATTGAACCTAAATACAAACTATTCTTGAGTATTGAGAATTCGGTAGTAAGCATTCAAAATGGGAAGATCCAGGAAGATTAAATAAGTACTGCATGCTCCTACCTAATCGAAAAGCAATGAAGCACAAAGCAATATGCTGCATCCAAAGCATTGTTGATGAAGAATGGTGTCCTCTTCAGTCCCCAAGAGATCGGGAATCTGTTTATAGAGGTAAAATGTGCAAATGTTCTATCGCAAAGTGATAAGGCAAATAGTTTTGGGAAAGAAAATAAACAACTAATGAAATGGAAAGCGGGGAGTCAGACCAATCAGAAGCTCTCGGAGTCGTTCTCCATTCTGACCGTTTAAATACCCACAGCATGGCATCAGTGTTTGTAGCACTGCTGGTCGAAATGGATATGATTGTCTACAAAAGCAGAGCAAAGCAGTTGAAATGGCAAACAACCAGCATCACAGCACACACCAAAAAGTCCCATGTTTGGAAGTCATGTGTTATTGTGTTCCCGTATGTCCCAGGCGAGTGATGGTTTTCAGTTGCCATTGGTGGTTAAGTGTGGTCAGGGTGTACCATGGGCAGAGGGGGATGATGAGGTCACTTCCTGTCCAGCGCTCAGGCCAGAGCTCTGGTGAAACAGGGGATGAGAAGAACTGCTGCTGCTGCCACCGCAACAACCATCACCAGGTTCCAGTCTCCCTCACTCTCCTGAGGTCAATGAGAGGAAGAGAAGACATCAGAGGGCAAAGGTCAAGAGAAGCAATATTTACAATTTTATATTTTTACTCTTATGTATTCTTTGTTAATATTATAATTATAGAATAGAACTTATTAGCTGTTTAACAGTTATTGGCATATACATTTACTTTTTGATATTTTAATGATATATATATATATATATATATATATAAAACATCAAACTTTATATATATAGACTATATATAAATCCAAAACTGCTTACATTAATATTAATTATATTAGCCCTATATTGATCAATTATACTAGCCATACATATTTAACTTTTCATATTTTGAAATGTTATTGATTTATAATTCAGATTTTTACCTCTGAGACATACTGTATATAAGGTCAAGAGAAGTCTTAGTATTATTCTCATTTATAATTGATAATATTACTGATACTAGTCATATTTTTTAATTTTGATATTTTAATGATATATAATTTTGATTGTATCTCTGTATTGAGCTTTTTTAATGAATAATTTTGAATTAGATAGATAGATAGATAGATAGATAGATAGATAGATAGATAGATAGATAGATAGATAGATAGAAAATCCAAAATTAAATACATAAAATTATTAATGATATTTTAATGAAATATTTAGTATTATATACATATAGAATTTTTCAATTTTAGGCTGATAATATTTTGTGTATTGCTGATTTTGTAATTTACTCGTTTAAATTTAAATTACAATTAAAGACGTTCTCTTCCAGCTTTCATTAACTTTAAAATCCATGTTTTTTTTTTCTTTTTCTAAAAAAAGAGGCTTTGATGTTTCAATGAAACTGAAACACAAACCAGACTTTCCAAATTTTTGGCTAGAAGACAGTGAATGAGGCTATAGAGCTGATGTGGTTTTAATGAACCTTCTGAGGATTTGTTGTTTATTTCCAGTCATCATCTGTAATAGTGCTGGACTTGAGAGCTAAATATACCCATCCAGAAATGTGGAGAGATATAAAGCCAAGAGCAATGACCCAGTAAATACTCCAATCACTGTCACACACGTTCTCTTTTACATTCTCTATTACTCTCTCTCCATCTGGTGTTGTGAGATTGGCAGTGGAAACCACATGACTGTCCAGCAGAATCAAAGAACTGTGTAAGTGTGTGTGCGTGTGGCTTCGTTCGGCCCAGCTGGGCAGCAGAACTGTTGAAATCAGAGTTGTGTCATACATTTGGCTGGGATAACAACGTTCGGATATCTCAGAGGATGTCTGAATATGACTTGATTTTTGATGGTGCCAAACTTCCTGACTGAAGAACATAAGAAATGTCTATGATGCACAAATTCTGCTGTCCAAACTACAAAAGCACAATCTAATTTGGCAATGTTCTAAAAACAAGTCAACCCCCTTTGGGAACGGGATGTTTTTTTATCATTTTTCGTTATACAGGATTACGTTTACTCAAAGAGTTGACCAATTTTTAACATTTTATCCTGAATGAGGGTTTCTGTTGTTTAGGGAGGTGTTAAACCACTGAAAAGACATGAATAAATGCAACAATATGTTTTTTCAGAGTAGTTAACTGGAAAACTATGTTTGTGAAACAATGTGCACATCCATAAAAGGCCCTCATAAGGAATCAGGCACTGTGTCCAATGGGCAAACAGGCTTGTTTAGCATGACAGTTGTGACCATTCATTATGGCTTATAAAAAGTGGCATTTTGACCAGGATAAAGATGAGTTTCACAATACAGGAGGGACAAAAAGGCTTGTCTCTGGACTCTTAGAGAAAAAAAAAGGCAAAGCCATACCTTTCCCCCTTTAGGACAAGAGCTCCTTCCAGCAGCACCATATCAGGCCCATTATTACAACCATTCCTATGAAGGGTATGGAGAGAATAGGGCACTCAGACGAAGGAGTGGAGCTCTGAGGAAAAACACAGGGGGTGCAGGGATGGAGAGAGGAAGAGGAGGAAGAGGTGGTGAGAGAAACAAAAGAAAAAAAATGACAGACAATCAAAATAAGGTCATGATTACACATGGGAGGTTTGTGCACATGTGGAAATACAGGTAAATAAAACATGGAAAATAATTTTAAAAAAGTTATAGAGAGAAAGAATGAAGAGTGTGAGGATGAAAGGGAGAGAACACAACCAGATAGAACGATAGAACGATAGATAGAACAATAGATAGATAGATAGATAGATAGATAGATAGATAGATAGATAGATAGATAGATAGATAGATAGATAGATAGATAGATAGATAGATAGATAGATAGATAGATAGATAGATATGCCAGCAGTTTATCAGGAATCATCAAATTTGTTTGGAATTTGATATAGTTCAGTGTGCGTTGAGAGCGTATGGGTGTTTATGGTATGTTTATGTAGGTGTTCGGTGGTTAGAAAGCAACAGAACGAAGCGATGAAAGACCACGGGGGAGCAGGGAGACAGGAAAATACACCGAGATTAGATACACAGCAAAGATGGTTAAACACAAAATGGAAACCTTTTGCTCGTTTTGACCCTCCGGCTGATAAACACAGAGCCAAGGTCACCATCTTGGCATTTAAAGATCCTTGCCCACACTGCACAGCCAGCCTACTGTATTAAACCAATGTACCAATGTAAATCTGTCGACAGTATCTGGGACATGTTGTTGAATACCACAGAAAATAATTCGGATTCATCCTTCAGTTTGTATAAACAAACAAACCAAACATGTTGAGAGAGAGCACTGTGTCTTTCCCTCATATGCTTGCACTTTAAGCCCGTTTATCAACTATCTAAGTGTTTTTACAAAGTGAAGGACAAGTCAAAAAAAGAGCACAACCATGGTATATGAAAATTGGAAAACAAAAACAAATGTGCAGGAATATGTACTTGAAATCATTTAGAAGTAATGAACTACCCTTCCCATAAATCATCATGAATGATCATGAAATCATTTGAATATATAACACTGTTATATCTTTGTTTTTCTTTTATAGGTAGTAAAATATTTTAAATGATAACGTTGCAGTTAATGAAACGTACACTCACCTAAAGGATTATTAGGAACACCTGTTCAATTTCTTATTAATGCAATTATCTAATCAACCAATCACATGGCAGTTGCTTCAATGCATTTAGGGGTGTGGTCCTGGTCAAGACAATCTCCTGAACTACAAACTGAATGTCAGAATGGGAAAGAAAGGTGATTTAAGCAATTTTGAGCGTGGCATGGTTGTTGGTGCCAGACGGGCCGGTCTGAGTATTTCACAATCTGCTCAGTTACTGGGATTTTCACAAACAACCATTTCTAGGGTTTACAAAGAATGGTGTGAAAAGGGAAAAACATCCAGTATGCGGCAGTCCTGTGGGCGAAAATGCCTTGTTGATGCTAGAGGTCAGAGGAGAACGGGCCGGCTGATTCAAGCTGATAGAAGAGCAACTTTGACTGAAATAACCACTCGTTACAACCGAGGTATGCAGCAAAGCATTTGTGAAGCCACAACACGCACAACCTTGAGGCGGATGGGCTACAACAGCAGAAGACCCCACCGGGTACCACTCATCTCCACTACAAATAGGAAAAAGAGGCTACAATTTGCACGAGCTCACCAAAATTGGACGGTTGAAGACTGGAAAAATGTTGCCTGGTCTGATGAGTCTCGATTTCTGTTGAGACATTCAGATGGTAGAGTCAGAATTTGGCGTAAACAGAATGAGAACATGGATCCATCATGCCTTGTTGGCAGTCGTGGCCTAATGGATAGAGGGTTGGACTTGTAACCCGAAGGTCGTGGGTTCGAGTCTCAGGTCCGGCAACCACGACTGAGGTGAGACCCTTGAGCAAGGCACCGAACCCCTCAACTGCTCCCCGGGCGCCGCATTGATGGCTGCCCGCTGCTCCAGGTGTACCTGGATGGGTTAAATGCAGAGAACGTCCCTTTCCCCCTTCCCCTTTGGGAAAAAGTCGTGGCCTAATGGTTAGAGAATCGGACTCGTAATCGAAAGGTTGCGAGTTCGAGCCCCCGGCCGGCAGGAATTGTAGGTGGGGGGAGGGAATGTCCAGCGCTCTCTCTCGACGGGGAAGTCGTGGCCTAATGGTTAGAGAGTCGGACTCGTAATCGAAAGGTTGCGAGTTCGAGCCCCTGGCCGGCAGGAATTGTAGGAGGGAATGGGGGGAGGGAATGTCCAGCGCTCTCTCCACCCTCAATACCATGATGCCAAGATGCTATCCTATCAATATGGGCCAACATTTCTAAAGAATGCTTTCAGCACCTTGTTGAATCAATGCCACGTAGAATTAAGGCAGATCTGAAGGCGAAAGGGGGTCAAACACAGTATTAGTATGGTGTTCCTAATAATCCTTTAGGTGAGTGTATATATATTTAAACAAAGTGACTTTTAACTAAACATTTTTTTTTTATTACTTCTGGAACCTGACTGTTGTCCCCTAGTGTTTTCTGTGATATTCTCTAGCATATTACAGATTCTGTCGATAAAGCTCCGTTTGTATTTAACCCAGAGCATTCCTTTAAGGAATCATGGGAATTGTAGGCGGCAGAACAGTGTGAGTGAGGGGTTAACCACACAATTAAAGTGCAACTATGAAGGATGGATGATTGACATGGGACACGGTACTCAGACTGGACAGACTCTTTGATAGGAAAAAAATTATTATTTCTGAGGCTTGGAAAAACTCATTCTAAGAGCTTGTTGTAAGACAGTACAGGGGTTAGAAAGACCTCTATGTCAGTGCACATTGTACACACACAAAAGCTGGATATGCTACAGTGGATCAAGAAAACTAGCTAGACACATAAGCTGCTAAAGGTTTGACAAACACAAGATGTGAAAACACACACACAGCCCAGAATCAATGTGTGTGACAGGGCAAAAAGCAACCCAAAGTGAAACATACACACGCGACCGAAAATGGCGGAGTGGTTTAGTTAGACAGGATGCGCTTTGAAAGACAGGTACTGCTGTTGGACAGATGGTCGCTTCTGCGGTGGTTGACCCCACATGCAAAGCGTTAATCATGTACAGAGCATTTTCAAACGCTGACAAACATGGAGGTCGATGGAGTCATGGTGTCATTCTGTTGATAATATTTCGCACTACTTGCTGTGTGAGTAATGTCTGTTTGTTTTCAGCATGTGTACAGTACAATGATTTATTGGAGGTCGCATTTTCACCCCAAGGAAGTTCACACGTTCACTGTCTAAAGTTCTAGAGTGATGGCTCTTGGGGATTTGGAAGAGAGCAGTGCATCATGACTGATATCTGTCCCCCTTTACGACCCCTCACCTGAGCCTTCCTCCCAGCCAGCCGATCAAGCTCCGCCCTACAGCGCTGAAGCTCCGCCTCTAGGTCCGCCCTCTCCCTCTGGCTGCTCTCATACAGCCCCTGCAGTTCCACAAGCTCTCCTTTTAGTCCCTCACACTAAAAGAAAGGAGAGATACAGAGACATAACAAATGATAGAGGACAAGTGATTAGATTCACTGAGTCACAGAGAGAGTTTTAGCTTGTGTGGCAGAAACTAGCTGACTAAAACTCTTTGTTTAATCATTCCATTATTCAATAGAGGAATTAGATTTTCTTTGTTGTCACACATGTCAGGGTTTTTCAGCGATATTTCCCTCAAGGTCAAGTTGTTGAACAACTGATGGCAAAATAACTAGATATTCTGCTAGCATCAAGTATTTGGCTCACATTTTATGTCAATACTGTGACAGATGGTTTTGTTTAACACCTGTTGTGACTCGTTTTTTTACCCAATTTACCCCATACCGAGAGTGGAGAAATGGAGAATATTTTTCATTAGTATTTGTGTTATTAAATAAATGTAAAAAAAAAAAAAAATGTTTTAATTATCATACATTATCATCACACACACAGTGTATATATAAATAAATTATATATATATATATATATATATATATATATATATATATATATATAATATATATATATATATATATATATAAATAAAGCTTTCTTTAATTTAATTTTTTTTAATTTTCGCACAATGTATATATACAGATTTTGAATTATTTTTAAATATAATATATAACATTAAATTTAAATGCATTTAAATAAACACGTCATACATTTAATTAAATATACACAAATTTACACATTATGTCTGTTGCTGGACAAATCTCTTATATAATGCTGATCTATGAGAAAGTCAATTTAACATGAACCACAATTCTTGATTTAATCCATTTGAACCAAGTAATCGATTGAAGTTGATTGGAATTTATAGGAATTTAAAAATTTTCAGGTGTCTATTTTGTACCAAAAATGAACTTTTCAAATTGGCAATGCACTCTAAAGTTCAAACACCTCTTATTTGGCCAAATGGGCAACTAATTCTATCACTAGTGTACATTTCGGACATAATGTACCTCTCTCTGGACCTGTGATGCTTTCTCCTCAGCCTGTTTCAGCTGGTCTTTGAGGGAGAACACCTCTGAAAACCCTCCACCCATGCCCGTAGGGGTGACAGGTTTGCCCTCAAACGAGATGTTCTTTTGGGTATAAGCGTCCACCCATTTCCCACCTCCTACTTCCAAAGTGCTGACAAAAGCCTCGGCCGTCACCTCCTTCTCTACATCTTTTTCTGTGTCATTTTCTCCATCATTCTGCTCTACTTTCAGTGCCAGGAATGACTCAGCTGAGCTGTCAGGATAGAAGCAGGAAATGTACAGTACATTTATTATAGATAGATGTACATGTTGTGGTGCTTTTTTGTTGGTGTTGTTGTGAACATTCATTTGAGTACAATCTTGTAGCATATTTCAAGTTACATACATTGCTCAATGCAACCACAGAAATTCTTGTACAGTTACCTAGTATGTTTTAACTATAATTTATACTCAACCTTCGTTAAATTGTTTCAAAATATTACCTGTTTTCCTTCATACAAATAAAAGTGTTGTGGTGCATTTTTAGTGTATTACTAATGTACTTGAACTTGTGAACTCTTTGTAGATTAGCTTCATATTGTGACTTTGATAGTGTGTGTGTGTGTGTGTGTGTGTGAGACAGTACTCATCACTGATTCATTCTCATAATCATTTATTCACAATCTCTTTGGTTTCTCTCACTCATTCACTCTCTTAGTTTCTCACAGTGCTTAAAAAGCCTTTACAGTAAACACATAAATGCCATAGAAAAATAAACTACATAGAATAAAAAACTTTAGTTTTAAAAATTTATATTTTCAAATAAAAAATAAATGCACATAACAAACCCCATTAATTAGATAAGAGAATAATGCTAGTGATTGTTTTTCAGTCCTGTTTTGCCATCAGAAATGTGTGTGTTTGGGGAGATTTACAACTCAAATCAGACAATTTATTGAGAGATGCATTATAATATCAAGCTGTGCATATGAAAAATGACATATTTATCAACTTGAGCACATTTTAAAAATTTTAAACTGTTTTTAATCATTTGTTCTCACTTCCGAGAACAGTTCTTCTTTTGAGCTGAAACATTTAGCACTTGTTTAAAAAAACATAATGGTATATTACAGAAGCATTCATTTTAAATCGAGATTGAATTAGATTCATAAAGTAAAAAAAAAACATGATGTCTTAAAATAGTTGCAAGGCAGCTGTGGCTCATCTACCAAAATATTTGGATAAGATGAAATGCACAGTCATTAATGTTTCATGTTGCTGTGAAACACTTTCATAGCTGCTAAATAGTTTTAGCGAGAGTGTCCATTGAGACAGATTATGGCTGAATGCCTCAGCGGTCACGCCGGCCTTATTAACAGAGACTGAGTTTGCAGTGCTCAGTGGCTGAGTTGTCTTGTTTGTGTGTGATTGACAGGCCATGTGGCCAATCACCTGGATCGCTGCTGCTCCAGCATCTCCAGTTTCTCAGAGAGCTGTTTGTTGTCATTCTTTAGAGTCTGACACTCGTCCTTCAAGGAGCGACACTCCTCCATCAGCTGGTCCATGTCACCTGTCCGATCACAACACAAGAACAGATGTCAGCCAAAGCAGAAGTGGGGGGATAGCATTTTAGCATACTACTTTTAACATGTCTGCTATTTTAAATTGGTGAACATTCCAAATGGAATACTACCATACTACTTTTTGTGTACTGTGTACATTATGCATTTTTGTGCAAGAAATTATATTCACAAAATATACTATAAAAAAGTAGTATGATAGTATGCTATTCTGAATTGCATGCTATGTTCTGAAGAAATACTAGCATACTAAGTACAGCATACTGCACAGTATCTTCTGCCTACAATATTTAATAAATTGCACTTGAATAATAATAAAGTCCACTATCAATCAAAAGTCAGGTGTTTTTTAATGTTTGATGAATCTCTTATGCTCACTAAGACTGCATTTATTTGATAAAAAATGCAATAAAAATAGAAATACTGTGAAATATTTTTACACTTTGAAATACAATTTTTATTTTAATATATTTTAAAATGTAATTTATTTCTGTGACGCAAAGCTGAAATGTTAGCATGCATTACTCCAGTCTGCAGTGTCACACGAATCTTCAGAAATCCTTCTAATATGCTGATTTGGTGCTCAAGAAACATTTATAATTTGCATCAGTGATGAAAACAGTTTTGCTGCTTAATATTTATGTGAAAAAGTACTTTTTTCCACAAGACTGATGAATAGAAAGTTAAAAAGAACGGCATTTGTTTGAAATAGAAGTCTTCTGCACATTATAAATGTCTTTTCTGTCATATTTGATCAATTTAATGCATCCCTCCTGAATATGTAATTTTTAATTTTTTTTTTAACTGAAAATTGTTGAAACGTTTTTTTTTTCTGAAAATCATTCAAAAACAACCGCTTCAAACAGACATTGTTGTGACTACACTGCATATCTACTTAATACATCACCCAATTATGTATTTTTAATAACATTTTGTGTAAATATGTCTACATTTTTAGCAGTACGATCAAACTGTGACCCAGTATGCTACATACAACATAAAACATCCTAGTATGAATATTATAGTAGTATTCCACTTGAAACATACCCACTTGTCCTAAAGGCCAAATTGCATCAAAACAGATTTGTTTCAGACTTCCAAAAAAAAAAACAATACAAAGGCTACACATCTATGGTAAGAAAATATTGAACATATGACCAGGGAGCTGAAAATACACACCAAACCCTGCAACTAGTCTCCATGGAAACAACCCATTCTGCTCTCCTCCCGCTGCAGCAGTCTGACCTGTCAATCAGGAGTCATGTTTGCCTTGCACGTCCCCCATGGTGCAACGTTCAACCCCCGATAACATAGGCTCTAATCTCGAAGGAATCTCACTTGCAAACAACTCTGCACTCTGTCTCTGTCAGGTCTGAATGTGTACGTGGTGTAAACAACCATCAGTCGCATCTGACCCCAGATCAGAGGTAACATGCATGCATCAATCAGAGGCTCTGATGTGTTTGTGTTCAACTCTGCTTTGCGATCAGCGCATCTGACCACACGACCCCACCAGCAGTAATCGCTGGTATGTTGTTTTTATTGCAGATCTTAATATAGTAAAGTTCTACCAGCATCAAGGGAGCAGAAAGCAGCCCCAGTGCCCTTAGAGGCAGAGAAAGACATCAACACCAGACAAATGGGGCTCTGTGGAGGTCCTGCACTCTGTCAGAATGTCAAACAGACACTCAGACACTGAAAGAACCTGTAATACACTCACGTTCTGGGTAATATCAGAGTACTGTGTCGTATCAGGCAATGGGGAAGAAAAGTTGATAAAACATCTGTATCGCTCTACAGGGTTTATTTGCTATCAGCATCTGTCAGTACAGTTGGAATGAGGTTATGTGATATAAAGAAAAGTATTGCTGGAGAAATCTCAGCTGGCTAACGTACAGAAACACAAACGAGGTCTGGAAAAACTGACTCCACTGAGCATGCAACTTTGTAAAATTATAGCTAAGCAGACCCAACAAAATGCATACATTTGATTTGCGATCATGGTATAAGTATAATAACTTTTTTTTTTATAATATGTTGTAATGATATTAGCATTTTCATTAAGGCATTATTTAGTATGTTTTTAAGTATTTTATATGTATTTGTATATTATAGATTTAATATTTGTAATTAGCTTTCATTTTTATATTTTCAGTATTCTATTTAATTTAAGTTTTGTGTTTTTATCTTTTTTTTTGTTTCTGTTGCATAAATATTTTTATTTAGCTCTGATTTATTTTTATTTATTTTTTATTTTAGTATTTTAACTAACTTATTTTACTTACTATTTAACTATTATTTAGCTTCTTATTTTCAGCAACATTTCTAATTTTTATTTATCTATCTAATTTTATTTATTTATCTATCTAATAATAAAGATTAGATAATCTAATTATCTAATCTTTATTTAAGTTGAGGTTTTTCCTCTAATATTTATACATTCATTTCAGATTTATATACTTTATTTCAGCCTTATTGCAAACCAGTTTTAATAGTTTTCATTTTAGTTAACAATAATAACTCTGATTAAGCACTTTTTCCTTAATGGTGAATGTTGTCAAATTTGTGATTTCAGGTTTTCCTATAATTTAAGACAATTGTAGCCCACAATAGGCAAAAACAACACACAAACACACACACACACACACACACATACACACACATACGTGTAACATCTGTCTCTCTGTTAATTAATGACTTGTTTATGTGATTCTTGAATATAGAAGCCTGAAACAGACATTTGAATTCACACTATTTCACTCTTCTTAGCTTCTGCATTTGAGCATATCCAAACAAACATATGGGACAAGATTGTGCCAAATCACACACAGCCAACAGATCTCACACACACACACCCACATGGAAAATGGGCCTGTCCTGCCAACAGCAGAGAGTTGTTTTGGAGAGGTGTGAGTGTGCGGTGTATTATTTCCTCGTTGCACCATCTCAACGCTCATTAGAGGTCATTTACTCCCATATGACCAAGTTTTTAAGCATGTGTTGAGTTTCATGAGTGAACAGGGTTAAATAGTCACATGCATTGTGTTTTGGAGCACATTATGCTGGTGTCCCTTACTAACAGGAGGACATCCTTGACATTCTCATTAGAAAGATCAAGCTGGACAACAAAGCTTCACTAATGTCTAGCAAACAGCATGGCTCTGCTGATCCACCAGCCAGACCAGCACTAGCCGGCATAACCTACACTTCAAGCTGATATAAACTAGTCTTTTTTTTCTGGGATGTCTCTATTGGGAGCCTGCAGTGTAGTGGGAATCAGACCTTCTCCTCCTGCTTTCTCCTGCTCTTCCCTGGGCTGGTTCTTCATGCTGATTTCGGCCCGCAGTGTGGTGAGCTCCAGCTCGTACTCCTGCGTGGTACCGCGCAGACGCTCCAGTTCAGCGCGCAGACGGCACAGTTCCTCCTGCAGCAGGGCGATGTCATTCTCCCGCTCGGCTGCGGCCTCCTCAGCCGCTTGCTGCAGCTCCTGCACCTCCTCCTGCGCCACACGCAGCTCCTCCTGCGCTTCCCACAGCTCGCTGGCCTTCTCGTCCTCAAGACTGTCCAGCTCCTCCTGCACCGAACGCAGCTGAGCTGTGGGTCAGAACAACATGTTCAACTAAAAATCAAGTAATAAAAAGTACTGCAGTACAGTGATGGCATAATATGGTAATACAATGGTACTCTGATTTGTACCAAAGCATAAAATAAAACCATATTCATATAGCATGGCATTCATATGGTACTCTTAGGTAATACCATGGTATTCAAATTTAAAATAAGACAAAATAATAAAGGATAATTGATAAATTGATTTGGGCAGCACAGGCTTAATTCTTTGTGTATGAATGAATATCTAAAAAAACAACTTCTGTTTTCATCTAATGATGTTTTATACTGCCTAGTTTTTCTAAATAGCTTCAAAAATTGACATTTTAAACAGTGGGATGATACACATTTATTTCAGTTTGTGATGTCCAGTTTTTATTTTGGAAATAAATATAATTAAATAGCAATTAAAAAAAAAAAGAAAGAAAAAAAAAATAAAAAAAAATATATATATATATATATATATATATTTCTAATTGACGTTTGTGTAAAAATGTCTCTGTTAACTAAAACTAAAACTATATAAAAATGTTTTTGGTACATGAAACAAAGTTGAAATAAAATAAAAAATAAAAATAGGATGAAAAAATATAAACTTGAATTCAAATAAAAAATAGAAATGTTGTCTTGACAGCTGACTATTAATTTCAATAAGTTTGAAAAACTGAAATACAAATTAAATAAAATTGAAAATATATTTTAAAAAATTAATAATGACAAAGCAACATATCAAATTACTAAAATTAAAATTAAAACTGACAATATAAAATAAAAGCTAATTCAAATACCTCACATATGCGGATCATCTGGATATTTAGTGTACACAGAAAAAGTGGATACTATGCATAGCATACACAGTATATACTGCAGAAATGGCAAGAGAAGTGTGCTATTTCAGAATATGTATGCAAGTAGGTGCGTACAATTCTAAAACCTTATGAGCTGACAACTAACTAATAAGATTTTCATGTAGCATTTATATAAGTGCAGTTTGAGGACATCAAGACCATTTGAGGTCTATAATCAGTCACTTCACTGAAAACCAAGGACATTTGAAGTGAAAAATACAGGCCTTCGGTTCACGTCTTATTACAGCATTCACTCAGCACGTCCAGCTGTCAAGTAGCAAAAAAAATGTCAAAACCTCTCAAACTAACCACACAAAGTGTGAATTTTAGTCTGCAGGGGCTTCTGGAAAACTATAATCAGTCTCCTTCTTGCAAGACAGGAAAACGGATGTAAAAAAAACCTTCGGCACAGGCTGTGATTAAACCGAAGAGCCATTTCTTCAGCGTGTGAATCTGATTCTGGCAGTGGTTTGTTGTGTTATTCAGATCTGTGCTTCCATTACTCATGATGGTACCTCGGCACAGCCCGTGCACTTCTGCAAACGCTGGTTGACTTTGGTTCCTTACAGTTCATTTAATTTAATTACAGCACAGCCGCTGAGAGAGTGAAAGTGAGTCACTAGGGAAGTGAACAACAATTCCATCAACTCTGCTTTTCCCATTTCTCACACAGGCCCTCTCTCTACTCCCTCTTGCACCCAAGTAGCACTCGACCAAACTAATGGAAACGAGATGTTCAGGGCTGAAAGACTGTGGTAGTTACCGGACTGATTGAGATAATCTCCATCACAATACATTCACAGATAACATTGAGTTTGAATACAAGAAGACCTTGCAGGAGTGTTTGAACATGACGTGCAGAGAGTAATGCAATTAGTTGATATTATCAATTTTAATACAGTCATAAAGATAATGAAGCTGCATTGGAACAAAAGTACATCGGCGATGTTTAAAAATACAATGTGAGCTCACTGCGTTATGCATAATATATAATGCATACTGAAAGTAGTATGTGGAACAGTAAGCCGTATGAAATATTAACATTTTAAACAGAAGTACCAAAATAAAATAAAATTAAATAAATATATTTTTAATTAACGTAATTAAAGTTTTTTTAAGTAATCCAACATTCTGTAAAATGATTTTAGACCAAAATGTTTCCAGAAAAGGAAGGTGAAATCAAGCACATTGCATTGTGGGAGAAAGAACCCAGTGCATTGTACTATAATGTCTATTGCACATTGTGGCAAATGTTATCTGGGTAGTATATAATATAATAGTATATTGAGTAACACTATGGGTAGTATAATATTTCCAACCATAGCAAATGTTTTCTATTTTTAATACTGCACAAAGATATGAATATGCAAATAGCCTCTTCAAATCATCTGTGGTCTGTGTTGAAATCATAAAACAGCTTGATATATGAAGAATGTTTATTCAAAACCATTTATAAAAAATACAAAACCATTTATATCTGCCATATTTAAAGTCTAAAGTTAATTTGATATATTTTATCATTGACTGCATAGAGTTGTGATGCATTCACATCTGCTTCTGTTTCTAACTATGTTTCTGATCACCTTGAAGTCTCTGGATCTGTCTCGTAAAGCTCTCGGCCTGGTGGGCGCTTGCCAGCCGCTCTTCCTCCAAAAGACCTACAAAGCAAAGCAATGACATTAAACAGTGGCTGCAGGGACATTAGAAATGAGTAATTAGTAACTTATCACTGGCATCCAACTATATTAACAAGCCAGGAATGTTTGTGAGAGGGCATGACTGGAGGAACAGGTGGTCAGTGACAGCTGAGCATGCTCAGAGGGAACTCCTCGGCGATGATGTCACACCCTAAAAACAGACCCCATTAGCATACGCACCCTGAAGCTCGTTGTAGCTCTCCTCATGTCGTTGCGACACCTCTCTGGTCTCCTCCAGCTCCAGGAGCAGCTGCACCACCTGTGACCTCAGCACCTCCAGCTCATCTTCATCATCCACTCCCCTTTGCTCCTCTCTGTCCCCCTTCTTCTCCTCCTCCGCCGTCTCCTTCTTCACCTCCTTCTTCTCCCGCTCATCCTCCTGCCCCTTCTCTCCGTTTCCAGCCTCCACCTCCTCCTGGTCTCTCTCCTCTTTGTCCTCCAGTGAGCCTCGCTCTTTGGCTGTCATTTGACTGCCTATACCAGGCCGCTCTGCTTTCAAGTCACACACATCATCTGAGACAGAAAAAAAGAGATCAAAGATAAATTAATCAGTCAGTTATGCGTAATACTTGATTCTACATTTTTCAGCTGCCAGATATGCATTAAATTTGTTTCTTCGCACTCATTAAAATTATGTTAACTCATGTTAATATTTCACAGATAAATGCAAATAAAAATAACACAAAAATAAAAATAACAGAAGATAATAGAATCTTCTAATTTTATAAAAGCACGTACAATAATTATTTTCTTAAAACTTGTATATTTGAGTTGTAAAGCCATTTGGATCTTAATTATTAATAGCCGTTAAGGGTTTTATGGTCTATTATAGAGTTAAATTGTCATGTTGTAAAATAAGATACAACTAAAACTGTGTCAGAGACTTTACTACTACATACACACTACGATATATATTTTTATATATATATATATATACAGTGGTGTGAAAAAGTGTTGGCCCCCTTCCTGTTTTTTTTTTTTTGCATGTTTGTCACACTTTAATGTTTCAGATTATCAAACAAATTTAAATATTAATCAAAGATAACACAAGTAAACACAACATGCAGTTTTTTTTTTATTATGAAGGGAAAACAAAATCCAAACCCACATGGCCCTGTGTGAAAAAGTGCTTGCCCCCTAAACCTAATAACTGGTTGGGCCACCCTTAGCAGCAACAACTGCAATCAAGCGTTTGCGATAACTTGCAATGAGTCTGTTACAGCGCTGTGGAGGAATTTTGGTCCACTCATCTTGGCAGAATTGTTGTAATTCAGCCACATTGGAGGGTTTTCGAGCATGAACCGCCTTTTTAAGGTCATGCCACAGCATCTCAATAGGATTCAGGTCAGGACTTTGACTAGGCCACTCCAAAGTCTTCATTTTGTTTTTCTTCAGCCATTCAGAGGTGGATTTGCTGGTGTGTTTTGGATCATTGTCCTGCTGCACAACCCAAGTTCGCTTCAGCTTGAGGTCACGAACAGATGGCCGGACATTGTCCTTCAGGATTTTTTGGTAGACAGCTGAATTCATGCAAGCACTTTTTCACACAGGGCCATGTGGGTTTGGATTTAGTTTTCCCTTCGTAAAAAAAACCCCCTTCATTTGATTAATATTTACATTTGTTTGGTGATCTGAAACATTAAAGTGTGACAAACATGCAAAAAAATAAAAAATCAGGAAGGGGGCCAACACTTTTTCACACCACTGTATATATATTTATATATTTATATATATATATATATTTTTTTTTTTTTTTGCCAGAAATACTGTGAATTGAGCTTAACTTGTACTGAACCAACAATACTCCTTGAGCTGGATCCTATCTGCTCTAATAAATATTATCTCATGCCGCAAAATGACATTTAAAAGTTGTCTTGCTGTCATTCCCACATTCTCTGTTTGGAAAGGAGATGTGCTGTTATGCATGTCCCACACCCCCACCCCCAAACTCCACCTGTTGTCTCTAGTGAGAAACTAATAAATCCATCCAGTCCAACACCTTCATCTGAGGAACCTCTTCATCACCTGCTGGCCCCTGGCTCTCATCTCTCTCTGCCACCAACAGACGTCCAGACCCCATCAAGCAATCAAAACACCCACCCAGGGCCACCAGTGCCCCAGCGCTACAGGAATGTGTGCTATTTTAAGGATTTAGGCCATGAATCGCCCCTCTACATTCACCTGTTGTCTGTTCACAAACACAACACACACACACACACACACACACACAGTCCAGACAAGAAATCACAGCCAGTAAGAAACCCATAGAGTCCTCTAGTGGCAAGAGTGGCTATAGACATATAAAACTGTATGTATATATATGTGTGTGTGTTGTCTAAATATATTGTCTCTCTTTCTCTATAAATAAAGAAACATAAAAGTAGTTAAATTATTAATTATTGTAACATTAATAATAAAAATAATAATTTTAAACAAGCATATATATTTAAATTATAACATAAAATATTTTTTAAAAATTAAAATAAGATACAAGACATTAAATAGATCTCATTTGCCATTTTTACATATGCTGAATGAAAAGAGGCAAACAAACTGAATGAAAGAACATGTAAAGTGAGCAGCTGATCTCCTCCTGCTGTCGTTCTCCTCTCCGGTCTGTGCTAATCACCCACCAAAGTAAGGAGCCAAATGGTTAAAAATAGCCCATTTCAACACACTCCTTCTCTTCTATTCTATTTCCAGCCTTGCACTATTCACATCACCTCTTTTTCATTCTTGTTTTCCAAATGATCCACCTGTTCTTTCCCCGGGTCCATTCCTCTTTCCAACAGTTTCTTTCTTCTTAAAATTTACCACCATATTCTTAACACCCTCTCCCTCCTCATCTTCCCTCCAGTCTGATCCATAACTCTAGCATTAACAGGTGCTGCCCACTGTAGTTTCTCTCACTTGCCCTCTGACCTCTGAACTCAGAGAATCAGGCCATTCAGTTGGTCAGCCAATTACACACTTAATCTCTCCTACAATCTCACTCTCTAGATCTCTTTAAAGGAATAGTTCATCCAAAAATGAAAATTACTCCATGATTTAATCACCCTCAAACTATTCTAGGTGTATATGACTTTCTTCTTTCAGGCGAATACAATCGGAGTTATGTTTAAAAAAAAATTCCTGTGTCTTCCAAGCTTGATAATGAAATTGAATGGCTGTTGATTTTTTTGAAGTCCACTAAAATGCATCCTTCCATCATAAAAAGGAGCTCCATACAGCTCCGGGGGGTTAATAAAGGACTTCTGAAGCTAATCAAAGCATTTGTGTAAAAAAAAAAAAATTCATATTAAAAACGTTATAAACAACAATCTCCACTAACGGTCGTACACAAGTATGGAGCCATGTGGAGCACTTTTAATGGTGGATGGATGCACTTTATTGGACTTCAACACCCATTCACTCCCATTATAAAGAGCTTGGAAGAGCCAGGACATTTTTTAATATAACTCCGAAGAAAGTCATATACACCTAGGATGGTAATTTTCATTTTTGAGTAAACAATCCCTTTAATGATAGAAGGATTGAGTGTGAGAGTATAATTATATAAATATAAATTATTACTACTACTATTTTACTACTATTATTATTAATAAATTATTTTATGTGTGTGTGTATATATATATATATATATATATATATATATATATATGAATAGATACATAATTACAGCGGCATCTTAAAGTATTAGCTGAATCAGTGATATATGTCTATAATATCACAAGGCAAATTTAAATTGGATAATGCTTGAGAACGACGTGAGGTCCACACACAGGACACAGAGACAGTCGGCCATGCCAGACCTGACTAGACGATTCACCTCTCTGATCCTCTTAGATCAGATGCCTGCGTGGGATTAATGGAATCTGTCGGTGCGGAAAATGAATCGTCTTGCCAGCGACTCCTCCCCCTCCATTCCTACATCATTCATTCTCCCATTCACTCCCTCTTGAGTACCCAGAAAAGCGCTATATAAACGTAACGAAACTTTCTCTTTTCCCCTTGTTTGTTTTCTCTCACTTCCCTCTCTCTTCCTGAAAGATATATATTCCCCTGTAATGAGCCCTGTGCTGTATTATTGATCATGCTTTGCAGATTAAAGTCTTTCAAACATCGATTAAACAGTAATGAACCAGTGGGGAAACACACATATACAGGCAGAAGCAGCAGCACAGGCAGGG
Source organism: Barbus barbus (assembly GCF_936440315.1). Lineage (NCBI taxonomy): Eukaryota > Metazoa > Chordata > Actinopteri > Cypriniformes > Cyprinidae > Barbus > Barbus barbus. Next base: position 20,697,999 of record NC_136717.1, read on the forward strand.
TCTTGAGCTTTAAAGGATTATAGGCAGCTTTGATAGCACCCAATCAGCTTTATCCAGCGTATCTGAGCTATGAATTATTCTGTTGGGCAGAGAATTATTTTTACATGCAGACAGACATCTGGATCATTCACTGGATACGCAACGCACATCGCAATCATGCAGCATCCCTCAGGACGAATAAGGCAAAGCAGTTACACAACAGCAGCCTCTGAGGTTTTCTGAATTAGTACAAAGTAGTGCTGTCAGTCTATGATCTTTGATACAAAACTTATAGTTCTGCACACTTTTATATATAATGTTTTAAAATATTTAAAGGAATAGTTCACTCAAAAATGAAAATTTGCTTAAAATTTACTCACTCTCAGGCCATCCAAGATGTAGATGCAGTTTTCTTCATCTAAACAGATTTGGAGAAATTTAGCATAACATCACTTGCTCACCAATGGGTCCTCTGCAGAGAATGGGTGCCGCCAAAATGAGAGTCCAAACAGCTGATAAAAACATCCCAATCCACACAATTCTAGTTAATCAATAAATGTTTTTTGAAGTGAAAAGTTGAGTTTGCAAGAAACAAATCATAAATGCATTTTAACTTTAAACCATTGCTTCTGACGGCACCCATTCACTGCAGAGGATCCACTGGTGAGCAAGTGATGTAATGTTAAATTTCTCCAAATCTGTTCTGATGGAGAAATAAACTCATCTACATCTTGGATGGCTTGAGGGTAAATACTAGGGTTGCAAAGGGGTGGAAAATTTCCGGGTAAACTTTCCGTAAACTTTCCAAAAATCCCAGGAAGATTACAAAAAATCCCGGAAAGTTTAAGAAATTTACTGAAAACTTTTTGCAACCCTAGTAAGTACATTTTGAAGGACAATCTCACCTCATTGATGTTGGAAATATGCAACTCTAAATACTAAAGCACAACACAAAACACGTGTGAACTGATTTTTTTTCTCTCTTGTAATAACATCATGCACCATATGTGCTGTAACGGGGCGAACAAGACGTAAGACGTGCGGATCCAAGTGCAAGCTTTTATTTATAAACAGTCAATAAACAGGCAGGGTCAAACAACGGCAAACAGGTATGTTACGAGCAAGACACAGAGCAATCCTAGGGCTAGCGAGAGTCGACGATCGGCGAACAATATCCAACAGGGCAAGGCAGAGAGATAATCCAGGTATACGAGCAGTGGTCCAAGAGAGGTGCAAACAGAGTCCAAATGGCAAGGCAAGGGGTTAATCCAGGAAACACGGGCAAGAATCTAAACACTAGAAAACACACAAGGCAAGGCAAGACTAAGACAACAAAGAGGGTTCGCAGCTAAAACTAGGAGAGTTATAAATGCAGAACAATACCGGAACTAAACAGAAAAACACAGAATGGCTCGGTAAGGCAGCTAACACTAGGGGAGTGATAAACGCAATACAATACTCGGCAGAGAGGAAGAGGAAGTCCATGGTTTATGTAGGGTGCATGATGAGTGCAATCAGCTGTGTGTGTCGTCAGTGCAATGGATGATGGGAATTGTAGTCTGAGGTGGCGTGCAACAGTTAGTGTGGTGCAAGAGTCCATGTGGTGAGCGAGTGACCTCTGGTGGTGAGTTAACGGAAGTTCATAGACCAGATTCATGACATGTGCAATGGCTGACATGACAGAGGCCTCACTTCCTGCTGAACTGAGATTCTTGTGATTTTCTCATGTAGGACGATTCCTCATAAAAACAGCCCAAGAATAGGCATCTTTGTTCAACAGACATAGTTCAGCACAATGCGAGAGTCTGTTCCTTAATTTGTGCAATTTTGCCTGATTCCATGATGGAATCTGCAGCTGCATAAAAATGAATGAGAAATGTATTATGTGGACTATAAACCCAACTCTGAAATCAGAACATTCATTTACAAAACAACTGACACAATTAATTTGCAAATGAGCACTTTGGAGATAATAATCAAATGAAACAATTTCAAACCATGTCCAGAGGCTCATATTTAATCCTAATATCACGAGTAACATTAAATGTTGACGTGCAAAGAGTCCCATCACAAACACAGACAAATATAGACCTTGTCTGGTTCTCAGAGTTCCCATGAGCTCAGAAAATGAATATCATTCTGGTCACAAGCGTGGCTTTGGGATCGGCCAGCGGCGCTGGCGGAAATCCACTGTAATTTCTCAACATAACAAAAACAACATCAATCAAACACTGATATATTCAGATGTGTAGCACCCTTTCTAGTTTTGTTATCGCCTGTGTCCTGACCTGTCAGTCATAATGTCAATACTGTCAGCAGTCAATCAGAGTAACATGATCTCAATGAGGGAGTTTTGTTTTAAATACATAAGGAAAAACTATTTCAGGGTTCTTCAACAGGGGGTCTGTGACCCCTATGGGGTCCATTGCAGTACTGCTGGGCAAAAAATAAAAAATAAAAAAAACAATTTATAAATAATTAAAATATTAAATGCAATTAAAATATTCAATACATTTCAAATTTATCATAAAAGTTAATGACTCTACACATCAGCAATTATTATTTAAATGCATTTTTAATGTAAACATCATACAAGTAATATGTAAATACAACATTATAGTATCATATGCATGTTATTATAGGAATTTCATTTAAAATGCAACACTCCCTTCTAGTTCTTGGCCTAAAAGAGCCCTATTATATTTACGAGCATATGCACTTTCTGTCAATGATTAGCCCGTGTCTGGCTAAAATCCAGACTGTGACATCAGTTTCCTGTTTATAGTACTGTTCTCACTCCCAATGCTAGCCGAGGGTAACATTACACTGACCTTAACCTTAACCTTAACACACACATACATCCTTTAACACGCCTTTCAGCCTCAAAGTCTCAAGCTATTCATCAAATCCCAAAATAATATCCACTTAATTTAATGCAGCCTGTCGCCACCATATGAGCTGCACTGAAAATCAGAATCTAAACATCATTAATAAACTGAGCACAGCGCTGGGAAGAAGACAGATGATGGACACAGTCACAATAGCCTCCTGGGAAATCAAGGAGCAAACACCTTCAGCACACGTACATTCACAAAACACAAAGACTAACCTACAAAACCAGACTCTTGCACACACACTTAAGGCATTTCTACTAAAGTTGCATTCCTCCTCATTATTAAAGCATGACTGCAATGCAGCGAGCTGTTTTTCCATAGTAAACTCCTGCCAGAAACAAGCACTAAAGCTGCAGTGTTGTGCAGAGGTTAAAGTGCATCGAAATGCATCTTCAGTAATGGGTCAAAAGTCACACTTGTCAATGTTAAACAGCTGCTCAAAGTTTGAGGGAAGTGATGTGGTCAGTGTTTTGTGTTGTATAAGCCTGCAGTAAACCACAGGATAAGTATAGACTGCAAAGTCTTTGTGAAGAGGACCCAGACTGCGCTGGCTAAATGGTGCCTGCCAGTTAATAAACTGACAGCTCTGGTGAAAAACAGATGCATGGGAAAGGGGTCTGAAACAGTCACCAACAGGGACCTTACACAATGTACACAAAAAAAAATCCTAATAATAGGTACTGTGGCTCTAAATGCTTTTAAAGCTTTTTTAGGTTTCCCCCAAAAATGAAATTTCTTTCATGATTTTCTTACATTTATGTTGTTCCAAACCTCTATGACTTACTTTCTTCTGTGGAACACAAAATAATACGTTTTGCAGAATGTTCATGCTGCACTATTCCTTTCAATAAATGTAAAAGGTGACATGTTTTTTTTCTCCATATATCCAACTTTATCTGAATACATACGTACAGTATATGCATGTACAGTGATAGGCCTTTACTATACAGCAAATTTCAACTGCTTGATTGTTCATATAGTCGAAAAATGTAAACAATATTATTTCCCAACTCTAATTTGTTAAATGCAACTGCAATGCATGAAGATAGTATAAAAACAAACATCATGATTTTCTGTAAAATGGCTTTGACACAATGTGCATTGTGAAAAGCGCTATAAAAAATGTACTTGACTGAACCATAAAATATAAAAATAGCACCATAAATGTAGTCAACAAAACCCTTCTAAGCCATAAAGGTAGCTTTGAGTGAGAAAAAGGGCAAACATGAGAAAAATACCTGATAATAAACACTTCTGCATATTTAAACATGATAACCACCAGCAATTTAGCATCGATGACATCAAACCTGGCATGAAGTGCCATTTTGAATCTACGCAAAAAGGTGAAATAAAATTTGAGTTTAAGTGTAGAGGGGGAAAATACAGTAAAGTCACATGTAATACTTTTATGGTGACATTTTTGTCAATTTTGGAGCTCCCCATATCTACATGACATGCTTTGAAACACCTCCTTTTCTGTTTCACATTGAAAATGAAGTAATATGAGATTGGAAAGGCATGAAAGTTCTTAAATAATTGACAAAGTTCCCCATTTCTGTAAAACATTCTTGTAAGAAACAGCACTAACTGGAATAATCAACATAATCTTTCATATAACCTTGTAGTGACAGGAAAATGAATCATTTCTGCAACGTAGAAAATTTTGATTAAATATCATAAAAGGATTTTTTCCATTACGATAATGTGCACTTATGAATTACGCACGATAAGGACATTTATTAAGCACGAAAATGGGGTAAATTTTGGTTTAATATTGCAAGCACAGAGCAGAGGAGGGTGTTGAGTAACATTTTTTACATTGCGATCCATCCAAAAACATGCATTAAACAATGCTTGTTTAGCCCTAATAGCCCTATACGTAAACGCACACTAACACATCTGCTCGTAAGAACAGGAATATTAATGTGGCCTAACAGGTGGGGGAGGATTATGCATTATCAACACACCCCAATTATCCATGCCTGCTCTCTTCTCCTCTATTGTGCAACTGTTAATTAGCTCTCATTAAGTGATGACAACCTAGACATCACCACAGCAGCAGAAAGCATCACATCAGACTTTGATATAAGCGTAACGAGTAAGTAGTGTGCTCCATCTGTGATTATAATGGTTGATAGTTATTTAAAATCTAGCGTGGACAGCTTTATGCCTGTCCAAACTCAATTTTATCCGATATGATCTTGGTTAAAGAGCACGATCCAGTGTTTACAGCATGCACAAATGAGGGGTTATGACAATGTGGCTTGTAACTTTTGATTCATGGAAAAATGACACTGATAAATCAGTTCTTTTAAATGAATCCTTCAAAAAGATTCACAAAATAGTCTTAGTGGTTTGAATCAAATTCACTCAGTAAATGTGAGAAAAAGATTTACTGTCTGTAAATCATTCAGAATACTATTATATATTATTAATTTATATTATTTATTAATATGTATTATACTTTAAAGGGGACCTATTATGCAAAAATCTCTTTTATAAGGTGTTTGAACACAGTTGTGTGGACGCAGTGTGTGAAAACAACCAGCCTATAATGTTAAAAATCCACCCACTTGATTTTTTTAATAAAATCAATAAATCATAAACAGTCTCTCCAAACGAGCGGTTTCAGATTCTCTCTCTGTTCACGTCACCGAGGGGAAAAAGTCCCGCCCATCTGTGACGCTCTCTGCACTTTTAGCATAAACAAAGCCCTGAGTGAGAAGCTACGATCCGCCATTACTGGAGATATATACAATGTCAGCACCAAAGAGGCTTTACAAGTGTTGTGTTTTGAGATGCACTAATGAACATAGGAGTCGCCATAATCTCCCCTCATCTGAGCCGAGGACACTGTGGTTAAATTTCATTTTTGAAGGAAATATCACATATCATCAAAAATCGGTAACGTCCCCTAAATGTTTAGGAATCAATACCAACGCTTCATGCGCGAACGTAAATTTTCCCTCAATAAATTCCTAATTTGCTGCTTATTAATAGTTAGTAAGGTAGTTGTTAAGATTAGGTATTGGGTAGGATTAGGGATGTAGAATAAGGCATTAATATGTGCTTAATTACTACTAATAAATCGCTAATATTCTAGTAATATGCATGCTAATAAGCAACTAGTTAAGAGACCGCAATTTTTTCTGTGCTTTTTTCTTTTGTATTTTTATGTAGCTTTAATTCATTTTTATTTGAGCTTTAGTATTTTTAGTATTTCAAAATCAATTTTTGCCATCCTTTTTATGCAAGTTTTTCATTTAATATTTACTTTTTATTTTATTTCATTTTTATTTCCATTACTGAAAATGATTTTGAATAGTTTTAGCTAACAATAACAACACTGTGAGTCATTTGAAATGATTCAAAATGGTTACTGTCATGTATAGGTTTGTACTTATGTCAATGCGTATTAAAAATACATATTCACAAAATAGTTTTACTGCAATTAAATCGATAGAAACATGAAAAAACCTGTTCAGTGCTCTAGTAAGAAACTGTGAACTCAAATAAATAAAAAACCTATGAACAACCATATTTAACAAACGATTCTGTATTTTATTTGGATGTGTGTTCCTAAATGTTTCATTTTAATAGCCAGAGGCTCCCTAGTCCTGAAAAAAAGCCCATAAAAGATTTAGAACAAACCACATATATCCTTTATCTCTGTTGGTCCTGTTAGTACGATATCTGAGCTTTTCACCCGCTATGTGGTAGAGCCGTCCAGTCCAAAACCCTTAGACACACATCACTGACCATTACACACACATGCAGACAACTGTAAGACAAGCCTCGCGTATAAAGAAGTCATACTGACTCTGTCCTTCGGATTCATTTCTCTACAAACACAAGAGAGAAACATTAAAATCAAACGCTTTTTCTTAAGAACAAGAGAATAAACCAGTGTCATAACACCATGAAGCTGGAATAAAAGATTTGAACACGACACTGCATAAATGTGGCATAAAACATTGAGAGTTGTGTTTAAGTGAGATATCACCAGGTCCCAGAAGCATTAGAGTGCTTTAAATGTATGTGTGTGTGTGTGTGTGTGTGTGTGTGTGTGTGTGTGTGTAAGTGTGTGTGTCACATTTCTGGTGCAGTGAGGAGAGGCATGAATTATTCACGTTGACTCTATCCTGGCTTGGAAGGAGGAAAGGTAGAATGAGAGAAGGAGAAAGAGAAAGAGAAAGAGCGAAAGGGAAGAGGGGAAGAAGTAGGAAGCAAGAAAAAGGAGAGACGGAGAGGAGAAAACGCCACTGGAAAACAAGACTGTTGGTTTCTCATTCTCATAGATGCAAAAGGAGGAGCTGCATGACGTTTAAGTTTGCAGGAGTTCACACACTCTTGCCTTGTTGCCATGGTTACAGCCCCCTGCCCAAGCCCCAATATTTCCTACTGGTATCTTTTTGCACTGAACAGGCTACATACACAACCTCGTCATCGGAGTTGTATAATGTAAAAAAAAAAAGTCAAACCAATCTTTCAAAGAACATTATAAACGATATACATTAAGAACAAGGGTGAACAATTAAAAATACCTTTTTAATTGTTATGCAATTAAAGGTGCTGTATGTGCTTTTTTGACTGTACTAAAGCATAAAAATGCCATGATATGTTTGCAAATAACCAGTTATTTTACTTTGAGATGTGTGTTCCATGTCGGAATGTCTGTTTTTGATTTGGTCTGTGTGATTCCACCCACTACCAGTAACCAATAGTATTTTGACACCTCAGGTTGCCAGTTGGTGAAAAATACAGCTTATTGCAGCCATTTCAAGCCAGTAAACAAACTGGATCAAAGATTGCAGATTCTACCCAACCAAAAAATCCTTACAGAGTAAGGCCCCAATCAGACAGAACACGTTTGTCATGTTTGAAAACACGAGGCACATTGCACTGCCTTTTTTTGGTTGAATTTAGAAAAGAGCAGTGCGATGCAGTTTGTTTAATGTTGCTAGGCAACCACCAAATCAGCTGTCCTATCAGTCTAATCAAGGATTAGCACGAGCGCGCTAAAATATTTGGTTTTGCTATTAAGTAAACTGTCATATTAACAGAAACCTTACAAAATACAGCTCCGGGTAACTCGCTACAGACACCACAAGTTTCTCCTCTATCATTGCAGTCTGCGGACTTTCCAAGCAACAGTAAACTTTTGTCACCACAACAGATGGCCCGCCTCTCCATTCATTCGATTGGACAATGGAAAAGACGTGAATGAGGTCAGGTGCTTTTCTGCTCAGAGTTGTTGTTGTTTTGTTTTTTTTTACTTCAGGCACTCAGAGGCTTCTACTAAAACACGAGGCGCAGCAGGCAGCTAAAACGCAAGGAGCCCGGGGCGCTTAAACAGCACGCAAAACACTCACTGCCAATAAAAAAGAATTGAAGGCACCGCTCACTGCAAAAAACACGTTCTGTCTGATTGGGGCCTAAGACTCATCACCTTCCATTCTTAATTGTGCTCCTTCTTGTTAAGTGTCTTCAATCTGGCAACCCGTGTGAGCGTCAAGTCTGAGGAGGAGGGACAGGAGAAACAATTCTCTCCAATATTTTGAATTTAGACTGCAGTACCATTTCAACCCCTAGCTGTCAATGTTACATACTGCACCTTTAAGCACATAAATGCAAAAGTGATGCTTGAGTTGTATCTTTGACACTGAACAATCAGAAGCCACTTAAAACAGCCTAGTAGCCACACAGCAACATTATAAATCACTCAGATCACCTTAACAACCACATAACAACTTCCCACAACACCCCTGCATAATGCCAGTGAGTTTTTGTCAAAATCTAGTGGGGTAATAATATTTTCCCCCATCTATGCAATCTGGGTTACATCATCAGAAAAGTAATTTCAGATGTGGAGAAACTTTTTGATGAAAGATTATGAAGAGCTGCCTTTTTTCCTTTAGAACAATGATGAATTAGAGAAGTAAAATGGGTCATGTTGTTTTGAGAGAAAAAACACAAAACTCACATGCACAAAGCAGAAAAATAGGAGGAAAGAAAAGTGAGTTGGATCTCTCAAACTCTCAGAGTTGGAGCTCTCGGTGGACTCCTTGAGCTCTCGCTCATGAGAAAGTTTTTTCTGTGTGTGTGTGGGCCCTCACCCGCGCGGTGCATACACACTATCTCTCTCTGCATGTAACTTTTCTTGCTAACCGAGCGTGATCTCACTTGAACTGCCCTTGAGATTCCTGCTGTCAGCTCTTCTGGAACGTTCTAAAGAGCCACTCCTCACATCCGAGATGGGGTCAGCGAGCGACGGAGGGAGGAAACCCACAGGAAGGAGGAGAGGAAGATTTGGAGGAAGGAAAACTGCAGTATGCCTTGTTTGTGTCATTCTGAGTTCAGACGTCACCTCCACAACATATAAACAAGAACGAAGGAATGTTCTGGGTTCAAAATAAGTATTTGAGGCATGCTGCCACTTATAAAGGAAAATAACTTCAGTAGATCCTTCAGATTGTAGAAACAAACAAAAAGTGTATAGTAAAAGCGCACCTGAGGAAAAGTCTTTGACGTGAGGCATTTTTAAAATGCTTTTGTGCTGCAAAGTTGTCCAAAATCTCATTTCAAATGACTATTCTATGTAGATGATTATGTAAACAGTCCATTTCTGTTATTTTTCTGCATTTTATGTGAAAGTAACAGGTTAAAGGATTAGTTCAGCTAAAAAAATTAATTTGCTGAAAATGGACTTGTTCTCAAGCCATGCAGGATGTTTCTTCATCAGAAATTTAGCATTACATGACTTGCTCATCAGTGGATCCTCTGCAGTGAATGGGGCCGTCAGAATGAGAGTCCAAACAGCTGAGAAATATTTTTTAGGCAGTGCTTAATCTGTCCATATTTCTCTCCTGATTCTGACAAGATGTCTTTTTTTACTGGAGAAAGCAGAAGACTTTAGCCAACAGTTTGAAGTAATGATGGATTTGTTTCTTACAAACATGCAGATTTTCGTTTCACAAGGCATTAACTGATGGACTGGAGTCGTGTGGATTATTGTGATGTTTTTATCAGCTGCGTGGACTCTCATTCTGACGGCACCCATTCAGTGCAGAGGATCCTTTGGTGAGTAAGTGATGTAACTTCTCCAAATCTGTTCTGATGAAGAAACAGCCTCATATACATCTTGGATGGGCTGAAGGTGAGAAAAATTTCAGCAAAATCTATTCCTTTAAATAACTCTATGGTCATGACAAGAGTTGAAAATTGAAATAAACTTTGCACAGACAAGGTTAATAAGCATACTTATATAAGTATAATGTACGTCTTGTTATACTTTCACAATGGTGTGTATTGCATTTTAACATTTTCCTGTTGCAATGCACCATTGACTTCTACTGTAAGTGCAGATTTCACAAACTGAGAGACGATTTGAAAACTGACTTCTCTATCAGAGTGAAAAGGAAAAAAAACAGACTGCATAGAAATTCCTAAGACAGCTCACATAAACAAAGACTCAAACAGGCATGAAATGAGAAAGGGCCTCTATATGTAAATGAACTGTGGTAACAAAAAGTTTTGGGGTTTGACTGGACCTAAACTTTGTAAATGCTATGGTACCAAGAATGTGGGTGGTGAGAGAAAGAACGTGTGTTTTCATCATCCGGGGGCGGACAGGGAATGCAAGTGGCACTCGAATAATGTGGAACATGTGGGCGTCTGGTGGATGGAAGAGAGGTAGGCAGCACCAGCACTGCTGGCTAAATCAGCAGGGCATTTAGAAGGAATTGTCATGGAAGTACTGCATATAAGGAGTGTGACATGGAAGTGATGTGTTAAAATGATCCTCTCTTACTCCCCAAACACCGCAGGAGCTTTTAAACCTCCTTCAATCTATCTCTCCATCTCAGGTCCACCTACAGAAGCATATGTCCCAATTTACTGCGGTAATACCATATAAGATCAAGTAAAACAACCCTTGTGCATCTTGTCACAGGAGGCAAGGTTCTCTGGGAAAGGAGCAAACGGAGATAGAGAAGGTGGGACAGAAGCTTTGAAGATGACATACGGCACTGCTTTTGATCAGGCGCACAATTTAAAACAATCCCTCTAGTCCTCAGACAACAGCTCTTTAAGACATAAAAGCCCTTCTAAGGAGAAATCTGCAGCATTACAGTGTGCCTATAAATGTATGCGCCCAAACACTCAAAATATAATAGTTTCATAACAACACCCCAGTGAGCATGCAACATATCTGAAAGTCAGTATTTGGTTTCCCATCATACCCTGCTGCACATCTTCAAAGCCTTTCAAAGCTACTCCATTTACTTGTAAATATACAGAATGTGAAAACAAAACAGGCTTCATTTACAAGCAGACCACAGTACATCAAACTTGGTTGGTTGACTAGATTAGTTATGAGAAGCATGAGAATCAATGGTGTCAAAGTTTGGAAAGTTTGAATATGTTTAGGTACAAATGTTAACTGAGAGCTATGATGGTGGGTAATTGGTAAATAACTGTTTTTTTCCCCCTTTCCCTATCTCTTAATATGCCCATGTAACAGAGAGGCAACTAATTTATCTGAAAGTTTATTCCCCCAAAGTATTTAAAAATATTATTTTTGTTTTGTTTTTATTTTTTTGCAATTCCATCTTTTAAATTAATAAGAATAAGAATAATAATATGCATAGATAGATTACATATTCTCATAAAGATTACATATACTACTTATCACATTCTTATTCTTCTTATTATTATTGCAATTCTTAAGTTAATAAAAATAAGAATGATACATATGGATAGATGAATAATAAAAATAATAATAATACTCATAGATAGATTACAAATTATTATTATTATTATTTTATTTTTTGCAATTCCATTTTTAAGTTAATAAGAATAAGAATAATCCACATGGATAGATTATTAGTAGTAGTATTAATAATAATAATAATCCACATAGATTAATAATAACAACAATAAAAAATAATAATGAAGGCATTAAGGCATTACAAATTATTATTATATATTATTATTATTATTTATTGTTGTTGCTATAATTTATGTTTTTTAAAAACAATCCTAATCCATGTTTTTCCAGTAAAACAAAAATAAATAAAACACCTAAAAAATTGACAAAAAAGATCATTAAAACATGCTAAGAATTCTGTTTCTCTGTGTTTATTTTTTTACCCCATTGGCAAATTAATATTATTATTATTATTTAATAATAGTGAAGTAAGCATAAAAAATAAAAAATTATATTTCAAAAACAAACAAAATTGCCAATGACTTAAGAAAAATAAATTGAACTCAAAACATATTATCTGAAAATAAATCTTATTATCTAACACATTTTACTAGCAGTCGCACTAGACAACTTGTAAACAGAAAACCACCATCACATCATAATATCAGTTGCTAAGGTTTTGGGGTTTGTTGTTTACGTACACATATCTGTCTTCATCAAGATACACGCATAACCTTTCCTTTGACTGACACTGATACAGCTCTCTGTCTTTATTTAACATCAGACAAAGACAGCAAGACCGTCTCATCCTTCCAAACAACCTTCTGCCTCATGACAGACCAGATAACAATGCAGATGCAGGAAGGGGGAGAGAAAACCATAATTATTTCCATGCACCATTGCACAAATGAACACCTGTAGATGCATCACACACACACACCTGCAGGATCCAAGACCTCCTCAATGACGGGCGGCAGACGCAATCCGCAGTCCATGGTTGTCGTGGCGATGGGGGGTGGGGGGTTGGAGGGGGGTTAGATGTCCAAACACACGCTCGCCAATGAAGCAGGCGCAGTGATAATATTCAGAAAACAGGAGGGACGATCACACACAGCCCTGCGAGGAATGTCAGGCTCCACACACACTGTGCTGCGACGGTCGATGCATCCTGAAACACACACACACACACACAAATACACACAGATCAGTTCAATATCCCTCTAAACAACTGCAGAAATCATCATCTAAACTGCTTACAGATGATTTATTGCTCTTCCTGAACAACTGTGCAGTTCTCTCCCTCTCTCCTCTGCTCTGTTTCTTATTGTCTCCTCCGAACAAAACAAAGACTGAAACCCTGCACAGCATCAATGGTATTTCAGCAACACACAGAAAGCATTGCTCTGCTTACCTTTAATGAGATCTGTGTGCAGCTCAGGAAACTGACAGCTTGCGTTCCCGTTACATGTGTGTCGTTTACTGCGTGTCCTCCTCTCTCTCCTTCCTTCCCCCTCGCTCTCTCTCTCTCTCTCGCTCTCTCTCTCACTCACTCAGGCTCTCTTGCTCCCCCTTTATCTTTTAGCTCAGTTTGCTCTTCTCTTATCTGTTAACTGCTCGATTGCTTTTGTGTGGTCCATTGTCTCACAGATTCAATTCAACTGGCTTTTGAGAACATCTTGATGCTTTTTTGCACTGTTATACATTTTGGGTCCATGATGACTGCAAAGTAACACATTAAAAGCCAGAAGTAAATTTGGTATAAGACATTTTGTTGTAAGATATTTATATTTCATTCGATTTGACTCATTATTATTTTATTTTATTACGCATTTTATTGTTATTAATTATTTTCGCTAATTATTACTTAATTAGTTTTATTAAATATTATCAAGGATTATTATTTTATGCAGCTCTGGGAAAAAATCATTAAAAAATAAATAATAATAAAAATAATTTCTGGTCAACTGTTACTTGCAAAGTATTTTTTTTTTTTTTTTTACATTTTAAATAATTAGAATGCTGCTTCTCATATATTTACACAGTATATTTAATATCCACACAGGCTGTTGTTCTGCATAACATCTCATAAAATTCTTTAAGGTAGATTTAGGATTTTAAATGCACCCCATTATAAAATGAGGCACGTCACTGTGTAATAACACTGTTTCAGAGCTTCAAACATGGTTGAGATAGCAATCGCAGCCCATGCTTTCCATCCAGGTCCCCCATATTGCACGGAAGCGAATGAAACTGCCAGTTCCCAGATTTGCCCTGGGCACTGCCAATCTGCTGGAAACACACTGCGACCTTGAGTCACAACGCTTGGGTTCCTGAGGTCAGAATTACAGTTTCTAAACAACAGAAAGACAAGTGCATCCCGGGACATTCATAATATCAGTAGGAAAAGGGATATGGGATCATGGGATAGGGCATGAAAACAATGCTATTTTGAACATAATAGACCAGGGGCATGATTTTTGATTGTAGAACAGATTGGACTAAATCAGTGGTTTTCAAACAGGGGGCCTCGTCAAACTTCAAGAGGGGCCAAAATAAGTCTTAGGCTTAAGTAAAGAAAGACGTACAACATTAAACCGAAATGCTATTTCTGAGTTTATTTATTTTTAATATCTTAGATAGGAGGGCCTTTGAATATTGTCTTGAAAAAAGATGGGCCTTGGAGTCAAAAAGGTTGAGAAGCACTGGACTAAATATCACCTTGTGCAATAAATAAACGCTTTTCTGGAGTTAACGAAGCCCAGAATCAACTTCATGTTGCTTTATTAACCCAAAGGTAGAGCATAGGAATTACTCATTTCATTCACAAAATGCCTTTAAAAAATTGGTAATTAAATACTGTCAGTAATAACAAACTGTTCTTGGCTGGAAAACTTTTGCTGTAATAAATCACCTGAAATAGATTAACATGAAAACAAAAGTAGGCCTTAAAACTCCAACTCAAATGTCAGCTGCATCAAATCAGTATTAATTCATATAATATTTAATGGAGAAACAATAAAAAATGTGCTATGAAAATCAGGAACAGTTATCTAATTTTTGTAAGTGTATGCTTGTAATAAATGGAATACAGCAGCTTCAAAAACAGAGAACAGTGAAAGAGACACAATGAAAATGAAAATGAATAATTTTTAATACAAAATGAAAAATTGCACTCTAATAATATACAGTTATGCTTGACTCATACTATACACCAGAATACAGTTGTATTAGTATGGAAAGATTGTGATCCCTTTTAGGGCGCAGGTTTAAAGAGGATTCAGTCACCACTTTACTGATTATGTGGTGGTGGAGGGGGTGGAGGTGGGGGCTGGAACATAAAGCCCTGATTGGGCCCTGGGGGCCATTGGGCCATTCCCATGTGAAAGAGTGGCGGTCTGGGAAAGGGTGGCATTGGGCCCTGGAAAGGAAACATGTGTGGATCTGGAGGGGGGAACATGTAGTCAGGTGGGAAGGGGGGGCGAGCATGAGAGTTGCTATGAAAAGCGCCGCCACGATTGTGGTACTGCCCACGGGGAACATGGCGGTTCTGTCGGGGCTTCCGATGACTGGCTTTATGAGGGGGCGGACCTTTATGGGCGTCCAATTCATCCTCTGGAAAGTGAAAACAGCGATTAACAGAGCAGTTAACCATTATTCGCATATAAACATTATTCGTGGTGCTCATCCAGGTTTGAATTCAACTCGCATTGGTAACAAATAGATAAATTTGACTCACCTGAGTCAGAATCGTTTTGTGGCCGTCTCTTATGCTCTTTAAGCTTCTGTTTGGCCAGCCTCTCTTTCTCATCATCACTAAAATCAAGTGCCTACATGCACACAGAATAAAAACCAATCAGTGGAGAGGTTAAACCATCACTCATTAACAGATAATACTGATTAAACACTATTAGGGCAGAATATCACTCTATTCCATAGAGTTGAAGTCTTTGTTGACCTGATTTCCTAAATAATTGTTATAAAATAGATTAACATTTACCTCGAGGGGTGGTTCTTGGTCATTTTTCCATGATGCATCTGAGCCCTTGGTCCTTGTTTGAGAGGAACAATTTGTAAATGTTTTTTGGAAAAATACCCCAGCAGAACAGCATTAAAGATACAGAATTTCAGTAAAACGGAGGCACACCCAAGTTTTCTCAAATGGTGAGGTACTCACTCTTGGAGTAGCTGTGTAAAGATGTAGTGTGAGAAATCTTTAATTTTGGGGGCGAAGTAAACTGTATCTTGAATTTTAAGATCTTTCTGGTCGATATCGTCATGGGAGTTGAACCTCAAAACATAGTAGGGCTGACAAACTGGACCAAACACTTCAAAGATCTAAGGAGAAACAAACTATATTTTAGTCCCACAAAACTATTGATTACTGCACAATATGAGAAGTCTTTGACAAGATGTTATAGTGTACTATATATCACCACCTTATAAGACAGCAGATCATTTGATGGATTGTTACAAAAGTTTGGGAAATAAAATTGGCCTCAGAAGTATAATGGTTACTGACCTTGCCGATAGAGGTTCTGTTTTTGGTGAATAACACACTGTCTTCATTCAGTGGTGGTGTGTTCTTGTACGACTCCACAATCACTAAAATAAATCAATTTAGCATGAAATGTCCTCTAAATTCAGCCAAGACAAAACCTGCATGGTGCCTCTCAGTGAAGATGTAAAAATATAGGAAAAAAAGTTTAATGCTAAATTGTAGCTGATAAATATATATTTTTTATAATAAAAAAAGGATCACGTGACAATGAAGACTGGAGTAACGATGCTGAGAATTCAACTTTGCATCACAGGAATAAATTACATTTTAAAATATATTAACATAGCACATTAATAATATTTCACATTATTAATTTGTATTGTATTTTTAATCAAATAAATGCATCTTTAAAATACATTAACCTCAAAATCTTGAACGGTAGGAAATGTATGCTTTGAGGTTGGTAGATGCCTGTATACCTAATTGCTCCACAACGCTTGATATTGTCCCAATGGGCTCCATCTCTGTATCTTCTGGAAGGCTGATGTGGAGGTTCTCCACTGCAGGAAGGTCCTACACAAGAGAAGATAACTTAAAAATCATTCTCTTATGTCTGATATTAAGATTGCTCTTAGTTAATTCGATTACAAGTGGACAGCTCAGGAAACTGAGAAATTTTGCTAATAGAAACATCAATTTGGTTTATAGATTGCCACTTAGCCTCTCCCCCTCACCTCGATAAGCAGCTCATCCTGGGTTTTCAATGGTACAGGCTTTTTCTCATTGCCCATGGCAACACCTTCATCGTCATCTTCCACATTGTTCATGACTAAATTTAAAGGCTCTGAGGAGGAAGACGTTGAGGATGAGGAAGAGGAGGATGTGGAGGATGAAGAGTCTGAGTCACTGAATCATATAAAAATAAGAATTAATCATTAAATAATCAATAAACATTCAGATTAGCTTTTTTATGTGATATATATATAAATATGATAAAATGATCATCAATGAGCTTTATATGATGCTGCAAGGGCAGAAAGAGGTTCTTAGCTGAAGATATCAAAGCACAGATTTTAATGTCCTATTATTTTACCTGTCTGAACAGTTGTCATCTGAGCTGTTTCCTCTGTACTGCATGCTCAGCAGACCCAACGATCCAGTCCCAGAGTGTGGGCTAACCACAATTCCACTCTGGATCTCTTCAGGTCCAGTCTGAATGCTGGAGATCTGATCTCCTGCCAGTCCAGACTGATTGCTGGTTAAAGGTTCTCCTGTTGGCCCAAGTTGACCACTGGAGTTCTGATCTGCTGTCGGTCCAGACTGATCACTGGTAAAAGTTTCCAATGGTGGTTCAAGTTGACCACTGGAGCTCTGATCTCTTGTGTGTACAGACTGATCAGCTGAACACGGGCCTTCTATTGGCCCAAGCTGACCTCTGCTGCACTGATCTCCAAGTTGTTCAGACAGACCACTGGTGCATGGCTCATCTGTTGGTCCAAGTTGAGAACCAAATTTCTGATCACATGTGGTTTTAGTCTGAAACTGTGTATTATTAATATCCAATTCCATTTTCTCTTTTTCAGATTCTTGATCTTGATTCTGTAAAAGCAACAAGATTGTAACAGTTAAAACACAATACAAATGGTATTGTGATCTAAGATAATAATGCAAAAGTACATGAGAAGAACAAACGTAGATTGTGGGTTGCACGTGTCAAATCTATATTTCTGACATTTAAATTGATTCAAATGTCTGCCGCGTTTTTGACCATGCCTTCTGTTGTTATATACGTTTATGCTTTAAAAAATGGCTTGAGCACTGACCTGCTATTTAAAAAATAATTACGCAAATATATTATTATCGTTGTCTTTGTTATAACGCGGTAAACTACATGATATGGTCACGTGATATCAACACACTGGGGCGACCCGCTAAGTTACATGTAAAATAAAACAGTCTTTTTCTTGATAGATGACTTATGTCAGTTCTTCGTCTAACGTAAGTGTACATCATTTTAATGATATGTCTCATAAGCGTGCTTTATGAGTGATACTTATTTTAATTTGGAAAAATACCGAGGGCCCCTTTAAGTAATCAGAATGCAAGATTAAAGTAGCTGTGACTTGCATTTGATATTTCATTCTTTCAGTGTGAGCTATATTATCCACCACCAGCTCATAATTGTAACTGTACTATTCAGGGTTCAAAAACATGCTAATTTATAATTCAAGTGTACAATTTTCTAACAGTTAGTAGGAATTCAGTACGTACCAAGTCTGTCAAAACTAATATGAACGATCAAAACATAGGTAAGGTTATACAACATTCTTTACCTGGTCATCAATTACGTTCTTTGTGCTTGAATTCTCCATGTTTATGTTTCCATGTGAGAACAGCGTGAAGAAAGCGCTTCAAATATGATTTACGTCATTGGCGTCAAAACAACAGGAACTGTAAAGTCCCTTCCAAAATAAAAGTCCCAATCGTGACTCTCAAAATAATAATAAAAAGCTTAAAAATAAAGTAAATATGTGTTTATCGACTATATTTAAAATACTGGAATGTTTTGTATTCATATGAAGAACTGAAGCATCAGTATAAACTCGCAATTAAATTATTTAGTGTTGTAATACAACAGAAAAAAATCAACTCCTTCGAGCCGGATTCGAACCAGCGACCTAAGGATGTCAGTGTTGAACCTCTACAGTCCTCCGCTCTACCAACTGAGCTATCGAAGGCCTGGTAAGCCTGAGAATCCACCTGTGATTGGCTTAGCGGGTCAACCAATCACAGTGTGGCCTTTTCACAGCAATCGCTTCAGATTTTTATATTTATTCGTTAAGGAGAGGTTGGAAAAACTGTACAGCGAGTATCATTCTCTGTCAGTTAAAGATAAAATTATTGAGAATGAAATGCTTGATCCACGTCACTATTAATATTCATGTTAAGTGTGAATATCAGATCTGAGTTGAGCTTGCAAAACATGTCATGTTAATAAATGACCAGCAGATGGAGCTATTGGTCTCTACATAAATCCTTGCACATGTACGTTTAGAAAATGCAGATGGTTCACACAAAAATGTTTTTGAAGTTTTACAGTTAAACTTATTTGCACATCCTCATGTTACACAAATACATGTTACAGTTTCATTGGAACACAAAAAAAGATTTAACCACAGCGTTTTACAATGAAAGTGATGAAAGAGGCCATCATTTTGGCCTATAACGTCTATTTAATGTAGTATTTTACTGTAATGTAAAATCATACAGGTTTAGAACAAGATGAGATTGAGTAAATGATACATTATTATTTCTTTGGAATACTATTGAATCATAGATCGTGATTTATGCATATAATTTCACTAAAAAGTTAAATTATTCACCCCCCCCCACCCAGTTTGACTGACACAGAGTCGTATTCCCACATTCTGATGTTTTAATGAAGGATTAAGATATTTATGTGTTCTAATTTTTAAATTAATATAAAACTTTGCCGTGACACTAGCAAACAGACAAAAAAGCAGCACACCCAGAAACGTCAGGAGGCCATGAACCCCACAGTGGTTTAATCCTAAAAAATATATGGCATGATGACAACACAACCTGGATCAGATTAAATAAATCGAATTAAAAAAAGTATGAAAAATAAATAATTAAAAATGTTATGCAGTTTTTGATATAATTTTGCTCAAATGTTATGAAACCTGCGACATCCTAGGACTCAAATTACGCGAACTTGTACTGAGCAAGTATCATTTTAAAGAGAAAAAAAAAAAGAAAAAGAAATTTAGGGTTTATTTACGAGTCACATCTGAAGGTTTCCAAAAAAATATATATCATTAGTCACGTTAACACAGAGATAAACAATGGCACATTGGATTTCTAATTTAAAAGTTAAGTGGTGCTCTGAGGACTGTCATATTCAGGAGACAAAGTTAAATAAATTACTACCATTAACATACATATTTGAGTATTATATACAAGGGAGTTATTGGAACAAAAATCTACAATTCGAATTTCGTTGTCAACAATTCTGAAGTATTACCCTATTTTACACCATGTGTTTGTGTATGTGTGTTAGTTCTTGTATTTGGAATTAAAAAAAACAAAAAAACCCTGCAACAGTGCAGTCCTGTGATAAACAGGTGATGCTTTTATGCATCCTCACCAAGTCCAGCAAAATAGACTCTTTCTCTAAAGGAATAATATAAACAAACTCCTCTATGTACAGGATTCAACAGAACAGGTAACAGACTAACTAAAACACCGATTCTGACAGATCCAGGGCACAGAGGCTGGAGAACAGAAGCGCATGACACGCAGAATTTGATTTTGGGAAAGGCTGATTCAGTTTTTCAGTGAAAAAAAGCTCACTAAATAAGATATGGCAGGTATGATATCTCATTCAGATCCAATAATACATTCCCAATTGAATGCATATTTACAGTTTGCATATTTGTGTTACAGGAAATGATGCCGAATCCAGGTGTCATGGCGAGCAGCTCCAGTCTCTGGCCTCTGATTGGTGTAAACAGACACTTGATGAAACGAAGAGGTTATAAAACCCATCCACACACCGTTTTCCCCCTTTTAGTCTGCGTTTTTCGTCTTCTAAAAATCAAAGAATTGTATTTCTGTGCATAAATTATGACAAAACACATCCCTCCTTTTCCTTCAACATCCCTTAAACTCTCAATAGCAATAGTGGTTTTAATTTTCATAGGAAGAACCCAAGAATTTAGTTTGTCAACTGTCGAATCTGAATCTCCAGATGACATCTTGATAACTGTTTGGACTTGGTCAAATGTGCCTAGAATGAACGTTTTTATATTATTCTGATGTAAATAATGTAAAAGAAAACACAAAATCCTTCATGAACCCTTGCACAGACGAAGCCAACCAATCAGAAGGGAGCGAGAGAACCTGACCATCCAATGAGAAGGCAGTATTTGTGATGTGCGAGTCCAGACTTTGTGGACGACTGCAAGCAGTGGCATAGTGACAGTAAGGAGATCAGAAGGGGTTAAAGGTCACTCTTTTGCGAGCTGTGGCTAGTTATTGGGCATTTTTTGGGGCCCTGCATAGCTGAAAAGTGCCATTGGCAGTATTTGAGCAATATGGAATGAAGACTCGCAGGTCATGCCTTTTCGAACAAGCGTAGGACAACATCCAGGGCGTATGGGTCTGTTTAAAACAAGCCGAGCATGGGTGAGTCCACAGATATCAGTCTTTAAGGGATTTCTTCGTTTTTCGACATGTTTTTTTAAAACAAAAACGCTGAAATGTGGTGAGGTGCGACATCGTAAAGTTCAATACCACCAATTCGGAAGCTCGTTCCAACTTCCCTCTGTAAACGACGGGGAAGCGCTGCCCATTGGCTATGAGCACTGTCTGTCACTGGCTCCGCCCCCCACAAAGTGTCACAGTTCTGTCCTCTGCAAAGCTCCTTCCCCTACGCATCAGATAGGCAACTCTGAATACTGTCCATCCATAACTGTGCATTCGTGGTGTCCTGGGCACAGAAGTTGTACACTCTTTTGGTCGTCTTGAGCTGAAAGAGGGGAAAAACATTAATCATGAATCATGGACAAATAATGCAACATGCGCTGATGGGATTATAGAGGTCTTACATCAAAGAAGGCTTTGTCGTCTATGTTTTTAGGTGCTCCCATGGTGGGTGTCCCTGGAGTGACAGATTCCACTTCGGCTAGATCAATCACTCCCTTACACTCTTTATCTTGCCTTGTTTCATAGTATCGCAACTAGGAAAAAGAGAAAAGGAATAAACATATTGCAAGGAAAAAACATTGCAAAATAATTAATTTTAACATATAACATGCAAGCTTTGTATACCGAATCAATTACAGTTCCAAAAGCAAAGTTTTCAGTGCAGCAAGTACCTGGTGTTTTGTCTTATCCAGTACAAACCAGCGCGGTTTCCAAGGTTTCAGCAATGCGCCTCTTTTGTATAAAATACCCTCAAAGCTCCTACATCCAAAAAGAAAGAAAAATTATTACATTTTAATTCAAAAGATGTTCTAACCGTCAAGCAATCAAAGCTATAGTAAAGAGCATTCTGCAATTCTTTAAAGATAGATAGTTTTTGAGTTCATATAAAAATGATAATTACTGTATATATGCTAAAATATATTTAGAAAATGTGCGCATTTGTAAAACTAAAAAAATATTTTAGTATTATTTATGCACTCAATTTTCATTTTACTTAATTTTAGTCATTTTGTTGTGTGCTTTTTAAAATATTTCTATTTTAAAAATAATCCTAAATAATTTTAAAATAGTCCTCCACAAAATGCGCTGCACACACTCTAACATTTGCATTGAACTGTTCTGGAACAGTGTTGTAAATACAACTTAACCACTGATTTCTAGTTGTGTCCTCTTTTGGAAGCCCAAACAAAGTACTTTCGCTTTCACAAGGAAACACAGCGCCGGCGGCTGCAACAATACTACAGCGAGAATCATAGGTTCGCCTTCTTTCATTGCGTATACGTTTGGCCGGTGTTTTGCAAATCTTCCCACATAGTGACGTAGACATGTGGGCGTGTTTAAATGAGCCATTTTAGGAGGGCATGGTCGAGTCTTAATGTTCATAAAGAATATCTCTTTGGTTTTGATACTTTAGTCTTTGCAACTTCAGGGATCTTATCTATGCACAAAGAGCTTGCAACACTCCAAAGAGAAAGGAAAACTTGAAATCGCATCATATGACCCCTTTAAAAATTGGGGGGGAAAGCTATATACTTATAGCTTATAATATACTTTACACTTTCCATTATACATTCATAAAATGTTAACCTTTTAACCTGAAATTTAATTTAAAGAAAGAAAAAAAAAATAACATAACTAAAGTTGAAAATGTCATTGCCCAAAAAACTATTTGTTTTGTGTTCACAGACCTGTTCTCGCTCTCAGTGCTCTGGAACTGGCTGTAGAGTGTGCTGGTACTGGGTCGACCAGCTGCAGGTGTGGATGTGGCGCTGACCTCACAGTCCAGTGCCAGGTTGATGGAGGAGCCGACCCCACTCTCCTGCAGATACACACCCTGAGAGCGCCGCTGGTGACTCAGATTAGATGACATGAGCAGAGAGCTGGAGAAGGAGTGCTGGAGAAAGAGGAACTAAATATTACTACACCATCCCTTTAGTAATTTGTAGATAAAGGTAAGATGTTAATTTGTCTCTTACCCTGCTCTCTAGTCTGGACTCAACACGTTGGGCCGTCTTAATCTTGTCCCATGTGTCTTTCCATTTTTCCGTAGGTTGTCCCAGGTCAGTTTCCAAGTTCTGCACATCCTGAATAAATATATATTAAGAAGGTCATCAGCATTCATGTATGAAGACAATTTAATTTTAATTACGACTTCTGCTTTATTTCTCACCTGCAAGAGTTTGGTGATGGCATCAGGTAGTATTTTACTGAGGCTGTCATAGCATGGCCAGACGATCCTCCGCTGGGACTTGGGGGCCGACGTCTCCTGTCTATCACTGGCTTCCTCCTGTGGCTTCTCTGGCCGACCACGCACTAATTCCCAGTCAAAGGACGGACCCTCAGAAAGCGTTTCCTCTGTGTAAAAGTCCCAAACCTTCAAGTTGGAGATAAAACTGTAGGGCTTCAAGACCTGCAAGACAAAAGAAAGAAAAGTTACACACACTAACCAACAGAGGTCACTAGAGTCATTTAGTCACATTTTGTTTCGAACTATGTTCTCAAACTAAACTAAGAACGTCAGAACAAAATTACAGTTACCTCCTCCTCCTCAGGTGAAAACATGTAGTTGTAGAATATGGGAGTCTTCTTGTTGAGCCGGTCAATGTAATCCCAGACAGACTTGCACACCTGAGGGTTCTTCCTCTCTCCTTTTTCCTCATACAAGACACCTGCACAGACAATACATTGGGATAGGGCCAAACAGGGTTCAGTGATTGAATACTATAAATAAGCACCATGAAACTTCCCGTAATATATCGCTTGACTTTTGACATTATTACACAATGAGAGTACAATAACAACAAAGAAGATTCGATCACAATCTCATTATGAGAGTCATGTTGACAGTTGAGGTTATGCAGTTGTTGGTTAATTTTTTGGTAGGCAATTTAGACTCACCAAGCTCTATGCGCTCATAGTCTGAGTCCAGCAAGAAGGTGCGGAAGCGGTTGGAGACGTAGTGGTAGGCTAGGAACTTCAGATAGTACTGACTGAACTCAAACTCCATGGGGAACTGCAGATGGATCTGTTGGGAAAATGAGCAGAGGGAAGAATCATCTATCAGATCTTAGAACAATTAATTAAATCTGCTAGCATTAAACATAGATTTAGACGAAAACCAATGAGATTACTGAAAACAAATTGGGATTTTAATAACTAGATTTATAGGTCCAACACCACAAGACAGAGCTAATAAAAGAGTATATGAGACAAAAAACGGGCCCAAGACTGAACCTTGTGGGACAACTAAGCAGTTAATCTGAAAATCATTTCTATGAATTTTGATAAATCAGAACAGTTTTTATGAAGGTTTTTTAAAAACAGTAGAGTCAAAGTGGTGAAATAAAAGCAATTTTAATAGTGGGCAAGTTATCTTTTTCCATATTGCCTTCTACTAGAAAACGAAGGGGGGTAGGTTATTAATTACCAGTCATGTTGTTGCATAACAAAAATAAAAATTACAATTATAAACTAAGCACTTTGAAACAAAATTAGAAAAATGCCTGCAGAAAACGGAATACTTCAATACACTATATGAAAAACAAAGAACTGGGCCTGAGACTGAACCTTGTGGGACACCTATATAGTAAAGCGGAGCCCTAGTGTTTAGGAAAAATGCCAATTCAAAGGAACAGAGAGGGCAAGTTTTCTTCTTCCAAATTGCCTTATCAGTGAGAAAGACATCGTATAAGAAACACGCTCTCCTGGATTTCTAGAAGCATAATTGAGTTCATTGTGTAAGAGATAACAATTATCTTTGATTTCTGGTCAAATCCAGATTCACTGTTCCGAAATGCCACTATTAAGCAATCTCATTCTTTAAACTGTGCAGAAAGAAAGTCTGTCCTTATCTTCAGGGTAAATTAGCTAGATAAGGCTTGCGCAATCCAGCTGAGTTATAGCAAGGTATCTCATCTTTGAAGATGTGGTCCGTTTAGAGTGAAAAAGCAGGAAGTTGGGACAAATATGTGTATGTATTCACAACAGGGCTACACAATATTGGAAAAAAACTATTTGCGATATTTTGTATTTCTGCTATATATATTGCGATATGGGGAAAAAAAAAAAAAACACCAGATGACTTGAAAAGCTCTATTTGGGGGAAAAAAAATCAATGATTGGGGTGATTTTGTAGGTGAGTAAATCAGCATAGTAAAATAAATTACAAACATAGATAAATATAACAGAACAAAGATATAAAATAAATAAACAGTGCTTTTCCGGTAAGTCTAACAGTATTCAGGTATATTGGTTGAATTATTAAAACGTAAAATAACACTGCATAGTCTTCACTATATAAATTATGTCTAAAAAAAATCTGTTAAAGCTACAAAAGTGATTTTTCTCTATGTGTTTTGTTGTTTGATTAACATTCAACTGCTGTGAACCTATACTATCAATTTTCTTTATCAATTGTTTACCTTCACCTAAGCAACTGTGTTTACAAGGATACTTGCAGAGACGTGCACGTATGTGTCATTTCAGGCACAAATGGACATGGAAGTGAACGGAATTCAGTGTTCACCTGCATCTACGTGGCTCAATGTGTCTACACTGGACACGAGTGGCACGGCAAAATACTATAGGACCCATTATAATCAGTGATGTCGTCTACACTGACACAAAGTTCAAAGGATTTGCAACAGTCGCTTTGTCGCGTCCAGAGTAGACAGAGCGGCGTGGGGAGGAGCAACGCAACAGCTGTCGCACAAATAATCAATAAAAATATAACGATCAGTATACCAAAAAACGCACATCCTGCGATGAGACTATCACGGATGTGCACATTGTGATATATCGTGCAGCCCTAATTCACAAGCTGCCTTTCTGTACCTGCTCATACGATCACCAATCATATAAGGTTTATTCTTTTCTTTGGACAAGACCTTCCGAGAAAGTGGTGATCGCTCCTTATCAACACCCAACAAAACAGCAGATCTAAGTTTTACGATGAACAAGATAAGAATTTTCCAGAAATAGATCATCCATCATGCATTTGAGTGCATAAAGAAAATGGTGAAACATGAAAGAGTTATAAAAAAAAAAAAAAACTTAAAATACGTAGATACATCACAAATGCATGTGCATGTACATTTACTGAAAGTTACAGTGATTTCCCAACCAGCAAATATGGGGCAGGTTGAGAACATTATCAGCAACTCTGCTCTCTGATTATTGGTGCCACCCACTGGAAAACCTATATCGGACAGCCACCAGTACACATACCTGGTGCACACAGTCGAGGAACTGTAGGAAGACAGGCGTGAATCCACTGCTCTGGCTGGCAAGTGTCTGGGCTCCGCGGTGGCTGAATCGATGACCGAACGACAACCACTCTTTCTCCACAAGCAGCCTGAAACCATCAATCGTTCGGTAGTACGGATCCGACAGAAGTTGCACAAGGGTCACCACCTACATCCAACACAGCATTAATGCAGACATGGACAAACAAAATTGATGGCAGACACAGCTCATGCATGTTTAGGTGTTTATCCTACCTGTGTTGTGACATCCCAGCCGTCTTCCAAACTAATCATGACGGAGGAACCGGTGTCCAGGAGTTCCACAACAAGAACGGACACCTGTAGAACCTTGTGAAGCTATGGGACACAAACATCAAGAACATCAAAAATTGTAGAACCAACTGACCAATACACTGTATTTTTAAGTGTTAAATTAACCCAAATAAAAGGGGAAAAGGGGTAAAGTACCAGATTCATCCACTCCGATTCCTCCAGGCAGCGGTGAAAGGTCATGTTTGTGTTTGGTTCAGTGTTGGGTGCGGAAGGCACACAGGCTTTCATCAGCTTCTTGAAACTGTTCTTCACCTGCCGTACATCAAAGACCTCGATAGGCACCACCTCCCACTGCTGGAAGGAGTCCTGCTTTCCACCCTGACCACAACAAGAAGACTAAGGGCTTAGCTTTGATTGATTTAAATAAAATGATAATCGTCACCATTATCTCATTAGACCTTAAAATGATAGAAATCAATCACGTGATAGTTCTGGTAACAGGTCTTGAAAATCAACTAATATTGCAATTCAAGTTGTCACAAGTTGCCATATTCGTACGAAAGTTTAAGTATTTAAGCTAATAACCTTGAGCTGGGACTTGTCTCCAATGATGTAGAGGTACGCTCTCTGTTGGCGAAGGAAATAGGTCTCGGATGGGCCTCCATTAGGCTGGGGGGACTCTTTCCCAGCCAGTCTGTTCCCCACATCAGGGTTATACGTGCTGAGCCGCCCACTACCACGAATACTGCCCCATTTTCCTGGGAAACACAAAGAACAATGAGAATCATTCACTGATGTAGAACGAGCAATTAATTCTGCTTTGTGGAATGATTTGTGTGTGAATTTGCATGTTTATTTGGGGACTGGCATAGAGAATTTGTGATTTCTACAAACACCAGACAAATAAGACAATGACAATTTGGTGGATCACATGCAATGAGATGCGTATCACATCCTCACACACAATACAAATAAATCAAAAAGACATGGTGGTCAATGATTAATTAGTACAGGTAAAGAGGATGACAACATTACATCGACACTTAGTGCTCAAACTCGCTGGCGTCGTTGTCGAGAGATTTGATTGGTTAGATTTGAGAGCAGGGGCGGGCCTACTGTACCTCTAGGCGAGTTGCGGGCCTTGACAGAAACTCTAGGCTGAGAGAGGGAGATGACCCTCGCCCTCTGACCCAGCGCTAAGGTCAGATGACATAAAAATGCCCATTACTATCAGCAAACAAAATTGGGCAGCCAATAATAAGCCAATGCCAAAAAAATTAAAATTCACACAATGATTTCCTCTGCCATATGGGATTGGATGTCAAAAATTATAGTTGAATAAAGAACTTAATAAATGGTTGGGAACAGAGGAATGGATGGCGGGTTAACTTGTGAGGATCTTAAAAACATACTCTCACCTCCTCGACTGAAGGTTCCTGGCACGTCCTCTTTAGTCCCCATGACTTGTTTCATTAAAGCTCCTATTTTAGGCTGCCTCAGCTTGTCCGATGAGTCTGAGGCCCAAAAATGACACACACACAACACATTAGGGGGTGAATATCACAAGTGAATTGTTAAGGTATACCTAATTGACATTGTCTGGGAGGATTAGTATGGTTAGGGTTAAGTAAGGTCAGGGTTAAAGGTTAACCCTAACCTGAGTTGCTCATGTGTGAGGAGGTGAAGCCACTAAGCGTGTTCCTCCCGCTGGCCTCGCTGTATGAGGGCATGGAGCTGATGATGGCCTGCAGATACTTCTCTTGCTCCAGGCTGGTGGAGTCAGCCTGTGACGGGCCTGAAACCAAACACACACATTTACTTTTTGTTTTATACCATAAATATGCTCTGGTTGATCTCTTCTGTTCTGTTCTGATCTGCTTTATGTGGCCTAGTGGTTAGAGAACTGGGCTTAATCAACTAATAAAACGTATAAAAGTGTCTGCAAAAAGCATGGCTGGATATAATAAATAGATATATTTACCAGTTTTGTTATAGTTAACTAAAATTATAAAAATAGTTCTTGCTAATTAAAAGAATCCTAAAATATAAAATAAAATATTAGGTGAACAACTTTAAGTTGAACTACTAAAATTAAAAAAAAAGCAAAGCAAAATAAAAATAAAGCTTAATATATTTTTTTAATGACAAAAGCATATTAACACAATTACTAAAATGTAAACTAAAATTAAAATAAAAACTGAAAAATATTATAAATCATTTATAATTACAATAAAATCTATTATAAAAGTTCATATATTATAATAAAAATAAAATTTGTTCAATTCATAGTATTAATAAGTACTATAATTGTGTATATATACACACACACACATTAAAATAACACTTATTTCTACATTTAAATATTTATTGAAAAATATAAAAAGATATTGGAAATGTATATAATAATTTTAAATACATAACTATATATAATTATAAAGAGAATAGCTGCTTCAATCACTTTTTTTTAATTCCCTCTGGCTCTGACCTGCAGTGGGCGCATTGGGTGATTTGAAGAAGCCCACAACGCCTTTAGCATGCAGGCCGGCCGAGCGCAGCAGCACAGCTTTGGTCCGCGAGTTCCTCCAGCACACCACAGGGAAGCGGTTCTGCCGGTAGCAGCGGCAGATGCGCTGGATGGTGGAATCGGGGATGCTCTGAGGCACGATCAGTAACCCTGGATAACTGAAACACAAACAGACAGCCACTTGCTATGTTAACGGTATGGTTTAGCAGTGACTGAATTTTTGTTTCTGCGAGTTCTGGAACTCACCTTCGGCAGACCGTGTACATCCGGTTGACGGTGGAGATCCGGAAGGGCTCGTTTTTGGAGCGGGTCAGGCTGTTGCTGAGCGTTCCCAGTCCCAGCCGTTGGTAGTCCCGACAGCAGGCCCGCTCGACCACGTTACTCATGGTCTGCCGGTCTGACGAGCGGATGGTGGAGGAGAGCGTGAGCGAACTCTGGTCCGGCTCTTCAGACACTGCTCAGTCAGAGAAGTTGCATTATATTACATAATTACATATCAGCCATTGCAAACATCAGTCTATCAGTTGGAAATGTGTGTTTTTGTGCTTTTCTTACCAGAGATCTCATCCTCATCCATCTCTGACTGTAAACTGCTGCGGTTTTCCCAGGTTGGTGGAGAATACTTCTTCCGGGTTACATTCTGACGCCCAATGGTCCTCTTTGCGGTTTTAACAAGGTTTTTAGACAGCGTTCTAGAAGAATCAAATATTTTAATCACTTGAAAAATCAGATTTATGTTATGTTTTAAGACTTATATGCATATTTCGCGAGATAATATACATTTACACACACACACACACACTTTTTACTGTTCATACACATGTACTTAATTTTAAATATGTATGAATAATGAGCTCAAGATATCTTATTACTTAATATTCAGGCTAAATATAAAAATAATGAACCAAATATAAAATGTTTTATAATATGAAAATTCACATGAATCATGTTTGTGTGCAAGTATCAAGCACTTTCCAAGTCTAGAGGGAAGACTCGCCATTTAAATGAGCGAGTGTCTGAGCTGTTGTCATGGTGTATTTTTCAAAAACGTTAAAAGCTGCTCTCAAAAGCGATTGAAGAGGATTGGTCCTGCCCTCAAGAGCGGCGTAAAACAGAACCGCATCTGAGTTTGCCATGACACCCATTTGCTGCTAATGCAGGATCTTAACGTAGGAGCCTTTGCAATTTCCACTGCTGAATAATTTACTGCTTGTCAGCGCCACCACACGCTATTTCTTTCCCCTCTCTCTTGGTTTTTAACCAGTGCTACTGAGACACATGACCCAAACAGGAAGAGGCTGGATCGGGAAAGAAACTGCATGTGTGTGTGAGACAGAAAAAGGGTGGAAAAACTGAAATGGTCTACTGGGAGCCGTGTTACACAATCTCTTGACAAACACATTTAAAGAGGAAGGTCAGCATCCATTGAGTTCTTACCTTAGAGACTGGTTCTTGCCCTTGGTCTTGTGCTCCACCGCCAGCTTTGCAGACTGACCCACGGTGAAGGCAAACGTGCCCTGGACGTGCTGTGGGTATCTGAGCTTATGCATGTGCTTCCTGAACACCTCCGCGAGATCTGACGCCACCTCCTCATCAAAGCCGATCTTCATCAGCTACCAAGAGAGAATTTTTTTTAATAATTGGTAAAGAGTAAAGGCTTCATACATTTTCAATGCTTCTAAACAACAAATATTCAAAATAAAATATTTGCATTCATTTTTTTAACCAAAACCCATCAAGTCAGATACAGGTTTTTTTTTTTTTGGTCACTCTCTAAATGTTTTTTTTGGGGGGCTTCTAAACAATACTCAATATCCACCTTAAAAACAAGAAATAAATAAATATAAAAAAAAATAAAAAAAATAAAAAAGATTTAATTAATATATAATATAATACTAGTCTGTATTAACTGAACAGGAAGGGGTTTTGATCAATTCTCATGTTACTATATCACAAATATAGCCAAGTAAAATATTCACAAGCAATTATTTTCCACCAAAACCCATCACACAAGTCAGATACAGGTTTTTTGTTTTGGTCTTTTTTTGTCTCGAAATGTTGACATCCAAACAATCCAATTCCAATCCAAAAATCCATTTTAAAAACAAGCTTCACATATATACACACACACATATACATCTATATATACACACACATATATACATATATATTAGTATTGGGTCACCCCCTTCTAATGAACATGTTTGACTACTTTAGTCATTTCTATGAGTACAAATCTTAATGTTTAAGCAAATAATGATATTCTACGGAATTGTGTGCTTCTAATTTTATAGCAACAGTTTGGACAGGACCCTTTTCTATTCTAACATGACAGTGCCTCTGTGTATAAGGCACGGTTCAAAAAGACATGATTGATTCAGTCAGTGTGGAAGAACTTGGCTGGTCTGCAGAAAGCCAAGTCCTGATCCCAGCTGAACACCTCTGGTGTGACTTTAAATGCAGACCTCATCACCAAACACCAATGACTTGTACAGACACTATAAGGACACCCCCTTCCTTAGAACAGAAAAAGGCACTAATAAAACTGTGGCAACAAAGATAGAAGCATAATTCATGTATTTAAAAATTGTATTTCCATCTCTGTTGCAACAGTTTTGGACGTGTCTAAAATGACTGTACCCATTTTTTGTGAGTTTTTGGCTCAAGGTATGCATTTAAAGTCACACCAGAGGTGTTCAGCTGTTCATGCTGTTCCCCAGGCTGAAATGTGTGTGCGCGCGTGTGCCTGCGCGGCAGCGTGCTCCAAAACGGACAAGCAAAGTACACTGAGCTTCGGGCGCGTCGAAATAACACACAAAAATATGCCAAAAAATACACACACAATGTGTCAAAATGGCCGGTTATGAGAGTCTTCACTTTTATGTTTTAAGTGGTCGAAACCAGTTGGGAGAAAATCCGATGCGTGTCAGTATATTGTCTTAAAGTGTCAGACTGGAGCTTGAGCCATCAATGTTAATCAAAGAACAAAATGCAAAGAGAAAATCACCCACAGCTCTTAATCTGAACAATGGTATAGCTTTAATAAACATAAATCTATCAGTACATACAGTGAAAACTATGCAGTGCTCATTTACATTTGATTACTTTTGTAACTATTACTTACCTGAACATTAATATTAGTAGACCTTCATGGAAAAATGAAAGCACTGTTTATTTGATTTCGTTTGTGTGTTTGTTTTATTGTATTTGTCAGTTTGTTTTACTTTGTTTCTTTGTTCATGTTGTTACTGTATCTTATCTTATGTATATAAAACACTAAAAATACCTGCACACTGGTGCATTTACAAATTGATGAAGAGCAGGCATTTTTAGTGTTTTATATACATAAGATAAGATACTGTAAGAATATGAACAAAGAAACAAAGTAAAACAAAAAGTACCGATAAGAATACCGTTAAAGTACCGGATCGATAAGCAGTATCGGTAAGAGTAGTAATACCGTTAAAACCTTAACGATACCCATCCCTAATTGTGAGTTATGGAGAAACAGGAAACAGAGAAAGGTCAAGTGATACCCAATACCTGAAAGGTGCAGGAACGCAGCTGGAGACCCTCCTGGACTAACTGATCCATGGGAAGATTAACAGTGATTCGCTTCTCTTTCGTGAGGGAGGCGATGGGGAAGGAGCGGGTGACCACTTGCTCTCCAACTGCACAATAAAAACACGTACGGCAAAATTTAATGCACCTACAAAAAGGCTTTTTGTGTAACAGGCACATTGATTTTCATTTTCAATTTCACAGCGTGAGCACAAGTTAGAGAGAAAACTGCTTCAGACAAGCAGGAAATTTCTATAATTCATGACCACCAGCATCCCAAACGGCACGACTGCAGAGACTCCACCAAAGTGATCTGCTTTTAACCAACTACACAAATCAAGCCCAGTGAGAAGCATGACTTTTGACCAATAGGAGCATACCGAGAGGGTCGGTAGGCGTTCCCTTGAATATGAGGCGGTAGTTAGAAAGGAAGATGGCTCCCTCGGCGGGCAGCAGGGGCGGACCACCCATGGCGCCCGTGGCTTCCTCTCGGCCGTCTGCTATAAGGTGCACCCGCATGCCGTCCATCACAAACTCCTCACCGGGGAGCAGCGTTGGTCTCAAAAGCTTGGGCTGGAGTCAGAGAGACAGAAAGAGAAAAATAAAGAGGAAACAGAGAGACAGGGAAAGCAAAGTCAGTATATATAATGAATGCGTTGCTCAAATATGAAATTCATACCACACTTCATTGCAAACATGCAGAATGCTTCAAGAGATCAAGAACTGGAGGAAATTGATCAATCACATCACAAAAACACACAGCAAAGGTGTATTTCCTCTGTCAATTTGACATTTCTTGAGCATGTAAACACACTTTTAGTGTAATGAACCAAATTCAGAAAGCTTTAGGCCAACATGAAACTGAATTTGTAATGTGATTTATTTCAGAGTAAAACAGAATATTCAATCAAGTGTGGCTGATTTTATCCACTGGGAACTGATTAGATCATGAAATGTGAATGTTACATAAGAGATCACAAACGCAATGCTTCGTTATCAAATTATTATTATTATTTTCTATTATTGCAAAATGTATTAATAAAAACTGCCAAATTACTTTAACTTAAATTACTTTAATCAAATGTCCAATTTTTTTTTTTATTAAATTAACTTTAATAAATTGCCTGAATTAATTTTTTTAAAATGTAAATTACCATTTTTTAATCTAATTACAATTTTGTAAAAAATGAAATACCTTAAATTTCATGTTGACTGGGATACTTGGAGAAGTGTATTCTCTCTCACAGTTCTTCGAAATTTAATTTCATATGTCCAGAAATGCCAGAAGCAACATTTTCATCTGGGAAAAATAGCCTATGTTTATGCCACTGAGCTTTTTTCCCCAAATAAACAAATGCATTACGAGTCAAAAAAAACCATGAAGCGAAGCCAATTTCTCCATCTATACCCAAACACTCTAGACGCTTATGCAAGAGCACGTTTCATCACATTCAGTGCTCACGAGCATCTACTGTCTTCCAGAGAAATGTGTTCTTGTGATGGGAAGTGATCGCTGTACAGCAGGTGGGCTCCATTCACACTCTCTTGTTTGATTTCTTGGGAAAGTGTTCAATGCTGGCGTCCCGTGACAGCACTGGTTGCTAGGCATTGAGTGATGAAAGATGCATGACTGCTTCTCCAGCACAGAGTACTTTTCTTTAGAACTCAGTAGAGTGAAAATAGAGTCAAAAACACGGCAAGGTCTTTATCACACTTCACTGCACTGTTCTGCCATTATGCTTAAATGAGTAGTTCAAGATGAGTAAATTTGCTCATGTTGTACCAAACCCATTTGACTTCCTTTCTTCCATGGAAAACAATAGTAGTAGTTTATTTAGCAGGTGTTCTTTTCTATACAATGACAGTAAATAAATAAAATATAAATAAAGAAGCAAATAATTAAATAAAATGAAGTCAACCAGATGTGGAATGACATGAGGGTGTGTAAATCAAAATAATTTATATACCATGATAAAATAAAATAAAATAAAATATGTTTGGAAGGACATGAGCACGAATAAATAAATATAACTTTCATTTTAGGGTGAAGATAATTTTCATTTAATTTTAGGTGAATATATATATTTTTTAAATACTAAAATAATTACTTAAAAGAAATGAAGTCAAATATATCTGGAATGACACAAGGAAGCGTAAATGAAGATAATTTATAAAAAAAATTATAAAATGTTTGAAAGGAAATGAGCACGAATAAATAAATATAACTTTCATTTTAGGGTGAACTAATAATTTTAGGGTGAAGATGATTTTTTATTTAATTAAGGTGAATAAATTTTTTTTTTTTTTTTAAATAATGAATTAAAAGAGAGCCAAACATATCTAAAACGACATGAGGGAGAGTAAACGCAAAAATAAAATAAAATAAACAAAATTCAATTTAATTCAATGTTTGGAATGACATAAGTGTGAAGTAAATGAAGATCATTTTAATTTTAGGGTGAACTATCCCTTTAAGACTGTCCTGAGATTATATATAGGAACAAGCGGATTGTGCAATACAATGGAAATGTCTACGATAAACTCATGTCAAAACATGAAATAAACCATGAAGGCTTTGCTAGGGCGTTATGATAATATACCAAGATCCTTGATAAAATCAAACCTTTGTGTTAAAGGAAAGCACAGCAGAATGTCAGACTAAAGTGTGCTCAAAACAGCAGGCCAATAAGACCAGCATGCATCACTCAGGCCACGGTCAGTGAGGCAGTGCGGTCACGCAAACGTACCTGCCGATGCACTCTGACTCATGGGTGGAGGGGCTGAAGTGGGATGTGAGTGGATCTGCCTGGTTTTCTACACTGCATTTCCTGCCCATCAGAGCATAAAACAATGAGTTGGTTACCTTTTGGATGGGCGGTAGTCGTTTGCTCTCCCTGTGAACCGCATCCAAAGTCTCGATGTGCATCTGAACGATGTCTAAAAGACAAACGACATAGCATACTAACATTTAAAACATTAGAATACTTCGAATTAGACAAATTCTGCACTATGCATACACACTCTGATGGCTTCTATGTCAGGTTAAATCTCTAGAATTTTACCGGGTATCATTGTGTGAAGGGACTTTAGGTGTTCGTTGGTCACGCCGCTCTCATTGCACACTTTATCAACAAAGCGGTTGATGAACCGAACGACAGAGTTCGCAACATCCGAGCTCTCAGCATCCTCAAAGCCGCTCTCTGTGTCGTAGCTTTCTGCCATGCTGCCCGCAATACTGAACGAACAAAAATCTAAATTAGTGGTCAATTATTTCTTTTACTTTATTTTATTTAATTTAACTTTTTATAGCATTGCATTGCATTGCCTTTTATCAAACCATGTGTTTTTGTGCCCACACACAGCAGCACACACCTGTTGGTGACGTAGCTGTTGCTGACGCTCTCCACATCTCCCAGGCCGGTGTTACGGAGCAGGCGGTTCTTGCTGGTGTCGAGTGGCAGCAGCAGGTAGCTCATGCGGTTGGCATAGTGGATGGCCTGACTGAAAACCGTACTCTCTTCCTTCTGAACGCGCTCCTGCTGCTGCTCTTTGCTTAGCATGGGCCACAAGCGACTCTGCTCAGATGCCAACTCCAGTGCAATCAGCTGCTTCTGACCCCCAACGCCATCCCCATCCTGAAAGAGGCAGAGGTCAAAGGTCAAATGCAAAGTGTAGCAGTAAAAAAAAAAAAAAAAAAAATCTTTTATACATCCGTTTTTTGTTTTTTAAAACAAAGAACATAAACTTAAGTTCAAAAGTTTGGTGCTGGTAAGATGTTTTTGAAATAATACAGCAAAAATGGTCATATAGTAAAATATTACTTCACTTAAAATAACTTTTCTATTTTAATATACTTTAGAATGTAATTTATTCCTGTGATCAAAGCTGAATTTTCAGCATCATTACTCCAGTCTTCAGAGTCACATGATACTTCAGAAATCTTTCTAATACGCTTAAAATAAAATAAAGCGAAATAAAATTAAATAATTTACAGGGCCGGATGTGTCTCCCTCCTCGCCGTTCTCCAGGTATAGGGCCCGGATGTGTTTCTGAACATCGCTGTAAAACATGGCCTCCCAGAACTGCATGTTCGTCCACACCATGTGCTCTTGAACGCAGCTGTAGGCGAATTGGGTGATGCCTCCACCCAGTTTCTGTAACAAAAACAGATGCTGGAAATTTCACACGCTGAACTCAGAGAAAATCCACCCTTTATCCAGTACTTTATTACAAGAGATATGCAATCAATAATCATTATTGAACTTCTCAAATCAGCAAAATACGTCCACATAGCCATTCATTACCACAAAATAAGCCATACATGAAATATTTATTTGAATTGAACTTATTTAAACTCCACTTAGATTAAAGCGAAGCACCAACCCCAATACTGCAAAATAATTACATATACATATACATATACATATATACATACACACACACACATTGTGCTTCTAGAAAAAAATATAGTACACCCACAAATACTCATTCACATCTTCACTCACCCGACAGAAGGCGGTGACCAATGGCAGCAGGGCAGCAGCAATACCATGTTCATCCATATGTGAGCAATCCTGAAAATAAAAATTGCATATTTTTATAGCATAAAAAAAATGGAGGTATCTGATGATAACATAAATCAACAGCAATCATAAACTAAACCAAAACATCATATTTTCCACTTCCTTATTGCAGCACAACATTCTCATAAACACTCTGATTGCTTGAAAGAAGACAGTCCTGTGTTTTACCTGCAGGGTGCAGTTCAACATGCGGACGATGTAGTCAAACTGTTGGTCATCTAGAACGGCCCTGTTCTGCAGCACGTGCAGGTTGAGCTCCTGGGTCAGACAGACGCGTGCCGCCCGCCCTTTCAGAGCCCGTAACACTGCCGGCATTAACTGCAGACACACAAACAAGTTAAAACACTCCCATACACACAAAAATACACTCATTTGAGATCATAAATGCTTTAGCAGAAACAGCCCCCATGAATCTGGGTTATGTTTAACAGAAAAGCATAAATAAGAGGTGAGTACCTTCTTGGCTTCCAGCATCTTGTTGTCGAAAATGTATGTGATGCAGTTCCTGACTACCTCTAACCTCCTGGCGCTGTTGGCCAGAACATTCCCATTCCTGTCCACTATGTCACCTAGAAACAAGCCAGAGAGATAAAAACATGAAGATTATGAAGATCAGCAGAAAGTTGTGTACACATCAGTTAGAGTATGACAAGTTTATATGAATGTTATATTTGAGCACAGGAGGCTACATCTTGGGCCATAGGAAAAAAAGTTTTAATTTTTCCCAAATTACATTTTTTCCAAAAATATAATTTTTCTGGATTCTGTTTTTTTCCCCTCCATTTTACTTTTCTTGACTCTGTCTAGAATTGTATTAATCAAAAAGCATGTCTAATTAATTCAAATCATGAAAATTACACAATTTAACAGCAATTTATAAGTTTAATAAAAATTACATTTAAGGCTCTATGAAATGTTTTTTTTCTTCTCAAATTCAGTTTCATTTTTAACAAATTTTGTGTTTTCCATTACATTTCTGGATTCCATTTTAATGGTTTCATTAATTTTTTATAATCAAAAGCATCTCTAAATAATTGATTTAATAAAAAACGTATTTATTCTTTTCTCCACAAATCCTGAGTGTGTTTAAATTTTTCTGGGAAATCAATTCTGGTAAATAATTTTCAAAATAACGGTTTAATAATTGTAATAGTAGTAGTAGTACTGTCATTACATTAAGTAATATATTTCTGTCACAGTTTCTTCAAGTTAAACCAAACCTTTATTATGATGGCTTGTTGTGAAGACCTTAACTTAAGTTTCTCTGTTTATATGACATGACGATGGTTTTTTCTCAAAAGAAAGGGTAAAATCCTCATTAAGTGACTCCCAGAGCAGTTCTAGAGATCATGTTCATGTTTTTATATATTGAGGCGGCAGAGGCTAAAAACGCTAAGAGCGTCATGCGCGCTTCGCTATGTGTGTAGTAAACGAAACCGTGCGTCTGCGCCATTCATTAGGGGCAGTTGTGGCCTAATGGATAGAGTGTCGAACTTGTAACCCGAAGGTCGAGGGTTCGAGTCTCCGGTCCGGCAGGGATTGTCGGTGGGGAGAATGAATAACCAGTGCCCTCTTCCACCCTCAATACCACGACAGGTGAGACCCTTGAGCAAGGCACCGAACCCCGCAGCAATATGGCTGCCCACTGCTCTGGGTGTGTGTTCACGGTGCGCGTGTGTACTTGGATGGGTTAAATGCAGAGCACAAAATCTGGGTATGGGTGACCATACTTGGTCATACTACTTTTAATTTATCCATCTAAAATTTGGCACATTCCATGACATTCCACGTTTTACAGTAAATTCCATTTTTATGACTGGATTCCGCGATTCCATCCATATTTTTTTTCACATCACGGAAATCATAGGGCCCTGTACATCAGAATTACAATCTCACCCAGTGGAGGTCCTGTCGGGACCAGGCCCTTCAGTTCGGCCTTAACCACAGGTGGGGCAGATTTGAGCTTTGCCGCTGCGTGGTCTATAAAGAGCTGCACGGTGACCTCGTCCAGCTGTGGGAAAGAGGTCTGTGGGAGCCGGTGTTGTGCGCTTTCAGCTGTTCTCTGAACTCCATGCATGGTTACTGCTGGGTATGGGTTTTCCTTTGAAAAAAAAAAAAAAAATGGAGAGACAATTTGTGTTTAGACACAAAATTACAAACAAAATTATGGAAAATCGGGATGAACAAATATTATCATATATTTTCTTTTTATTACAATGCTATAATATAATTTAATAAATGCATTTACATTTTAAAAAGAATAGCACTCAATAGAAGTTTAAAGTTTAATTTTAAATTTGCTAATTCATTTAGACATCACAACATTGTGATCTACCTATGGAAAATGTATTTTTATTTTGAGATTTGCTAAAAAAAATTACATTAAACTGCTAAATTAATGCTGGTACCACTTTAGTATAGGGACCAATTATTAACATATGAGCTGTTTGTTAATACTTACAAAGCACAAACTCTGCATGACCATATTTTACATCCCTAATCCTACCCAATACCTGACCTTAACAACTAGCTTACTATTTATAAGCAGCAAATTAGGAGTTTATTGAGGCAAAAGTCGTAGTTAATGATTTGTTAATAGCAAGAATTGGACCTTAAAATAAAATGTGACCTTAATGTTTTCAAAGATTAACATTAAAGCAACAGCCCACACAAAAACAAAAACTAGGTGATTATTTACTCTTCCTCATGTCATACCATACCCGTATGACAAAAGTCGATTCAAGTAGATATTTTTAAGAATGCTAAATGGTTGGTTTCAGTTCCAACGGACTTCTACTGTATTTTTTGTCAATAACATAGAAGTCAATGGGAACAGAAGCTGTTTAGTTACCAAAAATCTTTTTTTATTCCACAGAAGAAAGCAAGCCATACAGATTTGGAACAACATGAGTAAAAGATGATAGATTTTCATTTTTGGGTGAACTATCCCTTTAAGTGAGAGTTAGACAACAGAACAAAAAATTAAGATCGGTTTATAACTGAGTATTTGATAAACTCAAATACTCTTTATTTTAGTTAAAAATAAAAGTTTGGGGGAAAAAATAACAGTAGAAGTTCCAGGATCTTCACTTGTATTTTAAATACCCAATTTTGATGTGGAAAGGTTGTGTCAACTAATCATGTGACACAACTGATAAGACACATGAATTAAACATACATTTTTGAAAAGATGCTCAGCCAGCTCCTTAACATGCTTCATCACTTTGTGAGGATCTCCTGTCTCCTGTCGAATGCGCTCCACCTGATTTGCTATGAGCTACGATGAAAGGAAATAAGAGAGAAAAGATCAGAAAGCTTGATAAACTCAAAAAGAAGTCATCCTTCTCAATTTCCTATAGGCTGTCAGCTATATCCATCCAACACCTATGACTTACATCGTCAAACAGGTCTGTGGCTCGGTACGGAGGACCCCGCTCAGACACGAGCCCAGCGAAGGCCATGCCGTCCAGCACCTTCATCAGGAAGTCATCCTCAGATAGTGTTCTCTGCCCCAAAAATGCAGCCTGGAGAGAAAACAACAAGCTTTAAAGGCCTGTC
Organism: Barbus barbus; assembly: GCF_936440315.1. Classification (NCBI taxonomy): domain Eukaryota; kingdom Metazoa; phylum Chordata; class Actinopteri; order Cypriniformes; family Cyprinidae; genus Barbus; species Barbus barbus. The sequence continues at coordinate 20,739,048 of NC_136717.1, forward strand.
TATGACTTTGCTTTAGCGGTTGTGTGTGAAATTAAATTTTAGAGCTCTTTAGTACCTTATGGAAGCGTATAACGGGTTCAGGGTGGATGCGAATTATATGCAGACACCATCGATAGCCCTGAAAGAGCTGTGCGAACAGCCACAGGAAGACACCGCGGATCTCCTTATCCTGCAGCACACATAAAAATGACACTCTTGTAAAACAATCACTTCCTGTAATGTCACGTCCACCTGAACAGTTTCAGCGTCAATTAAAAAAACTTTTGCATTTCTAGATGTGCTGTCAGATGCTGACGTTTACTCAAGAAAGGAAGAAAAGCATATATATATTAAAAAGCGATTTACAAAGAATTTTACCTGAATTTTAAGTGTGGATGATTGAATGGAAGATGGAGGAAAAGCATGATCAGCCACTTCCAGCTCTGGATCGAGAACCTTTATGACACAAAGCATACACATACATCAGGATTACAGTACAGTGCACAACTTGATTGCCCGCTATATACATCTAGTCACTGATAAGAAGTAACACTGACGCCGACAAATTTTCTTTTCTAAGAAAATAACCCAAGTAAACAATACAAATAATAATTCTTTGCTAGATGATTCAACACATGAAATGAACTTTGGTCATGATTTGCTTCCGATATGATTATTTTGTTCAAAAACACGCTGAAGGTACAAAGCTAAATGTTATATTTGAGTTTTAAGTAGATTAGTGATCAGGATACAGTGCTATTTTAGTATTATTTATGAAGTAGTATTATAAGTATAAGTAGTAGTATAGAGTTTATTAATATTTTAAGTTATCTATTTAATGTTTTCATTTTAACTTTAATTTTTTTAGCAATTTTGTTATGTGCTTTGACATGTTTATTAATTGTTAAAATATTTTTATTGCTTTTTAATTTTTGTATTTTTATTATTGCTGTCAAACAATTAATCGCATCCAAAATAAAAGTTTTTGTTTACATTACATATATGTATGTGTACTGTGTATATTTATTATGTGTATATATAAATACACACACATACAGTATATATTTAGAAAATATTTACATTTAGATACTCATTTTTATATTTTATATTATATATAAATGTAATATATACTGTAAACATGATATTTTTCTTGAAAATATACATGCATTTATATATACATAATAAATAATAAATATACACAGTATACAAACATATATTATGGAAAAAAACTTTTATTTTGGTTTATTTGGATTAATCGTTTGACAGCACTAATTGTTATATTATTTTTTATTTCAGTTTTAGCAACTTTAGCAAGAAAACATGTCTATTTTGTTATGTAATATTTATATTTTATTACATTACAGCTTTATTTAAATTAACAAAAACAAACATTTTATCATAAGTTATAGTTTTACTTCCTTTAAGAACAACAACACTGTCTAGATGTGGTAGATTTCATACTGTGAATACAATATGACCGCAATTCATTTTTATATTATTATTACCATTTAAAATCATTTTTATAGTCCATTATTTAATTCTGTAATGAATGTACAGAATTTTCATTGGTGCATCACACATTTTTACAGCCCAACTAACAATACCACCATTTAAAGCCTCAAGTCATAAATCAGTTTCACGTGAGCCGCAACAGTTTAAAACACAATGTTCATTGTGTCTGTGACAAGACAATAAATCTCATAACTTCCTCGTTATTCTGAGTTTGTCAAGCCACAAAACCATTTTTATTTTGCCGGTGGTTTGGTTTCGCTACACTTGTATCCCAAAGTCAAATCTAACTGGCACAAAATCCTACTCCACAGAACTGTATTTAAACATCAAACACGTTCTGACCGACTGCGCTTGTTCCTTTGTGCAGTAAATCACTTTCAGTGACGACAGAAAAATACTTGTAAAAGATACATATGTTTTATAACGCGACTGTATCCGAATCTGGCTCATCTGTGCACACGGGCACTTCTGTAATTACAGAAAGCTGCTGTCCGGAGCTGGAGCTAATAACAAAACTCACTTAGCTAATTGAAAAGGTAGAGGATTAGGCACAGGACATAAACTAAAGACAGCAGTTGCCTACACAACTATCGGAAGCATCTTTAACCTTATGATAAAGAGCACTTAAGATCAGGAAAGAGAAAACGGAGAAACCCTGCATTTTCCAGGCAATTAAACAGATGAAATGGGTTTATTACTGAGTCATGGCCCTCTTTTTTTCCCAGCCTTGATTATCATCTCTCTCCCTGAGGGGATGTGGTTATGTGAGCCCTGCTCGCTCAAACATGCATACGCAACCTCAGCCTCTGCCACTTCTGCCGGGATGGTCAGTCTGCCGTGGCGCCACAGACGTTCATTTCAGAGAGACAGTAGTGACTGTGGGACTCTGGGCTTGTTTCCAGGGGGGCAAAATGTGAATGCCACACACATGGACTTTTCTGTGCCAATTTAGATCTAATCTAAACAAACAGACAACCGGGCACTTTTAGGTATGAGCACAGAACAGAAAACCCTATTCGCTGTAATTTTCCTGAAAAGAAAAACAACATCCTTTCAGAAAAGATCTAGGCATGAATGTGACTCATACATCATACTGTAAAATTTAAAAGGACGTTTTCTAATTGTTAACAGTAAACTGGAATTAAATGTGATAATGCAGCTTGGAAATGTTTATTTGTCTGAGCCTGAATAAAAAGTGTGAAGAGAAAATTGGAACAATTTAACTGTATATCAGCTCATATATTGAATAAAAAAAGAAAATGGTACCAATTTGGCATACACAAATTAGTACTACACCAATTATCAGTTGAAATTAAAAGATTTTAATAAATAAATAAATAAACAAATACATAATTTAATAACAAATGAATAAAACATAATGGCTGTTAATGGCAAATAATCAGTCTTGAACAAATTAAGGAAGCACAATATAGCTAGACTATATCAGTTATTAGTCTAATAATAAGTAGTTTTTTTAATTTAGCAGAATCAGTAAATTACTAAATAAATAAAAATGTATGATTTAATAAACAATAAACAAACATCTAGTACTAATTAGGGATGCACAAAATATCATCATATAAGTTTTTTGTTGTTGTTGTACTGATATTTTTTTTTAGAGAATTTGAGGGGGGGAAATTTTGGTATCAGGATATTTATAAAAAAAAAAATAAAAAAAAACATTTTAAAAATAAATAAAATAAATAAAATATTCACTGCCATCAGTAGATAACCAGTTTGCATCTCTATGCAAAAACTTTATCATGTTATGCCAAATTAGGACAATGTGTAAATTTAATTTAGATGCCAAGGATAAAATGCCTTTAAATATTGAGATTGAGAAATTAGTAGTCAAATGTTTTATGGATTCTCAACAAGAACTTCTGTTTTTTTTATAGAATATTGCCCTATGATTGCAACTACTTAAAACCACTATAAAGCTGTCTTTAAAATCACTATCAGCACTATAATCTTACTCACAGTACAGCGGGTTTAACTTAAACAAGGAAGTATGTGTGGTTGAGTAATGTGTGCCGAGAATCATTTAACTACCGCTGGCACAAAACCTCATTATGATAAATATTTCATGAGTTTTTATAGCCCCAATCCATCCATTAAACCTACAATACTTCCTCTGCCTGTGCTGCGGTTTGTCAAATTAACTTAATGTCAACTATGACATTTTTAATTCTGCAAGTGATTACTCAACCCGCGACTGGCAAACATCCACCAAACGGGTAAAACGGGTTGATTACCATTGAGATGGCGGTCTGTGTGTGATGAAGAAGTGGCTCGGGCAGCAGGGATATGTGGACACACTCGGGAATGGTGACCGTCCCTCCGTCCAGGTCTGCAATGATTACATCGAGCTGTGAAAAAAACACAAGAACATAGATGTAAATATGGACCCTTATTGTTCTATATGGGCAGATGCAGAAATATGCATAACATCAACTCATATTTCAAAAGCAGAAAACTGAGCGACTTAGACAAGACCAAACTGGTTAACTCTGATGCACATCAGAGCCGATTCAGCCTTTTCTGACAAAAAATGGTTAGAGAACTGTCTATTGTTTAAAATTCTGACTAAAGTAGCATTCAGGCCCAAACAAAGTGACCTCAGGTCAAGTATCATTCCCTGGTATCAAGTATCACATCATCTGAACTCAAGTCATTGCATGTAAATGTTCAAGGATATTCAACTTTTCCTTTTAAACTAAGAAAACCAAGATAATACAGTCTAGTAGGTGCAATTTTTAGAGTACATTAGAGTATTATTACAGCATTCGGCAGGAGAAAAAAACAGCGGGTGATATTTGTTCAACAAGATAAACATCAAAAAAATGGGTCAGGAATTTCCCATTGAAAAGAGTATTACTATAAGGCAGAAACTGAAAGAAAATCTGGTCAAATGCAACCCTATCACATGACCTTTGATACAAATCTATGATAAAAATAAAAAAACAGGTTGGAGGTCTGATGCTAAATCCAGGCAATAAAGTGCAGACAAACATATAATTAGGCAGAAAAGCTAAATTAATAGACTTATACACTTTTAAAAGGGACAAAAACAAGTTGACATGCACCAAGATCAGGTAGGTGTATGAGGGCACATGTGTTCTTGCATCTGATCCCTTGTTACGCATTGCATGGAATGCTGTATTTTGTTACACTTGTTTCATCTTGCACCATATGCCAGATATCTGATCAAACCTTATCTAAAAAGTCTAAATGTCCCGAAGTGTTTTGCATCATGTTCTCCAGCTCACGGCATGATATATAAAAAAAAGAGACATCTCACCAGCTCCTGGGTCTCCGAGCGGAAGTGCGAGTTGACTCCTATGATGAAGGGTGTCGGAGTGCTGAGCACCTCCAGCAGCTTTCCCGGTAAGATGGGAATATATGTAAAACTGGAGGGAGGGGAAATAAAGACATGGAGGCGGTTGAGATGGTGATTAAAATGAGGAAAATTGGGAACAATAAATTGAAAAACAGAACTGGATGATCTCTCCAAAAACATGTTTTTTAACAAGAAATAATAAATGGGATGTAGTAAGTTTTGTCGAGGTTTTGTTTTTTGTTTTTTTTAAGTAGACAACAATACACAACAACAACATTGTTATTGTTGTTGTTGTTATTCCAGTAACGGTGGCAAATAAAATAACTATTATTTTTATAATAATAAATATTAATATATTATAATTGTTATTAGTAGTAGCAGCAAAAACAACAAAAAATAATAAAACATAAGTTAATAATATTAATAACCATGAAAAATAACAATAAAATGACGATAATAATCATTTTTCATTGTTGTTATTAATAATAGTAATAAACAATTATTTTCATAATAACAATATTACATTGTTCTTAGTATTTTATTGTTATTATTATTATTATCATCATTATTATAGTAAAAATGACAAATTAAAAATGAAATATTATTAAATTAGTTATTAGCAGTAGTAGTATTAGAAACAATAAAATAACAAAATAATCAATCTCATGAATAATAATTATTATTGTTATCATTCGTAGTAATAATAATAATAATAAACAAATTTTACAATAATACATGACACTGCTAATAATTATAATGTTAATACTAATAATGAAAACAATAACAAAATGATAATAATCTCTTATTGATGTTGTTATTGTTAATGATAGCAATAATTCTGATTGTTATTTTTATAAGAAACAACAACAAAATATTAACTCTCAAACAATATTAGGTTGCTGTTATTATTTTTTTTAAGTTGTCAATGATTAATTATTCTAAAATCAACCAGAAATGTTCATTTCACCTTTATTTAAATTCAGTTTATTCAAATCTTTTTCAAAACTAGTAATCAGTATGAAGCAAACAAATTTGGCGCCAACATATGATCCCTCTTCACCTGTACTTGAGTGGGAACATGATGGCCAGCAGAGCTCTGCAGGCGTCCGTCAGACGCTGGTAACTGCTGGAGAGGAACAGGATCTTGTGCTCCGTCAGAGCAGCGCATAACAGACAGAGAACATTCACGATTCCTGCAAAGAGACAGAGAGAGAGGTCAGCTGAGCCTAAAAATATCAGCCCCACTTCCTGTTATTTATTTAACAACACAAGGTGGAGATTACACCGACCACATCTGACACTTGACACCAACTGTTGCTGTTTTAATGAAGCTGATTTGCTATTTAGCACCTAAGCATGCTGCTGATTGGCTTACCAAGCTGTCTGAAAAGCTGGGCCACACTGCAGCCGCTCACAGGCAGAGAGTCGTTTATGGGCGTCTGGACAACCTGCCTGTCGCCCGCGCCGAGCGTTATGGTCCTCTACAGAGATGAAAAGAAGAGCGAGAAAAGAAAGATACAGATAAAGAGGTGGAGAAGAGATTGGGAGATGATAAGAGAAATGAAAATGAGTTTTAACACCACCACCACAGTATTATGGGAAAGATTAATGTGTGTGCGGCAGGCTGGTCGTGGGGTGAGCTAAAGACCGGAGGTTATTTAATAGAAAAAAAAAAGGAAATCGAAGCCATTCGCCATTTATAAAAAGCACCCAAGAGAAACCAACAGAGTTTTTTTTTGCCATTTTCACATCCATTTCCTATTATAAACAAGTCACCTTTACATTCAGTGCTTTTTTTTGTGATAGTTACAGATGAAAAAGTTTAAAATAATCAGGTTGAGGATTAACATTTGCCGTTAAGAATCTCAGAATCACAAAATATTCACTTCCAGGAGTATAAGGTGAATCATACAATGTTTTACATTATAAATATAAGGTACAGTCATACTAAAATTTTATAATTAGTGCAAATACCATGACAAACATCTTCAAACATTAGCTAGCAATTTTAAGATGGTAAGCAATCAGCAAAGAAAAATCATTCATGTTATAATTTGTTCAAAATCATCCACTCTGTTGTTTATGCCCATTTTAGGACAGTTCATTCAGGTGGAGGTGAGGTCAGTAAGTTTCAAGAAACCAGTCCTTTTAGAGTAAAAGTCCAGACAGGAAGTCAAGAGGTGGCTGTAAAATGACAGCTGGCTGTGATCTCATCACTTCAAACAGCCACAGACAGCACACAAGCGTTTAACAGTCTTGTATTCGAGCGCGTGCATGTTACACAATCTCATAAAACGCTTGCTGTAATGAAACCTCATGACAGGCCCAATTCAAAGCGATAACGTATGCAACAGCACAGAAGCGTCATTTGCAATCATGCATTCAAGATGATTAAGATTACTACAATCATTGTGCACTTGAAATTCCCTTCCAACTACGGCAATTTTAAGTGAATATTGAAATGTACATTTTTATCCCTCTTTATGGCGTGTCAGAACAAAGAACAGAATTGAAAAACAAATTAAACTAAACTGCTAACTAAACTAATTATTTTTTGTAATATATATATATAATATAATTATATAAATATTTACATTTTCTGAATTTTATATATATTTTTTTAAACATTTAAATGTTTAAAATAAAAGTTAAAATCTATAAAATATGGTAAATGTGTGTGTGCATATATATATATATATATATATATATATATATATATATATATATATATATATATATATATATATATATATATATATACATACATATATACATACATACATACATACACACACACACACACACACACACACACACACATTAGATTTTTAACTGTTAAACATTAATATGTTTAAAGCAAAACATTTAAAAATAAAAAATAAATTGGATCAACTTTAACTAAAACACAATAAAATAATATTTTTTATATATTAAGTAATATTTATTTCATAAATAATGTATTTTATATATTATAATATTTACATTTATCTTTAAAATGTATAAAATGTACAAATAATAAATACAATTAAATCATTACAAAGTATTTTTCCTATTTTACATTATACTTGTATCTTAACATTTTTAAAACTAAAAATAAATATTAATAAAATTGTATTTTAAGTATTTACTTAGTTCAATCAAAGGACTCGTTTACCTTAATGTACAGCTGTTAAAACAAAACAAAACTAAATCTAAAGGGGACACCAAATCCATTAATCAGCCTCATTAGTTGACCATCCTAGGCTGCATTTCCCAAAAGCATTGTAAGTCTAAATGAACTGTAGAAGCTTAAGATCCATTGGCATTGATAGTATTTACAATCAACTTAAGCTTACAATGCTTCTGGGAAACACAGCCCTGATGCTTTACTAATAACTGTGCATGCTAGTACAATGTTTACAGGCCCTGTATCTTAAGTTACTGCAGGAAACTACTAGTGCATTCCTTCAACAACCACAGCAGCAGGAGAGGAGTGAGGCTAGAAAACATTTTCATACTAAGTTTTGACCCAATCGGTGATTAAACAACAAATTAGTCACATACTGGATTAATTTTGATCAATTTCTGTGATCTAATTGATTCCCTGATGTTGAGCCGGTGTGTGGAGCAAAGCAAAAGGGATAGCAGGATTGACAGTGAGAGAAAGAGCTGAACAAAATCAAACAGTGCGTACCGAGCTCTCCTCTCTATCGTCCTGGCCAGGCTAGATTAGCACACACAGCAACACAAAACACAAACCATTAGACACCAAAATTTACAGACATTAAAATATAAAATAAAAGAGAAATAGCAAAAAGCAAACAAGTAAATACATGGCAAGATGCAAAACACAAGGTTGTGATGATAAAACATAGCTGTGAGGGCAAGGGTCAGAGAATTATGAAAATACGGCTGGCGTATTAACAGGTAAAACCCTTCCTGAAACAGAAATTAAGGCCTGGGAAACTCTGACTTGCATAACAGATTACATAGTACATTGATGACTTCTGGTATGGCCGTATTGATATGGATTATCTTGCAACTGGGAAAATAAAACAGACGTTTTACTTGGCATTGCAGTCAAGGGTCAGGGGCAGTAAAACATGTCCTTCAGGAAGTCCAAAATAATGAAAGCTCTATTGATTCTCAGCACTGCTGCAGAAAATAAATTCCCCTTATGCACACGCAGACTTCTGACCAAGTCACACCTGACTCCCCCATTCCACTGGCTTCCCAACATACAGATGTGTGCCAATAAACGCCTTGTTTCTATCACAATGCTTTTATTTAACTGGCTGAGACTTTTATTAAATCCAGGCATGTTTGATATTTTACAGATTGTGTTTGGCACTGTCAGGGAATCTGCATATTTAAGGCAAAGAAAGAAAGAAATGTACATTTAAAAGTTAAAAACTTCAAATTTATATTTAAGACCTGCTAAGCAAAATACTAATAACATTAATATAATAAATAATTACATAAGTATTTTAAAACCATTTTTAATTGTGAGTAATGAACTGTGATTAGGGCTGATAAAAATTACCATACGGCTAAAAAGGTCATGCTTTTCTACTAATCCATAATATGGCCTAAATTATTAAATCTTTAAAATCAATAACTAAATTACAGCAAAAACATTTTTTATATATATTCAATTATTTTTATACATATAAATAAATTTTTTATATATATTCAAAATGTTTATATATATATATATATATATATATATATATATATATATATATATATATATATTTTTTTTTTATCTTTAAAATGTACAAATAAAAGAAAAAATATAAAATAGGAATATTTCGAATTAAAAAAAAAATTATATATTAATATTCATGATTATTAGAAACATGACGTTTTTTAATATCCAGATGGTGATCAGGACTAATAAAAATGAAATATAAATATTATAAATAAAAAAAGTCACCCCCCCCCCCCCCCGTTTGATATTATTATATGGCTAAAAAGGGGATGTTTTTCTGCCTAACCATAATATGGCCTAAATTATTGCAAGTAGATTGTGAGATAAATCTTTAGGTCAATAACTAAAATACAGCAAAAATACTTCCTATAAAATAGGAAGATTTTTTATAATATTTGAAAAAAACTTATGTATTGCTATTTATTACTATCAGAAACATTACATATTTTGTAATCCAAATTTAATATTAATTTTTTTTTTATATGTGAATAATCTTTCAGTTAAGAGAAAATGACTTTAACGACCTTGAAATATAAAGAAACACATATATAGTTCTATATAGCTCCATTTATTTTTAAAGACCAAAAAAGTCTTCTGCTCTGTAATATGCTCAACTACTGGCCATTTAAGAAATTAACATCTGCACTTATCTGCTTTTCATTACAGCCTAAGACATGGTTAATTAAATCAGAAACTGATTCAGAACAATCCATCGTAATCCGAAAGGTCACAATCAACCTAATTTTCAAAAAGTTTTAACCTGATATGTTAAACACAAAAAACTCCCTTTCCAATGCACACAAGATAAGCAAAACAATCAAGACGCGGCACTGAAGCTGTAGTATGTTGTTTTGCGTGTTTCTAAGGCTGTCATTCATACGCGCTGCAGTGTGCTTAAACGCCATCTGCCACCGTCCCAGCCCATATGTTCAGTCCACGCCAACCAGGCCCAGGACACAAACACCGGCCCCATAAGCCTCTGTGTGTAAGCACGTGTGTGTGTGCAGGCGATTAAGTGTTTATCTGTGCACTGTCCCATAAAATAATCAATAAGCAGATGAAAGAAACTGCCACCAAAAAAAATAAAATAAATAATGATTGATGCATTTCAGGTGCAACTGATTGCAGCCAAAGAACCAGGAAGGAATAAGGCACAATGTTGATTCTCATGAGCAGCAGTGATTTCAAATGACTGAGAAATGCAAAGCGTAGATTGATTGATTGATTGATTGATTGACTGATTGATTGTCAGGCAGAATCACATATGGGTTGATTGGTTGAAGCTGCTCGAAGGTAAATGTTACCTGGAAACAACCCAGAAGCCAGTCAGTTATACTACAAAGAGGGGGGTCATTTATCTGGAACACAAGGGAGTCAGGTTTACACTTCAGGGGAGGGAATCATTTGGTTGTGACACAAAAACCGCACGTCAGCTTGAGAATGTAAGAACGTGAGCATGTTATACAGAAACCAATCATCCTTAAAGCAATGGTTCACTCAAAAATGAAACTTTTATTTCATTTTATTCACACACATGACTTGATTTCATGGAAAACAAAAAGAGAAACTGGCCACTCCTTTTATATAATGAAAGTGAATGGAGATTTTACTGTCAAGCTCCAAAAACAAATGATTTTCAGAGTAACTTAAATTTATAAATACTTATTAACACTTACTAAATTTAGCTCTATCCTTGCATAAAGTGATCATATAACTTCATAGAACTCAGAATATAGTGCATGTCTCATATACACCACTTTTATGATACTTTTATAGTGTTTTTTTGTGTTATTTTGGAACTTAACACCAGGGTTATTATAGTTAATTAAACCATTTGTTACAACAATTTTTTTAAATTTTTCTTGAAATTAAACAAACTGCAGCACGCATCGTATAATTGAGACAAGAAATTGTGTTTAGAAGTTAAAAAAAATAACCAGTAAGTTACTAAAGCAACAGTTCTGATTTTCATTTTGTTTAACTTCATAATTAAAATTGAAGTAATAATGAATAATAACAGTATATTTATAAAAAAAAATTAAATACTACACAAAAAAAAATTTACACAAATGACAAAAGCATACAACAGTGTTACTAAATTACTTTAAGATTGATAAAAAATATTAATAAAAACTACAATATTATCCCAATGAACATCTCAAAGCCCCATTCATCTTCATTATAAGGAAAATGAGTAGCCTGGATATTCTTCAAATCATCTTTTTGTGTTTTAGAGAAAAAAAGAAGACGATGGCGACTTTAATAATTCCATAGCTCATTAATGAAATTAATTGGTGAAATATTATACACTAGGATTATCTTTATATATGTTAAGTTTAGTACATGGTACATAGTATTCAGGGTCATCAAGTGTCCATCATTCTGAGAGAGATGAAGCATCCGTGTCTTCCATAATAGAGCAGATCTTGCACACTACCCATGATGCACAGGATTAAAACACCATTTATAAACGTGTCTTTAATCTCTGATATCTTCAGAGATAAACACTCATTTATCCATAGATAATGAAGGTCTGTGTTGAAAAGAAGTCAAAAAAAACAATATATACAGACTTTTTTTTATTATTAAAACATGGCAAAATTCTCACCTGAGAGCCTCCAGCTATAGGAATGATGCAAGTGAGAAGGTTTCCGATCACCGTTTCCATAGGAACGGTGAGTCCATCCACATGAACGGTGTAGATGAGACTCAAGCAGTTCTGCAGAGTAAAGAGACGCAAGATTGAGTTTAAATAAAGGGAAATCTAATAACATCATAGCTTTATTGCGATTTTTATTTATTTTTTACTTTTTATAGATTGACACAGGACGGGAAATGATTATAAGAGGGAAATGGTATCAGGACAAACCACATGCTGGATTTGAACCTGCATTTCCTGGCTCAACATGACTGGAATTTGTGTAACACAAAATAGTGAATTGCATTTATGCAAACTCGTGCAAAATTTGTTTTCGGTTTAACATCACAAAATCTGTGGATTTTAATGTCACCAAGGTAACTGGCTAAAACAGGTGAGATTTTGACAAAATTATATGAATTACTCAGTTGAATGGGTGGGTGTTGGGAAAAAAATTAAATAAATAAATAAATAAATAAATAAAACTTATAGTTTCACCACTGGGAAACTACAAAAGTATGTTTAAATTAGCTGCTATGTTACAATATAAATGCACAATATCCAGCTATTGCTTTTCTTATTTTTTTTAATAGTAATTATTATTATTATTTTTTTTTTTTAGTTCATTAAGATTTAGTATATTTGTATTTTATTATGTTTATTTATTATTTAATGCAACACTTTGAAAACTTGTATTATTTCTTATATAGCACAGTTTTTTGCATAAACAAAATACGTTGCTTTTTGTGATCAAAGTCAGGAAGATAATATAATTGTTTTATTATTTTTTGTAACGAACAAGAAGACAATACTACTACTACTAATAATAATAATAACTAAATAAAATAAAATATATTTTTATTTAGATATCTAAAAAAATAAAGATTTTTTTCTGACACATTAAATATGTTACAATATTGTGAAGGTCAGAAAAAAAACAGCAGAATAAAAATAAATAAATAAAATAATATAATATAAACTAAAATATTAAAAACCTTACTGTTGAGCCCTGACTTAGTGTTTTAGATTCTGTCACGTGCAACTTTGTGCGTGTCTTTCTTACCCTAAAAACCTCTGTGTGGTCCAAACGGGACACGAGGACCAGGCTTTTAGGAGCGTATAGTTGAGCGGGCTGGAGCACATCTGGACTGTCATCTTCATCGGCCTCACTGGGCTCTCCTTTCTGCAGCTGAACATACAAAAAATGAATAAAACACCTTCAAGCTGCACCTAGAATCACTAGACTTCAAATCACTTAAACATTATATGGCCAATCTACAAAAGAAGCAATATCTCAACCACCATAATCCATTTTAACAGCAGTAAATCACCCCACCCATCAGCACCGTTGCATCCTGTTATATAATTTCTGCACGTGCTCGGCACAAACCTGCGGGTTCTCCACGGACTCCCAGAAGGTGAAGCATGCACAGTAATGCCGCTCGGAGTTGATGTCTGTGAGAACCGACACAAAGAAAGATGGAGGCTTTCTCTCCGGAACCAGCTGCCATCCACTGGGCTGACAGAACTGAAAGAGACGCCACAAAATTAAAAAGATGGCTTCATCAGATCCTATAAAAACACTGCCAGAGTTATTTAATTTTGTTGGATAAATCTATGAATTCTAGGATATCCTCTGTATTTGTTTGTGATGGGCTTACCAGCTCAAGGCCCTGAGGAAAGGGGTTATCTTCCCAGTCCTTCTCTGGAAAACGCTGGAGAATCCGGCCTTGACCCTCACTACCTCCTACACAAAAACAAAGAGATAGAAAGGATAAATGGATGCATAAGGACTGAAAGCAGCTCATGTAAAGCTTTGCAAATTTGACATGACAGAAAATGCCTTTAGTTTAGTGCACAACATGATAACCCCATAAACCCATTTTTTCCCTCTGGAAAAAACATAATAAAAAGGCATAACACGTTGATAATGAGTACTTCCTGACTTATAAACAAGTAGAGCAAACTTTGTTTATGTTTGTATTTTAGTCATTGTTAATTAGTCATTGCAAACTAACATGAAATCATATTTAATTCCTTAATGTCTCTTGTGCATGATTCATTTCTGCACATTATTCTGGAGGAAAAAAATTCTTGTATCAAAAAATAAAACAAAAAGCATAAAATATGATAACATAAATATACAAATACTATAATTAAAAACAAAACTAAAAAGAAACTAACAAACAAAAATGAAACAAACAAAACTGAAAAAAAACTAAGTAAAACTGTATGAAGCTGTATGAAACACTGAAAAAAATAAAAAATAAGACAAAGCACATAAAATAAATATACAAATATGATAAAGCAAAAAAAAAAACTAAAAATAAAAACAAATGAAAAACAAATAAAACTGAAAATAAAACTGTATGAAGCTGTATGAAGTAAGAATTGTAAAAGGACATAATTATATAAAATAAAATAAATCTACAAATATAATGAAGCAAACAAACAATAACATATCAGTGTGAAGCAGGCTGAAAATAAAACTTGACACGTAAAATAAATAAGAAAAATAAAAATAAATTATTAATTAACAGACAAGAACTGAAAAAAAAAAATCTACAAATATGACAAAATAACAAAAACGAATCAAAACATTTCAGCGTTTCGAAGTATGAAGCAGGCAGTGTAACAGAGTTCAAAATGTCACAACAGAAGAGGAGAGGAGTAACAGCACCTGCCTGGGCTTTCATCAGCTAAACTAAACCATACACGACCCACCATAAAACAAACAATGACTGGGACGTCTCCCAAGACTCGGCACAAAATCAGAAAGCACACACAAATTAAATCATTTTGCAGGGCTGGATGATCCAATGTACAGCACTGACAGCACTCCAAAACTACATCAATCAGGAATTCATCTGCCTCTTTGAACATCTTATCAGATTTGAGCACAGCCACATACACACACACACACACACACTACAGAGCTACAGAAGGTCTGTTGAACAGCAAGCGTTGTGAAATTTAACACAGGGATGGTTTGTGTCAGTTACAGCATGCTCTTATTGCACAGAGGAATCATGGGATTTGAGTTCATTCAGACAGCTGTCCCTCTTCACCCAGAATAAATGAGTTAGTGACTCAATCCCTGTGCTGACGGCACGATGACCAGCAGGACAAGACTTTAAGTGTCAAACTGAAGCCTTATCCAAGAAAAGCCCTCCTTTTGAGTAAAGGACAAAGGTTAAAGGTTAAGAATGCACACATTATTTGAGCCTAGAACAATATTCTCAAAAACTTGAAGTAAGCATTGAATTTCCCATTCTTTAAACCAAATTTAAAGTGTTTGTTACTTTTAAAAATCCTATTAAAATTGTATTTCCATTACTTTTTCATGAAAGTGCAGAAAATATAATTATAAAATACTTAAATAAAAAAACGAATAAAATTACATAAAACATTATTATTATTATTATTATTATTAACAGTTTTATAATAATAATAATATTGTAATAACACTTATGAAACTAATATTTTATTGCGTTGTATTTCATTTTATAAGAACTGAATGCATCACTCTCTAGGTTGCTTCAGCAACTGGAGCACACAAATAAATAAAATTAAATAAAAAAATTAAATAAAATAGCTGAATTTTAAAGCTCACATACACCCAACCAGGGACATTTTCAGAGATTGGATTCACGTGTGTGCAAGTTTGCACGGATAAAAAGGTGAGACTCACTATACGTGAGTGAGTGATGTGGTGCACATGGCTGAATGGGGTTCAATTAAACGGGGGTGTGAATGCCAACACCTTCCTCCTTGCATCAGCTTGGGCTCATGAAGAGTGTCATGTTTACTCGAGCGATCCAGGTGAGCCATACACAATGATGCACTGTGGGAATTCAAGTAAAGGTTGGTACGTGCAGCCTGAGTGTCATCAAACAAGTCTAGAGTTTGAATAAGACTTTAACCTCTCCCTAAACAAAGCAGCCAAGCTTCTAGCCACTGAAAGTTAGACAACAAATATCAACAAACTCAAACACTGGTGCAGATGAATTCAGTGAGTAGTAGTAATTTTAGTAACATTATTCAAAGAATTCCTACACATTCTGACCAATGAATTCCTTGCATTTTTCAATGAAATATTTTACAGACATAAAAAGGCCATTTCTAAGTAAAGAAATACTAAAGTACGCTCAATACAGAAATGTTTATTTGAATTTCCATTACGTTGTATTAATTTCAATTAACTTTATAATAAATAATAAATAAATACTGATAAAATACTTTATAAAACAATACTAGTTAAATAAAATAATTAAGAAATAAAAAAATATAAAATAAAATAAAATAAAACTTACCTGACAAATTCAGGTTTTCCCAGAACTTTCACTTATTTCCTCGCAATCTAGACCAACTGGGTGGTAAAACCCCTTTTTGGTACAGTTTAAAAAAGAAAAGACCCCAGATGCAATTCTACCGGATAACAGGCAAAATAATACCTGAAGGCAATCTGGAGCGTGTCCAAAATACAGGCACCACAATAGAGCCTATTCACAACACTGTACGCTGCCAAAATTAGCCTGTTGTGAAAATGATCTTTGTATAGCACTGGCCTGGAAGATTAAGCCGGCCGGTGGAGAGGAAATGCACCAACTTCAGGTGATATTCATATACAGTTCTGGCCCACTGCCAGGGCCCCCAGGCGGTCACTCTACAGTCGACCCCCATTTAGTAGAACTGACATGTTATCGCCGCAGTGTAAGAGTGTAGAGTCAGGATTAGTTTCATTTTCTCTTGCAAAAAAAAAAAATCAAGACAAGCGGCCAAGAAACGAATCTGAGCCAGAATCAGCATGCCAAAACCAAACTGATTTTTGAGGCCTCCAACGTGTTGGGAAATCTAAAACTCACTTTCATTCCCACCCCTCCTACTTTTTCACTATCTTAGAAGGATAGTGAAAGCGACTAGATGAGTGAAGGAGAAAAAGAGACATCCAAGCACAAACAGGCACTGTTCTCCAAACACTAATTCACTCATGCCGATTCCAGCATTTCGTGCCATTCCGATTCCAGAACTCTGGTGCTCCCAGATAACAGCTGAGTCGGCAAACGAAGCAAGAACTTATGTGAGGTCCCCGAGGGGAACGTTGTGAAAGGCCTAAACCGAAGATCAACACATACAGACACATTTAGCACATTTAAACCCAAAATGCACAAGTAGGAATGCTGCGTGCAAGGCTTTGGACAAATCAGAGGAGAATTCTGACCTCAATTTTGGGCTCTAGGGACAAAACAAAAAGCTTGGAATCAAAATAAGCAAGTTGAGGACAAACCCACAGCCAGTTGGAGTCAATGTGAGTCTGAGAACCTTCTGAAATCCGACGAAGAAAAATGGGGTCAGTAGGATTTTATGGAGGCCACATAAGCCGTGAAGGTTTCTCAATGATCAACCAATCCACCTTGTTTATTGGGCCAGACTACCAAAAAAACCTTGCACCTGAGATTTTGGCTCTTGAATGGGGTCATATGGTACATGGACATGGGGAATGTGCTTGGATAATCATTAGGGCTGGGTAATATCTCAATATTAATCTAATTCTCATTTTTACGGAACGATACTGATTCTTAAATCCCAAGAAACGATTAGTCTAGCCTGTTTTCAGTTAATGGACAGAACGTTGAAGGGCACTTCCCATCCAATAAATCGCAATAAGCATTGTGCTTTGGTACTTTTAATATGAAACAAAGTCTCTGATTTCAAATTCTGTCCACTGTATTGCAGTAATTAAACAATAAATGCCGTTTTGGCGCTGTTTAAAGTGCCTCATTATGGATTTTTAGCTTTAAGTGAATGAAAATATCCTGCAGTTAAGTTTTAAATCTGAAAGTGTACCGTGTATAAAGTTATTGTCTCTCAAAAGAAAGAGTCGACTCTGAATTATTGAAGAATTTAATTTTGAATATGTACACAATTCAAATTTTGCAAGTCGACATCGATTACGAGACACGTTATTTGTCAAATGCCATAATTACCGTCACACCTGACGTGCCTTGCCATATTTGAATCAATGCTGTCATTAAGAAAAACAGAAAACCAACTAAACGGAAATAACGGAAATAAAAACGGAAGAACGCTGAAACTAAATTACATTTTGATGACTAAAACAAAAATAAACTGAAACTGGAAAACTAAACTAACTAACAAAAAGAATAAAATAGAAATTAAAATGTAATTAAAAATTAAATATTTATATCCATTTAAAAAATTTATGTGTGTGTGTGTGTAATATATATATTATATAAAATATATATATTAGGGATGTCAATTTTTAATCATTTCCATTATTGATCACATGTGTGTGTATACGATGATAACCCAGAATTAATTGCTGTGTGAAAAGCCATATTCTGTGGTCTGGGGAGGAATGAAAATCATACGAATTTGATATGACAAATAATGACAGGATTTTTATTTTTGGACTAGCATTCATTTAATACAACCCACAGACTCAACCGCAGCTTAATTGTCAGTCATTACCCATAAGTTCTATTAAACGGCATAAAGGTGTCATCTTTTTTTGGAGTAGGTTTGACACAGCCTCCCTACAACCTGACCGATCTCATTTCAAGGCACTTCCGCTTTTACCCGGCTCTACTGTGACTCACTAGTGCATCTGGTTATTAATAGGGAAATTTCACCCTCTCCTTCACACAGGATCTGAGAGAGAGGCCACGAGACAGTCACACTGCCCTGCTAGTCGGCCTGAAGCAGGTGAAGTGAAACCGAAGGCAGGTGACCAACTACAGCAATCACAAGATTCTATCAAAAAAAATCAATGAGGAAACTAATGCATGCCAACAATGTGGCATTCATGTATCACTCACAGAGATGATGACTAAACTAGTGCGTGGTCAGGCCATGAGTAATACCGACTTCGTTAATATGCAGAAAACGCATTATGATGCAACTGCGCATGTGCACAGCAGGAATTCACTATCACACTTGTGTAAGAGACAGACATGGATGACTGTGTTAGCGCATGTGGGTGGGGTGGCAAAAAACAAGTATGTTGGCTTGCGAAGAGAAAAGACTGGGTCGCATTATACAAGTTCTCAATCGTGCAAAGAATGTGTTGGCGTAACCTGCCAATTTTTCACAAATTCACTACAGTCTAGTCTTAAAACCTGTCTCTCTTCAGGAGCTCATTGTAGATTCTAGAGAAATGCTTGGCGGCGTGTCAAAACCAGAAAACCGCAGCCTGCTCCTATGGCCCGCGCCCCACGTTGTCAAAACAGTTTGTAGCTATGGCTGCCAGGACCTAAGAGGCCACACTTAAGTGTGTCAGGGAGTACAGCACAGGCTAGGTGGGCAGATACAGGAAGTTGTCAACCACCATCTATAGCAGTGGTTCTCAACTGTTGGGTCGTGACCCAAAAATTATTCATGAGTCTGTTCAAAAATGGAGAAAGGTACATGTAAATTATAAAAGGAAACTGAACATATAATTCAAAATACTGATTAATAAAAACAAATTAAGAGTCTCAAGTATGTGTTGTGTCTAAATACATACTGTTACAAGGTCGTATCAAAACAGCTCTAAAAGATTTTCAAATGTAATTTATTCCTGAGATGCAAAGCTATATTATTATACTAAGAAATTTCTTATCAAATTAATCAAATTAATGATCAAATCATTGCTTATTTGCTGAATAAAAATATTAAATGGATAGTACACCCAAAAATGAAAATTCTGTCATCAATTACTCACCCTTATGTCGCTCCAAACCCGTAAGACCTTCGTTCATCTTCGGAACACAAATTAAGATATTTTTGATGAAATCCGAGAGCTTTCTGACCCTGCATAGACAGCAAAGCAACTAAACGTTTTACAGCCCAGAAAGTTAGTAAGGACATTGTTAAAATAGTCCATGTGACATCACTGGTTCAACCATAATTTTATGAAGCTATGAGACAAAAATAAATGACTTTATTCAACTTTATTTCCTGCATCATGCATACGTCGTGGTACTTTCGTGAACATGCGTCAAAGACTGACACGGAATCAAAGAAATTGTTGAAAAGTCATTATTTTTGTTTTCTTTGCACACAAAAAGTATTCTCATAACTTCATAAAATGACCACTGATGTCACCAGAACTATCTTACAATGTTCTTACAACGTTTTTGGGATCAGAAAGCTCTCAGATTTCATCCAAAATATCTTAATTTGTTCCGAAGATGAATGAAGGTCTTACAGGTTTGGAACGACATGAGGGTGAGTAATTAATCACAGAATTGTCATTTTTGGGTGAACTATCCCTTTGATTTCTTTCAAAAAAAAAAAAAAAAAAAGTTACTGACTCAAAACTTACGAACAGCAAATCAGATAATAATAGTGTGAATATCAGAACAAGTCTCTTTAAAACATCTCTAAAACATGAATGTACACATAAATACACATAAAATATCGGTACGGTTATTGGCCGATATTGGATATTTTATTGAGCATGCTTGTGGATTTTATATTTAGTTTAGGTGAACATCAGATGATTGGAAAGGTAAAATTTATTTAAAAAAAATTAAATAAATTATACTTTAATTTTAGTGTTTGATTTCGACAAAATAGTACATCATTTTAATTCTAGTTATCACACATACACATTCAAATTTTCAGCTTGTTGATAGCCAGATTTATAATATTTTTGTATTCTAATTCTAATGTAAGATTAACAGCTAGTGAGCAAATGGCTCAATGCACCTTGAACTAATTCAGACCCAAACTCTTGGCGTTGGTCATTCTGGGTGGACTTTCACTGAAAGAATTGCCAAAATCTGCTGTTGCTCAGGGATACAGAGAGTGCCGTTTTCTTTTCTTTCTGTGTAGAAAAGCTCTTCAACAAACTCACATCCTTCCTGCATGCCAGCAACCACCCGTCCCACAACCACATTCAGCCCTGACTGCTTTTTCAATAGAGGAAATACTCGAGGCTCAAGACAATTTATTCACTTTTTTTAGAGAGAGCGCTAGTTTTTAACAACAAAACAACACCTTATTACTTCTTGAAATACAATGTGGCTTTTGGTGTTGTTCTAAATGAAATAAAAATGAGTTTTACAAACCCTAACATTTTCTATTTGTTTTCTGAGCCACAATGACGTCAGCGATGTGTGAAACTGTGCTGCTCTCATGTCTACGTTCTATGCAAAGACCTGTGGTTTTGATATTTTAAGTCGGACACTTTGGTTTTCAGTGCACAAGTACCGGTCTTTCCAAAAACTCTTAAAGAGCTTATATGCTTCTAAGACAAACTAATGTCACAGCAGGAGACATAAATCGAGTTTTATTTAGATTACAGATAAACACTCTCACACACACTGACATAGAGCCATTAACATATGCGTTAACAAGGATTAGGCCTGGGTGAGAAACATTGCAAAGATTTTAATGAGCTTTTTATTTGGCCATTAAGTTTTCTAAAGGCCACATCAGTAGACTAGCTTCCACCCTGACACCCTCACGGTCATGTGACAGACAATCAGCACAGTGTTAAGTCTGAATCAGTTTATAACATCCTTTTCTTTGAGTTACTTGTCAACATAAGTGTGCCATTTTTTATGCATTAAGCTGTTTTTGTAAATGTAGGTAAATATTGTCGATTTGGGTTTAGGTATAAATTTAATATAAATTAAATGTATTATTATTATTAACAATAATATTATTTTAAATATTCTTGTGTTTATTCATGAAAAGTTTTAAAGTGTTTTATATTATTTAACTGCATAAATATTCAAACTTTTATTCGCAACAATGGTCAAAATGATGGATAAATTAACTGAAATATTTAAAATTAAAATATATTTTAAATATTGTCAAAATGCTAAGTTCATACAAGGATAGACAGATGTTTTACTACTATATTATATTATTTTATTAAATATTCTTTCTTATGTTTATTAGTGAAAATAATATGGGAAAAGAAATCTTTGTTTTTAACAAGGTTTTTACTGTTGTTATACTGTGTTGTACTGCATTAGATTTTCTAAATTTAATTTGCGACAATGGATGATTGGTCAAAATAATAATAATAATAATAATGCCATTATTATTATTATTAAGCATTACCTTTGTGTTTACTAGTGAAAAATAGTGAGTGAAAATAAATCTGCAATCATTTTATCAAGGTTTTCACTTTTATTTTATTGCATTGCATTAAATGTTCTAAATTCATTTTGCAACAATGGCTGATTGGTCAAAAGAACAGATAATTAAATAAACTAAATATAAATAGAAAAAAATATATTTTAAATAGTCAAAATGGTAACAAATATTGCACAAGTGTTTAGCCAAGCCCTAACAAGGATACACACACGTTTTCTCAACTAATCTCTTCATGACACTAAATAAACACAGACAACCCTTCTCTCTCACACACTTAATATATTTAACTAACCTCTAGCGAACATCTACTAAGAGATAAGCAGGTACGCTTTAGGTTCCTTGTACACCTAGTTATATCAATAATTAAACATTGCAAAGAACTAAAGCTCAGCCTGTGACAGATATCCTGCATGAAATGCGAAAAGCAAACTAAAAGAGCGCACTTGGATTCCTTTTGCTTACATAATGTTGGCATCATTGGTTAGGCATTCCACCTCAGCAGAAATTCCTAGCCTTCCGACAAGGTTTGGAAATCAAATTTAAAGTAGTAGTGAAATTAACATCAGGGTTAGTCAGTTCCCCTCCACCACGGCCAGGAGAGAGGCAGCCAACAGACGTGAGGCTGTGACTGGTGTTTAGATCGAGTAAACTGATTATGAGCACTGGGAATTCAGGGAAAATACACACAGAAGACGAACTAGGACATAAAACATCAACAGTGTGGCGTAGATGTTTGACGTCTGTCTGACAATCACACAAAAAAATCATTAGCTCACTATCCTCCCACAGCAAACGTTCTGTGAGAAAGCATCTGTGGCATGCTGTCCATTAGCACAGGAAATCACTTTAACTTGCCAGTCAATCAGAAAAAGTGCACTTAGAAGTCTATAGGTCAAGGTATAGCATAATACACACAGTACAGCCACAAAACATTATAGATAACTTGAGACTACATATGCAAATTTAAACTTTTATTTTTTTACTTTTTTTCCACAGTTCTGACCACATAGCTTGAAATGTCTTGGCCCATAGATTCCACTGTAAGTGCCTAATATGTTTTCACAAACTAAACAAATTATTTTCTATGGTATTTGACAGCAGGTCACAGATGATATTGATAAAACACAAGTCTACCGAACCTTTTTATATTTTGCTTGACATTGGATTCGCAAGGTTATTTTGTGATTGCCTCTATATGTGAGGCTTAAAGCTTCTCATGCTTTTAACCCAACACTTTTACTGCTTCTCCTGCTGTATAAATGATTCATCACGTCTATGTTAGATGACAAAATAACAGCAACTGACTCAAAATCTGAGTACAAGATTAACACTCGCAAAGACAAATGACAGCTTTAGAGTAACTGACTTTGACAGGCCAAAAAAATTCTAAAGAATTGCAAAAATGACATAACCTTCACTGATGCAAGTAATCAATTAAAATACAAATTAAAAAATATAAAAAAATACAATAAAAACATACAGGAAATGAAAAAATATTAAATTAAACAAAACTAAAATAATTTTTTTATTATTATTAATTTGTATGTTTATATATTTAATCATATAAAAATAATTAGTAATAATACTATTAATTTTATTATTATTATTATTATTATTAAATCATGTTATTATAATTATTATTATTACTACTAATATTAATTGTATTTTTTATTATTAAATAACCAAACAAATAAAATGTGTGTGTGTGTGTGTGTATAAATAAAAAAGCCTGTAAATTACCAAAATAACCTGTCGAAGGGAAACCCCCTTAAAGAGACCCTGAAAATGCTACTAACCACATGAGAGCAATAATGTTCACCAAGCCATCCAATCAGATCAGTTTTTCTGCAAATGTTTTTTTTTTTTCCCACCTGTGGACCAATCGGCTTCACTGCACTTTCTACCAATCAGGTCATGGTGGGCTGCAGCTGAAACCGAGATTAAGACAGAAAGAGTGGGACACCAGACTATAATTTGTGTCTGAATCCCAACAGCCACAATGCCAAAGACCCCCAGATATAATCCGGTGGGTCAGCAATGGAAAAAATAGAGGATTTAGAAGAATTACTTCCTGCAAAGCCCATAGGCATGTGGAGAACAAGATCTTCAGTCTCCATCCGAGGGGTTTGGGAGGGGGAGAGGGCTGCATTCCAAAATATCAGGGAAGACCATGAAAGCTTTGCGGCCATGGAGAGCTCGCTCCCCCTTCCTGCCCTGACCTCTGCGTCCCTCCACAAGAGACTGTTCATTGACCCACAAGACCTCTGGATATGAAGCACCCAAACAGCTATTAACCAGTCACTGCTTACCACATTTCATAACCAGAGCTAAGTATTTTGTGTGCGCGCATGTGAGAGAAGTAAAAGGCAGAGCTGAAAAGTAAGGGATTTTCCTAACGTCGGGTTCGTAGTTCAGTTTCACTTGCCCTGCCACGACAAATAATACATAGAATTTTTAGCAATGTATTTATACTTTTAATATAAATACATATGTATTGTAGTTTACCATTCAAAAGTTGGGGGGGGGGTCTGTAAAAGTTTTGAATGAATTTGTAAAAAAGGTCACCAAGTTTGCATTTATTTGATCAGAAATAGTTACAATTGTAATGTTGTAGATATTATTATATTTTAAAATAACTTTCAAATAAAGTTGAAATTTCAGCATCCGTGCTTCAGTGTGATCCTTCAGAAGTCATTCTAATATGTTGATTTAGTGTTCAAGAAATTGTTGAAAACAGTTGTTTAATATTTTTGTGGAAATCAGAAACCAAAAATACAGTTTTCAAATTTGCAGTAACAGGAAATAAGAAAATATTTACTGAACTACTATGTTTCAAGTTTTTTTTTTCTTTTCCGTTTCATCTTGGATATTCATTATTACTAAATACTATATAGTCTCACGTAGCCAGACCTTCAGACTGATTGCAAAAGGCCGAGGCCCGTCCAAGAGGCCATTTGACAGGTAAACCAACCAATCACTTTTCCTTTTGTGCCACGTCATGTTTAGGGGTCTGGAAATGTCCCCACAACTGTCTTACTTCTTCCATGACGGAATCAGGGCATCTTTGTTTCCAGGCAAAGAAATTGGACCAAAAAAAAAAGACCGCTTCTTTAAATTTAAATCACAAATAATACCGATGAAAAAGACTGGGTTGAATGTTGAACACTTTCGTTACCATATAACTATAAACTATAATAAGTTCATCGGCATGCATTGATTAATCAAATGTTGTAGCAACAATTGCGACCAATCATATTATGTACTCGTGCAACCAATTGAGAAAGTTAGTCGTGACCAGTGGGAAGAATGAGTCTAGAGCCCTGAATATAGATGCATAAATGTAACTATAAATAAAATGCAAACACATTCTGCTGGGAAACCAATCCACAAGATGCACATTAATTAAAAACACACTTTCAACCAATTTGTAATCATACTTCCAAGGTGATCATAAGTCAAACCGATAAATCTACATAAGCCACATAACATACATAACTTTGGTGTCAGCTTTAATTTGCAACTACATTCAGTATAAATCACACCAAACCAAATATTTGGGTTTGCAAGCACATGTAGAAGATTAACAATGCAGTACTAGCCCAATGAAGCACATGACACTTTCATCAACTGACCCGAAACTCTCTCACACCGGCCCTGGGACAACAGCTCGACAGCGTCACGTGAGTTCACCACAATCATATTGAAACTTAACGGCAAGGAGTTTCAGATGTATATACTTGTTTTGTCTATAAAATGTGTGACTGTGCATATGCATATAATCAAGTGCATGCAAACTCTATCTAAGACAGAAGACGGAAATTGTATGTGTGTGTGTGTGTGTACTGAGCCCCCGTGTCTCCCAGAATGAGGGCAATCTCCATTGCCCTCTAGCCCCTTGGCTGCCACATGAATGAGAAGTATTCATCCACCAGCTGGCCGTCAGAGCTTTGCGGCCATACGCTGCAGGCATGGGGACCGGGCTTCTGTATCCACGGCCCCAGCCACCCTTTCCTCGGCACAGAGCCGTTTATAGTCCAGCCCGATGACCAGAAATGGGGAGTCATGGTAACATAGAGCGGCCGGCGTATCACGCCATGGCCCCCTTCAGTCTTATTCTTCCTAATGAATAAGAATCTGTACTCGACTGGTGAATATTTCTAGACGTCCGGCTGAGTCAGTGCATTTATCTAAGGCAGACAGAGAGCTGATCTGTTAAAGGCGGGCCGCTGTAGGCAAGTCACCCCTTTTTTTTATATAAAAATGTTACTACTCCTGCACTATTGGTGCTTTTGTGACTAATGATTTTGGATGGAAATCCAAGAATGTAACGATTCTGGTCATGATTTGATTCCTCTTAATGATTCAGTTTCCATTAATGATTCTTTTGGTACTCTGAAGAAATCAATCCATCAGAAATCATTCTAATAAGCTGATAAATTAACAATGTTGTGCTGCTTAATATTTTCTTGGAGCCTGTGATACTTTTTCAGGATTCTTTGGTGAATAAAAAGTTAAAAAGAGCAGATTTTATACAAAATAGAAATCTTTTATAACAATATGTGACCCTGAACCACAAAACCAGTCTTAAGTAGCACAGGTATATTTGTAGCAATAGCAAATAATACATTGTATGGGTCAAAATGTTCTTTTATGCCAAAAATCATTAGGATATTAAGAAAAGATCATGTTCCATGAAGATATGGTGTAAATTTCCTACCTTAAATATATTAAAACTTAATTTGTGTGTTGCAAGGAACTTCATTTAGACAACTTTAAAGGCGATTTTTTTGCACGCTCAGATTCCAGATTTTCAAATAGTTGTATCTCGGCCAAATATTGTCCTTTCCTAACAAAACATACATCAATGGAAAGCGTATTTATTCAGATGATGTATAAATCTCAATTTTAAAAACACAACCTTCCTGAACGAAAGTACTAAATTCTTTCAAAAAAATAAATAAAAAAATGTACTGAACCCAAACTTTTGAACAATAGTGTATAGTTACAATAGATTTCTATGTTAAATAAATGTTGTTCTTTTTAACATTTATTCAAAGAATCGTGAAGAAAGTAACACACGTTCCAAAAAAAATATTAAGCAGCACAACATCAATAATAAAAATCATGATCTCTGAAAGATCATGTGACACTGAAGACTGGAGTAATTGCTGCTGAAAATTCAGTATTCATCACAGGAATAAATTATCTTTTAAAGTATATTAAAATAGAAAATATATTTTTATTGCAATAATATTTCAAAATATTGCTGTTTTTTTCTGTATTTTTGATCAAATAAATGCAGCCTTGAAGAGCATAAGAAACCTCTTTAAAAAAAACAGTAAGTCTCAGAGTTAGATGTAAGCTGCATGTGTTAGTTAAAAAAAAAAAAAAAAAATATATATATATATATATATATATATATATATATATCTCTCACTAGAGTCGACACTGGTTGCAATGTATAATTCAGATTCACTAAAAAAATTAAAATTAAAATAAATGGATTACTGAACATCATTTAGTTCCCGTGCAGACAATCAGACAAACTGCAAACAAACATTTCAACATATATTCTCAACTGCACACAGGGGTTAACCAAGAAAACAGACTGGCACAGACAACTCTCACAAAGAGTGTGCAACAGAACAAACGCTCTCCTCTTTTGTTTAGGGCCTCTCTGTTTTCAACCGGGCTCCTCCCAAGAAAAAGCGTCAAGAGAGAGCGGGAGAAAGAGACGCACGAGAGGGAGAGAAACCGGGGGGGGGCAAGCTATACAGCGAACCCCAAAAGACATTTCCATGGATGTCCACTTGTAGCGGGACCCACCCCAAATTCTGGACCTACATTTTCTCACTCTGCAATGCGGAGGACAATCTGGATTCTCACTCAATCATGTCTTCTCCCTAGAGCCTCAACTCCCATTTCCTGTTTTTAAACAGAAAGCCCCTCGGCCAGAGAATCCTATTCAACGCCGTTCTCCTCGAAGGGCTTGAAAATCGAGCAGACAAGTGGCATTGCGCAGTTTCACAACAGACGCTGGGCGACTCCACCCTGACAGCTTACTGCCCTCCAGTGATGCAGCCATTCGGGTTCAAGAATGGCGATTTAGGGAAGGAAGAAACCTTACACTGTGGGCTATATCAATGATGGAGACTAAGACAAAGGGCCTGAGATGGGGGCATGGCCCCTGGTCAGTTGGACATGTTCTGCATTGGTAAACAAAACCAATGAGTGAGGTTATCACTCGGTACACACCAAGCCGACAGTCGGCCGTCGGGCAGTTTTTATTCGTCGGCCGACTAAGTTCCGCACCGTCGGCTGAAGTAGGTCCTCGTCGCCTTTTTTTCGATGCCGTATTAAATTTAACGTGGATGAAAGCAAGACTTATAGTCTTTACACACAGTATAAAGTAGGGTTGGGCGATATATTGCATGTAATATGCATGCACATCTCGTCAGAAAAGCCGGTTCCTTGATTAGCGCTAAATCTCCATCAGCTGTTTTCAAATGGAGCGGCATTTAATACACGGAGCCGTAATGCACTGACAAGCTACGCAATATTGCGTTCATTATCGAAGGCGATATATCAGCTATATTTAAGCTTACATTTTGCCACTTTTTATGTGGGTGCAACAAATAACAGACAAGAAATTGTGAGGAAAATAAGAAATAGCATAAGATGCTGCAAGCCAGATTCAAACTCAAATTTCCCTTATAAGCACCAAGGCTCAACGTCAGAGCATGTCCGCTAACTGCTAGACACTGGTTTACATAAAATAACTTTTGAGATGTAGCACAGATGTCAAGTGTCGAGGGAGCAATGTGTAGCAACATTTGCCAAGTCTTCAGAGATCTGACGATTTATGAATGTGATGTCAACCACTTCCACAACATCACAAGATTATGAAGTCACAGGCCTGCCCATGAAACAGCTCAAAGAAGTCTATTCAGATTGATTTAGATCGCTATGTTGCATTGCATGCTACAACATGAATGGTTGCTGTTGTATTTTAATGTTATTCTTGAATTCAATAGTCTTCAGGAGAGCTTTTTTCCCCCTCTCACACACCTTTACTGTACTTGAAGGTCTGCTTACCAGATGCTGAAATGCAGCAGCAGGCTAGAAACAGGAAAGGAAGACATTCTGCAGAGCGTGCAGCCTTTCAACATCCTGCCAGACTACACTTACGGCCACATACGAATGCTGCGACTCACGGGCAGCAAAAAGCAAAGACCTTTCTGCACACCAAACTCTTGAAGCAGACCACTGCACAAAACATGTAATTTAACATGCATATCCATCTCATGAGTCCCCAATACTGTAAAAAGGGACTCACCATGTTTTTTTATGTGCCTTATAAATAAGGAATAAGACATGCATGGAGGCAGCTCTCTAAATAAAGGTTTCAAATGTTTAATGCGAGTTTCCAGCAACTTGCTTTCTTTCAGATGAGGGTTGGTAAATTATGCATGCTCACCGGGACCATTATATGGCACGAATCTAGGCCACTCACCAAAACACTCAACCCTCCTGATAACAAAACACACTAAGAGCAGGATTGTACAGATACTCTAAGCTCACTAAATTCACTCAAATAAAAAAAATATATATATATACTTTAAAGTGATAGTACACCCCTCTTTTTTCCTCACAATTTACTATGTTGTACTTCAAAAAAAATAGTTTTAAATTCATCCTCATGTCATTCCAAGCCTGTATGTCTTTATTTAAATTTCTGTAAAACCCAAAAGATATTTTGAGAAAAAATAAAAATTCTGTTATTATTTACAACAAAATGTTGTTTCAAAATCATTTAAAGTTCTTTCTTCTGTGGACTATAAAAGGGGAAATTGTGCAAAACGATCTAGTAGCTCTTTAAACAATGATGATGGATTGTGACAGAAGATGTTGCATCAAATGAGGTAAAATAGCTTATACTTGGATCTTTTTTTCACCAAAACTTGCAATATAGCCCACACGCCACGTAGGACTATTTTGTGATGCTTTTATTGTAAGTTTAGCTTGACATTTTCAATCATTATTCATTCCCACTGCATAGTCCAACCACGACATTGTCTCTTTTTGTCTTTTGCTAAACAATTAAGTTCATTCAAGTTCAGAACGACAAAACCCTGACCGAATTTCCACTTCATGGGAAACTTTCTCTTCAATAACGCAGCAAACTGCAGGTTGAAGCACTGCTACGCCTAATAAACAACCACAAAAGCGGTTTCTCAAAACCTAGTGTGTTGCCTACCAAGACAGCATTTTGTGCATCACAGGTCCTGTCTAAGTAGGCAACTTGTAAGGTTTAGACACAACCAAAAGCGTCTGCGCCATGCTGCATGTTATTGATGTTTGTTGACACGTTTTAGAGATCAGCTTTTACTTTTCTATTCAACTTTAGATACTATTATGGGACAGTATAAAAGGCTGTTACATGAGAATTAAAGGTTACACTGATAAATCCCTATTAGAACAGTCACACCCTGACAAAACAACAAAATAGTACCCGCTGGCAAACTTCTTATCAGCCTTAAAGCAAAAGTGTAAAAGGGCATATGCAGGCGGTTCGTGAAACTTCGTTCGGGTTCGGCTTTAGAGTTCGGGACTGAGATCCAGAGGCCTGGGACATCCGCGGCTGATAGTAGCTGGCCAACCCAGAGACTGAATCAGCTGTGTCGAGGCTCCCTCCGCCTTCTGCGGTGTTTACCGTGAATAAACCGCGACTAATACACTCCAATCTAACAGATCAGGAGGAGGAGGGGGAGAGGAGGAGGGGGAAGAATCGCTTACCTCTCTTATCGAGATCGTAGCCGACTACCACGAAGTAATCGGCGAGCCTGGCCATCTTATCGAGATCACGGCAACAGGCCTCGGGGGTGACTGTAGTCTTTCCGCAGGTAGACAATATTCCGATCACATTGTGAAGGCAGCGGCGACAGCAGCATCCCTCCAGCAGCAGCCCGCCGCCATACTGTCGCTGTGAGTGTGCCGTGCCCTGACAGCGCTCTGCGCATGCGCACTGAGATCCGCGGCTGCAGGGAGGGGCGCGCGCTCAGAATGTTGCGTGGTCATACACTATAAAAAATTAAACATGTAAAAAAAAAAACCTGCAATAAAAATTTATTATTTTGTTACCTTACCACAGCTTTTTTAATGGACTGTATTAAAATACATATTATGTTAAACAAGACAATATGTGACCCTTGACCACAAAACCAGTCACAATTATGGTCGATTTTTTAAAATTGAGATTTACACATCATCTGAAAACTGAATAAATAAGCTTTCCATTGATGTATGGTGATGTATGATATTTGGCTGAGATACAACTGTTTGAAAATCTGGAATCTGAGGGTGCTAAAACATTTAAATATTGAGAAAATCGCCTATAAAGTTGTCCAAATGTAGTTCTTAGAAATGCATATTACTAATCAAAAATTAAGTTTTGATATAGGCCTATTTACGGTTGGAAATGTACAAAATATCTTCAAGGAACAGGATCTTTACTTAATATCCTAATTATTTTTGGTATAAAATAAAAATTGATCATTTTGACTCATACAATGTATTGTTGGCTATTGCTATGTTAATTATGACTGGGTTTGTGGTCCAGGGTCACATACTTTTGCAGAAAATAAGTAGTTTTTATCAGTTATAAGTATTAATGGCCTTACAATAATGGTGAAAGGGGTATTCCAATATTTTCAAAAAAATTAATTGTGCAAACAGGAAACATATTGCCATGAAACGGTGACATTAACAGTTCTATATAGACAGCTGTAATAAATAGAGAGATTAATAAGTAAAATGATGTATGGGTCTAAATATAAATTATATATATATGATTTATTTATACAATACAGTCAGCTGGTCATTTGTGCTAATATATAACCTGATATTTGACTAAATTCATTGAGAAATTTGCATGAATATAGAGGCGATGCATAAATAATTTGAATAAAAAACTTTTGTTATTATTATTTGTCTTGTTCTGTTGCATGCAAATTATTGGGAGGCATGCAAAAAAAAAAAAAAAATACACAAATGCTTGGATGTATTCGAATTGATCTAAAGCACTTTTTTTGTTTGCCAAAACACCCAAGACTAAGCAGGGGGGAAAAAATAAGAATTTTGTTTATTTTATTTTATTTTTGCATAAAACCAAATGCAAGGTTTTATGGACTTCACTCAAGCACTGCTTTTAGAAGTTTTTATCTAAATGGAAGGTCATCTCGATCCTCATTACTGTCAAAAAAAAAATTTATAAATAAATAAATCCTGCACAATTTTCTTCGCTGTACAAACCATGTGTAGTTCTTGACCTCTCAGCCCCCTGCCTTTTATCTCCACCCCTCAAACATGGGCGATTAGCTCAGCTGTCATTGCTTAAGTAAAAAAAAATTGCACTGATTCCATGAGTACATGGATTTTGCTATAAAGAGTTCATGTGTGGACAGTCACTTGTTGCATAAATGTTACAGTTACGAGTCTCATCACAGAGGAAAAAGCTGAAAAGGCCTACCGGATAACCCCCCTATCCCACAATCTGAGGCCTGCGTCCTTGCCTGTCAGCATCGACACGCCTCCAAATGAATTCCAACACTTCCTGTGTAAAGTCCTTTGACCCAGAGTACTTATCACACCAGAATTAAAAACATTCACAGCCGTGTTATACTGTCAGCCTGCCATCGACTCTCAATTTAGCTGATCGTTCACAGGAATAACAAACTATTTGTCCAAAATAAGCAAATATCTGTTGAGGTCAGGATTTCCAGTCAAACGAGTCCTGTAATTTCTTTGAGTCAAGTGGATCACATGACACTTCAGTCCTTCAAAATTTTAATCAAAATGAGCAAATTAATTAAAAAAGAAAAAGTAGAAAGACTGAGAAAGGAAGAAAGACAGAGGAGTGGAGTCCCTGAGTGGACACAGAGATCAAGTTTCCCACAATGCCTTGAGAAAAGCAACATTTGTGAAGTCTTCCGTGCAGCTGGGCACCTCCATATCCAGTTCCCAAAAGAGAGCCGATTACACCATCAAGCCATAAGGGCAACCACTGCACCTGTGTGTCTGCAAGAAAGGTGCATTGTGGGATATCTGAGGTTATTATTTATCCAGCCCGAGAAGCTTGAAATTGAACTCAATATTGCAGAAGATTTCTGTGTGAATACAAAAAGGTGTCTTTTCTCATAACAGAAGCAGAGTAATAACCTTATGAAACAGAAAAGTGACAAGTGAGAAGATGACAGGAAGAGCCGTGGGCTGCTTTGTTCGGAGCCATGTGACAGGAAGGGCAAATGTGTGACACATGTTTCTAACGGTAGTGCTCTGTCTGTGTGTGTAAAGGTGTCTGGGCCTCCATCGCATGACATGTAGCCTGTTGAGAGAATATAAAGCGGAGCTGTTCGCCGGATTTGCAAATCATGTGACATCCTGTCAACAAACCAATAGACAGGAAGAGGTCTCTTGGCTCATAAATCATACGTCATCTCAGAGCATCCTATATCACAGTATCTGACCTGTGAGGAAAACTCTGCTAATCTTGATTTTTTTTTTTTTTTTTTTTTTAAATGGGGTGTTTTGGAGGCTCAGGCTTTTCATTTGTGAAAAATTAAGTCGTGTTTTTCAGTGTTTCAAAGTATATAATTAGTTTTTATAATATATATATATATTAATTAATGTGAATATATATTTAACAAAAATATATACAATTCATATAAAATATATGCAATTACATAAATACCCATTATATTAGAATATTATGCATTCTAAGAAAGGCACGTGTTAAAATAATATTCATTTAATCACCTTATTTTGTCTTAACGACGAGGTGACTGCATCATATAAATAAATGGACAAGAAATATTGATTTAAGTTGACATTATAAAATGTTTATAATTAATAAAATTATTAAAAGACTTCATTAAAATTATTAATGTATTTTTTAAAATAGGTTTTGAACAATTTAAATATATAAATTAATATGAATATACATTTCACATATCAAAATATTATATTATAGATAATAATTCTGTATTTTTATAATTATTACTAATAATAATTCCCAATAGGGAATTACTGAAATGTTTATTTTGTACTAAAGACCAGCGGACTGCACTGTATTATGCACTGCAACTATTAACTATTAATTTGAGTTGACATTATTTTATTATAAGAGTATTTCAGTGAACAGTATAAATATACATGGGTATATAATTTGTTGTTCTGTAAAAAAAAAAATTATATAATAAACATTTGGTTGCTATTATCATTTTTTTTGTTCTCACACAGATTATAGTGTGTACAGTAAATTCAACTTTTTGAGTTCCTTACATTTGTGTTTTAACACCAAACATAAAACATGAAACATGTTGTTTACAGGAAACATCCTAAACAATCCATGTGAGACGGAAAGGAAGTGACATTTGACCAAATTTGAACACAGAAAGAAACAGACAATACCTAAATAATTTGCATAAAAATATTGTTCTGTTGCTTTTTCTTTTTTTCTTTTGTCCATTTTCTTTTCCTCTGTATGCATCTTTCTAAAAAATGTAAATAAATCATAAGAAAAATCAAATAGTTAAATTGATTTATAATAATTTTAAGTATAAAATAAATTTGATACTTATTTTATTTCATGCTGATATTGACATTTTTATGACTGTTACTATATTGAAGATTGCCAATATTTTATCCAAAACAATCATTCTCATAATAATAAAGTTGTAAATAATAAAAAATGTGGCTTATGCTGCCAATGGACTAAATGAAAATAAAAGTCTAATAAAAATAATGGCTAACCAGTGTTGGCCAGATTAATCCTGTTCAATGGCAGGATGGGAATATAACAATGAGTCATGTGAGGATGATGAAATGACAAGATGAAACATCTTCGAAGGTCGGTGTCTGTTAAATGAACCAGCATGACCTGTGTCTTTGTCTTCATTCATAGAAAGTATTTTTTGAAATATACATCCATTGTTCCCCTGCAGTCACACCCTAATACCACGGCTCAAACAGACTGCCATTCCCACACACAGATCCATAGTTAAGAGTAAATATAGGCATACAGACACACAGACGCACTGACTCATGGGTAATAGTAACAGAACAGAAACAGAAGCGCAGTAAAACAAACATGACCGTAACTGTCCATCACAGCGATGCAAATAAACTTGACTGTGAGCCATAACAAACCAGTTGTGTTCTCAAACTTGATGATGGGCCATCGTAAACATGTGAGGGAAACAAACTCAGTGGGAACAAGCATGTTTTCATATGGATTTAACACAGGGATTTATCATTTCATCCTACTGGGGGTTAAAGACGTCACTGATATTTCAGCGCAAGGGCCATCATTGGAGAGGTTTGTTTTTGTGTTTGAAATGTTTAAGATGTTGTTTATGTGCGCTTTGCACGTGATGAGAATTTTTCCCTAGGAGATCAAATCAGCTGTAAAATTCTCTTTTGACCCCCAAAAAAACTGATTACGTTGATCTTTATTCAGTGTAGTAATAGTAATGTTCACTAGGGGGCAGCAAACAAGAGACAACAGCTTACTAATACAGCACTATCTATCTATCTATCTATCTATCTATCTATCTATCTATCTATCTATCTATCTATCTATCTATCTATCTATCTATCTATCTATCTATCTATCTATCTATCTATCTATCTATCTATCTATCTATCTATCATTATTAGACTAATGCACTTAAATGACATAATTTTTATACCTATTTACAGTAGGCTATGTTGTAGTGTGTTGATTTTGTATTTGGGAGGCCCAAGCTCATGTGTGACCTTATTCTTCTTTTGTACACATGTCATTCTTTTCATAGAATAAGCCTATTGTTTGGGCATTGCGTCAAGCCATTCTCTATTATTCCTAATTAAATTGGTTTATCCAATCATATGGCCTCCTATACTCATATTTATTAAAACTCATTATTTATGTGGGAAGCTTTTTAACTAATTCCGATTTAAAACATTTAAATTATCACGTTTTCGGAAAACCACCACATCTTAACAGACGGCTTGTGTTTCGGTTTGTACTGGATTCATTGGCTGTGGCGTGTAGTTACTCATGTAAACTGATTGGTATTCAGTGAATGAGAGATCAGAGGGGGAAACCAATTTCTTTCGTCTGAAATTTGGCTCCAGTTCACAGTTCTGTTGTCACATGATTTTTCATGATTATGTAAATGGAAAAACACTTGCCAACTTGGTTAATTCCTAGACACGTACATCCTGCAGAGGTCTAAGAATTACTTCATTAATCAGTCACCTTGGTTCATTATACACTTCACTTGATGAATTTTCCAATAACATACCAATTCATGTAACACACATTTGCTAATTTAAAACAAAGACTGAAAATGAATGTCTAACACTGACCTGAATAAGTGATATATATTGTCCAACTGCGGAGCTGTGAGACATTTCTAAAGAAAATAGAAAGAGATTGTGAAGAATAGAAGTTAATCTTAGATTTTACCCAGCATTTTGATATAAAGGAAATCCCCTTGATCTTTTGTATATTTGTTATTGATGGCACGATTGTGGTTTAAACATGGGCAAAAAAAAAAATAATCATTTAGAGGCTAAAACTGAACTGAGCTTGTGACATTTCCTTGATTTTTCAAGGAAAAAAGGAGACACCACAAATATTTCAAGTTCAATGTTTGTTTGTCACATGCTCAACTAGCATTAAAACTGCACCATGACTGTGAATGAGAGATAAAAAAATTAATATTAAATTGTTAATGACATGCCGATTTAAAGTTTCACTATTCTTGGGTTTCCAGTGAAAATATGCATATTAAATAACACAATAACACTATTCAAACTCCACACAAGTGCACTCTTCTTTATATAATAGGACTTATTGAATAATATAATAGGACTTATTGAATAATATAATATGACTTTGAAGATAATATCACCACCTGTTTTGCAACAAAAGTGCAAAAGTTCTTGTTTTCTGCAACAATTGGAAGAGAATGCCTATCCAATCAATTATCACTAAAATGCACATTGATTAGAGACGTGCGAGGGTGCGTCCAGGGCCATAGCCAGGATTTTTCAAATACCGAGGTCATTTTTTCTAACCCCCCCCCCCCCCCCCCCCCCCCCCCCCACACACACACACACACACACACACACCGGTGCGGTGGCTTCACTTTTATGACGTCATGAGCTATCCAGTTCTCTATTATAGATCAGTGGATTCTAATGACAAATGAAACTTAGCGCTTGACAGTGCTGAACAGTCTGCCACTGACACACACAGGCTCACCTTCTCTCCTACTCTTTCCCTGCCCTTCTGTTGTTGGCTTTTTAAAACTTAATTTAGTTTGATGCAAGTTCCTCTTCATGTCTGCATTTCGCTCAAGACCACACTACGATCGATGTACTATCTTACGTGAAAAAACATACGGCTTTCCCGCCTCTCTTAATCTGTAGCCTAGGTAACGTGACGTCAAGTGCCGCTGCCTGCAAAGACAGATAGAGGCGGAGATTTCACCTGAGAGATTAGACGGAGAATGTGAATTTAATTGGCAGAAAATACAGACGACATATATGGATTCGGACACGGACCGGGTTCTGTGTTTGGCATTGATCATCACTGCTGGATTGACTAATTTGAAATTTCGGGAAAAAATACCGAGGACATGACCTCGGTGTCCTCAATGGTAGATACGGCACTGGGTGCGTCCTCCCCTCCTGAATTTCTGTGGAAGTCAAGCTGTCTTAGCATCCTTATCCCCTCTGCACACTCACACCAATGCTGAGAGATAAACACAAGAGAAGGGGTTTCGTGAGAATGTTAGTGTGTTGGTAAAACGAGGTGACAAATGCTTGTAAATGATGCTATTAAAACGTGCCTTTTGTTATTGATCACAATGTCTAACAATGCAAAACTATTGCTTATCTCCTAAAGACATAATCATAAGAATCCCTGTTATATTCAAACCATCATTTAATAGCCTGCATTTTACAAGCAGCCCTAAAAATGCAATATCAAGCAGTTACGCGTAAAAGGAATAGGGCAATAACTGTTTGATACCAATCAGGTTTGCACGTATATGTGACTCATGATCCGGAGTGAACAAGGGATTCGACACACCTTTGAAAAATCGCTCTGTAGTCCCGCCCAGTCCATATTTAAACGCCTCAATGTCAGCTGAACCTCAGACTTCACAAGAGCTTGATCTTGGCGAGCGCGTGCGCACCCTTGGGAAAATTCTCCAGACAGTTTTGCGCGTGGCATTAGATCTTCACTTGAGATAAAGGTCAGTAACGTTTATATATAGGCTATATATATATATATATATATATATATATATATATATATATATATATATATGATGCACTTAAAATATACTCAGATTGAGTTTTAAAATGGAACTAAGAAAAAGGAGTAGGCTGTAATTAGTTGGTAACTAATTAGAGCTGATGCACTAATACAGCCTACATAGTGCACGACTTTAACCCTTTTGTGTGTAATATTAAATCTTATAACTATTAAATGCAGTTAGCATTACTAGATATCTGATGCACAGCAAATGCTTGCAGTAGTCTAATATGTTTTAATTTGCGCGTGGGGAAAAGAAATGTAGTAGGCATCAATTAATATTTCCCTGCCCTTCATTTCAGGAACAGCTGAAACACCACAGTACTCTGAAGTTGGACTTTTGGTCTGACTTGGAAGCTTCAGTTGCTGGAAATTCAATATTGTCCAGGTGCATTTGAAGCCCCCTCCTGACCAAGGGGGCGTGAGAACATAATTCGCCCACGATGAGAGCCCTTTTCCCGGTGTTTGTGTATTGCATCAGCCTGCTCTCCTCACAACTGCTGGCTCTACCGGTGCGAAACAGGTAGGAACTGCTTTTTAAATACCTAAAATGAGATGGTCGGTCTTTTAACTTTTGTTTAGTATAGCAGCCTATGTAGGTAGGCTATATATGCAGACTTCTGTTGTGAAGTAATTTTAAGAAGCGCTGAAGGATGAATGAACGGCTGCGCTGGACTATTAAAGGAACCGTTCTTTTGAGTCGAATCTTTGAACCAGTTTATTAAACCGGTCTGAGAGATTTAGTCACGAATCGGACTGAGCTGTTCTCGAGTCATTAAATCATTGACTTTGAAATCGTATGAAAATGCTACGTTACTTTCCAGAAATGGTACAAATTACCGGACAAACTGAGTTTGTATGTATAAATAGCATATTATTAAAATGGAAAAAAAACTTCTTTTTTTATATTAGCCTGGTATTATAAATGTAAAATGTTTTTATGAACCGAATAAGAGCACATGAAATTAAAAATAAACACCTTTATTCATAAACCGCAACAAACCGGCTTTACTGAAATATTGTAGAATCTTTAAAACGGATCAAAAGAACCGATTCGCTGAAAAGAGTCAAACGCGCAAATAGAATCTTTGCTGCTTCTAAAAGTTAAACACACCTGTTGAAAGACAAGCATAACTGCAGTTTTCAGCAACATTTCGAAGTAGGCTGGCACTACGGATGTATTCTAAAAGGAGATTATTACACAAGGAAAGGTTGTTATGTCTTGAGAGAGATAGGAAGTGAACAAGGTCTGTTAGGATGGTAGACGTGACTGTATAAACGCACGCATCCCATCATTGACAGGCTTTTTTTTTTTTTTTTAGAAAAGCAAGCTTTTTCAGTGGCATTTTATGATAATATTTAGAATATATAAACATACGGTCTATTATAAAAATGCTTATCAAATAAGTCGTTCATATACATTCATACACAAAGATTGCATTATATTTGTACCTAATTGATTGCACATTGAATAAAATCACATGACCAGACCAGTCTGCGCCTCTGAAAAATTGTGTTATGAAAACATATACATAAATATAGCCTAATTTTTAAAGGGCCTACCATTATATTATTAAATTATGCTAATAAAAAAGTGAAATTAATGATCAGTAGGGAAGCCCAAAGCCTTATTCTGAATGAGGAACTGACTGAGACACATTATGATTTCAAAGTAGCCTACTATTACATTAAATGAAAGGACTTTATTATTGGATTTGATTTTCAATTCCTTTTCCCCAAAAATGTTCTGATAATAAGAAAAGCTTCAAAGTTTCTAATGGGTCTTATTGAGGAACTTGTTTTACTGTGGTAGTTTCCCTCTGATTATAAAACACACTTTCAGTAATTTTACTGAAACTTTATTGAAAACGGCATGAGTTGAAAAAAACAAACTAACTTGTACCCATAAGGTAAGTAGTGATCATCATTGCATCATGCAATTTTTAGCTCCTAACCTCACAAAACAAGTAATTAGACACTTCCCAAAAAAACATTGGTGCATATCATGTGATTAACAGAATACTTTATTATGACCGCCTTGCCTTCTGAATAGACACAAATTAATGTACAATGTGTTTTTGTTTTTTTTTGATAAGTGCTTGCATCACTTCTGGGTCAAGGTTAAAAGGTATTTTCAAAAGTATAATTCTCCAACAAATCTGACAAAATGATATATTAACAGTAGGAGTGTGTTATTAAGTAATTCAGCCACTTTTTTCCAAATGCACATCGATTGGCAGCAAATCTCTGAAATAGCATGTGTTTAGTAGTTATTCTTGAAAACTGCAATTTAAATATATTAAAGCAATGGTATTCTTTGTCAAGTCATTATTGCTGCATGGCTGACGACTGATGATGGCACTGAAAAGGAATTAATTGTTAAGTACGAGTGTCTGTGTGTGCCCTCTTCTGGCTGACACCTGCTGTGCTCACTTGTGTTTTGCTGAGCTGTGCATTTCTCTTCATCAATATTAACCTGAGGAACAGAAAAACAAAAACTGATCATTCAAGCTTTGAAAAGCTGCACTAGAAAATTGTATTCCAGAAAGATTTTTCTCACAACTTAATCTTGCCTTCATAGCAGCTCTTTAAAATCTTCTGGCACTTTTCCCCACCCCATAATGCCTCATGTGTCAAACCAAAATGTCAAGCATGGACTGTATATGCCCTTGACCTACAGTATTAACAGTATAATTGTGGCACATGCAAGCCGCATGCTTTTCTGCTGGGCTTTGCGATATTTAGTTAGGACATTAGACTGATATTGAGTCAAAGACGTCTGATTTACAGTTACACAGTGACAATAAACAACTGATAATAATGTTGTGTTAGGCAGTTTCTGATTACTGTAATAATGTCAGGTGACTTTAAAGAGACAGCTGCCCAAAAAATTAAACTTCTGTCATCATTTACATGTCATGAGATGCTTCTCTTCTGCATACAAAGTGGATCAAATCTCCAAAAAGCCTTATAAAAGCATCATAAAATAGTCCCTTTCTAGTCTACTTTTTTTGTTTTTGACCTTTTGATATCTCTCAGTAGTGTCCTAATTCTTCTTGGAGGACTTTGCGTTCTTAACATGTACTCACTTAGTGTTCGATAAGTATCCACAGAACATACAGCAACCTTTGCGATACCAGCCAGGGATTTTTTTTTGTTTGACATGCTGTGACATACAGTCCCTGAATTGAACATGGCCCATTCTGGTGGTTTAAACACATTTTTTTGAAGGAAACAGGTCTCTGAGAATAACTATGCAAAACATAGCCTTACATAATATCTTGAGGTTTAGTATGTGATAGAATATGCAGAGAGAAGCCAAGCGACAAGTCAAATGTACATTTAAAACTACAGCTGGAAACTGGATGCTTATTTGCGGTATCGTATGCATTCCATGACCGAAATGGTTGTTGTTTGGTTCAGCGCTGTGTTAGAGAGGATATATGAGGCTCTTGGTATAATTTACTGACTTTTTATCCTCTATAATCATTAATAAAGAGGATTTAAAGGAAGTTGAGGTTACTGTCTACTATAGAGCAACAGATTAATCAATGTTCTTCTACTCTCAGTTAAGTTTGGTTGTCATATTGGAGGAAACAAGTCCCAAAGTTCACTTTTTCTAAGCTGCGCTGGTTCACACTCAATGGGAATCCGGGCCGGTCATGTTTGGACTTG
Source organism: Barbus barbus (assembly GCF_936440315.1). Taxonomy (NCBI): domain Eukaryota; kingdom Metazoa; phylum Chordata; class Actinopteri; order Cypriniformes; family Cyprinidae; genus Barbus; species Barbus barbus. The sequence continues at coordinate 20,781,364 of NC_136717.1, forward strand.
AGTTATTCGGTCCTCCGTTTACAACATAAACATTAGCATTTTACAACACGCTGCTTGGACATTATTGCTAGCGGCGAGAGGGAAAACTCATCCGTCAAGCAGAATTCCATTGTGGATTAGTAACTAAGACCAGAATTCCTTTCTCCTCATCCTCAAGCGGCATGTTTCCACTCTGAGCTGAAATCATAAAAAACATACACAATAGGATGAAGGACTCAAAATGCGCCTAGTTACCGCTATATGCTAACCATTGACAGGCTCAAATTACTTTCACTTTTTTGAGTTTCACTATTGCTATTCACAGTTTAACCCTTAAAGTGCTGTTTCTCCAGTCAAGTATTTCACGTTTTATATGGAACATGTTTAAGGTGGTTTAGGGGATAAGGGTCATTTTCCTTGGTTTCATGAACTAACATTGGTCAATTTAATTACTTAAATAACTAGCTGTCTCAACAGGCAGCCGTTCACAATTTTATTTCTACAGTATCTATCTCCACCCTCACCACCCATTTACTGAATGTAGATTATCAGAGTAGTATATGTAACATATTATTACTATGGCACTTCAACTTATTACAAATTTTTTAAATAATTTTAAATAACATTAAATAAGCATGATTTTAATTGGATTAATAGATAAACCATATATCAATTATTATTATTTTTAATTATATAATATATATTTGGGTGCAACCACCACTGCAGCTATTCCAATACTAAGCATTCATTTTTACTTTTCCAGAGCATAAAATTTGCATTATGTGCCATATGTTCCAGGATATATCTTGTAGTAACTGGAGAAGGTCACTTGGTTTGACTTATGGTCACGCTACCCCTTTAAGAGCACAGGTACATTAATTACTTTTTCTCTGTGCGGCTAAATATAACCCGCTAATGACCAATTCACAAACAGCCATGACCAGTTTCAGAGAGGTGCAAAAATCACGGGCTTATGGCAAGAACAAACACTAATACTGGATTGATCTGACCTGCCTCTCTCAGTGTAGGATCACAGAATAAACCGCAATCAAATATCAAATCTCCTTGTTTTCCCACAAAGAAATTGTTCCCACAAGGCATCACAGGGTTTTGGTGGCAGTCTGCCAGCATCCAGCCTGACAAGAGGTGTGCAGCCAGTGGCAGCAATGAACATGTTGCATTACAAAAGATTAAATCACTCCGATGCAAAGTCCACCTCCAAAGGTGATTTGGAGGTTGATATTTGCAGGTTGATATTTGCTCATTTGATGGAGATTCGACATGGTTTCTGGGAGTGCCTCGACTATTCAGCGTATTGCAAATAGAGTTTCTGCAAAACATGATTACAACCTTTATACCAAGATGGGTTGAATTTCGAGGTCCAGGTGCTAATTTTCCTGACTGAACACTAGACTCAGACTACAAATACCCCAGAATCAGATCCCATTTCATTGTGGTCTGTTAGGTAAATGTCGCCAGGTGAGATTTTTAATTAGCACGTCTGTTCAACTATATGTAAAGTGGCAGCCCTGCTCAAGTTTATTCACCAGCTAACAAATGGATCACAATGGAATGGATAAACAGGACATTTCTAGAAACAATGGTCACTGTTTACTGTATAGCAAAATCTCTAGATCTAGAAAACCCTAGAAATCACAAAGCAGCGATTCCATATAGAAGAACCATTTTGGTTTCCTCAAAGAACTTTTAACGGAACAGTTCTAAAATTTGAATAATCTGAAGAACCTTTTGCTACTATAAAGAACCTTTTGTGCAATGGAAAGTTCCATGGATTTTTTAAGTTCTTCAAGGTTCTAAATCTTTTCAAGTATAGAAATGTGAGCACATTTAGGATGAGCCACGAGACAGGGTCACTAGGGTCACCGATATTTTAAAGGATTTGAGAAATATTGAGGTGTGATAATGGGGTTTCAGAAGAGGTGAAAGGATAAAGGGATGAAGCTTATCTCTGCTTAAGCATCTAATAAATGTCAGTTGGATCAAGCTCAAAGGGAGACTAGCTTAGCTTTGATCATGTGAAGCTGCTGAGATGGAGTTTTCAGAGGTGTGGAGACTTGCTGCTGAATACGCAAAAATTGAAATACTGCATAACATATTAGACCAGTGGCATGGCGTACATTGAAACAGAGAGAAAATTACTATTCATCCAGGTCACTTTGGGCAGATAATCATTATATTTTAAAAAGGTGGTTGACCACAATGCAATGGAAGAAACTAGCTGGCTGCATGTAGTTTGTGCACTGAGAAAGTAAAATTTCTGAGGAAAGAAGATATTAACAAAATAAGAGAAGAGAATTCCTACAAAAAATCTAGGTAAATAATATAACAATATAACAATATTATATTAAGAATAAAAAAAAGTGCATACAAATAATATAAATAAATAATAAAAGGTCTAATATTCAAAATTTAGACAAAAATGGCAAGACTATGATATTTCTGGAAAGGTGAGTTTTTTAAGCTTTCAAGAGTGTGCATGCAAAAAATTTCAAAGACATGACTGGCGATGTTAACGCTACTCAGCATGACACCGTGAGATTAGATGGTGTGGTCTGTCATTTCTCAAATTTCAGCTTTAGAGTTTGCTCTTTTATAGTTATGCTTATCCCAGATTTTTAAGATCATTTGGAAATAAAAGTACAAAAATGCATGTAATAAAAGTGCAAAAATCCAGGGAACGTTATGCATCACGAGTCTCAAAATTGCCACTGTCTTAGCATGCACCTGCCATGAGCTGCTGCTTGCTTGCTAATTCTAAGAGCAAGATCTGTCCAAAAAGCAAGGATCTCAGTGTCCAGTGTGTGATAATCAAACAGAGAGCAGGTGGCCTCGGCCATTACAGCAAAACCAGAGTAAATCAAGTGTGTTTGCCGTACACTGTGTCATACCCTTTTTGAACAGTGAGCAGTCAGTGGTTGCAGTAAATGTTTGCACGGTTGACCAAATTGCACATTTAGTATCTGCAGTAAATTATACTACATGTTGGATCAAGCCAATTCTGTGCAATAAATAGTTGCATAAACCCAATTCACCATGAAATGTGCCATTATATTTATAGTTTTATACTTTAAACTTTTACAACTGATATTCTTCCATAACACAATAAATAAAAAGTGTAAGTTGCGATTTATTAATGATTAATAAACAATAAATAATAAAGTCAATTAATGTACAATAAAGTAAATAAATGACATTATTTATAAAATTATGTATAAAATTTATATATTGTTTAAAACTAGAATTTTAGCCCCTAATAGGAATTGACATACTGATAAGTCAAATAAATTATATTAATTATACAATTATTTATAAAATAACTTACATTCATAAATATTAAAATCAATAAGTGAAAACAATATGAAAATATTTGACTACAGGATGGATAAAATATGATTCAGATTGACTAATCAGAATCAACTATTCAAGAGTACAATAATACAACATTTAACTTCCTGTTCAAACTTGAGCAAGTGCAATATTTTTAAGTACCATCTCTGTCTCATTGCAGGTTGGACTTCATGACAAGACTCCATCAGCTAAGAGAGGAAAACACCATCTCTCCAGATGTTACTGAGCGCCCAAACACTGACCATGGCATCTCCATCGACCGCACCATTCTATGGAGGGCCATTCTCTCCAAATCACCTCCTTCAGACCCAACAAGAAACCAATTCCACATCAGTCAGCCAATGACAGGAGAGTCCACCGAAACAGGAGAGAACCCTAGACACAGAGGTCGTCGCAACGTGCACTCAAAAGGCCACCACAACCATCATCACGCCAAGCTGATGCGCGTCGGATGCATCCTCGGTACCTGCCAGGTACAAAACCTCAGCCATCGCCTTTACCAACTGGTCGGGCAAAGCGGACGCGAAGACTCACCCATTAACCCACACAGTCCACACAGCTACGGATGAGTCTAGAGAGACGTCCGGCTAAAACTAAGACCAAGAAAACAGCGTTACACATATCTGTCCTGGTGTTTGTCTATTTTATTGCAATAGGATATTTCAGTAGTACTCTTTCCTCCTCTGTGCCTTTTTGGACAGAAAGGACCTCTTGTTACTTGATGGCGAATTTTGAATTTGGTGCCTCTCAAACTCTTTGACTCCGGCCTCTCATTTTTTGGTACTCAAACAGATTCTTTATCTTCATATTGTCGTTAAGTCTTCAGATAAGTGATTATTCTGTATTATGTCCCGACTCATCTAAGGCTGTTAAGTTCTACATCACTGATCAAACCGGCTGAGCCTTTAATGTGGATTTCAACAAGGTGTGGGATTGAATTTCTGTCACTGTGAGGCTCATGTGTTTCAAAAAACTCTGAACCCTCTCACCTTGTGTTTCCAAAAGACTATTAAGAAGAAAGCAAGCTATTAAGGTGCAAGACCACCATCTGATACCTTCTCACTTGAATAGCTACTGCAATTTTGGGTTTAAATGTTGGGTTTTAGACAATGGCGAATTGTCTGAATTTATAAACACAATGGTCCCTTGGTTGAACCCACATAACAATACAGTAGCAATCCCCATTGAATCCGGATTAACACATTGTTGCTTCTCCGTGCACTTTGCAGTCTGGAAAATTACACTTCACGTGGTTCATAAAGTCACAAGAATGAGTTATAATCCGCAAGTTCTCATTTCCAACTCCTGCTGGATTTTGCTGTAGTTTTATAAACAGAAGCAAGACTTTTCAGAGCATTTTTAAATGATCATAACTCACCCATAAATACCCATAACCAAGGTTACAGCTCCATAATAGAGGCTAAAACTAGCTTAAGGGCTATTTGAAAACCATTTTGATGCCAAAACACTCTTAAAAAGACGTTTCATTATTCTGAAAAAAAATAAAATAATTTTGTCATGATTTACTCCAAGTTCCAAACTTGTATGACTTTTTAATTCTGCGGAACACAAAAGATGATATTTAAAAAAAATGTCCATTCAATGCAAGTCAAAGGGATCTGCAGTTAGTTTTGGACCCCATTAACTTGCATTGTAGGGACACAAGCAGTATTTTTAGTAAATTACCCAATTCTTAATATCATAAATGCCCTCAAAAATGTTCTCAACACACGCTGACTGGCATCGCTTAAGTAATTCTCAAACTCATTCTTGTAACTCTAATTAAAGATTCTAGTTCTACCAAAATTTGAGGAGCAAGCGTTCCAAAGTCTTTCGGGAAAATGGCCTTCCAAAAGCACTCTTCCAGCCATGTCATGTATTTTAAGAATTCCCTTTTGTTATAATAATCATGTCTAAATACGTGGGTGGATACACACACCAAAAATACTTGACAGACGCTGGAAAAGTAGGTGTAAAAACCAGCCGATTTAAAAATTCCAGAAACGTTCCATGCCTTTTGGGGGTCTGTGGATGTCAGGGAATGCTGTGAGACATCAAAGTACATGTCTGAGGATTAAAATAGCAGAAGTAATCCCAAAAGTCCTACTTAAACATCAAAAACTCAATTCCAGCTAGGTATACAGGCCACTATGTGATGTATGTAATAGGACAACTTGCTTTTAAACGGCTCCAGAAAGGCAGAGAACCAACCAAAAAACCTGAATTTACTTGACACCTTTCTGTGCATTCACATTATACTGTTCATTTATCTTTAAACGGGCTGGAATTGGTGTTTGTAAGTGTAAAAGTCTTTTTCCTTGTCATGGCTGATTCTAATGATCATAGGAAGTAGTAATCGCTGGTGCTTTGGCGCTAATCTGCTCAACGGCTCTCTATATATCCGACACCATTCTCTCTGCTGTAATCGATCTGATTGATGTCTCGTGACTAATCATAATTAAAAGGCTTTTAAACTGCTGAGAGCCTGGTTAATCTGTACTTTTTGCACAGAGAGAGCCTCTTAACCTGCCTCATGTTGACTTATATATTGATCACATTCCTTTTTTTGACTATTTAACTATCTATTTATTTATTTTTGAATGAGTTGTTGTGAACGTCTTGGTGACATGGGTTGGAACGTAACAAGTGCGTCAGTATCTGGCCCTGATCGTTCTTTGTATGTGTTTTTGTGTGCTGCCCCTGTGTATTGCGTATTTTCATGACCTTTGTCCCCCTTTAAAACACAAACGTTAGCTTTCACGCTGCTGTGGACGTGTTTGTGATGAAGGAACACACAGAAAGTTATGAATCTGTGTCCTAAAGACGCACGCGCGCGTGTGTGTGTGTGCGTGTGTGTGTGTATGAACGTCCTCCTGGCCATGAGCATAACCTTACATGTTTTGACCTTAAATGATATTAATGGTCAGTTGTGTTGTTACCATGCCAAGCACTTTAAAGCAAGAGCATGTTTTTATTTTTGTCACTTGAACTTCAGATTTGTGAGTTTTGTGTACTGATTTTGAGTAGGATCTGTATGAATGTATTTTAAAGGGCGTCAGCACACTGAATGAGGACGTACTCAGTATCATGTACTCGATCTTTTGTGAATCCTATTATTAGGTCTGATATTTAAGTTAAAGTATTTATGTTTGCATTTGTATATCTATGTCACCAAAGACGTTATTTATCACATACAGTGTTTTCTCACACCTCAGAGTTGTCCTCTGGGTACGAAAAAAAAGAGTATATTTAGGGAAGATGATAACACTAATTTGTCACGCCCAAACAATGTTCTTTTTTCTCTGTGAAATAAAGCACTACGTAGTAGTGAGATGAACTCTGATGTGTTGTTCTCTTTTAAATGTGAACATAAATACCAGTCATACCAGAGGTCTAGAAAAATATATTTTTATCTTGGTCATTGGACCTATAATACGCAAAACATTTTAGCTGCAGAATACTTGCATCATAAATGACAAATAGTTGTGCTGTCAAACAATTAATCGCGATCCAAAATAAAAGTTTTTGTTCACACAATGTATGTGTGTCTGTTGTGTATAGGCCTATTTATTATGTATATATAAATACACACACATACAGCATATATTTAAAAAATATTTGCATGTATATATTTATATTCATTTAATTTATATCACATGTAATTATATTTAATATATAACATATTTTTCTTAAATATATACACATGCATGTGTGTGTATTTATATATGCAAAATAAAATACACAGTACACACACATATTATGTAAACTAAGACTTTTATTTTGGATGCGATTAATCGCAATTAATCGTTTGGCAGCACTAAGCCTTTAAACAGGATATTTGGCAACTCAAAACATCTTTTTTTCCATTATTCTGCATCCTAACCAATAGTGTGGGTATAAAATCTGGTTGTATCAATAAGCAAAATATAAACAAAAGTGCACATTTAATTAAAGAACCATAATATTTATTATATTTAATTATTTGATAAGGAATTAATTTAATTTGTCATTAAAATATTTTTTTCTATTCATCCTAATTTTTTTTTTTTTATTCTACAGAAATATTAGCAGATATTAAATCATTTTTCGTAAATTTGCTTAAAATACAACTCAGGTCCTCAAGTCTTGTACTGCAGTTATGTAACTTGCAACCACTGAATACTATTAGCAAATAAGTCAGGCTTATCCGCTATCTTTATGAATCTAAAGAGCACTGAAAACACTTGAACATATTCCTTTCACACACTACAACACAAAGATTCACAAACTTTATCACACAACGTCTCCCAGTGCACAAATCTGTGTTAATGAACCAATGATGCCCCTTGGCATTCGACACAAGTTAAACATTAGACTGAAGTTAGAAAGCCAATAAAATGCAATAAAAAATGGACCCTTTCTACACTTACTGGCACTGGGCTTGCAAGTCACCAACTCTGTGACAAAAAAATTCCACTTAGACAGGAAAAGGTGGCTTCCAAAAGAGCCATTAATAAATGACCAGGAAACTATCACATGGGCTACGCAACTAACAGCTGTGGAAAAAAAGCAGGTCACTGTGAGATGGGTAAACCAATCAGCTGACCGTGTGATGGGGTGACTTCAGCCTTCATGAAAAGCAGTATTACTTACAATGACGAAATGAATCTGAAGGACGTATAATTACAGGTAATAAGAGGAATAAACATTTCCAAAGTCTGTAATTACTCGATTATGGGTCCAAACCAAACCAGTAAAAGGTATTAGGTATTATCTTAGGTACTATCTTAATAACATTTCATTATTTTATTTAGCGCATTAACACTTTTTAAAATTCAATGTCATTGTATGACCATGTCCTTCAAATGCAATTGGGCCAACATACAAGTCTGCAAACTGCATAATTCTTATGTCATCTGACACCTCTCATATCTATGGACTCAGTACATGAAGAGTGGACATGTCAATGGTCATTTCAAGCTGGGATTGCATCATTTTTAACACGTGACTTACATTCTATTTCTGTTCCATGTCACAGGTTCTTATAAAAGATGTCCAATATAATTAAACGGTGAATTCCTGAGGCACTTCAAAGTAAACTGAAGTTCAAGGTTACAGAGAAAGCTGACCTCCTTTAACCTTTAAATGACTCACTATAGATCCAGACAGATAGTAAAGAGTGTTCAAAACGCTCTTATGAGAAACATAATGCATATTCCCAGTATAAGTATTACATTGTCTTACATTGTCTATAAAATATTTTGTTCTATTTTAATAAAGTAAGAAAAAGGCAATTTTTATTGTGCTATAATGTAATAAATCGGGGGCATTAGGTGTTGTTTTATTATTATACTATATATTTATTAATATTTTAAATTAGCTTTTATTTTTATATTTTCTTTTTTGACTTAGTTTATGTTGTTATGTGCTTTTATAATTTGATTAGTTTGTTTATATATGTATATATGTATATATATATACACACATTTACATATATACATATATATGTTTATATATATCACTAGTTTTATTTCAGCTTTATTTTGTTTAGTTTAGTTTTATCAGTTGTTATTTTCATCTAATATTTTATTTAATTTTACTTTTTAATTTAACTTTTTTTTATTATTATTTACTTAATAATTTTAAGGCAACAGGTTAAGTCAACTTATCACTTGTTACAGTGTGGAGGGAAAATATACAGAAGCAGATCCACTTGGTAAAAATATGCTGAGGAAATTTACCGCATCTGGCCTGGCTAAAAAATGAACAAATATTGTTCAAATGTTTTTTTATAATATGTATTTAAGTAAATCAGGGTGGTACCAGCTAAGTGTCAGAGAACAGAGTCAAACATAGACGTGTCTAATTTAACTAAAGTAATCAGAACATAAACGCAGCATGCTGTATTTTGTAACATGCCGTTTTTAGTCATTTCTAAGGATAAAATGGGTAATTATAGCCATTTAACTTTATATTTAAAAAAAACATCATTGTTAACAACGTCAGCCTCAACCAGACTGAATTTCCATGATGTTTCAGGCTGGTTTTATTATCAGAATAAGCACACCAGCAACCAACGCTTAACACTAGAACTACCAAGGCAGTCATTCTGACCTTTTTTACATTTTGCAATGTAATAACTTTGCTGAAATAAAACCCATATAACTATAACACCCTGACTTTTCTGATCCTTGCTGCTCTTCTCAGCAAGGATCTCCCAGGCTTCACTGTGAATAGAAACACATCTATCTCTGAACATGGGAGGGTAAACGGCAAACATCTTCAGGCACAGTGTGTGGGAGAGCACAGAATGGAATTACGAGTTTGCATACATTCATTGCAAAATATTAGCTTGCCCAAACAAGCAGTCACACACACACACACACTCGCTGCGGTTTTAAATGTCAAAATCTCGTTTCAACTCTGCCCTTTAAGCAGTAAAGAGTAAATTTACTAATATCTTGACGTATTTGCAAAGACAATGGACGTCACACTCATGTCAGCTGCTGCAAAACTAGAGATGTTCAGGCTGTAGTCTTAAGAAAATGAACAAGTTCAAGCCATGGGTTTTCCTCTAGACATTCTAATGGAGGTTAAGAATAGCGCTTTTCGAATTTATGAGTGAAATAATGGCTGCATGTGGTTAACATTACTTTCACGTTCTGTTCTAAAACATAAATCACAATCAGAGCTCTGCAGTGCATTCTCAAACCATTGTGCTGTTTAAAAATGTTAGTGTCCAAATAAGGACTACAAATACCACAAGGATATGAGTTTGCATTTTTAACTACAGTAAGTAGTAACTTTTTAGTCAAAATGTGAAGCACTGTACAAGATGGCCTATCCCACAATGCATAAGATGATATATGTGACCCTGGAGCACAAAGTCTTAAGTCGCTGGGGTATATTTGTAGCAATAGCCAAAAATACATTGTATGGGTCAAACTTATCAATTTTTCTTTTATGCCAAAAATCATTAGGATATTAAGTATAGATCATATTCTATAAAGATATTTTGTAAATTTCCTACCATAAATATATTAAAACTTTTTGATTAGTAATATGCATTGCTAAGTACTTAATTTGGACAACTTTAAAGGCAATTTTCTCAGTATTTAGATTTTTTGCACCCTCAGATTCCAGATTTTCAAATAGTTGTATCTCGGCCAAATATTGTCCTATCAAATCATAGATCAATGGAAAGCTTATTTATTCAGCTTTCAGATGATATATAATTCTCAATTTTGAAAAATTGACACCTTTGACTGGTTTTGTGGTCCAGGATTTCATCATACTGCAAAGAAATAATTTTTTTAATGAAAAAATGTGATTAAAAATGCTAATGAACCATTTTATAATGTGATAAATTAATGCAATTTATGTTGAGTTTATGTGACAATTATGCTGTTTTACACTGCAATACTTTTCACATACTATTTTTATCATATAAAATATATTGAGTAAGACTGCAAATACATCTTCAAAATCTTTGTCTTTCAATAAAACTTATTTGACAAAAAAATTATAATATATTGTGTAAATTTGTCAAGAATTACCTAATGATTGAAAGGTTGAGTAATTTCAAAAGAAAAACATCTCAGAAGCAGATTTGCAAGTTATTGCAAGTATATTGTTTAACAGGAACAGAGGTGTGCAGAGGGACTAACATTTGGAGGGTCATGAGGAGAGCATGCTAAGATGCACTCATTTTTAAGATGATGTCAGACTCTGGGCAAGCAGGAGCTCCGCTGTTTGAGCAGAGCCTGACTCTAAACACACACACACATTCCCTCGTCAGGATTTTGAGCAGAGCCAGTGTTGGAGTCATTCTGCATACGTGCAGCTTCACATGAGCAGGAATTCCCAGTCATCAGCAGCATATGGAAAAAACGACAAAAGGGAACCAAATGCCACATGACGGCTGTTAATATTATTCTTTGGATTGAATCCCCACCAAAAATGAGGCTGGAAAGATCTGGTTGGCTTGGGATAAGTTAGCATGGTTTGATAATAACTAAACAAAAAAGGCCAAAACTTCACCTGGATTTAATCACTTCTACATATGCTCTGAAATAATAATGACAGGCTTGTTTTATGGTTAATAAAAAAAATTGTGACAAATTTGAGTACCATTTTAAACCTTGAACTTACATTTCTTGTCAATTTAAAATGTGTTCTAATATTATTTAAATTAGAGAGAGAGAGAGAGATCTTACTTTTTTCTATTCAGTTTTAGCTTTAGTAATTCAATTTAAACTTATTTTATTTCAGTTAGTTGCAAAGACAACATTTCTATTTATTTCTAAAAACAAAAATCAATTTTTTTATACGTTTTTCATTTAATATACATATTTGAGTTCAGCTTTATTTGAATTAACAAAAAAGATTTTTAATTGTTTTCACAAAAAAATCATGAAAATGTAACAAATTCAATTAAATTCGAAATTTTTGAAAAAAAGAGAGAGAAAAAAACATGAGTCAAGAGTCAGTATCCATATAAATATTCAAGGCCGCCATGACTTCTTTTATTATTATTATTTAGAAACTTTTAGGATAAAGATTATATATATATAAAAAGTTTTTGAACAGAAAGATTTTTAATGTTCTTTGAACAATTCTCTTCTGCTCACCAAGCCTGTATTTATTTTATTCAAAATACAGCAGATTTTACAAAATACTAAATATATTACTATTTAAAATATCTGCTTTCTATTTGAAAATATTTTAATTTAATTAAATTTTTTTCTGTTTTTTTTTTTTTTGTGGGGGGGGGGGGGGGGGGGGTTATAGAAATTAATACTTTTATTTAGCAAGGATGAACATTTAAATAGACATTTATAATGTTACAAAAGATTTCTATTTCAGATAAATGCTGTTCTTCTGAACTTTCTATTCATCAAAGAAACCTGAAAAAATTCTACTCAGTTGTTTTCGACATAATAATACTAATAATAATAAATGTTTTTTTGAGCAGCAAATCAGAATATTAGAATGATTTCTGAAGGATCATGTGACTGGAGTAATGATGCTAAAAATTCAACTAAGAAATCACAGGAATAAATTACATTTTAAAATATATTCGAATAGAAAACAGTTATTTTAAATAGTAAAAATATGTGGCTCTTCAAAGAAAAAAAGTTCTTGAGAGGATGAATGGATATACCTCGTGTTTTAGTTGTTTTGTCTTATTTTAAAACTTTTAAGTCATCTTAAGACCTCTTGGTGCACTTAAATGGTGCTATAAAATTTACTTAGATACTGAGTGAATACTCAGATCTCTATAACTCAGATACTTAGATCATTTGACCATGGACAAATTTGATGAGAAATAAGTTCAGATTTAGATGTCTTGACTTTTGCCCTCATTGTTTTAATGATAGCTTCAGGAGACTAAACGGATTAGTTCATCTATAAAGTCATCATTTACTCACCCTCATGTCTTTCCAAAGCTGAATGACTTTCTTTCCTCCATGGAACACAAAAGAAGACATTCTTATTCACTTTTTTCCATACAATACAACGAATGGGGACAAAAGCTCTTGAGGACCATAACAGTACCATAAATGCAGACTATATGGCTTAGACTCTATATTGCAAGAGCTTTTCAATCTTAAAAGCTTCAGTCACCATTCACTGTAACTGCATGGGCAAGAGAGAGAAAAGACTGAGTGCCACAATGCATCTTTCACAGTCACACTTTCACTCACATCAAGGCCAAACACTTCACTGTCCTTGTGTTCAAATGACGAAACCAACTTTCACTACATGTCTGGACAGCGGCATCCCTCCTGAAGACCCGCCTTATTAAAACAATACTTTGAAAATACAACCCAGTACAAACCTGTGTTGACTGTATTTGTATTAACTTGAAGTAGCTTAATACGTCATGCCTCTCTTTTCTTGAAAAGAGTTGCATGCTTGCAATTTGAATCACACTTCTTCTAAAAGCTCTGAATTAGAGCATCTCTTAAAGCATCTCCATGAACACATAAGAGTCTTAGAGTCCAATTTTTAGAACGGCTTTAAGACGGCATGAAGTTCAAGTGCCGAATGAGTGCTTTTGATTGATGTTTGGAGCAGCCCAGAGACGCAGATAGTATTACGTGCCATTCTTCAAGAGCCAGAACCACCAGTGAATATTTACAGACTGTAAGTGCACAGACACTTAGGCTATTAACACTATTATATGTTTTAAAATAGCTTTAATTAGATTTTCACTTTAGTCATTTTATTAGGTATCTCTTTTTTAAAGAAATATCTATTTAGCTTAATTTTTTATTTTGGTTTTTATTTATTAATTGTATTTAGCTGCCAAGATAACAATCATTTTTAAAAGGATTTTCATATAATATCTATATTTTATTTATCTGCTTAATTTCAATGAACAAAAACGGGTTTTAATAGTTTATTAAAAAATAAATAAAAGCTCTGATCTCTCTCTCTCTCATCGAGCCAGCTCTTTACTTACAAAAACACACAAGGTTAGTGAACCTTAATTTAATTTTTTTTATCATTATTTATAGAATGTCACAGCTCATTCTTGCCCACATCAAATGTTTCTCTGCTGCCACCTATTGGTTGTCATTTTTAGTTCATTCTGTAACAATTCTGAGGAGCAAGATAAAGAGACAATTACCTGATACAAGAAACATCATATTTAGGAGAATATGTAGACCACCAAAAATATTTAAACCGAATGCTGCGTCTGTCCACTCAGAATGGAGGATCCTGTGGGGACTTTTACTTTGAAGTAAGATCCGAACTTTTAATTTGTAGTGACGCAGAGCGGAAATGGAACACTTGTGAGGTTGTTGTGTTTGTTTGGGTGGACTGAAGTTAAATCTGTGACATCGGTGGGGTGAAGCGTCTCGTCGTTTGTAAATCATGGAATCGTCCATGAGAGGTAATATTTACAATTAACGTTACATTCTTTGTTTTGCAATTTTTCCTTGTTGCACGTCACGTTGATTGTGAGTAGATATAATATGTATTTAAATGGACACTCAGTGGTGCAGTCAAAGTTCGCGTTTAACTCGGACTTTGTGGGTTTTATTTGTGTTTTTAGGGTTCAAATTGCTTATTCTGTGTCTAATGTGTCTTTTATATAGGAAGGGCCAAACGCAGGCACTTGGGGCCCTCAGAATGTGATGATCTGGTGCAAAGCAACACAGGGAACGAGTCTCTCACACAGCCTTTTAATGTTAACCTCAGCAACACGGGTCCAAACCGAGGACTTCAGCCCAGGACCCCTATCAAAAGAAGCAGACAAGGTGTTGTTTTATTTGCCAGTGCGTTTTGCATCTTTCTGCACAAAACAGTGCTCACTTTGCTTTTTAACACATGTTAATTTTGCTATTAAGCTTCAGGTGGTGCGGGACAACAGAAAGGCATCACCAGTTTCTTCTCCGTCACTGGAGTCATCAGCACCAGCCCCCAAAAAGGAACCAAGACTCCGGTGAAATGCGAGGAGGAAGAACAGGAACCATTCGGGCATCTTATCCCAAAAGAAGAAAATGTTGAAGAGGAAAAGATTGAGGATTACATGGAAGGAATCACTGAGGACATGTTCGATGAAGACTTTGAGGTAGGAACCACGTCTGTCAAAAAAGAAGAATCATTGGAAGTTACTGTGAGAAAAGAAGAGGATGAGGATGACCTGTTGGAAGCCCTCCCTGATGCCCACTTTGGGCTGCTAGGAGTGCAGGGAGGCCAGGAGGTGCCCAAGGGCCATGTCCAGGATCTGCCTGAGGAGGTCCTGAGGGAAGTGTTCGCACACCTCCCAGCAGATGACCTCTATCGAAACATCAGCCTGGTGTGCCATCACTGGAGGACCGTCGTCATGGACCCCCAGGTGTGTTGTTGATGCCTTTCAAACATTCCTGTGAGTTAATAATACAATTTTATTGAAACTTTGTGTAGGTGCTACTTAAAAAGTGTTTATTTAGATGTGTTGGTGGCATTATTTTGTGACATCTCATGGTTTCTTCCCTAGTTTCTGCCTTGGAAGAAGTTGTACTGCAGATACCGTAAGCGGCAAAATGAAGCGCTGAAGGAAGTGAAGTCTATCCTTGATGATAATCAAATTAACAAAAAGGATGACCTGTGTCTTCTCAATGTGTTGAGGTAAGAATGCATCAGTAAAGCAACTACAGGACTTATTATTTGCGCCTTTGAAGCACAACAGAAAGTGCTTCCCAACCCCCACTTTCACACCTATGGCTCATTTTGAAGTCTACATCAGAGCTGCTGATAGAGATCAAGCCTGTTAGGTGACAATTGTACATCGGGGGTCAACTGTAGCTTAATGATCAGCTGATTGGTCAGTTTAAAGTCAACAAAGCATATCACTGGCAAGACTGATAATGTTTAAAATATTGGCAAAGTACTAATGGAGCCAATATACGCTATACAGGAAAAATATAATGGGTATAGATGAATAGAGATATAAAATGATGAAAAAATTAAAAGATTTTTAAAATAATATAATAAGGTTGGATTCAAATGTATAATTAGGTATATACAAAAATAAAATCAAACTTTAGAATATGAAATCTATATGTGACCCTGGACCACAAAACCAGTCATAAGACACTGGGGTATATTTATACTAATAGCCAACAATACATTTTTCTTTTAGGCCAAAAATAATTAGGATATTCAGTAAAGATCATGTTCCAAGAAGATATTTTGTGAATTTCCTACCGTAAATATATCAAAACATAATTTCTGATTAGTAATATGCATTTCTAAGGACTTTTATTTGGACAACTTTAAAGGCGAATTTCTCAAAATTGATTATTTTGCAGCTTCAGTTTCCAGATTTTCAAATAGTTGCATCTCTGCCAAATATTGTCCTATCCTAACAAATCATACATCAATGGAAAGCTTATTTATTCAACTTTCAGATGATATATAAATCCCAATTTCAAAAAATTTACCCTTATGACCGGTTTTGTGGTCCACTGGTTTTGTGGTCATTGTGCGTATTTTGTGCATGTTTTTTCAGGTACATGTCTCAGTTCAAACACAGCAAACGGGTGAATGTGAAGGACGTGTTGGCGTGTGTGAAAGGACATCAGCTCTACGCTCAGGCTGAAGCCTGTATCAAAGACAGAATCCCAGACATGGTGGATGATGAGGTAATGAAATCTCACAGTTCAAAATTTCTGAAACTACTAATTTAGTGTCCTTGTTTATGATGCAACTGTGTGCATATCTTGTAAATCTGCATTATAATGTGTGTCCATTTCCACTGTATTTTAATGTTTTGATATTTAACCGATTATTGACATGTATTACAGGGTCCAAACCCTTGGTCTGCCATGGCCCTGATGTTGATTTTGGCTGACGGAGTGAAAGATGTCTTGGATCTGGTAGCTCTCTTGCAGAAGTCTGGGTGTCTGCTGACAGCAGGAGGAATCTCTGAGTACCTGTGGGCCATGGCGACTTTGCTCCTGGCAATGAGAGAGAACAATATTAACATAAGCAACAGGTGAGGGACAAGTTTAAAGTAATTTTTCTATAAATGGCCACAACATCTGCACAACAACATGATTTTTTTGGTCGCATGACTAGCCAAACAAATGCAAATACTTAGTACAGGATGTTTTCTGTATTTTGCAATTTGATTTAAATGATTCTTCACTTTTTATACCCTCATATAGGTGGCATTACAATATCTTCTATGTGCTGCACTTAATGGAGAACGCTCCTCCTCCTGTGGGCTTGCAAGACAACAGGTGGGAATCAAATTTGGATATAGTACTTGTGTATTATTTACAGTTCAAAAGTTTTGAGTCCGTACAATTTTTTGTTTTTAAGAAATTAATTTAATTCAGCAGTTAAATTATAAAAAGTGACAGTAAAGGCATTTGTAATGTTACAAAATATTTGTATTTTGAATGAAAATCCAAAAAAGTCTGTTGGACCTTTGAACTGCTGAAAATTCAGCTTTTCTATCAAAGGAATATATTACTTATTAAAATAGAAAATGGTTATTTTGAATTGTACTAATATTTCACAGTACTAATATTTCACGCACTGTTTTTATTATATTTTTGTTCAAATAAATGCAGTCTTGGTGAGCATAAGTGCATTTCAAAAGTATTAGAAGTGTATATATTTATTACAAAAAATGTATGATATAATTGTGAAATAATTTATAGCATATGATATAATGGTAATGATCATTATCATTTTCATTCTCAGACAGCTTATCACTCATGAGCAGCAGCAGATACTCAACCATGACATCCAGAATAACCACGTTGTTAAAATTATGGCTTTTGCAGGTGAGGATAATTCATTTAAATAATTTCACAGCAGAAAGTGTTTGAGTCGCATGTAATGCCATTCTTATTTGTTGCAGGCACTGGAAAGACGACCACACTCGTGAAGTATGCTCAGCAAAGGCAACATATGCGCTTCCTCTACCTGGCCTTCAACAAATCTGTGGCGATGCAAGCTCAGCGTTCATTTCCTTACAACGTCGAATGCAGTACCATCCATTCAATGGCGTTCAGAGCTGTGGGAGTGAGGTCAGTTTATACGGTATTTATGGGATTATTGACAGAGAAACATTTACCAAACAATTTATTTTAAAGAATGAATAATGTTTTCAATAAGGTGTAACCTGAATCATTTGTGTCTCTTTTCTGCTATGCAGGTATAAAAACATGAGGAAACTGTCCAATAATTTGCAGGTGTTTGATGTGGCATGGGTCTTGCCTAAAGGACTCGGAGGATTCGTCAATGCTAAAGTGGTGACGCAAACACTCCACAATTTCTGGGCATCTGTAGACCAGTGTGTTGGTCCGGAGCATGTTCCACATAAGTACAAGAACACACACGGAATGCCAGAATACCCAGACGATCACCAAAAAATGGTAAAGTGAAGGCATGCGGGTATATCAGTTTACATTGGTGAATGCAGCTTATGCTTTTGGAAATGTTGTTTTAAGGGTTACTAAATTTTAAACAAACATTACAATCAGTTAGTTTGGATTTTTGCGCATTAATAAATATCTTTCTCTCCAGGCATTTGCTGGTGCCGCACAGGAGTTATGGGATCAAATGGTAGAGCTGAAGTCCAGAAAAGAGAGAGTGTACAACATGACCCATGATGGTAATCACCAAAATTTGGATTTATCAGATATTTAAATGAATTAACTGCAACTAATTTCCTTTCATGCTCAGTCACAATAGCAATAAACCCAAAATCTGCTTTCATATTTTTCTTAGATGTTGTATCTATGTTGTTTTCCCTTTGATTGTTGTTAACAGGATATCTCAAACTCTGGCAGCTGAGTAAACCACTGCTGGACCGATACGATGCCATATTTATTGACGAAGCTCAAGACTGCACGCCAGGTTAAAATAAATCTTGGTTTGGTAATTTCATCCAGATTTAGGTCATTTAAGGTAGCATTAAATTTAGTTTTTATTTGATTTTATTATGCTGTATTAAAGAGCTGAATTTTGTGATTTCAGATTCTGTAATGTGTTGTTGACTGTAATGTGAACTTATTTTGTGTTCTGTTTGTGGTCTTTGATTTTTTCCAGTCATAATGGGCATTATGCTCTCTCAGAACTGTGGGAAAATCCTGGTTGGAGATCCTCATCAACAGATTTACACTTTCAGAGGAGCAGTCAATGCTTTGCATGCAGTTCCTCACACACACATCTATTATCTCACACAGGTACAAACAAAAACACAGGAAAATGAAATGCAGATAATACTTGTAGAGGAAGTGGGCCACACATAATTCTACCACTACAATAAACGTGTTTGTGGGTAAATACGTTCTAATATGACCACTCATATTTTTCACAGAGCTTTAGGTTTGGATCTGAAATTGCATACATTGGTGCTGCAATATTGGACTGCTGTAAAAAAGTGAAGCAGATATTGGTTGGTGGGCATCAGGATGGTAAGTTTAAGAAGTTATATTTAGGCAATTATGATTTATTATATTTTTGCAAATATTATTAATAATAGTGGTAGTAGTAATATGAAATTGTTTTAATACTGTTTAATAAAAATGGAATATTGAGTTTTGCTTGAAGAAAAAGTAACGCTGTTGTGTTGTTACTATTTGTTTTCTTCTCAGTTTTTTTTTAATTGAAGTGTGAACCTGGCAATAATAAAAATGCTATGCGTCTCTTTTCAGGGAATGTTCGAGGGGAGGACACACAAACACTGCAACATCTGAAGCTGGGACAGAGGCTGCCAGAAGGGAGCGTGGCCATTCTGAGCCGCTGTAATGTCACAGTTTTCAGCGAGGCTGTCCGACTCACAGACGCCAACCCCATCTGCAAGATCTACATTGTGGGAGTGAGTACATTAAACATTTGTCCAACCTGGTAATGAATTATCTTAATGTGTCTTTTAAACCTAAAGATATATTCGAAACATTTTTCAGTCAGAGAAAGTTACGTGATGTGCAAAACATGATTAGTGTTTCTTTTAAAAAATGCCAACCTCTGATTTCAGGGTGTTGAAAATTTTGGACTGGAAAAAATTATGGATCTCTGGGTCCTAATGCAACCAGAGGACAAACGCAAGAAGGGTGAGTCACTTCTTCTTGAAGGCTTTATAATCTTAGACTCACTATTTAACAAAATATCCTAATTGCTCAAAATGGTTTCTGTAGTCTTTGCTGTAGGTTTCCTGTCTGTAAAGCTATTTCAGATTATTAATACCTTGTTGGATCTTTGAAACTGATGGTTGTTAAATTATGCTTTGCTAAAGTTTGCTTTGTTTGGATTTGTTTCTCTACTTTAGAGAGGATCAAGGATTATTTCATCCGAAGTTTCTGCAAAGATAAAATGGGTGGATTCAGAGGTCTGAAGGGATACGCCATGGCCTCGGAAGACCGCGAGCTGGAGGCCAAGCTAGCCGTGGTGGAAAAATACAACAAACGCATTCCAGAGCTGGTTAAACGGATCTATGATCGCGCCCAGAAAAGCCCAGTTTGCGCAGGTGAGTGAGACTAAAGACTAAAAAGCACTAAAGCACCGTTTCTGAGAAATACTCAGTGGCTTGCAACCCCTATATACAATCTGAATACTTTTATGTCTCTGATTGTGACAGATTTTATCCTTGGTACGGTGCATAAAGCAAAAGGCCTGGAGTTTGACACAGTGGTTGTGACTGATGACTTCATGAAAGTACCATGTGCTCGACACAACCTGCAGAGAGTTGGCGGTTTCAATGCAGGTTTGTGGCATTTCTTTAGGAATGTATGTTGTTGTTTTTTTATACTTTGTATAAAAGTGTGTGTGTAAATGTAATAATAAATGTATTGTACATAATGAAGTAAATCCCAGCTCTTACCATTATTATAATGTATCTGAGCCTCAAAGTCTGTCTGGGCTTTAGCCAAGTGACACATCTGGATACACATCTGGTAGATCAAAGTGTCCATAAAGAGTGTATGTTTGTGATGATCTGTGATAGGAATTCTGAGATCTTAATGTATATGAGTAGTTTGCTAGAGAATCATGTACACACTCAGGAAAAAAGGTACAAAAGCAGTCACTGGGGAGGTACTTTTTTTAAAAACTTTTCTTATTTATTCTTAAAGCATGCATATTAGTACTTAAATGGTTCATATTAGTATCATATTCAAAAAGGCCCAGTGAAAGTCTCTTAGTTGCAGAAATATTTGCATGATGTTGCAGCTGACCAATTAGAATCAATATATGAAAATCCAGATATGCATATGTCTAATCTTTTCTCTCTGGCTGCAGCAAACGTCCCAGATGACGAGTGGAACCTGTTATATGTGGCGATCACTCGAGCCAAAAGAGCACTTTACATCACCAAGACCATCAGCAACATCCTCACGTTCAGTGGGGTGAGTTATTGCATTGGTTCTGGTCTTTATATTCCAAAGAATATGCATAAATCATTCATTTGAAGCATTCTTATTATTCCTGCCTCTTCGTCTTCCACAGGAGTACTCCCTAAGGTCAGGGCTGACCAGCACGCTGCTGAGTAAGGACCCATCTCTTGTCTGCTCCATTAAAGGCTGTGAGAACCACATCACTGCAGATGCTGTCCTCAGCATGAGCAAACTCCCCATCAGATACGTTAGTGTCTTTTTCCACCTTCATTTGTTTGTCTTTTAATGGGATAGTTCACCCAAAAATTTTAATTTGCTGAAATGTACTCCCGCTCAGACCATCCAAGATATAGAATAGTTTTCTTCATCAGAACAGATATGTAGAAATTTAGGATTAAATCACTTAGTTACCAATGCATCCTCTTCATTGAATAGGTGCCGTTAGAATGAGAGTCCAAAAAGCTGATGAAAACGTCCCAATAATCCACAATTATTGCAAATGACTCCAGTCCATCAGTTAGTGTCTTTTGAAGTGAAAAGCTGCGTGCTTGTATGAAACAAATCCATTATTAAGTCATTTTAACTTTACAACCGCCACTTTTGGCTAAAATACGAGTCCAGAATAATGCTTCCTTTCCTGTTGTCCTCTCACTTTGAAATCCACCGACATATTTGTTTAGAACTGCTTTAGACTGCACACATTTCTCTCCTGATTCAGGCTTTTTCTTTGGAGAATGCAGTATTTTAAATCGAGGACTCCTATTTTATCCAGAAAGACATTAATTGATTGACTGGAGTCATGTGGATTACTTGTGACGTTTTTATCAGCTGTTTGAACTCTCATTCTGACGGCACCCATTCACTGCAGAGGATTCATTTGTGAGGAAGTGATGTTATGCTAAATTTCTCCAAATCTGTTCTGATAAAAAAGCAAACTTCTGTACATCTCTGATGGCCTGAGATGAAGTACATTGTCAGCAAACTTAGATTTTTGGGGTGAACGATTCTTGCGGGTTCAAAAACTACCTTCCTGTATTGATTTACATGTGTGTTTCAGATGGAGAGCGTGGACGAGGGCGGCGTTCTGTGTTTGACCTGTGTGGAGCAGCGTGTGGGACCTGCAGCCTTCCTGCTCTCTCCACCTGAACGGGTCAGATCCATGACCTATACCAATGAAAGAATAGATCTGCCCATCAATGTCGCCATGCTGCTATCTTTACTTTAAACACCACATTTTAGTGCCATTTTGCCTTTGTGTCTTTTTGAGTGATTTCGCAAAGTTCACAATTGTGGATTACTCAAATCTGCATTGGATGTTTTGTTTTTGTTTGTTTGTTTTATTTTTAGTTAAACTTATTTTTATGTATGTTCCATAACTATTTTAGTAGTTCTAAACTTTTTTATTTTTTTTATTTTCTCCTTGTTGCCAAACTGTTTTTTTCCCCCTGTTGCTTCATTTTATTGGTTCTCCAACACTGTGACTTGCCCTATTTGGAAGACACTAAACATTGACGTCAGTGTTTATCGGTGGAGAATAAGCTGTGTGTCTTTTTCCTGGTTTTTCTGGCAGCTTTAGAAGGTCCTTTTCAAGCCCTTGATAACTACAGTATTACAGCTGTTGTGAACGACACAGTTGAGGAACACTGATGTATAAGATTGTGTTTGTCCACAGTTGTAACATGAGTGACGTGTGGGAAGAATAACCATTCCTACATATAGATTTACATAGAGACAAAGTGTGTAATTAGACTAACTTAAGTTTTACACTGTATATAGTAAATTCCAAAGTTTTTTTTGATTTTTAATACTTTGAACAAGCATGATCATAATTTATGTAACCTTTAATTTTTTACCATTTGAAAAAAAGGTGTAATTTTTCAAAATATTTTTTGTTTCTGCAGACATTGTAAAAGTGACGTGTGAGAATTTGTAATCATATGTATATATTTATGTATATTTTGCACAGACTAAGTAAATCTTGTGCAGATCGGGTGCAGGCTCACTGTTTTTTTTTTTTTTTTTCAAACTTTTGTAATATACATTAATGGTACATTATATTTATAAAATGTTGTGTAAAACATCTAATTATGACAATTAGTTTTTTTTTTTGTTAAATTGAATAAAGTATTAATTAGATGCACACGTATTATATCTAGGAATAGTGTGTGTGTATATATATAATGTAATTTATTAACCTATTGGCCACACCCACTTCTGGTATATGAGAAAAGTTCGGGACGTCCCATGTAAAACACAGTAGGGCTTGACACAGTGGCTTGTATGGATTTCAGAGATTTTAAAAAGACATCTGGACAAAAAAAAATGCATAGCTAGGTCTCATGAGGATAAATGAGGGAAACGCAGCACTGAGCATCTGTGCGTTCTTCAGTTTGGCCACGCCCACTCGACCGCGCCGTACAGATTAAATGCACGTAACCGCGCGACTGACTGCTGTGCTGGGAATTAAACTGGGAACTCTGGTAAGTGGCCAATATAAACAATCCAATGTAAATCAGCGACAAGCGTTTTTTCCTCTTATTTTACGATTTGTGCACCGCTAAGTTTTACATACAAACTCACCTCTTTTTTATGATAACTATCAGTGATTCGGTTATCATTGTTGTGTATCAGTTTTGTTACTTATTTAGTTTATCTCAAGAAATTAAGAAACTCCTCTATCTCTTGTTTCTACAAGGTTAATGTTATTTTGGATAATGTTATTGTTAACAAAAGAAAGGAAGACATTATATAAAGGATAAATGTAGCCTAATGTAATATTCTATTGTAAAAGGCCTAGTCCATTAATATGAACGTATAGCTCTCACAAAATATAGGATAAATACATATGTTACTGATGTAATAGTGTGTTAACGTGATTAATAAAAATATAAAATGTTGCCTTTAATAGTAGTAGCCTAAGTTAACATGATCTGTCTGAAGGAGACAGTCCCATCTAAAATTGAGTTGATGTTCTTATATATTTTCAATCATTTATCATTAAGTCTTCTGCTTTTAAAACCCAAAATAATTGGTATTTCTTCTGTTATCGCCGGAATAGGACAAGAAATTGTGTGTTATATGCGAGAGCTTTTTAAATAGGTTTTTAAGACCCTAAATAAATGAAAAGAATCAGAGTTAGTTTTCAAACTATAATGCCAGATTTGAACTCTTTCTGCAAGGCACTGTTTGGTTTTACTTGATTTCTGGTTCCTTTCTGCAAAACTAATACGCTTACTCCCTTCTGAGAGGTCTAAGAAGATATGATATGAAGAGAGGACAGAAGAGAGCTTAGTGAAGCATGCCATCAGGAAGGAAAGGCCAGGAGACTCCTGATAAACAGTCCCACATGTGCAAAAGTCTCAAAATCCCTTTAGAAATGTGTCTTAGATGTGACCAAAAGACTGGGTTGAAAATAATTAACCATTAAAAAGCTCATTAGTAAATAGGCTAAGTGCTCTTCATCAACACCAAACCAACAAGTTCAGTTTTTAAAACTTCCTCAGGTTATTTTATCACATTATTTTATTTCAGCATTTTTAAGTGAGTTGTTTTGATCTAGATGTTTCACAGTTAAAGTCCTACAATATATTAAAGTGCTTATTTTCATTTTCTAGCTTTAGCAAAGCAAAATCTAACTAAATATTAAGTTTAATACCCCTGTGAGCCATCTTATTCTTTCTCTCCTTTTACAGATGCTGATGGCTTTGTTGAGGAAAAGTAAGTAACAAATCCATGTTTTGCAGACTGTGTTTCCATGAATCCCTCCATGCATTTGTTTATTGCATCACTCTTTCATAATACATGGAAAAACACCCAAGGCCGGTGATCATGTCCAGTGTATGAGTCACTCTGAATCAGACTCCTGATACAAACTGAAATCTCATGGATATCTGATGTCGGTGAGCAAACAGTGATGTTTTAGAGCCTCGTTTTGCTCTGCTGTCCTGCAAAACAGGAATGTGTCCTGTGTGTGTGTGTTTGTGGTGGAGGAGGGGTCCGTCCCACTGGTCGTCCCAAAGTAAATGAGGTAACCAGACAGATTAAACCCATAAAAGTGATGTATAGCAGCGGGGCCTCTAGAAATCCCACTCTTCTTATCATAACACATTTACTGAAGCCTTATGCCTTAACTTAAGGTTTTTTTTCATTTTATTAAGGCCTTGACAAGAGGTATAAAGGCATGTTTTGCATTAGTCAAGGAATGGAAAGCAACAAAATGTTTACTTTATCTTCTTCAGCCGACCTCAGCCTGGACAATTGTAGCACTAACCACAACCAAAGAAAGTTATTTCAGATTTTTGTGTCTGGATTTTTTGTATTATTTGAGTATTGTATTATATACTATTATAGATATACTATTAGGATTATTTATATACTATTATAAAATTAAAATGAACACTGAAAATATAGCCTAACAATAAAAGCTCATTTAAAATATGAATAAATACTATAATAGTATTTATTAATGTTTTAGATTGGCTTTTATTGTTATATTTTCAGTGTTTATTTTAATTTTAGTTTAAGTTTTTGTTGTCATTTTGTTCTTTTAAAATATTTCCATATAGATTTAATTTACTTTTATTTCAGTTTTAGTTTTAATAATTGTGGTAGGAAAAAAAAATAAAAAATCGCTCGTTAATTTTACACTCAATTACAAAGAAACAGCAAGTGTCACATTGAATTAAACGTGACATTTTGAAGTAGAAAGACTGACATAGTGTTCATGTGTAAAATGTACTCCAATAAACTTTGTTTTATTTTCAACTTTGAAAAATCATTTCTAATTTTTTTTTTTTTTTTTTTTTTCAATTTTAACAATTTTTGTTTCAATTTCAGCTTTATTTAAATGACCAAAAATGATTTTTAATAGTTTTGTCTTTAGTTTTTGTAAACAATAACAATGCAGCTGGAAAAAAAAGGTGATAAAACCATTTTCGTCCAGAAATTGCTAGTGAATTTCACAAATAATTACAAAGAAACATCAAGTAACACATTCATTTGAACCTGAAACTTTGAAGTAGAGAGATTGAAATAGTATTTTTATCTTATCCCTCATACATAGGCATACAGTGACCTCTAGTGGTCATCCTTTTATTTCATATGCTATATGCAACACAGTGTAGAATTTTGTATAGTGTAGTGATTAGTCTCTCTCTCTCTCTCTCTGCCAGTCAACCGTGGGCTCCTCACTCTGCTCATCCTTGTGGCTTTTGCTCTTCTTTACAAAAAGACCAGACTACAGACACTGCCCAAGTATTCAGGTACACATGCAGAGTACTGATATGCAAGTAGGCTATGCATGTACTCAGTTTATTATATTGATCTTATTGTGGTTTATGCAGTACTCAAGAAAGATGGGGCCAAAACGGGTGTGGAGGACGAGAAAGCGACCGACACTGACATCCCTGTGGTCATCTGTGCTTCAGAGGAGCGTATTGGTGCTGCCATCGCAACCATCAACAGCATCTACAGCAACAGCCGTGCAAGCATTTTCTTCTACATAGTTACCCTGCGAGATGCCATCAAGAAGATAAGGTCTAACGCAAATGTAACACCTACTAGCACTTGTTTGCACCCAACACATTAAGTAGTTTTTGTGTACAACAAGTCACTAAAAAATATTCTTCAAATCAAACACTGAAAGTAGTATTGCCATAAACCGTTATGTGTCAGAATACTGGTCTGGAGTGTTTAATTAGACGTTTAACCTTTGACAACAATAACACAATCTATGGGAATCATTTTCTCTTCCCTTTTGAAAGTAGATAAATAGATTTATTTGCATTTATTATGGGCAGTTGAAATTTATTTGCATTTAACTTCCTTTTGCTGTCAAGAACCACTGCAGTTATATAAAATGCTCACTGCGTTTTTTCTTGTTACAGTACTAAATAAACTATATAGATCAGTTCTACAGTAACAATAAAAATGTAGTGAGCATTTTACATATATTATATATATATAGTGTAATATAATAATATGAAATGTAATTACATTTAAAATTATTTTTATGAGATATAAATAAAAATAAATATCAATAAAATATTATTAGTGCCAATTAACATAATGCACATCTTGTGAAACCTAGTGTTGTTGGGTTTTATTTTTATTTAATTTGTTTAATTTTTAGTAAATGTGTGTACTTTTGTAATTAAATAAATTATATTTTCAGTTAGTAACTACCTTAAGTTAATTGCCAAGGCAACATTTCATAATTTTCAGACTGTCAAAATTTCAGGTTTTTCTTCTAATATTTATATTTGTTTTATTCCAGCTATATTTCAATTAACAAAATTTTTTTTTAGTAATTTAGCTTTAGTGAACAAAATGTACATATGTGTACATGATATATGTACGTAATATTTACATGTCTGAAACATGAATGAGAAACATGCTCAGTCAATAAATATCCATATGCCTCAATAACCATTTTCTGGACTCATACAGGGAATACATAGAGAAGACCGAGCTGAGAAAAATCAAATACAAGATCCTGGAGTTCAATCCGATGGTATTGAAGGGGAAGGTCAATCCGGATTCATCCAGACCAGAGCTTCTGCACCCTGTGAGTTCTGCTGTGTTACTCTAAACTCCACATTATTTCTAAAAAGTGAACAAATATATGTGAACACCCCTTCTTAGACTTTTGTTTTAAATGTTGAAGGCTTTTAGACACTAATGGTTTCTTAATCCTGGTTTCTTTTGTGTTGCAGCTTAACTTTGTGAGGTTCTACTTGCCACTTCTTGGCATTGAAAATCATGAGCGGATCGTTTACCTGGATGATGATGTCATAGTGCAAGGTGAAATCCATTATTACGTGTAAGCATCTGAAATTGATACTAACCTTACACTTGTACTCGTGTTGCACTGATACAAAAGCTTTCATCGTCAAGTTAATCATGCAAGCATGATCTCATATGTCAAGTGCATGAAATTAAACCTCTTCACTGCTCTATTCACTGTGATAATGAATGATTTTTGTTACATCTGACTGACAGGAGATATACAGGAACTGTATAACATAAAGCTGAAAGCAGGACACGCTGCTGCGTTCGCCTCAGACTGTGATCTGCCCCCCACACATGAGATGGTGCGCAGTGTGGGGATGCAGGTGGGTATTTATGGATGTTTTAGTTTTTTGAATATGGTTTAAGTTTATCTCTTTAGTTACTGTTATATGGGTTGATTTTCATTTCATCGCATAGACAACTTATATGGGCTTTCTGGACTACCGCAAAGAGGAAGTCAGAGAGTTGGGCATCAACCCCAGTGACTGCTCCTTTAATCCAGGTGTTTTTGTAGCAGACATTGGTGAATGGAAAAGGCAAAAAATAACTAAACAGCTGGAGAAATGGATGGCTGTGAATGTCAGGTGATATACTGGATAATATTGAGTTTTTATGAGATCAAATTAGTGCAGATTTAATGGATTTATTTTTCCATGTCAATGTAGGGAGAATCTGTACAGCAGTGCCATGGCAGGCGGTGTGGCCACCCCCCCAATGCTGATCGTTTTTCATAATAAATACACAACCATTGATCCAATGTGGCACGTCAGACACCTGGGTAATTCATTATTTTCTACCTTTTTTTTCTGGCAAATCTCACCAAATAATTACTTGATTTTTTTTTCAGTCTTTACAATTGGAAGTACTTGGTCTCAAAATATATGTATTATGCCATATGTTGAAAATAGCCGTACTTCAAAACTACCAAGTTGAAACTTTGCCTATATATATATATATAGATAGAATACCAGTATTTAGGTGTATTTATTATAAAATACACTACCATTCAAAAGGGAATTGATATTTTTATTCAACAAAAATAGCATTAAATTGATAAAAATGACAGTAAAGATATTACAAGTATGTATGTCTAAGTATGTTGTTCTTCTAAACTTCCGATTCATAGAAACCTGAAAAGAAAAACTTTTCACAAAAACAATACGCAGCGCAACTGTTTTCTACATTTATAAAAAGAAATGTTTCCTGAGCAGCAAATGAGCATATTAGAATGATTTCTGAAGGATCATGTGACACTGAAAATTTAGCATTGCCATCACAGAAATAAATTATAAATATAAAATATGAGTATCATGTATCAAAAGCATATTCCCTAAATGTCAATTTAATTTTTCATAAGCTTCTACATAACTAACCTGAGATGTTTGATTCGTTTTTAACAAGAATGAGTCCTTAGACTATACGAGTCAAAGGTCAGCTCTCCTCGTGAACATCACAGTGTCTCTATTAAAAGTAAATATGAAGATTTGTGAATTTGAAATTAGCAGTAAAGCAAATCAACAAAAACTAAATGCTCCTTTCTGGTGTTCTATGAAGGCTGGAGTCCTGATACCCGTTATCCCAGATCCTTTCTCAAAGACGCACACTTACTGCACTGGAATGGCCATTTCAAGCCCTGGAACTACCCTTGCGTCCATCTGGACATCTGGGAGAAATGGTTTATCCCAGACCCCACAGGAAAATTCACCCTGATACGACCATAACCAATATTCAAAATTAAACTGTCACTTTGACTTGATACAAATAAAAATGCTGAGGCTACTAAAATAAAAAATTAAAAACACCCAAACTGGAATCCTGTTTTTTTTTTGCAGAGAGTTTGTAAAATTGAGTAAAACAAAGAGACGCATGGTAAGACACACAATTTCCTTTTCCGGAAACATTTAATGGTTCAGTGGACAGGAGTCAGCACTCCACAACTGGGTCAGTTAAATATTAACAAATTTACAATCATGGAGGAATGTAAAAAAAAGAAAAAAAATAAATTTCAAACAAACGCGTCGCCTTTAATAAACAGCTCCTATCCCCCTAACCCATACACAGAGAAAAGAACCAGCTGAGATCGCAATCTTCACTCTGCATCACAGTCCGACACCCCATCCCTCCCAGATTTACACTTTACAACTCGTCTCTGTCTGTGCGATCCTGAAACAGAAATCCTTGTGTTAAGATACATTAAGGCATAATGAACTGTTAAAATAGCAGTTCGCCCATCATCTCTCACCATCATGTTGTTTCAGACCTCTTAGATTCGGAATTTCATGAATTAAATATGGATTTGGAACAACATGAGGGTAAGTAAACATTTCCACACTCACCGATTCTTCTTCTGCCTCCTCATCTGCCTGGACCTCCTCCTCATCTGCTGCTTCTTCTGTCTGTTCTTCTGGTTCCTCTTCTGGCTCTTCCTCTACCTGTGGACACAGCAAAAAGATATTTAGCCACACTTCATTTGAACAACTTTCTTATTATCTGTGCTCGACTTTGTGTGTACCTGTTCGTCGAGATCTAGGTTCATGCTGAGCCTCAGCATACGCTCTATTCGGTCTCCGTATGCTTTGGTGTCTGTGAGTTGGTAGCCAGATCGCAGTGTGGCAGTTTCAAAGAGCACCACGGCTAAATCTGCAGCTGTCTGATCCTCAGCATCTTCCTACAACACGAAGCACAATATATCAGACAATCTGAACTCTTTTAACAACGACATTTTAAAATGAACTTAATCAGAGTTATGCTTGACTTACTTTAACTCTCTTCAACATCTCCTTGATGAGAGGATGTTTGTGGTTGATTTCTAATGTCTTCTTTTGACTTGCGTAATAACTAGAATGAGAAAAAAAAAAAGTTTAACTTAGTTTTTATGACCATAGTTTGCAGAATATTAGCCATTTTTTCTCCCCTTTTTCACATAGCTGGAAGTGGTGGGCTGCACTGTCACCACAATTCTAAAGGTGCCAAATCAAGCTATTTATAACACTTTATACAACGCAGATTGTGTCAAAGCAACAGAACAGTGATGAACAGGAAACTAGCAAATCAATTATAGAAACTCAACTACTGAGACAATTCAGATTCTGCTGTAAAGCAGCTTTAAAAAGACAGTAGTGCCATTATTTGGCTCAAGTGTTCAGTGTTGCTTCAGTTCAGATCAATAAGTGTTAAAGTTCGATTTTGAATTTGGTGTGACCACATTTATTGTAGTTTGTAAATGTCTGCGAGGAAAATCCAATCATTTCAATGGGAATCCACACATTTGGATTTCCTGCAATACCAAAAGATTTCCACATGCAGATTTTGATACGGGTTCAAGTCTGTATAATGACAATTGGCCTTTTTTGCTAGCAATATTTCACAAATTCGCCAATGTGACCAAACCCTCAAAGTGTTGTTAGATGTTGTCAGGTCTTTCCTATGCAGTTGCAAAAGGTGATTGCAACTAGAATTTGCAAATGCACACACATTTGTTTAGACGACGTACCTTGTGGAAACGTCTTTTCCTGTCTGGTAAGCCTGGGCTTTCATGATCCGTTCCATGTTGCCAGACCATCCGTACTGACTGGCAACCAGAGCGCAGGGAGACTTGGTCAGCCTCTGAGACAAAACAGCCTTCTCGATCTGAAACATGACACAGGGACAAACTTGTTTCAATTTATCTGCCACTTCTAAAACAGTCAGTTTATAATATGCAATATAATACAATAAAGTCACTGAAAATAATCATACATTGTCCTTCAGGGACTTGTCTTTCATCCAGGTGGTAAGGGGTTCAAACTCTTTCTCCAAAGCTTCCCTCTTCTCCTTGGCCTTGTCGCTTTCATCGAATTTCACGCCTTCCTTCGCCACATTCTGGAAGCGTTTGCCGTCAAACTCAGGCAGAGCCTGGATGCAGTACTCGTCCACTGGCTCAGTCAGGTAGATGACCTCATGTCCTTTCTTAAGCAGCCTCTCCACGAATGGAGAAGACTCAGCCTAAACCAAAAAGATTACATGTTAATATGGAAAGAGAAATGGGGTCTCTTAGCAAGCAGTTCAGTTCAGAGTAAAAACATTTAAACACCTCCTTCCTGCTGGTTCCTGCCATGAAGTAGATCTTGTCTTGCTTCTCTTTCATCCTCTCCACGTACTGCTCCAGACTAGACAGTATGGTTTCATGGTGGGAGGTCTGGAAGCGGAGCAGCTTGGCCAGGCGGGTTCTGTTGGAGTGATCCTCAATCACGCCCAGCTTAATGTTGGTGCCGAACTCCTTCCAGAACTTGTCATTGTACTGCTCCTCGGCGATCTTCTTGATCATGTCCAGGGTCTTGCGCACCAGCTTCTTGCGGATGACCTGATGAACGAAGGCACCAATGTGAATCTTGAAAGTAGCTCAATTGCTTGTACAGCAAGTACGTTGCATTTGCATCATATAATTGTACATAAACCATCAAATCAATGTTACTTTGATCTGTAACACGATGAGCTCACCTTGAGCAGTTTGTGTTGCTGCAGAGTCTCTCTGGACACATTCAGAGGCAGATCATCAGAGTCCACCTGAAAAATGAGAACAAACTTTGAGTCAACAAACATTCATTATAGGTGATGCAGCGAAATAAATTACTGGCCAAAACTGAAAAACTATCCATTTAATATGCCATTAAATAACATGCATACATAAAAATATTCACAATTTAGTACTTGTATACAATTGTAATATTTATTATTTTGAATTATTTCTATATTTTCTATTTATATTTAACTATTTTGTGCTTTGTTTCAAAATTATTCCCTGGGTTTAAGTATTAAATGACTTTAAAATTTGTTTATTCCAAACACTTCAGCAGCAAACACAAATGTAACACCCATTTTGGCAAATAAAATTACAGCTGTACCCTGTATTACATTAGCGCATGCATGCAATCTGCTCAAAAATGGAAATGCTCTTTACCAATGACCCAATACACAGGACGGCTATCACTTTTAGGGAAATGCACTGCAAACATGCATTACATTTCTAAGAAACTGAATTATGCCACACGCTGTGCGTGCAGAATTAGGATTGTTAATGTTTTTAGTCACAGAAATGTCAATGCATCCTAAATATCTTACTGGCTACACTTAGACAGAAGCACTTACAACGCCTTTGACGAAGTTGAGGTACTTGGGCATCATGTCGTGGAAGTCATCGGTGATGAAGACTCTACGCACAAATAGCTAAAAGAACCAAATTGGGTACAATTAATAACTCAAATACAACATAAGAGAATGCATTCTTTTCCCACTTAATGATTATGAAAATTACCTTGATGAAGTCATTTTTCTTTGTTCCATATTCATCGAAAAGGCCTCTGGGTGCAGATGCAGGGACAAAGAGGATGGACTTGAAGGTGACCTCTCCTTCAGCGGTGAAGTGAATATGAGACATGGGCTCATCAGAGTCCTGAAAATTAAAAATGATTCCACTTGAACTGATTCAAGAAGCCACAAAGGATCATAAGAGTTGATTCTTTGAGTGTAAAGCACAGGTTGACTCACCCTGGAGAAGGTCTTGTAGAAGGCTTTGTATTCGTCCTCCTCCACTTCCTTTGCAGGCCTCTGCCAGATTGGTTTAATGTCATTCATCAGCTCCCAGTCCCACACGGTCTTCTCCACCTGAAAGTAGTGAGGAATCGTTCAAATCATTGAGAAACATCTATAAAATAGTTTCTATTGATGTTTATTTGCATATATACAGCTAAATACCTTCTTAGTCTTTGGTTTGTCCTTGTCCTCATCCTCTTCCTCAACCTCAGCTTCTTCTTCAGCGGCCTCTTCCTTCTCTGCCCCCTCCTCCTCCTCAATGGGCTCCTCTACGGTCTCAGTCTGAAAATGACACAAATCGATAAGTTCATGATGTCCTCCAGCTATTGGTGAACTTCTAACTAGAAGGTCTGGAGTCTTTGGTGGACACACTGACCTTGCTGCTCCATACGTAGATGGGGAAGTTGATGAACTGAGAGTACTTCTTCACCAGGTTCTTAATGGTCTCCAGCTCAAGGTAGTCTGAAGCCTCCTCTTTCATCACCAGCCTGATATTAAAAAAAAAAAAAAAAAAAAACGACTTTAGTTACACCGTCACAACCTACACTTTTTTGTGAATTTTTAAGTTCAACTGCTTACGTAATGGTGGTGCCTCTGCCCAGAGTGTCTCCACGAGGGTCGTTGATGACGGAAAACTCATTGGAATTGGATTCCCAGATGTGCTGGGTGTCATTGTTGTGCTTGGAGGCGACAATGACCTTATCAGCCACAAGGAAGGCAGAGTAGAAGCCCACACCAAACTGACCAATCAGCTCAGAGGTGGATTGACCCTCATCTTGCATCTCAGTCATCTTGCTGAGGAACTCGCTGGTTCCAGATTTGGCGATGGTACCGAGGTTCTTCACCAGTTCTTCTTTGGTCATGCCAATACCAGTGTCAGTAATATGAAGCATGTTCTTTTCTTTGTCGGACTGGTGAAGACAGACAAAAAAATACAGGACTAAATATCACAACCTCAAAACTAATAACTAAAAATTTAAGTGTTTGCATAGCTAAACAAGGTGTTGAGTATCAAAATTAAGATATGGAAATTAAGGAAACGCTCCTCAATTTGCTTCACGCATGTTTGAATTTATTTTGCAATGCAAATGTAAAAGCCACGTTATATTTCTGTGTCCTATGGAAAGTTTCAGTAAGCAGGGTCTATCAGTAAGGGTGGGTTTCAGGACTCATTTTTAACACACCTTGATTTTAATAGTAAGCTCTTCATTTTCAGCAAGAGCATCTTCGTTGGTCAGGGACAACAGACGGATCTTATCCAAGGCATCGGAAGCATTAGAGATCAGCTCTCGAAGGAAGATCTTTAGGATGAAAAGTAAAGAATTAGCAAGTGTCGATCTGGTGTACAATTTGCAAAAACCCGAACAGCATGAAGACCTACTCACCTCCTTGTTCTTATACAAGGAATTGATGATCAGTTTCATCATCCGGTTCACTTCTGCCTTGAACGCATGCTTTTCTGCTTTTTCACGAATTTCTTTTATTTGTGAAGCGTTCAAACCATCTAGCTGAATGGCTTCTTCCTCCCTGTTGGAGAAAAGATATTATCATGGAAGAGCGCAAAGGATGCTTGTGACATGTTCATTCCTCTGGGGACTTATTACTATTTACTCTTGGGTATTGTGGAACAAGACACAAATGCATCAACCAGATGTCCAAACCCCACTGGGTATCATTTGTGGGTTTTGTGAGGAGCTAAAAGTGAATGTAACCTCTTAGGAGATAAACAAATGCATTAAAAAAGCAGCTAAGATTAGTTTCAAGGTTTTATTTACCCCACTTTGAGATCTGAGTCTAAATGAAGGGCAAATGAACATCGCTTTAAAATGAATGAAGTTGTGCAAGTTCAAGTCTATACAGACCTCTGAGCAACCTCATCATCTGTGCGGGATCCGTCTCTGCTCTTTCCAAGGTCCTCTTCTACTGTGCCGTCAATGTCAACTTCATCATCAGCTTTCACAGATGCTGCAATTATGCAAAACGTTAAAAAGATTAAGAAACACCACAAATGATGTGAATGGGACCGTGATAAAGAGCACTTAAAAGTCAGACAGTATCTATGGGGTTACTTAGTAACTTAACACACAGCACCAAAATACAGCTTTTATTTGGATCACAAGTGTTTTATAACTTAATTCCTAAGTATATTTGCTCAGCAAAGACCCTATTGTGCCCACCAGGCTGTTTGTTTGTTGTACATGAAAATGCACTGCATGTGACGGCAAATATGATTAAAATTGCCCAGGTGAGGCTCTCCACATCTGAAACGTACAAATGCTCTTGATGTGTGCAAAAGCACCTTTTTTATTTGATCCAGAACACCTCAGCTACATTTAAAGGCCTTCATGTGACAATCCAACATGGTCCAAGACCCTTGGTTAAATTCTTCTCTAGCCTTAATGTGCAATTATTATGCATCATTTTATTTTGCATTACTCTTTCATGATTATTTTCAATAAAAAGCATTACTAGTACGATTACAATGCATTATATTATGATTTCAACGCAATTGATCCTTTTAAGGCGCGATATGACTGTATATAAATAAAGGATATAATTATATGAAGGCCATTTTAATCTTAAGGAAACTTCCAGAAGCACATGCGAATCAAATCCACTCTCCATGTTTTATTTCCTGTTCTGAATCATTCATCCATTTAGGAAGCGTTAACGTATGTCTACACATGAAGCATTCTTTAAAAAATTTAAATATAATACTCAAGCTTACACAGCAGAATGAGAAAGCACACAAAGATAGCAGCATTACTGCAAACACTCAGAAGCTTTGTCAAGCTCAATAGCATAACGCGCTGCATTTCAAGGCTATTTGATAAAACGTACTCACCGAATGCCAAAAGTGCACAGAGGAGACCGATAATCCACAGTCGCCTCATTGTTTTGAAAGAACAACGGTTTATTAATGAGACGCAATAGCAGAAGTAGCAGCGCACTCCACACCTCGACGAACTCTTGCAGTGCGTGGAGATAGAGCGAGAAGACGGCTTTATCAACTCTTGCGCTCTAGGGCTGTGCTCAGCCGGTATGAGCCAATCACAGCACCCCACGCACAACACCGCACCAATCAGAGCGCGATCCGCAGCTGCTGTCTACCAATCACCGCCTTACATGTCCGATTCTACACGTTCCAATCGTGGCTCGTGTTGATTGGCTCGACGGGATGCCAGTTCAACAAGCGAGCGTTTTAAAGGGTTTTCGTCATAGGCTGTGACTGACAGCTGATCTGAGAACGGTGTGACTGCTTTAAACGGCTCAGGGGAAACGGAACTAGGTGATTCAGAATCAGATTTAATTTAGAGTTACGGTTTCCTTAACAACCAGTTGTTGACACGGTGAAAGACCACAAGAAAGTCCCGATTTACTTTTTTTTTTTTTTCGTGACGTATTGTCAAGTATGGTGACCCATACTCGAAATTGGTGCTCTGCGTTTAACCCATCCAAGTGCACACACACAGCAGTGAGTAGTGAACAAATCCACACACACACACACACACACACCGTGAACACACACCCGGAGCAGTGGGCAGCCATGCTGCAGCGCCCGGGGAGCAATTGGGGGTTCCGTGCCTTGCTCAAGGGCACCTCAGTCGTGGTATTGAGGGTGGAGAGAGCGCTGGACATTCCCTCCCCCCACCTACAATTCCTGCCGGCCGGGGGCTCGAACTCGCAACCTTTCGATTACGAGTCCGACTCTCTAACCATTAGGCCACGACTTCTTCCCCAATACTTCATATTGACTAAAGCTTCAGGAGAATTTGAATAGGCCTGATTAAAATTAGCCTACCTTTTCATATTTTTTGCATTTATTTTAGTTTTTCTTGAATGCAACTATTTCAGAAATTTAGTCACGCGCTAAAAATGCAAGGAATAAATATCCAAGAAAAAAATATAGGAGAAACTTCCGACCTGGGGTTTCCTTTCTGGCCTTATCTGTGTTATGTTCCAGGTGATCTTCAAGAAGAGTTGATTTACCTGAAAACAAAAGTGTTTCCACATCTAGACACTCTTTGCCAGGCAAAAGGAACCTGTTTCACACCTGTGGACTTGCAGCAACGCAAACAAGAAAGAAGAGATGATCATAGGCTTGATCTTTATGACCAGCTGCTGAAAATCAGTTTGGATCTCATTGATCGCTCGCCCTTTTTCATCTGTCTTCTCGGACACATCTATGGACCGTGTCTGCCAGCAGAAAGTGGATCTCAGTCTGATATCGGACCATGTTCTTTGTCTGGGGTGGCGAGGAACTTGTATGTCGCTGCAGAGGCTGGTTACCCTGGGTTATGGAGGATGAGTATCGCACATGTAGCCTTACAGAGCTGGAGATCACCAAGGCAGCCTTCACTGACAACAACAGAAGCTGCTTCTTCTATTTTAAAGACTGCACCCCACAGGACACAGAGGACGGCAGCAGTGATGAAATGCACAATTTCTTGAACATGCTGTCCTCTCAAAGCCAAAGCGAGAGACAGAGATTGAGAGATCTAAAAAGAAGGATCATAAATTGTCTTCCTGTCATGTTTGAGTATACAAGTCTTTAAACACAAATGCAGATTTATTTGAAATACTAAAGCCCACTTGTGTATTGTGTATTGGCTATTTTAAATGCATCCTCCTTTTTCTTTCCACTGTTTGACAGATTCTTCAAAAACCTTAATGAACTTGAGGAGATGATAAAGGCGGACTGGGAAGGAGTCATTTGTGCATTTCATGAGGATCCAAAACATCCCATCTCAGGTAAGACTACATTTCTGAACCCGCTCTCAAAAATCTTGTTTTTTCTTATAAAAGGCCACATTTTGGACGTTTAATCAAATTCTAAATTAATTTTAGATTTTAATGTTATTTTATTTGTATTACTTTTTTCTTTAGTACTTTATATATTCATATTCAATTGATTATATTTAAGAGAATATGTATGTACAATACATATAAAATAAAATAGAACATTTCTATTATTACTTATTAATGACCCCAAATATGAAAAAAAAACATAATTATAAATGTATATATGATTATATTTGTATATATTTAGAGTCGCAGAGAATAAGTAATAATTGTAATTTTCAACCATTTTAATTTTCAACCTATTTTATTTCCCTTTCAAATTCTTTCTCAAAACCCAGGGAAATGTCATGAATTATCAACCTGATACTTCAATATTATGTATGTTTCAGGTAAGACACATTTATGATTTTGACTTGATTTGTTGTAGGATGGCAGGATTCATTCGATCTGCATTACCATGAGAGGCATGCTCGTGCATTGTGTGACTGGTTTGTGCCTTCGGCACCCACCACGGAGATACTGAATGCACTAAACAAATTTATGGATCTTTTAACCCATAATGCAAAATCTGAGATGCACTTAAGGAATCCAGGAGCTCATTTCACATGGTAAAAACATAAAAACCAAATAAATAAGACAAACTTTGCTTGATTAACATATTAAAATTATGTTATGGGTCAAATGTCTGTGTGGTTTCAGTGATCTTGACTGGAACGACTCAGAGAAATCTATCTTTCTGGTATGTGGTGAAAGGGTTTATGGGAAGTCTACTCTGGTAGCATGGTGGCTGCGGTCCTTCTGCAGACAGAATCCTGATGTTCAAGTCATCTCTCACATCTGTGGGACCAGCACATCCAGCACTGACGTCAGGTCTTTGCTTAGACAGTGTACTGCTCAACTTCGGAGAGCACATTATGGTAAATTGCCTCATTTTTCAGCAGAAATATGTGTATGATTCTTGGAGAATGAATAATTGTCTATATAATTACCAGAACAATTTCATTTCAAGCTATTATTGCAAATGCTAAATAAAGACATAAATGTAAAAATTATGCACTTAAAATTAGAAATTGTATTGTTCATGTAAATATTATAATTTACATTTTAGGAAAAATAAAATCAAAGAAATCTGAACTACTACTGTCTCAACCAGACAAGAAGAAATATAATGGATATAAAAATATTAAATATAAACAAAATAAAAAACATTTATAATATTTTTTTACAAATAAAAATATTAAGTATATATATTTCAAAAAAATATTTTATAGCATCATAAATAAAGACCAAAAATGTCTAATAACAATTATTTTTGAAATATTTTTAAATGAATGTTAAATAATAAATGTAATGATTATTCTTTTAAAATAATACATTTTATTTAACATGTAAATATTATAATTTAAATGTAAATTTATTCAAATCTGAATGAACATTTTTTTATAATAAACAATTATAAATATATTAAAGATCTATATTTTAAAATAATATTTTAAAGCATCATAAATACAGACCAAATATGTTTAACAATTATTATTATTATTATTTTTAAATATATTTAATAATATAAAATATTACCCCCACACAGATAGATAGATAGATAGATAGATAGATAGATAGATAGATAGATAGATAGATAGATGGAGATACAATTTAATAACAATTACTGTTATTATTAAATGTATTAAATAACATAAAATATATATTATTTTATACCATAAATCCATAAAGACCAAATATTCTAGTATTTTATATCTAATTTGTTTCTGCAGGTGATTTTCCAGATTGGGATGATAGTTTGGAGGACGTGATTGAGTTTATGCACCTCCATCGGGCGGTCCAGGCATTTACTGCAGCAGTCAATCTTGGGCCTTGTGTTCTTCTTGTAGATGGAATTGACCTTCTGACAGAAACACTCGGACTCTCAAAGCAAGAGGTGATCTTTCAGTCTTCTGTTGTCTTTAACTTTTTTTATTTCAATACAATAAACACCTTATTTCTGTATTTTGTTTTCCAGGTAAAGGCACTACGATGGCTGCCAGATGCTCTGCCTCCCTATTGTAAAATGATCATCACAACAACCTTCACTGACCTCACTTACAAAAGTCTGACCAGCTACGGACATGTGGAGTGCTGAGGGAAAAAGCAGAAGAGATGGATCTGTTGAACTGCTCCAATAGAAGACATTACTTCTTCTTGTAAAGTCACTGAGTCTCAGACAAGCACCGTATCACTCAGGGCTGGTAAGTCCTTTTTATTTTGTTTTATAAAACCATGCTTGCCATGACTTTATTAGTTAAATCTAATAAGCATTTTCTCTACAGATCTCTCAGGCTGGGTGTGGGACACGCTCTGTCTTATTCATGTGTCTCGTGCTGGGCTGACTGAGCGTCAGGTTTTGACTTTGCTGGAAGATCTAGGCTACTGTGGTAATTTGAGAGTCCAGGTTTTGGAATGGGCCCGACTGCGCTCTGTTTTTTGGCCTTGGGTTCAGGAGAAAACCAATGGTCTTCTGACCATCACGCATCAATCACTCAGCCAGGCTATTAACCTGTTGTTGCACGGTGTGGATGGTTTTATGTTATTTGTCTTATTCTCCTTTATTATATTTCAATCCTTGCCACAAAATAGTTGCTTCATGTAGCCAAACATTTGATTAAATTAAATAAAAAAAAATAAATAATTTAATTTAATTAAAATTTTATAAATAACATAATTATTTAAAAAATAATTATTAAAAATAAATTTAGAATTACATATATATTTTTAATATATGCATATAATAATAATAATAATAATAAACTTTTCAGTAGCAATGCCTTTTGACACTGCGACTCTTGACATGCATTAATATAGTCTCCCAGCATTAAAACAGAACAGGTATTTCCAGGGTGTTCTTACTGTTGTGCTTTTGTCTCTTTCACTTTAAGGTACAGAGGGTCACATCTCCTACCATCGGATCCTTGCTAAGTTTTTTTCAGAATTCCAGTTTAGAGCTTTGTAGCTGGGCAAGAAAAATGGAAGACATTCCTTGGCATCTCAAGCAAACTGGTTCATTTAAGGAGTTGCATGATTTCCTCAGTGATCCGGCGTACATTCACTCTAGTTTGTCTTTGAATACAACTATTTTGCTAATTCAGCAACTGAGTTTTCAGTCAATGATGAAATAATTCAAACATATTTTTCATAGTACCATGGAGTTTTTGTCAAGCAGCCTGAAACGATACCCACAGATGACAACTGATCTTATACATTATTGGACACTACTAAGGGAGAGAGGACTTGACCCTGTGACTTCATTCCAGAGTCTGATGGCTCAGACTTGGGAACATTTTAATGGTAAAAAGTTGTATTTTTATTATCATGAGCAAATAACATTTATAAATCATACACACACACACATACAGTAATGTAGACACTTTAAAAAATATATGGTATTTTTTTTATAAGTGATAGACGATAGTAATGTAAATTGTGTGAGTATTAGACTGTTTTATAAACTGTAAAGTATTCATATTGCCTTCTAAAGATCCTATGGAAGTAATAATTCTGATATGCAGACACTGCAGACATATGCAGAAATTATGACACAATGATCACTTCTTGGTATGTTAACTAAATTCACCTGACCTTTCTTAGATGTTGACCCACAGCAGTTTGTGGAGACTGTCATTGTTCTGCTGTAAAGTTCTGCTCTGTTTGGGTGAGATACGACAAGCTGAGAAGCTGCTACTGCAAGCAGATCAAATTTTCCAAAAGGTAAAAATAATAAAGTACCCTAATATTTTGATATAAGATTAGCTCTAATCATTGACAGAAATTGCATACATTCAAAAAATGATAATTTGCAAGGTTTCATTCTCTTATAATCTGTTTTGATGGTTTCCTCCACAGGATGTGGAGCTGGATAGTGACAGTATGAGGTTACTGCTCAAAGTGCAACATATGCTGGCAGAGCTTTAAGCCCAAATGCATCTGCCAAAAGACACAGAGATGTAT
This sequence comes from Barbus barbus, assembly GCF_936440315.1. Classification (NCBI taxonomy): domain Eukaryota; kingdom Metazoa; phylum Chordata; class Actinopteri; order Cypriniformes; family Cyprinidae; genus Barbus; species Barbus barbus. The sequence goes on from NC_136717.1 coordinate 20,823,699, forward strand.
TGCCACAAGGGACTTGAGACAACCCGGTCTTTTGCAGTAGCCCACCTTGCCAGCTCAGAGGTCAAACTGATAGTTGGTAAGATGTTTTTCATATTTCATCCTGCGTTCACATAACTGTTATAAACAGACATGCAAGTTATTTCTTGGCAAGGGTAAATTTGAACGCATGTGGCACTAATCTGCTCTCACAGGACAGCTGCTTTGTTGTCTGTGTGTGGCATTGCTGGAGGATAGACGACTGCATGAAGTGCCAGGGATTTTCAAAGATATCAGTTCTGCTAGATACATCTCTAGCCATCCTTGTGCTGAAGGCATAGCTATGCTACTGAAGGCCATTCACAAGTAAGATGCTACATCCACATCAATAGGTGTCAGTATACTCTAGGAGTCTATGAGTCTGTGACAACTGCTTTATTAGCCAGTAAAATATACAGAAATTACTTGAAGGCATTTTAATGCATTTTCATAATTTGTCAAGGTTGAGTCTTTGTGAGCCCAAGACTGCTGAGAAATGCTTCCAAGCTGCTTTGGCCAGCAGGAGGCGCTGGTATGGCCATGATCATCCTCTGGTAGCAGAAGTGGAGGAGCAGCTTGCAGACCTCTGGGCCAGAGATCAAACCAACATGGAGTGAGATGCTCGCATTTAGTTACATCAATCTGTCATCAAACCTCAAAGTCACATAATGTGATTTCAAGGTCACTGGCTTGATTTCCACTTTTAGATGGATGCAGAGGAAGATGGTTGAATTGTACCGGCATGTTATATGCACTAAAGAGACTGAGGCTCAGATGTTGCAACTTCCCACAATGCAGTAGGACCTTGCTGTCATTCTTATGAAGCTTGGTGAGTGACTAATTAGCCTTAGTGACTGCTTGAACAGAGTCATTTATTTAAGTGGCCTTGGTTTCAATGGCATATTTTTCTTGAAAAGTTTTGAACCAAACCAACCAGCTCCAAGATGACTCACAACTTTAGAAAGTCTGATTTTAAGCTAAAATGTATTTGATTTTTTTTGGACAAAAGGAAGAGTGCTGTGTGTATATATTTATACACTACCAGCCCAAGGTTAGGAATGATTCAGATTTTTTTTTTAAGTTTTTGAAATAATTCTCTTATGTTCACAAGGCTGCCTTATTTGAGCAACAATACAGTAAAATAGTAATATTATAAAATATTTATAAATATAAAGTTTTTGAATATATTTTAAAATGTAATTCATTCCTGTGATGGCAAAGCTGAATTTTCAGTAGCTATTACTCCAGTCTTCAGTGTCACATGATCCTTCAGAAATCATTTTGTTTTACTTTATTTCAATAGTCCACTTTACACATTCTACTAATTATAAGTAACTTTGCAACTACATATTAACTAACTCTCATTAGTGTATTATTAGACTGTTTGGTAAGGGGTTAGCAGAATAAGTTGACATGCACTTGTAAAGTTACTGAAGCACTGAAGACTGGAGTAATGGCTTCTAAAAAAAATAGGTTTGCCATTACAGAAATAAATTACATTTTAATAAATATTCATATTGAAAACAGTTATTTTAAATTGTAATAGTATTTGAAAATATGACTGTATTTTTGATCAAATCATTGCAGTTTTGGTGAGCGTACGAGACTTAGGCCTATTTTAAATGAAACAACTGAAGTCATTCACTGCAAGTTTAAAATACCATAGTAGACAAACAAATATTGAGATATATAAATTCTACTGCTGTGTCTGTTGTCATTTTGTCATTCTCTGTTCTGTCACAGATGTTTTGTGTATTTTATGCTGTCTGGCAGGTAAAGTGTTGTTGCGTAGCTGCAGTAGAGTGGACAGGAGAGAAGGGCTGGATCTGCTCCAGAGAGCTGCAGACATAAGGATTCACCTCCTGGGCCCTGAGCACCCACTGACCCGAGACCTGGAGCCGTGAGCTCAGTTTCACTACAATATTGTATTGTAATCACACAGATGCTCTCTAAATTAATTTTAATCTTATCTCTTCTGCAGTGTTTCAAACTCTGATATTGCAGGACAGGGGAAGCATGTTCTAGAGGTCATTGGGTCCACCTCAAACAATAAACTGTCACTATGTAGGTCTACAATTGCTTTCAAGGAATCACACAGTGGGCGGCTGCAACAATCATCCTCTACCAAACTGCCTAGAAGCTTCTCTACACAAACAGCATCGTGTTGCAACCAGGATGAAACCCTAGAAAGACCATGGATGGCTTTCCAGGTCTCCGTTTTTGGGCCACAGAGTGATATTAAGACTCTACTGCAAACAAGAAACACTGGTTGGTTTGACCAGCGGCGGTCCCTTACCAGATCAACCGGGGGTCTTTCCCAGGCAGATGCATCATGCAGGAGGAAGCTCTGAAACCATTGAACCCAGATGAGAAGACACTTTGTTACATAGTCAGAGTAGCCATGTGTATTCTATTCTATTCTAGTAGTTTTTACCTCTGTGATGCTTACTGGACTTTCTATAAAAATGTCTATAAAGCTGCTTTTGAAACATATAGGTTGGGAAGCACTATATAAATATGACAACTATTAGAATAGACACATTTTTTATTTAGAGTGAACATATATCCGTTTTAGCAATTTATAATTTGTTTGCATAAATAAATATGTGTTTATTACAGAATTATTACAATATGCATACATAAGACACAGAATAGAAACTGTACTATTAACAAAGCTAGACAGCAGCCCAGCAGTGGTCTCAGATCTGCGCAGACATGTCGGGCTACTCTCGGATCATACATTATGCGACCAGCTTATTATGCAGCAATAAAGGCTCTATGGAACTATCTCAGCTGCACCACAAGGTCCTCCAGCGCTTTCTCCGAAGAGGATTTCTGGTATATCGTTTAAGAAATGCACCCGCTTCTCAGTGGTCCAGAGCAAACCCAGAACAGAGGATGGAGAAGAGCCTGACTGCATCGTCGTCGCCAAAACATCTCTGAGACTCTGCAAGAAATATTCCAAGAATGAATGTTACGAGTGTCAGGATTTACATTTGTGCAAATATTACGTTTACGGGAACTGCAGATATGGAAAAGGAAGGTAAGGTTGGTAGAACATCTGGATATCTAGTGTAAAATATTCGCATTATAATAAATAATATAAGACTAAATAGATATACTTATAAATAACAACAGCTATTAGCTGTCATCATGTAAGTTCATGAGTTTAGTGGCATGAAAAATAATTAATTCATAACTCATGTAATTTCTGTAAGACCCATTGATATTTTGCATTTATTTTGTGTATATTGCTGCTTTGAACATAGCCTACGCTACTTTTTAAAAGTTTTCACACACCTACTTATTTTTTATGGCTATTTTTCACATTTTAGAATAATAGTACAGTGAATTATGAAATGATTGTGATAATAAACAGAGATTCGCCAGTATATTATTTATTTTTAACTTATTTTAATTACAATTTTCTATGTTATTATGTAGAAGAGATTCATTAATATTAATAATAGTATCTATTCATATAAATTACGTTTCATTAATATGAATAATAACACCCCTCAATGCTATTCAGTGGTATAATATTCATATGTTTTAAGTGTAATATTTAGTATAATGATCATTTAGTTATTATTGTCTCAAAAAGCAATGATAAAACAGTTAAAAATCATTTCTGCATTTTGGTTATTACATATTTGTACATGAAAATAATCTGTATCAGTCATATAAAAGCAATATCAGTCAACCTCTTACACAAATGAAAATTATATAGAGCCCTAAAATCATTATATGCTTATGTGTTTGTGTTTGTCAGGAAGGAGTGTAAATTCTCCCATGATATCCAGTCACAGTATATCTATCCCCTGAATGTATGCTTCATGAACTGAACGAGGATGATCTCTTCCTGCTTCTGCTCCAGAACGACCCTGCCCTACTGCCAGAGGTGAGGAAATGCAAACAGGAAGGCTAAAATAGCCACCTAAATGTATTTTGGACTCCATTCTCATGAGAGAATTCCTCCCCGAAGCCTAAATAATGCTATGACTGGGATATTTCTGCATTCCAGGTACCTCTCCTGCCGTTTGAAACACCCTCCTTCGTGTCTTTCGCTGCACGCTCAGTTACGAGAAGTTTTCAGAGTAGAACAGAGCTCATGTAACCAGCTCAGACGTTTGTTCTGGCATGCTTGAATCAGCAACTGGTTACCCTCAAAAACACAATGAAGTAATTGAATATTTGAGTATGTAATTAGTCCATCAGAACGCAAAAGGAGCTTGTTTTCTGCGTTATATCCTGGATAAGGTGCAATCTAATCAGTACCATCAGTCAAACCCCTGTAATCTTAAAAAAAAGTCACAAAAAAGCAAGACAGCAAGATAAAGTCAACCAGTAAGTTATCCAAGTGACGTTCTACTTCCTCAGCGTTCCAGTCAGTATGTTAATGTTGAGGGGAGGAAGAAAAAAAAACAAGTGGTGAATTGAGAAGAATTGTGGTCCACGTTAAGGGTGAAGAGTTGCAGATGGTTCTAAGATCTTCAGGTGTCCTAAGTGTGTTTCTCCAGTTTGGTTTGGAGAAAAAAAAAAAGGAGAATGTCCTATAAACAGGTAAAGTAGAATGTTGCACTGTGATGCACTGGTTTATTCTGGAAGTTTCACTGTATTTGTAATGCATTTAATTTGTTTACTTTAATTATTAATAAATGCATGTGTGGTTTTGAATATTGTAATTTGCATATACACTACCGATCAAATTTGGAATTATTAAGATTTTTTAATGTTTTGAAACAAGTCCCTTGTGCTCACCAAGACTGCATTTATTTAATCCAAAATACAGTAAAAACAGTAATATTGTTTTGATTTAACAAATATTTTCTGTTTCAATATATTTCGGTTTCAATTTATTTTAAAATGTAATTTATTCCTGTGATGGCAAAGCTGAATTTTCAGCATTATTGCTTCAGTCTTAAGTGTCACTTTATTCTTCAGAAATCATTCTAATTTGATGATTTGGTGCTTAATGGTTATAAATTATTATTGGTGTGTAATTATTAATATTATTATTATCAATGTTGAAAACTGTTTTTGCTGCTTTGTTTTTATGGAAGCTGATACTTTTTTTCAGGATTCTTTGAATGGACATTGTTGAATATGAATTATCAACACTAATAATAAAAAATGTTTCTTGAGCGGCTAATCACCATATTAGAATGATTTCTGAAGGATCATGCGACACTGAAGACTGGTGTAATGATGCTGAAAATATTATTTATATTGTAATAATATTTCACAATGTATTAATGTTTGCAGTATTTTAGATAAATTGAAAGACTAGGTGAGCATAAGAGTCCTCTTTCAAAAACATTTTAAAAAATCATAATTTTTAATGAGACTTCACCTCATGCTGTATGTACACAGGTGTGTGCTCACTATAATAAAGGCACAGGGCTTTTCGGGGCCTGTACCTTTATGGAGCGCTGCACTAAAGTGCACATTTGTCAGCACTTTGTGCAAGACGACTGCCTGTTCGGCCCCAAGTGCAAACGGCTGCACAGTATCGACGAGCACAGCCGCAGGATGCTGGAGGAACGTGGTCTCGGGGGGACATCATCCATGACCTGCCCTACATCTACCAGAACGTTTATCGCCTTAACTCACAAATAATAAGCAATGGTAAGGGCACTTATATTAGTTTACACATATTAAATATACAGTAATTCGTATTATACATACATATTCATATACATTTCAGAACTGATATCTGATCAAGGCATCAAACCGGCTGCTCAGACGGAGAAGAATGAAATCTGTCTCCACTTCATAAAACAGAAATGCAAGTTTCAGGGTTGGTGTCCATTTGGTGTCAAGTTATCTCTGCTAATCTGGTTTTCTTTAAGCCATTCACATTAGATTTAAGTTGTAATGGTTTTGTTTTATTGCTTCAGAGCAGTGCGTTCTTGTCCACTTTAATCTTCCATACAAATGGGAGGTTAATGATGGGAAAGGCTGGAGGGATTTGAGAAACATGGAGGAAATAGAGAGAGCTTACTGTGACCCAAAGAATGAACACAGGTCAGTAGAAATGCACATGCATGTGTTTGCTTAACATTTTTTTTTTAGTGCTGTCAAACAAATAATCGTGATTATTGCATCCAAAATAAAAGTGTTTGTTTACATAATATATGTATTATGTATTATATTATATATTATATTATGTAAACAAAAACTTTTATTTTGGATGCAATTAATCATTTGACAGCACTATTTTTTTCCCCCTGTCCTTTTTTTTTGCTATTTTATTTTATTACTATTTTGTTTTTATTCTAACGGGAGGAACTTAATGGGGATTGTATGTTTATTATTTTATAATTTATTTATTGCTTTTGAAGGGCTTTCTCTTGAAATTGAATAACAAAAATATCAGAAAATAAAATTTAACTGATTGTACATTGCAATAGCCGTGCTAAAATAATTTATTTAAATTTTTTATATATCATTCCTGGTTGTAGAGGTAAGTGCACGAAGACAGGAGTAGCCGTAAAGGAGTATTTGATAGGCTTCAACACACATTGAAACAGTCATCGCAGTCATATGTTACCAAGGATTTCATTTAGGTTCATTTGACCTCTAATGAATCTTTGAATAAATCAGGAATCTTTTAATCCTGGTGTATGGTAAAGAGAATATTTTCTATGGTAAGTGTTGAGGGATGTGCCTAATATATCATAATAATTCAATATAATTTTGTGCATTTTCCCTAAAGTCCTCCTTATCTACCAAACACTACAATGATGTAAAAACATCTAACATTTTAGTGAGTGACAAATGCTTAAATCTCCCTAAAGAGGACCAAAAAAGGTATGTACCCTATATAAAATTATTTTATATTATTACTTTACTAATAAGAATAACCCAATTGATACTATAGCAAAACTGTTATAATTATCCCTTACGACAATTAACCATGGTTTTACTACAAATAAAACCAAAACACATAGTTTTACCATGCTATTTGTAGTTAAACTGTGGTTATACAAAAAACATGGTTACTACTATAATAAATCCATTGTTAATTTATCATGCATAAAATATAATTACTATATTAAATAAATCTGTACATAATATGACATAAACCTTGTCAAATGCGTTTTCAAACAACAGTTTGAGTAACAGCAATAGTTACATAAAACTTATTAGGAGGTTACCATAAGATGAGCGTAAGAGGCGTGTGATAGCCAATGACAGTGCCTCCTTTATTCTGTACGTTTCTTATGAATAAAGCCAAGGGGCGGGTCTTTCCGGAGCGCAGCAGATATCAAGAAGCGTATTTCTCCTCTGTGGAGTGTTTTATGCCGAAGACATGCGCTACCAACTGTATCTTTTAGAAGCGGCTCACGTATTTATTTAAGCGGTGCAATTTGTCCAGCGTGTTCGCAGGGGATGGGATCTCGGGAAATGGGCCGTGCATGGGAACAGCAAGAACCGCTTCTTTACAATTAGATCTACACCGGATACCGGGAAATGAACCACGCACGAGCAACGAACTGGATACCGTCTATACGAGGAGCTGTCGGCGTAAATATATGATATGTTTCATCTGATTTGATCCCTTGCATTGATAGCATCGATATTCTCTATGTATGGCCGTTCTGTCATCATGATATCGGGTGTGTAAAGGGGGCGCGCGCGTGAGCCGCATCCGCGCGAGGTGCATCTCAACATGACAGGTAACGAAAATGACTCCGATGTACGCTGCCATTCACCTTCTGTATCCTTGCATGTCGATACCCATTTAAAAATACTATAAATATGTGTCATATGATCTGGGGTTGGGGAGATCCTGCCGGTATGCGCGTCTGAAGATGCTGTTTTTCGATCTTTGACCCAATGCATGCGCTTAGTCTGTTCCTACACCCGCCCTTTTCCATCTGTACCGCTATTTATCTGCTTCAGATCTATAACTGTACCTGTCTGACAAGATGCGCGCGACATTAACCTCACAGGAGCATGGGCCGCGCGCACCGATGATCTGTCGTTATAACCTACATTCTCAGTGTGGATAGTGACTTTATGGCGTTAGGTTTCACGGCATTGAAATACATGAAAATATACATGCTACGGATGATGCATATGTGATAGATAGATAGAGGAACTGTATAGGCTGTAAAATTATTTTTCCAGTTTAATTAATTATTTGTGAAATGTAGGCAATTTTTGAATGAAAAATTGTTTCACTGCCATTTTTTAAGAATAAATAGATATATCAATAGAAAGTTAGACAGACAGACTGTAAAAATTGTTATTAGTTTTGGTCAAATTTACTAGCAGTTTCCACCATTTTTTCAGGAGATAGATAGATAGATAGATCGAGTCGGTCTTATTTCACAAAATGTAGCTTTTAATGATATTTTTGATCTGAGTTTAGATAGCAATTTGATAGAGAAAGAAGCTACAATTCAAATTTAAACAAATTTTTTTTGCATAATTGTGAAAAAAGTTCATTTTCAAATCACAGACCTTTGATTGCAGATTTTGGGATCTTGACCAACTGGACACCGTTTGAGGCATTTCTGAGATCTTTTCTGAAACGTTTGACTCTAACGTCTAGAGAAACATCTTCAGCCATTTGCTCTTGATTCTTCAAAATCATATAAAATAAACAGTATATACCTATTACCCAAGACAATATATACACGGTATATTTCAGACTGATATATGCCAATAATGGAACCTAAAAACCTACAGAGTATATATATAGGATGATGGTGATGCTTTCATTTCATCCTTCATAAAGCTCTGAACTAATGTGAAATTCAGCTTTACTCTCTAACAGATTATGTGTTTCTTCTTCTCACAGCTACGTATAGAAAAGGAAGGGTACCAAGCGGGAAGACCTGTGGCTATCCAGGGGACATTTTATCAGGGTCAGATGGCCTGTCTTGAATAAGAAACCTGCAAAAATGGAGAGCTCCAGTTCAAGGATGGTCCTGAGGAGCTCGCGGCGACTGCTCGGATGTTGCGCGCTTCTGCTCGTCGCTGCGATGTTGGTGGGCTTCATGGCGATGTCTGGCACAACCATTGCAGGTATCTCATCACAGAGTGCACTAAAAGTTAGGCTTTAGGCTGGTACTTCTGCTTTTCTGTCACTTTTCCGTCACATTTCGTTTCGTTTCTATGGACCTAATGTGAGTCAGTATTATAAAATGTGAGTCTTTTTCATCACGGATGATTTGAACGTCAGAGGAACGGTGGGCGAATGTTTGAGTGATTCTCTCTTTGTGTGAATGACGTGTTTCGCAGTTAGAGGTGAAGAATGAATGGGATTCACAGTGAATTGTATTGAGATGTGTGTGAGACAGATTCTGCACTGAAGAAAGCACATATCTACCCACAGAGTGAATTCTTAAAATGAAATTACCTTGAAGTGACAGGCTGACTATACAGATTAGAAATGGCCAGCTTCGTTCTTGCTTGGCACCTATGAAGGACCTTTAACATCCATAGAACCATTCCATTGCATAAAAGGTTCTTTAAAAAGAAAAAAGGTTCTTTAAATCAACCGTTTCCACAATGATATATCCACTGCCACTCAAAAGTTTGGGATCAGTAAGATGTTTTTTAAGGGAGTCTCTTCTGCTCATCAAGGCTGTATTTATTCGATCACAAATACAGAAAAAACTGTAATATTGTGAAATCTTATCGCAATTTGTAATATTGGTTTCCTATTTTAATTTACTTTAAAATAGAATTTATTTATGTGATGCAGCGCTGATTTTGCAGCATCATTACTCTAGTCTTCAGTGTCACATGATCCTACAGAAATTATTCTAATATGCTGATTTATTATCAGTGTTGAAACTGTTGTGCTGCTTCATATTGTTTTTTGGAACCTGTGATACTTTTTTCTTTGATTCTTTAATGAATATGTTAAAAAGAGCAGCATTTGTTCAAAATAGAAATCTTTTCTAACAAGATAAGTCTTTACTATGACTTTTTATTAATTTAACACATCCCTCCTGAATAGAAATATTAATTTCTTTAAAAAAAGAAAAAGAAAAAATGTACTGACTCCAAACTTTTGAACAGCATTGTATATTGTAGCACAAAATGTATTGTTTTAAATAAATGCTGTTCTTTTTAACTTTTTAAATAATCAGAGAATCCTAAAAACAATATCACAGGTCCCCCCCCCCCCAAGAAAATGAAGCAACACAATGGTTTCCAACATTGATTATAAATCAGCATATTAGAATGATTTCTGAAAATTCAGCTTTGATAACAGAAATAAATTATATTTTAAAGTATATTAGAATAGAAAACTGTTATTTTAAATTGCAATAATATTTCACAACACATTTTCTGTATTTTTGATAAAATAGATACAGCCTTGATGAGCAGAAGAAACTTCTTTAAAAAACATCAAAAATCTTACTGATCCCAAACTTTTGACCGGCAATATATATATATATATATATATATATATATACGGTATACACATATACATATACATATACATACATACATATATATATATATATACATATATATATATATATATATAGATAACTAATTATAAAAAAATAAAGACAGAAATATATTACGGTTGTAAATTACAATTGTACTGTAAAATGAAAACTGAATACTTGATAATTATAATAATGCAATGGGATTATAGCATTATTTAATTGGACTATAATGTTATTAAACTAAATTGCAGCCTTTGATTTGAATATTGCCATAAGTTAATAATCACACAGCACCATTTATTTATTTAAATTTATTTTAATATATTTATTTAAATTTTTATTATGACCAGACCTGTTAGAGACAGTGTCTAAGCCATTAAACCCCCCATTTTTAGACTCACGTTAAAAGTGGGGTAAGTGAATTCTGGTAGCCAATGTTGATATTTGAAATCACCAAAATAAACATGCCCCTACCCCAAAAGGGTCTTGCCCCTATTTTGATAGACCCACCCCACACATAAGTACGCAACCCAGGCAACAATTAGTTCTGTGAAACAAAGCAAAACCAATGTTACATTTAGCTTTTTATCAACTTACAATCCCCCATTTTGGAAACTCTGCTTTAAAATTTTCTTTACTAAAAGGAAAAATGCTTCTTTTAAGAACTGTTCACTGAAAGGTTCTTTTAAGAATCCAAAATGGTTCTTCTAAGACAGAAAACTCCCTTTTGGAAGCTTTATTTTTAAGATAGTCTCTCAGTAACTGGAGACAGCAGGCTGATTACCATGAGCATGTTTACGCTGGTTACACATCACTGTAAGATACACACATACACACACACGCGCGCATCCCAGACAGATGGATGAGAGTGTCTCAACGCTCTCTGAAAGGGAAGATGCAACTTTCAAACGCACACCCACTTCATCAGATACACACACACACACACACACATTCAGTCGGAAAGGATGGGGTTCATTAGGAGTCACACACCCCGACGAGCCCACAGCTGTGATGGAAATGTGTCCTATGGTGCAACAAGCCCCCCATTAAAGCCATTGATCTTGCGTTGAGGAGTGGAGTCTCTCACACACACAATCTTTCTCTTTCTGTGGCTCTGCGGTATCTGATGGTCGGAATTGATGATTGGATTTAGGAACATCAAAGCTAAGCTAAGTAATAATGTGCTGCTATTCATAGATGCAGTTTCTCCTCTGTTTTCTCCTTTATGCCTGGGAATCTGTGTCAGTGGAATCGGCGTACGTGTGTACGTGGCCCCGTGAGCTCATTCTGTCGGTGTGAGAAATGCCTGTGTGCTCTCTCTGCTGCATCTGTAGCATACTGATGAAGCGGTCGGCGTGTGACATACTCCTGTAACACACACGCATCACGCAGCATCACCATGGAAACACCTCGCCTGACCACGCCACTGAGCCATTCATAGGACTAGTGTGTGTGTTTGTGAGTGTGTGTGTGTGACAGGGTTTCGCTTTCCCCCTGTGTGAAGTTGTATTCTCCGTCGGGATGCTCTGACAGTTAACTGAGTCAGAAGTTAATTACTGAAGTTATTTCGTATGTCGTTCCCCAGAGTGGTTCGTCTCGAGGTTTAACACACATACATTAGAGTCTTCAAAGATAGGATAATGTACATGACCAGATTTAAAAGGAACAGTTTATCCAAACTTTCTTTCTTCTACGAAAGAACATATTTGTCTTTTTGTCCATATGATGAAAGTCAATATAGACAGATTTGTTCAAAATATCATGTTAGAATATCATGTTAAATGTGACTCTTATATTTTCTTTCTTTTTTAACTAAGTGTAGATTTTTACAGTAGTGAAGTTCAAAATGTTTGCATATTTGCTTACAAATGATTGTGAAATTAAGAAACTGGTCTCAAACTCAGTTCCTGGAGGGCCACAGCTCTGCACAGATTTATTAGTATTTTGGATTCATTTTTGTTTTCCTTTTTTCCATTTATTTTAGTTTTAGTAATTTCGTAAATTATTAAATGAGTAAATAAATGTAAACCAGAAACTGTCTGAAATAAAATAAGTTCAAGTTTTTTAGCTTCAGGGAAGTTTCATGTCATTACACAACATTTCATTAAACAAAAAAGAAAAAATTACACTCGTATATAAAAATATTAAAGTGCCCCTATTATGCCATTTTTAAGGTTGCTAATATTGTTTTATGAGTCTCCTAAAACAGGTTTACATGCATGCAATGTCAAAAAACACTTTAGTTTTCCTAAAACAAATGTATTTTTACCTCATTTCTAAATGATTCCTAAACGAATCGTGCGAAGCAGTTCGAAGAATGTCTCTCTAAACCCCTCCTCTCCGTGAGCCCTCGCTGCTGTGATTGGTCTGATGGTGCAGTCCTTTGTGAATGGTCTATCACGTACAGCGCGTGCCGGAAACGAACGGAATGACAGCCCTGGAGACTTGTCAATACATAGAAAAGATGATATTGATTGTACCTTACCAGTTTGAGCCGGAGTCTGATAATGAAACGGTTGAAGTGGCTGATCGACAAGAGACTTATTCGCAAGCACGACTGGAGCTGGACATTTCTCTTAATTTCTCTAATTATAAGATAGCAAGTTGTTTGTGTCGTAGAACGTGGGTGGACATTATGCAAATGTGTTACTTTGTGACGTACAGCCGTAACAGAATAAGATTCGAATTCCTGATGACTCATTTAGGCGGTTGCAAGCCGACTCTTTTTTTTGATAGACAATAACTTTAGTTATCGTGCATTGTCAGCTTCACAACTTTGCAGATAGTTTATGTTCACATACAGCTACATGACACACTGCATGAAAGGTAATATTAGAAAAGGCATAATAGGGGCACTTTAAATATTTAGGATAAATCTACATAAACTAGTCAGCCTCACTGTTAAGGCTTGCACACATGACAAGAAGCGCAGCGCCGTGTTGTGCCACGTCTTTAAAATTCAAACAATTCGAATTTCTATGAGTGTACGCACACCGGCGGTGCCATTCGGCGTCTGTCTGTGGTGCCTAGCAACGACTCAAAACAATGTAAATTTGTGGCGCGACACGGCACTGCACTTCTCGTCCAGTGTGCGACCGGCTTTAGTCGTTAGAGTAGTGGGTTGTTGGACAACTAGTCGATTAGTTCATCATCATCACCCATCTCTAGATTGGATGAACCACATTCAAAAAGCTGAATTTGCAGACAATAAACATGTACTTATGAATACATATTTTGTATTAAAGGGGTCATATGATTCGATTTCAAGTTTTCCTTTCTCTTTGGAGTGTTACAAGCTGATTGTGCATAGATAAGATCCCTGAAGTTGCAAAGACTAAAGTCTCAAAACCAAAGAGATATTCTTTATTAAAGTTTAGACTCGACCATGCCCTCCTAAAACGGCTCGTTCAAACACGCCCCCACGTCTACCTCATGGTGTGGGAAGATGTGCAAAACACCGCCCAAATGTATATGCAATGAAAGAAGGCAGAACTGTTATTCTCGCTGTAATATTGTTGCTGCCGGCGCCATGTCCTGGAGACGCTGTGTTTAGTTGTGAAAGCAAAGTACTTTGTTTGGGCTTCCAAAAGAGGACACAACTAGAAATCAGTGGTTAAGTTGTATACAACACTGTTCCAGAACAGTTCAACCCAAATATTAGAGTGTGTGCAGCGCATTTTACAGAGGACTATTTCCTGAACCTGGAAGAGTAGCCTACAATGCTGGCTTGCACAAAGGCTGTTTCAGCCTTTGTTTTCTTATTACTGACTATTCAAACGTGAGTTTTGAGCAGTGTAGAGTAGTGTTTGTTGTTTATTGTTTCTCCAATCACAAATGCAAACAATACTTGGCATTGAATGGTTGTTTTAGACTGATTTTTATAGTGTGTGCAATTGGCTGCAGGTGTAAACATAATCAGTGAAATGGAACATGGGAAATGTAGTCCGGAGTGACATGTAACAGTCTGTGTAATGTGAGTCAATATAATGGGAGGGCGACCTCTGGTGGCAAGTGGATGGAAGTCCACGGACAGGATTTGTGACAAAGGTAATGCATTACTTTCAATAAAATGTAACTATAACTCAATTAGTTACTTTTATTTGAGTAACCCAATATTGTAATGCATGACTTTTAAAAGTAACTTTCCTCAACACTTCTAATAGTTCTGGTCAAAATAGTAATTCTTCTGATTTTAATTTTTACTGTGTCTTTTCGGGTCTTGTCAGTGTCATTGTTCAGGTATAAATTATTATCCAGATACCTGATGAAGCAGATAGCATTGTAACAAGGAGCCTGTTGTTTTTTGGTCCAGGGATTATAAACTTCAGCCAATTTCCATATGTATGTTAGGTACCAATCTTTGGAATGAACAATTAGCATACAAATGTGTCATAAATACGTCTGAGATTGAAATAAATTGGGCCATCGAGCATCCCAATTGTGTTCTTACAGGAAACATACTGTATTAGCTAACAACATTTGATATCTAATGACTGGCATACAGCTCTAGAAATATTTATTTTATTCGAGCAGTTAGTGTCATTGTGACTCACTAAACAGATGGATTGCTATTTTCGAAAAATGTTTTTTAACAAGATGAACAACTTGATATCTGGCCTGAGGAAACATGACAGGGCATGTCTATGTCTAGCGCTGTCTGGTATCATGAAGTTTGAAGCTGTTCAACCTCAGTCTATAGTGATGGAGGATGTCTGTCTATAAGTAAAAGTACATATTTGCTACTGTACAGCGATGTCGACTTCCTCTTTCACTCTGTGTCCTCAGCTAGTATGACACACTGGCCTACTAATGTCGCTCAGCTGTGCTGTACTCCCCTGCTCCCCCACAGTGTGCTGTTCAATCAGCCTCATTACCCACAAACCCTCTGTTCTACCCTCAGTGGCCCACAATGCTGATGAATCACAGTCACATTAATAAAAGGGCAGCTCTCATAGACAGCTTCAGTACCATATGGCTCATTGAAATAAAAAACAGTGATTTTAAGAGTCAACAGTCACATTTACTGTTATAGTAAGACTTATGATATGAGTTTTAGTTTAGCTGTTATATCTGTCCGTGCAAAACCATAATAGGATCATGATTTTTTAGAAACAGTGCCATTTGTGTCTGAAAATGGAAATTATTGTTTTGTGCACTTTCAAGAATCAGATCTGCAACCTCTACAGACTTTAACCACCAGAGGGAGGTGTGTGTGCTAATATTCAAATGATGTTTTTTTTTAATTGTTTATTCCTAAATCATCACCTCCAATCCTAAATATGTGGTTACTGTATATTTATTGTTACCAGGGTTAGATAGTATTGCTATATACTATTACAACATTTATTCATATTTTGAGTTAGCTTTTTATTTTTATATTTTCAGTTTTCTCTTTAATTTGAGTTTTTATTTAAGTGATGTGTTTTGTATATTTTTTTTTGTATTTTTATATATCTTTAATTATTTTTTTATTGTAGTTTTAACTTACTTTAACTTAAGCTTGCCAAGATAATCTTTTTTCAGTTGAAGTTTTTCATCTAATATTTATATTGCATTCATTTCAGCTTTAATTCAGTTATCAAAACTGATTTTTAATAGTTTTAGTTTACAATAACAACAGTTGTTACTGTTTGTTAGGAATAACTCAGTTTGTTCATATAGTATATTTGTATAATATATTCAACGTTATCAACCTTCAATCTAAAAATTCATATTAATTTAACCCTATACAGTAAGTCTGGGATTTATATAATATAATAAGTAAGCTTCTTGAGGCCAATATCACATTATTTGCTTAAATATGAAATATGTTTTTTTAATCCATATATTTATATTATTATAATAATAATTATTATTAATATAGTAGTAATATAGTTTAAGCATATTAAAATAAATATTTAGATTTTATTATATATATTTTTTCTTATATATATATATATATATATATATTTTTATATTTAAATATTTTTGCATTATACTAAATAGAGCTGTAAATCATGTTTTTGCTCAGGGAACCTATTGATATAATTTAGATTGAGATTGACTGATTTAGATCAATTTTGGATTGATTTAGATAAACGGTTTTAGATCAAAAGTTTAATACTCATCCACAGAACTAGTTATGTTACCCATAGAGATGTTGTTAAAATGACTGTGTCTTGGGTACAGTCTGGACTTTCTCCTGTACTGTGTGTTATGAAAGATTTGGATGAGGTGCATTTACAATCTGTCCTTCTGCTGTTTGCAAATATTGAATTTCTTGTGGTTTGGTTGCATGCCATCCTGCAGCACACTCAAGCTTTTCTTTTTTTCCATTCCTAAGTGGAGCTCCCATCCAACATGTCCAGAAGGAGCCTCAATCAGCTTCCAACAAGAACACGTTCACCTCCTGCCTTATCTTCATCGTCATCATCATCATCATCATCTCCTTATCGATCTGAAAGAACCAGGCGTCCAGCTCATACACCTCCAGGTGCCAAACATCCCTCGTTCCCTGGACGCCATGACAGTGCCTCCAGCATGGATCCCACCCCGTCCCTTGGTTCCGAAGGGTCGGGTAACTTAGGCGACGGGGCCCAGGGCATCCACCTGCTGTTACGGCCCCCAGACCTTCTAACACCCAGCCAGATGCCTCCTCTTCATGACGACAGACCGCCAACACCAGCCCCCCCAACCCTGGTGCCACCCGAGGACCAGTATCCCGTCCATTCCGCGGAGGTGGACTGGGGATCCGGAGACTACCTTGAAACTCTTACTTTCATGGGATCGGAAGGGGAGGAGTTTTCTCTCGTCACCGCCCTTCCTACGTATGGATACGATCCGTATGATACGGACGATGATGCCACGGTCAGCTACAACACAGCTTTCCCCTCTCGCCCCGTCCTGCCCCTGTCGTCCAGAGACCTCCAGCCCAGCGTGACTGTAAAATATGGGACTAACTTAAGGACGGCCCATCCTACCGATCCCCGCCTCCCATTTGCTCCTGACTCCGCCCATGCGAGCGATATGGATGATGATTTGGATTTTGATTGGGCGGAGCTTTTTCCCATTGAGCCGACTGAAATGCTGCTTCCTGATATGAACAGTTTGGAATACTACAACACGTTGCAAGCCAAAGAGAACGCTAGTATTGTGAGGAATAGGACGCACCCTCATATTACCCCTACGCACACTGTGGGACCCACCCACACTCCCACTGCAACTTTGGGAAAAATCCCTGACAAAATTGATCGGACAACTCCTCAACCTAGTCCATCAGTAACCCCAACTCCACCCCAAAAACCTACAAAGCCTCCCATTCCATCAACCACCGAGACCCAACGACCTCCTCTAGGCCCAGATAAGGGTGTTCCTTACATACCCACGTCCCATGTGGGCAAAACCCGACCACCAGTGCCAACCTCCCTGCCTCCACCCGGTACCTCAGAGGGTCCAGTAATACAAGCCGTCACACTGAAGCCCCCTGCTACCAAACCCCGTATGACCACCATCAAAACCACCACCAGAACTACAACTACAACTACAACCACAACTACCATGAGCACCACCAGCCTCTCCACCAAAAGCCCACCACCTACAACCCCCAGAATTCCTCTGTCCATCGCACCCCGACAATACGTCTGCAATATCACCAAACCGGACATGTACCTAGTCAGAGTGGGTAAGTGGACAAATTATCTGTATCATTTTGGTTATTAGCCGATATTAGAGATTTTTTACTTTATCATATTATTTATTATTATTATTGTGCACATTATTATTTATTTTTTTACATTTAGTTAATTTATCATATTATTATTATTGTGCATATTAATTTTCTTTATTTTTACATATAGTAAAAAAATTTTAAACCAGTAATAACATGCACCACATCCACTTTTTTTAGAAAATAGCTCATTTTCCAACTCCCCAAGAGTTAAACAGTTAAGTTTTACCGTTTTCGAATCCATTCAGCCGATCTCTGGGTCTGGCGGTAGCACTTTTAGCGTAGCTTAGCATAAATCATTGAATCTGATTAGGCCGTTAGCATCTCGCTCAAAAATGACCAAAGAGTTTCGATATTTTTCCTATTTAAAACTTGACTCTTCTGTAGTTACATCACGTACTAAGTTCTGACGGAAAATGAAAAGTTGCGATTTTCTAGGCCGATATGGCTAGGAACTATACTCTCGTTCTGGCGTATATAACTAGTTACCTAGCTGGGGACTATTTTTAGGTGCTGCATAGTATCATTGCGTCTGCTGTACCCATGGTATGCCAGCAAAGTTCCTTGATTATTATGCCGGAATGAGAGTATAGTTCCTTTTTATATTTAAAAAGGAAAAAATATAACTAATTACATACATTACATACATTTATTATCATCTCTTACAAACTTCTTGTCTGACTCTTGCAGGCATGCCTAGTGGGTCATCGGTTGCGTTTGCCAAAGCTCATGTGAGGGAGATCCTTCGACGAGAGTTCAACCGTTCAGTGGAGCTCCAGGTGAGTGTGTCAGATCGCAACAGGTCACACATCAGCGATTTATTTGTAGCATCACTGATGTCTATCTGTTCTATCCATCCAGGTTCTCAAAGCCCCGCCCAATTTCATCTTCCGGGCAGTTTCCGGTCCACTGGTGTACACTGCTATCTCTGTCATTAATGCTGTCCGCCAATCAGTGCACAGCACTTCCTCTTCTTCCATTCTGTCCATCACAACTATATATGCAGTGCCTGATTACAAACATCAGGTCCACACAGGTGAGAGAGACACAGTATAACCAGTGAATTGTACGCTGCCGTGTAATAAACTCTAAAATCTGAGCCATAATTATAAAACAAATAATATACGTTTTATTTAAATATGTAACATCATATATAATAAATATTATATTTATATTTTAAGAAAGATTGTGACAGTAGTTAATCTGCCTTGCAGTGCTGCAGTTTGTACCGAGTCATGTGGATGTGCGTCTGTGTAGCTTCAGCGAGCGTGTAGAGAAGGGGTTACTCATGGCGTACGCGGAAGCACGCAAACGCTCACAAGAAAATGGAAATTTCACAGTTCATGTACGTAAATAATTTAAAATAAAGTCCAATTTTTGCACACTTTACGTCACTGTTTTTCCATGAAAAGCTTGTTAACAATAATTCAGTGAATTACAGACAGTTACAGTAAATAGTATTGATAATGCTGTATGATTGCTTGTCTAGATTGTGAATATCACTAGTAGCCTTCCTAAGGGTCAACGGCAGCAGAAGGCACCGGTTGACATCACCTTTGCTGTGCGTGATTCTCAAGGCTTCCTAACGGGATCAGATGTGAGTGTCCACATGAGGCAGCTCAGCGCAGTAGAGTTCAGCTTCTACCTTGGTTTTCCTACCCTGCAGATCGCTGAACGTGAGTCACAAATACACACACAGGCTCTTTGTCTCAATTTCTCGTAAACTTTATTCATTTATCACTCTTTTTATCTCAATTCTTGTCTTCCAGCTTTTCATTATCCTGAACTTAATGTGTCCCACCTGTTACGCACATCCTGGGTGAAAACAGGTATGTGGTTGTGTTAGAAATTCCAAATAAACTGATTTTGAGATATGTGACCATGGACCACAAAATGGTCATAAGGGTCAATTTTTTTGAAATTGAGATTTGTACATAATCTGAAACCTGAATAAATAAGCTTTCCATTGATGTGCGGTTTGAGAGGATAGGACAATATTTGGCCTTAGATAGAACTATTTGAATATCTGGAATCTGAGGGTGCAAAAAAATCGAAATACTGAGAAAATCGCCTTTAAAGTTGTCCAAATGTCCAAAGTATGAAGTTCTTAGCAATGCATATTACTAATCAGAAATTAAGTTTTGATATATTTATGGTTGAAAAATGACAAAATATCTTCAAGGAACATGATTTTTACTTAATATCCTAATGATTTTTGGCATAAAAGAAAAATCTTATAATTTTGACCCATACAGTGTATTGTTGGCCATTGCAACAAATAATGCTAACACTGTCGCTGGTGATTCTGTGGAGGTCAGACATAATAACTATAGTTATTGAATATTGTTGAACTATAGTTGAAAAATGTAAAAAATGCATAATACAATATGTTATGAATATTCACTTATAATAAAATATCTAGATTAACACTTTTTGGTGCATTTTGATGTTTTTTAAAGATTTAACCTATAATTATAAAAATCAAATAATTATAAAGTAGCTCTCACTTGGCTAAAAGAATTAGTACCATACGTACCATAAGTTTTAAATATGAAAAAAGTTAAGTATTTTTGAGGTGAGTTCTTATGTGAGATAAATATGATTATAATTCATTTTAATTTAAATTATTAATTAGTATAATTCAAATAAATTTGTATTTGATTTATTCACGTCTTGTATTAAATTCAATATTATGATCTAATCTTTCTACGAATCTATTAATGGTACAGGCACTTATAGATGTTTATTTTACAGATGGCAGGTGGATTTATATTAGTCTGTAATTTATAATTATTACAATTTAGTACTTCATGCATGTTTCTGATGCTACTTTCTTTTTGGTGGATTTGTGCATTTGTTCTAGTGTTATTGGGTGTGTTGGACCAGCGTGTGAACGAGAGGACCTTCCAGGCCAAAATGGAGAGGCGAGTAGCACTGCTGGTTGGAGAGGGACTTGGGATCGGGGTTAGCAGTCGACGATGGAGAAGAGCTACTAGTATCGGAAACAACAGTGTACAGGTACATTAAAACACATTAGTGTACACAGTTTGTTTGTCTTTTCCATACATCACATAAGCACGGACCCTGGTGTGCCTCAGATCGTGCGAACGTCTCGTCTGGATGGCCCAGACTACCCGCTGGAGCTGGTGTATTTTGTGGAAGCGGGGTCAGGAGAGAGGCTGCCAGCTCAGGCCACTGCGGCCATGCTCAACAGACTGAACCTGCAGAGAGCTGCCATCGTACTGGGCTACAGAGTACATGGAATTCTAGCCACACGTGAGTCAAAGTTGTATCAACTAATGGCTGTGACAAACTAAATCGGAGTCAAAGAACTAGCAGCTACTGTTTTGTCACCTTGTGCTAACTTCATCTGCCAACAATTTGTGCTTGAACATGCCACAAAGACTACAGCCAATGGACATTTAGAATGTGCGTTCTGTGCCTGCTTGAAAGGAAGTCTATATTCATTGTATGACCCCAGCTAAAAGGGAACATTCTCAGAACATTGGCGTTCTGACATGGTTCTCGCAAAATAATCAACAAACATTTCCAGTAACATCAATGGAATGTTCGTTCAAAGTTATTCAGTCTTTAATAATTCTCTAAATGTTTGCACTAAAATGTTATTTATATATCGATCATGGAATTTGACATTCGGCTAATATAAAAAAAATAATAATAATAAATGTAGCTATTAGCTACTGTTTCACAATGTTCAGAGAACATTCATAACTAACATTTTCTTAATGTTTGCAAAATGATCAAATTGAATGTTTTCTTAACATTAACGCAAAACCAAGATTTTTTTTTTTTAAATCATTAAGAACTTAATTGGAACATTAGTAAAACATTAAGAAAACATTTAACGTAACATTCACATAATGTTTGCAGAATGATGAAATTGAATGTTTTTATTGTTTTTAACATTAACACATAACCAAGAAAAATCGCTCTCGGTTACTCACGTAACCTCGGTTCCCCGAAATGAGGGAACGAGACATTGCTTTGGGAAATACATTTTCCTCGAATATTACTGAAGCCTTATTGAATCACGCCAGTGAAACTGGCCAATGGCGTTCAAGCGCGCGAAATATGAGGGGGCTCGTCACTATATAAAGCAGCGCTTGTACGTCATCCATTCAGAATCTTTGACTGAAGCAACTAGGCATTGTAAGATCCTGAGCTCGGTGACACGGCAATAAGAGCAATGTCTCGTTCCCTCATTTCGGGGAACCGAGGTTACGTGAGTAACCGAGAGCGTTCCCCTTCAATTCGGTCACTCAACATTGCTTTGGGAACGTATAAAATCCCGCCGTGTCACAGCGATGGAGCCAAGCTCGACTAAGTATGTCAAGTTTCACATTTGGAGCCGTAATGAGAACGGCAATGATATTGGCGCTCTTAGTAAACACAGCTCAGGTCTACAGGACCTAGTCGAAACCATGTAAAGTCAGGGGCGCGGCAGCTAGACGATGCCGCGTCACATCAGGGGCGGAGTTAACTCCGGTGAAATGTGAAATGGCGGCGGCTTCGGCGCTTTCACAAATAGATTAGTTGAAATTGTTTAATTTCAATGAAATCATGTTATAATGCACAGCCGTACCGGTATGATGGTGACCAAGTCCTAAAAGACGTGGTGAACTATATCATAATACTGTGATAAACTGATAGGGACAGCATTGAATTGGTGGTGCGTCTATACAGGGTGTATACGACCTAGTCGAAACCATTGATACACATCTCAGATCATGGCTGAGTAAGCGCGTGCGCTGCTCGCACTGACAGCACATGCGAGGCAAGCGACGACACATCTAGGTTATAAAACCTCGCGAAAGTGCTGGGTGACGACCAGCCTGCCGCCGTACAAATGTCCTGAATAGATATGCCATTTGACCAGGCCCAGGATGATGCGAGGCCGCGGGTTGAGTGGGCACGAACCCCTATCGGACATTCCACACCTTTAGAGCTGTAAGCCAAAGCAATTGCGTCGACGATCCAGTGTGACAGCCTTTGCTTGGACACAGGCAGTCCTTTTGTACGTCCACCGAAACATACGAATAGCTGCTCCGAGAGTCTGAACGGTCTAGAGCGCTCGATATAAGTACGCACCGCTCGTACAGGGCACAGCAGTGTATTAAGCGGCTCTGTCCCGGTTGGTGTTTCGGGGCGGAAAGCAGATAGTGATATGACCTGCGCTTTAAATGGAGTCGAAAGCACTTTAGGCACATAACCTTTTCTAGGCTTCAAGGTGAGTCTGCAATCACCTGGTCCGAATTCAATACACGAGTCGTCAATTGAAAGCGCTTGTAGGTCTCCAACTCGCTTAACAATTAACAGAGGCCAGCGCGAGCAGGAGCGCTGTCTTGAGAGAGAGCGCTCGCAAGCTCGCTGATTGTATGGGCTCGAACGGGGGTCCCGTGAGAGCGTCAAGCACTAGCGCCAAGTCCCAAGTGGGTAGAGTAGAAGGTCGAGGAGGGTTCAGCCTTCTTGCTCCTTTTAAAAACCGTATGATCAGGTCATTTCTGCCGATCGGGCGATTTTCGACGTGCGCGTGAAAGGCTGTTATAGCGGCCACATACACTTTCAATGTGGATGGCATACGACCGCTATCAAATCGCTCTTGAAGGAAGACAAGGATTATTGATATTGGGCAGCTGATTGGGTCTTCGCCCCGCGATACGCACCAACTTGAAAAAACTCTCCATTTATGTGCGTAGAGACGCCTTGTGGAGGGAGCCCTAGCCTCAGATATAGTGTTCAGCACGCGCTGAGGAAGCGCATCTGTTACTGGCAAGCTCCGTCGAGCGGCCAGACAAGAAGGCTCCATGACTCCGGATTTGGGTGCCAAATCGTCCCTTGTGCTTGAGAGAGAAGGTCCCTCTTCAGTGGGATAGTCCACGGGGGGGCTACCAGCATCTCCACCAGTTCTGGGAACCACGGCTGATTGGGCCATTTCGGTGCCACTAGCAGAACAGATTCCTTTTCCTCTCTGATTTTGCAAAGCACGCGAGGCAGAAGTTTCACTGGAGGAAAGGCATACTTGCGTACTTTCGGCCAGCTGTGAGCTAGTGCATCCACTCCCAGAGGAGAGTGTGTCAGTGAATAAAACAGCGGGCAGTGAGTGTTCTCCGCTGATGCAAAGAGATCCACAGAAGGAGGTCTCTCGCCAGTTGCAGCAGTGGTCGTGAGTTCACACCGCCTTGGTGATTTATAAACGCTACCACTGTCGTGCTGTCCGTCCTGATGAGAATGTGACTGTGAAGAATGTCTGGGAGAAAGCACTCGAGCGCTAGGTGCACAGCACGGAGCTCCAGACAGTTTATGTGCCATGACTTCTCCGTTTCTGACCACGCCCCGAAGGATGGTCTGCCATCGCATACGGCTCCCCAACCCGTACTCGATGCATCTGTCGTGACATTCTTTCTCCTGATCACTTGGCCAATACGAACACCTCGGCGATATAGAGTCATATCGCGCCAAGGGTTCAGCGTATGCAAACAGTCGCGCGTCACTTTGATGCTCAAGGTGCCCGTGCGCCATGCGTTCTGTGGCACCCGGCTCTTTAGCCAGAGCTGAAGCGGACGTATATGTAGGAGCCCTAGATTGCACACTGTCGAGGCGGCAGCCATCTGGCCGAGCGTCCTCTGAAAGCATTTCAGCGGGGGAGAACGCCCTAGTTTGAAGACTGCGAGAGAACTGATCAGTTTTCGTGAGCACTCCTCCGACAGACGCGCTCGCATTTTGATTGAGTTCAGCTCTACTCCTAAAAAGGAGATGTTCTGGCTCGGTACCAGCATGCTCTTTTGCATATTTACAGTCAGTCCTAAGCTCTGAACGTGAGCGAGGAGTCTGAGTTTGTCGCTGAGCAGCGCGCTCTCTGACTGGGCTAACACTAGCCAGTCGTCGAGATAGTTTAGGATGCGCATTCCGCTCTGCTTCAGAGGAGAGAGAGCAGCATTCATGCATTTCGTAAACGTACGAGGGGCCAGACATAAGCCAAAGGGCAGGACCGTGAATTGGTACGCTATCCCTTCGAATGCAAATCTCAGGAAGCGCCTGTGACGGGGGGCTACCTGAATGTGAAAATAAGCATCCTTGAAATCCACGGAGATACACCAATTTCCCGTTCTGATATGTGAGAGGATTTGTCTCAGCGTAATCATTTTGAACGAGCGCTTTGAAAGCGCGCGATTCAGCGGTCTCAAGGTCCAAGATTGGGCGGAGCCCGCCGTCTTTCTTTGGCACCAGAAAATAACGACTGTAGAAGCCGCTCTCGCGGTCTGTGAGGGGGACTGCCTCTACAGCGCGCTTTGCGAGAAGGTTGTGAATTTCCTCTCGCAGAACTGAGACATTCTGCTCCCGTACAGTGGACATTAACACACCGTTGAAACGGGGCGGTCTGTGGAACAACTGAAGCGTGTAGCCGTTCTTTATTGATTTCATAACCCACTCTGATACCCCTGGCAGTGCCTGCCACGCTTCTGTGAACTGTGACAGCGGGCGAGGCGGACTGCACACCGTGAGGGAAAACTCGCCGTTGGGGGGCGGGGAGTTTAATACCACACGAGTGTGAGAGTGAGTGATGGGGGAGAGGGGAGTGAGAGGAGGAAAATTGCCCTGATATGGAGGTGATTTTTGTATTTTTTTTTTTTTTTTTGACTTTATTGCACTGTGGAACAGTCAAAACACAAACATGACAATCGAGCGAGCAGACTTTCTCAGTGGCTCGTCTTCGGCGCTGAGTGTAGCTTTCCACCTCCGAGAGACAACATCAGGAACGCCAGGGAGGTGCGGTCAGGGTAGGCAGTGCCTCACCAATGTTGTTGACATTACATTTATTAATTCCAAGAGCTTTATTAATTAACCTCAAACCACATTATTAATTGCATTTATTTTATTCCAAATATTATTTTTTGTAACAAAGTTTTTCAGGAATACACAATAATATACTCATTTTGCCATTGTTTGCTCCTAAAAACCATTGTTTCATGCAGGAAATTCAAGGCCATGGCCATTGAGGCAGAGGTTAGCAGTGCCTCTTTGGTCCATAGAACGTAGTTTACGTAGATTTGCGCATGCGCAATCAGTTCTCATTCTGTCTTGAATTATCAACATTGAGGCAGAGACCGAGCTTGCTTCATGTCACGTGATCCACTCGCTCTCACTCAATCCGCGCTTCCCGATACTAGCATCTAGCGGCGCCTAGCGTTGGCTGTCAACTCATGAAATTGAGTAATACACCCAGCAAAGAGGACTTTTACAACAAAGTAATTGACAGCTTTGTCCAGAGGAATAGACGTATGGACTTCGTCTACAAATAAAAGTAAGCACTTATTTATTATTTTTTTTAAAACCCGTATATTGGCTTTGTGTGTGTTGTCTGGTGGTGGGCTATAGGCCTGCTGTGCGCTGACACCAAAATGTTCTCTCTTCCATCACCTCTGCCACATTTGTACTGTATGTCTATCTGTGCGATTATGGTGCATTTCGTAAGGGTTAAAATGCTGTTTTCTAGTTCTCTTTTTTTAATCCTGGTGCGCCGTCGCCAGATGCTCATTGCGTGTCGGTGTGTGCGCCTAGCGCAGTTTGTAGGAGCGAATAAGCTGTTTTTGTACTTTAAAGCTGTACTGCTGACACAATGTTTTCTGACTGTAGCCTATTCAAATCCTGGTGCGCCGTCACCAGACCAATAGCGTGTGTGTGGCTGTCTGTGCGCGTTTGCGCATTTTGAAGGAGTGACTAGGCTGCTTGTCGGTTCGCTGACACCGCGCCGCTTCCCTCTCTTACTGTGTCCCGCACAAAACATTTGTTTGTTGTATAAGTCATCATAAGATAGATGTGTCCATTAATTTGATTATTAGATTTGATTGTGCATTAGCCTCACATATGACTGACTTTGCTGTATGCAGGCAGCGATGTGATGATGCCTGATATGAACTTGGGTTGCTACATTAACTGAATGAATATATGAACATATATGCCACATTGATAGGTCACAGCCTACCCATGACAAGATTTCACCGCACGTTACTGAGGAACGCGGCTTTAATTCCGTAGCCGGTGGCCTGCTGTCTCTGTCAGGGCGGGGTCTCTGGCCATTCGAGCCCTGGCGGCGCTTCGGCCAAGGCTGTCTCGGCCTCACCGCCGGCTCATGCTCGCGCCGAACCGCAGTAGGAGGGGCGAACGGTCTTCCCGCGCGCTGCGCTGAGGATGACCGGGAACGCGCAGGAGGGATCGCGCCAGCGCGCTTTGGTAAGAAGTGGCTAATGGCCTTCGATTGCTTCTGCGCTTCAACAAAGCGCTCCGTGAACGTCTCTACCGCCGCTCCAAAGAGACCTGAGGGATTCACGGGAGCGTCCAGAAGAGCCGTCTTCTCTGACTCTTTCAACTCGGTCAAAGTCAGCCACAGGTGACGATCCAGCACCACAAGATTCCCCATATTGCGGCCGATCGCTTAGAGGGGGGAGACGCGTTGTTTCTCACCCTCCAGTTTGCCGCGGCTGCCGGACAGAGGTGGGCAGCGACGGCTTCCTCCACGGGGGGAAGTTTAACATACCCCGCTCGGTCAGCGCCGTCCACTGACGACAGAAGGGAGGATCCTGGATTGTGCACCCGACTGGTGAGCGGTGCGTTCCACAACTTCGATATCTCGTCGTGCACCTCCGGGAAAAAGGGGCCGGGTCTCCGCGGGGTGTCCTTTCGGCCGCGGTCCGACTGGAGGAACCACTCGTCCAGACGGCTTCTGGCCGGCTCGGTAGGAGGCGCCCACTCCAGACCGAGCTCATCAACCGCCTTGGTCAGGACGCGTAGGAGCTCAACATCACTGTGATGGAGGTCCCCAGCGTCACTGCTGGGCGCAGTGTAATCCAGTGGGCTGTTGGACCACTCCTCTCTCGCAGACGCTGCCACCGAGATGGCATCATCCTCATCCTCCTCCATGGCTCCGAAAGACACCACATCTTGCGCGCTGGGGGAGGGGCGGAGATCAGCGGCCATGAAGCGCACTGGAAGGGGACCTGCAGCAGGGGGGTGAGAAGCGTGTGGGCACTGAGCCGGCGCGGTCTTGTCACCCGACCCGGACAGATCCGCATCAGAAACTCGCGGCACTTTACTCTTTGGCTCAGAGGAAGGGCGCGGCAGAGCTAGTTGGGCGAGTTCATCGCCTTGGACGATGGCCACACGGAGCCTGTGAGAGTCCGGAGACTCATATCTCCGCAGTGGGGGCAGTCCGACCCCCCAAGCGCCGCCTCTGCGTGGGCGCAACCCAGGCAGAAGACGCACGATTCGTGGCCATCAGAGGGTTCGATTGGCTCTACACAGGAGAGGCAATCGCGAGAGGTCATCTTTGTTCGTCCGAAGCTCACTTACCGGAACACAGCAGGGGAAGAAGGCGTGTCCGCTGCAGCGTGTAGATCACGGTGAGTAGTAGATTCTTTGATAGGCTTCTTGCTGAAGGAAAAAATTCTGAATGGATGACGTACAAGCGCTGCTTTATATAGTGACGAGCCCCCTCATATTTCGCGCGCTTGAACGCCATTGGCCAGTTTCACTGGCGTGATTCAATAAGGCTTCAGTAATATTCGAGGAAAATGTATTTCCCAAAGCAATGTTGAGTGACCGAATTGAAGGGGAACTGGACATTCTGGACGTTTAGAAATAACGTTTTCAGAACTTAATGATAATGTTAGCAATGTTGGCATCTTCATTCCAGACATCTTTATAAAAATATTCTCGTATTGGAATGCTCAGGTAAGATGTAGATGTAAAAGTAGAAGAGCTTTCCTTTTGACTTTGTCATTTACTTGCTTCAGAACTTTAGCCTTTCTTCTCGTGCACTGGTTCACTAAGCTAATCAGATCTCTCTGATCTCTCCCCAACGCCAATTCAACATGCTTAACCAAAAAGCCACCGACTGTGTCCGACTAGTGCCAACGGTGCAGAACACACTCCAAAAACTGGGTTTACAGACATTCAACAACTATGACTTTGACTGACTGATGTGTCACGGCCTTAAAAAATGTGTTTTAAGACTGTTTTATGATTTTTTTGTGCCAAATATCACTCTACTCTGTTTCAGCGGTGGAGAAGCTGCCCCTGCCGCCCTCTGAGACTCAGCCCAGTAACGTGTGGCTGATCATAGGAGTTGTGGTCCCAGTTCTTGTGGTCATCCTCATCATTATCATCCTCTACTGGAAACTGTGCCGCTCTGAAAAGCTGGAGTTTCAGCCAGACGCCATGAGCACCATCCAGCAGAGACAGAAGGTCAGGGTCACTGAGTGTGTGTGTTTATAAGTGTAAGTGTTGCCCACTCTTAGACACTCCATGTGAAGTGACAGTGCTCATGAAATGGGCTGTACTGCAACAGTCAATTTAACATGTTGCATCATACTTACTGTCCATTCATGTGTTTGTCATTTTAGTTGCAGCCTCCCAGTGTTAAAGGCTTTGATTTTGCTAAACTACACCTGGGGCAGCATAGTAAGGACGACATTATGGTAATCCAAGAACCCGCCCCTTTACCGCCACCTGTTAAAGAGGCCACGCCCTCAGAGGGCGGAGAATTGAACACTCCTAAATCAAAGAGCTCATCTACAAAAGCATCACGTGCAGCACGGAGAAGAGGCAGGTAAGAAACTGTCTGTGATCATGTCCTTTGGATTGTGTGTGAACAGGTTCTGTTGATGTGAGCATAAGTATTGGAACAGTTGCCTCACAGGTCTTTCTAAGTGATCAGCCGTGTCCTGTTGCATTAATTCTTCAGATATTAAAAGCAGGGAATGTGTCGTATCATTTATATCCATTACTTCTGTATTCTGAATCTTGCATTCGATGATGACACACACAAACCAGGATGAAGGTGAGGGAGCTGACTTTGAGAGAAAAGCAAGCAAGTTGGATGCTAAAAGAAAAGAGGAAGTCAATTAGAGCGCTAGCAAAAACAAAGGGCATGCGACCAGCGACCAACAACGACCTGATCGGCTGAGAAAACAACAGTAGTTGATGACAGACAAATCATAAAAGCTGTGAAAATGAACCCTAAAAGACGTGTCTGTAAAATCACCAACAACTTCCAGAAAGCTGGGGTGATGCTCTGACAATCTACTGTCCTCAGGAGACTTTGATACAGAATTACAGATGCTACACAACGAGATGCAAACCTCTGACCAGCACCAAAAATAGAAAGGCAAGATTAGAGTTTGGAAAAAAGCACAAAGGTGAGCAAGAAGAGTTTTGGAACTGTGTTTATGGACCGATGAGACAAAGATGAACCTTTATCTAAGTGATGGGAAAGCAAAAGTGTGGAGAAAAAAGGGAACTGGAAATGATCTCAAGCATACAGCCTCATCTGTAAAGCATGGTGGAGGTGTTGTCATGGCATGGGCATGCATGGCTGCCTCTGGAACAGGCCCTCTCAACTTTACTGATGACTTAATGTATGATGACAGTAACAGAATGAATTTGGAAGGGTACAAAACCATCTTGCCTACCAATATTCAAGAAAATGCCACCAGATTCATTGGGAAGTGCTTCATATTACAACAGGACAATGACCCAAAACACCCTGCCAGTTCAGTCAAGGAATTTATAAGGGCAAAGAAATGGAAAGTCTTAGATTGCCCAAGTCAATCTCCAGATTTAAATCCGATTGAACATGAATTTGACCAGCTGGAGAGGAGAGTAAAGGCAGAAACTCCCCAAAACAAGCAACAATTGGAATTGGCTGCATTAAAGGCTGGGAAAAGTATTTCAAAGGATGAGACCAAGAGTCTGGTGATGTCTATGGGTCACAGACTCACTGCTGTGATTGTGCTCAAGGGATCTGCAACTAAATAATAGCTTTTAATCTTTTATATCTGCCTTATGTTCAACTGTCCCAATACTTATGCTCACATCAATGAGTGGGATGAACTCTAGAAGTGCTGTTCTTTTTATTTGGTAAAACATGTATGTGTTGAAACGGCTAATAATAAAATGTGACATTCTGTAGTTTTGTCTCATATTCATCTTTTAATCATATTTGCAAATGTCTTGACTCCACAGGCAACAGAGCAATTTTGTCTTTACTGTTCCAATACTTATGGAGGGCACTGTATATACTATTATAGTTTGTGTAGCGTTTATTTTTATATTTTCAGTTTAACTGTAGCTTAATTTTTGCTAATTTTATTGTCATTTTTATTCATTTCTGCTATTTATTGCTATTTAGTTTATTTTTATTTCAGTTGTGTTTCTTATTCAGATTTAGCCATTATAAGGGCTTCAGCTTAATTTCAGTTAATATCAGTTAGTTTCATATTTATTTCAGCCTTTATTTTTAGTTAACAATAAAAACACTGGTTTATATAATTTTTTTTTATTTGCATGTTGTTGTTTTTTTTTTTTTTTGTCATTTATGTTTATTTTTGTTTCATTTTTAAAATACTGCTATGTAGTACAATTTCGTTTTTTTTTTAGGTTGTCTCCATCTGATGGAGATTCATTAGGAAGTGAAGCATCCAGCGGTAGAGAATCAGCAGAGGAAAGCACCAGACCTGCTGTGACGCCAAGTGACAGCAGACCCCAACATCCCAAGAGCAAACATTGTATGATACGACAAAAACACACTAATTGTAGTATATCTTATACTATATATTAACTATTAATAATTAAAAGTATAATATAAAGTTGCTTTATAGTGATTTGTATTGTGGAAAAAAAAGTATAATTATTATTCTAAATTAAAATTATTATTATTATTATTATTAAAATAGTAATAAATTATTATTATTAAAAAACTTATCTCTTTCTCTCCTCGTCTTATTCCATTGGTTCATCAGCAAAAAACAAACTTGGTAAGTGTCTTTACCCATTGATGCTGCATTCATATATTGTTAGTTACAAATTCATGGCCTTTGACATCTGGACTTGATGTTCAGGTGCTCAACCTGGAAGTGGTGTGGATGAGCAGTTATCCTCATCGTCCATGTTTGAGCATGTGGACCGCCTCTCTCGAGGTTCATCAGATGGAACGCGCAGAGTCTCCAATAAGATACAGCTCATCGCCATGCAGCCCATGCCAAGCCCTCCCTCACATCCACATAACCAGGCCCTGAGTCCCAACCTGACAGACAGGATGTCTGACGGAGCAAAGGTCAACAGTGAGGTTAGCAAACACAAACACGCTTGTAAAAATGACAGGCTCACACCTTAGACACACAGATGTGGCATTGACATGATGTTTAACCATTTGAAACATGATGTCCACTACTATGAAAGGTGTGTAAAAGCTTTTTTAACATTTCAGATTGTGATGATACATCCTTACCCATAATTCTGTATCACTGTCCTCTTGTTTTTGTTGCTTTGCTACTATTTTCTGTAGCAATACAGAGTGTTGCTCTATCAAAATACATTATTTTGGGGAAGTATAGGAGAAAAATAGCTTTAAAAAATGAATGAATGAATGAATGAGCATATATACATGCATACTTACACCTAAAATAAATATTCTATATCCATTTATTTATATATTATAATAAACAACAAGCTATTTTTTCCTATAAGATTAAAATATACTATTTTGAATTGCCAAAGCATTGCGGTTTACCAGCATACAATTATAACTTTAGTTACTTTAATAACTTTAATAAAGTTAATTCAGATAATTTATTTTAATTGTTTTATTAAATTTTACAAAAATGTATATAAATGTAATTTACTTACACTTATTTTTTTTATTATTAAATGACTATTTTTAATAACTACAATGTATATTTTAAATTATATATATATATATATATATATATATATATATATATATATGATTTAATTATAAGTTGTAAGTTAATTATAAGATAAGTTATTTTAAGTTTTTTTCTGAGTTGTTGGTCTTTCTTTTTTTGAAGAGAAAAGCTTAATGTTTATATGAAATGAAATTAGATTATTACATAATAATATAAATTATAAATGAAATTATATTATTATATAAAATAATATTTTTTCTACTTATTTGTGTATTTTATAGACTTATTTATCTAAATAAATGTCTGTCCTGTTATACTTGTATTTATTTTAAACATTAAGCACATATTTTCTTTCCTTTTCCTTGTACTTCGTGATTTAATAATTCATGTATCAGAGGGTTAACTTCCATAAAGTAACATGTTTCAGAGAGAAACAGAATATTCTGCAAAAATGTCATTTATAAGAAAACATTCATAATCCATTCTGACACAGATCCAAGTGGCCTTGAGGCATAAATCCGAGATCGAACACCATCGCAATAAGATCCGCCTGCGTGCCAAGAGAAAGGGCCACTACGAGTTCCCCTCCATGGAGGACATCATGGCAGCGTTCAGCGACAGCTCCGAACAACAGCGAGTGTATCAACAAGCTCAGGAACAGATACATAAGATCCTGCATCCTGAAGAACACACACCTTCATCAAGCGGAGAGCCACGCAAAAGGTCAGGATAATAAATCTCACTTGCACCATCTGCAACACATCTAGAGTTTGCTATCTGGGAAAGTGAATGCAATTTGTTTGTGAATTGCAGTTCCAAAGGAAGACGCTCACCCAGACACAGACAAAGACAGAATTTGAGTGGAAGCGGAAGTTTGAGAGACAAGGATCGCCTGATTATTGACGGAGATGCCACGTACAGGAAGTACCCCGGGGTCAACAATGTGGCCTATGTGGTAGGACACACACATGCACATGCTTTCACTCAACTAAGACAAACAAACTCACTACTCCTCTTCCTGTAGTCCGATGCAGATCAGCTCCCAGATGCGGGCAGCCCTTCTCCTACTGATGAGGTGTTTTTAGACCCTGGCTCGCCACCGTCAGGCCCCGCCCCTGCCCCGCCCAGCTACGTCCCTCCACAGCCAACCATAGAAGAAGCCCGACAACAGATGCATTCCTTATTGGATGATGCATTTGCTCTGGTCTCACCTTCTTCTCAAGGAAGCCCTGCTCCTCTAACATTCACTGGTGTTGCGGCGGTCACTGGCGAGGGAGGAATCAGCCCCGGTCAACCCTCCAGCCCTTCTTCACATCCTTCACGCCAATGGGGCTCCTCTTCTTACCCAGCAGCCCCTGTGCACAGTCCTTTTTCTGCGGTGAGTGACTGTAGACATTTGAATGATGGAATTTGAATCCAAGTAATGTGAAATTTTTATTTATTTTCTCTCTGCTTTATAGAGGTATGCAGAGTTAGGAATGTCTCCCACATCGGTTCAAGGTTTACTGCAGAGGTGAGATGGATTCTGGGAGGTTTTATGGAATAAACTAGTGAGAAAAGTCAGGACGAAGTTGAAAAATGCATGTAAACGAACATGAAGCACAATGTTCCTGTTATGCAAACAAATAACAAGTTTGAGTACAGAAAAGCAAATATGCTGCCTCATCCCACTTTGTCTACTCTTAAATATTCATCAGGTACAGATATAATATTTACTCAGCAGATTGTTTGTATAACTTGACAGGCAGGCACATGGCTCTGGTTATGTGGTGTCAGCAGAGATGCAGTCAGATCCTGGATACTCCAGCAGGGGGCAATATGGAGAAGAGATGCCATCGTCTTCTCGGCCACGACCAGTAGGGGGCAGCACAGGTAACGGTCTTATTGGCATTTGAACGTTTAGTTTCATTGCTATGATAATTCCTATGTGTTGTGTGTGTAGGTGCACAGTTGCATCAGCTGACACAAGTGGGCTTGTCAAGTCGAATTGGACTGTATCCTGGAGTTGGCCGTAGTGTATCTGGACCTTCAGGATCAAGCTGGGCCCAGTACCGCTCAGATGAGGAGATTTCCAGACCAGGATCCAACCGAGAAGCTGTAAATCAAACATGCACATTCATAATAGTATATATAATAGTATATCATAAAATATGGGATGTTATAAAATCCCAAAACTGTGCTATTGGATTACTAAAGCTTTGCAGTTTAGCTGCATTCAATAAAAGTAATGAAAAAAAATCAGCCATATAAAGTATAATGGCGATAATGGACAAGTAATGATAGAAATTACATCCTTAAATTTTTTTAATTTGATTTAATTTTTAATTTAAGTTAATTAAAAAATATTTAAATTTTGTCTCATTTTAAATAATTATTTATATTAATGTAAGTAATTTAAAACTACTTAATTTATATTAAGTTAAATGTATTTTTTATAGTATATTATTTGTTAATAATTAAGAACAATTCAAATGTATATTTTAAATCTATATATATTTAATGTATATTTAGTTTAATTAAATATTAGTTTGGGTTTAAGCATGTTTATTTTTTTCCTGAATTGTTGAAATTTTATTCATTCTTTTTTTATCTCCCTCTCTGATTCTAACAGAATATATTTAAAATGAATGAATTGAAATTTATTTAATTTAACTGTTTAATATTTTATTTAAAATGTAAATGTAAATTTAGTGTACATTTTATTTTGTTATTTATTTTATTTATTAATTATTTTTATTTAATTTTAATATAATATGTAAAATTTATATCTTATATATATATATATATATATATATATATATATATATATATATATATATATATATATATATATATATATATATATATAGAATTTATGTTTGCTCAGTCATAATCTTTGTTTTTTGTTTTTTTTCCTGAGTTGTTGGTATTTATTCATAATTCCTCTCTCCCTCTTTATTTCTCACAGATGCTGACATTCCCAGAATACTCTTCATCACCAGTATTCCAGATGCCCAGGACATCCCTGCAGGATCCCACAACCCCCCTGGTTCACCTGGAAGCCTCGAGCGCAGGGTACATCGCCCCTGAGGAGCGTTCTCCACCCCCCCAGTCCTCTGCCTCTCTCATCAAGGCTATCAGGGAAGAACTCCAGAGACTTTCTCAGAAACAGGCTGCTGTTGTCAGCTACCAGAGTTGAGAAAGACCATCCCAAATACCCCAGCGTTGGTTAACTTCCCGATGTACTACATAAACAAACTTACAAATCCCAACACAGCTCCATGGTTGAGAAGCTGCTTTACACAAAATCCGAACCAAAATCTTCAAATTCAAGTACGGCTGGTCTGTTACATATGAAGAATTACACGCAATCTTCCATACTGGTATTGCCAAGACATGCACAATTTAAATTCTACTGCTGACATGCAGAAAATAAACTTAAATACTCTCTCCTATAATTCACAAAGAAAAAAAACTAATGTCCAGACTGTTTAGAAAAATAGACAAAGTTTCCCCATATTCAGTCTCTCAATTTGCATGCTGAGAGCTGTGTACCTTCAAGACTTCGTACTGACTGTTGCTAATGTGAAAATCCCTCCCCTTCAGTTACATGTCTTTCAAAGTGCTTCCTCCAAATGGGTCATCTTCATGTCTCTGGACTTCCTCTGGTGCTAAACATCATTGCTGGGCTCCGCCACGATACTACAATTCAGCCCTGCCCAAAAACTCTGAAGTGGCTTCCTTTCCTTTTCCTGTTCTCTCATTTATCCAAGACGGCTTATCAGGTGGAAACGAGCTCTGTTCCAAAACCTAGTGAGCTACTCGATGTGAAACCTGTTCCAAAGGTTAGTCAACTTAATTACGTTCGCTTACAAGATAGGCTACTTTAATAAGTTATAACCAAGAAGTTATTTATCATTTTATAACATTCATAAAACTATATATTATCTATATATTATTTTGCCCAACATTGGTGAGCTTTATGTATTTTTATACTTATTAGAGTATCACATCGTTAGCAACATGCTAACATGTCAAACCCTGTAAAATATAAAAATATATTATTTGCGAGTTTTTAGGTTTGTTTTGCATATCACACCATTAGCTTAGCAATGCTAATGCCAAACCGTGGACAGGACAAGAAAAATGTTGATTATAAAGTAATATTTAATTCAATAATGTTCATAAAATCTTTAAATATATTATTTTACCAAACAATTGTGAGTTCTATCTATTTTTATACTTATTCGAGTATCAGGTTGTTAGCTTAGCAACATGCTAATGTCAAACCCTGCACAGGGCAAGAAAAATGTTGATTATAAATTTATATTTAATTTGATAATGTTCATAAAATCTCAAAAATACGTTATTTTGCCCATCATGTGAGATTTATTTAGGTTTATACTAGTACTGTGAAATGATTAATCGTGATTAATCGCATCCAAACTAAAAGTTTTTATTTACATAATATATCTGTGTGTACTGTGCATATTTATGATGTATATATACACACACATACAATATATATTTTGAAAATATTTACATGTGTATATATTATTCATATAATTTATATTATATATAAATATATTTATATATAAATGTAACATATTTTTCTTAAATATATACATGCATGGGTGTGTATTTATAAATACAATAAATATACACATTACACACACATATACTATGTAAACAAAACCTTTTAGTTTGGATGCGATTAATCGCGATTAATCATTTCACAGTACTAGTTTATACTTATTGGAATCGCATCTCATTAGCTTATAAACATGGTAATGTCAAAATTTGGATGGGACAAGAAAAATGTTTACTATATTTGAAAAGCTATATTTAATTCGATTACGTTCATAAAAACTTCAAATGCGTTATTGTACCCAACATTTGTGAGTACTGTATATTTTACTTATTAGAATGTCACACCGTTAGCCTAGCAAAATGCTAATGTCAAACTCTAGACGGAGCGAGAGAAACGGCGATTAAAAAGTAATAATTCATTCAATAACATAAAATCTTAAATTTGTACCCAACATCTCTGAGTATGTCTATACTAATTAGAGTATCACACCATTAGCTTAGCAACATGCAAATGTAAAACAATTGAAATCAACAGCAAAATCGAGTCAGTTTGTGTTGCTGCCTATATAGTGAGTTCAAAATGAGCCACTTATTAGGTTCCATGACACTGTCTTTGTAGACAGTGCTGTAGCTCACTATGTTTTGGAACAGAGGTAATATCTGTCATGGTTTCAGGTCTTGCCTTATGTTTGAGCTCTGGGTACTTCAGACTCTGCAGGGGAGGGAAGAAGAGTTTTTGTTGGCATCGTAAACAGTGAAGTGAGTTTTTGAGTCAGCCCACATGTGGAGATGATGGACAGGCGGCCTCAGCTGCTGACCAGCATGGTTCCCATGCCGATAACATCATATTATTTTGTCCAACCCGTCTGCATCTGAGGAAAGGTATCAAAGCAAGCATTCATGATGCCTGTTTATTCTTTTAAGCTCTTTTTGCAAGTGGGTTTTGAATGTTGGCTGTCCAATCAGTTCTTTTTAAAGTATGGCTGAGGTAGTTTTTCTCAGTTTGCAGATATTAATTTTGCACATTTTCTCATCTTTGCACATTCATATCATTATGATGATGGAAGTCAATCAGTTAAAGAGTTTATTGTGGAAAAGAGAGACAACTATACAGTAACTATATAAATATATAAAGAAAGATATGAGTTCATATACAAATATATATATTGCATATTGATGTATCAACTCATTGAGCACAATCTGATTATATGTTAGATTATATGTTAAGCATATTAGATTGTATTTATTTTTTATTGTTATGAAAGTATTACGTATTAAAGATGTGGGAAAAGTGTTGCTATGGGACTTTAAAAAAAAGACCAAATCACTGTTGAGGCATATAGTTCATTTAGCTTCGTAATTCAGTAGGCATTTATTTTCATGTATTTGGTCATGTGGATTTGCACAGAGGTATTGTAATGATTCCTATAAGGAAATGTGTTGAGGTTAAAGGCCTTGATCAATATTCTGTTTTAATGCTCTGTCCTATTTTTTCATCTCTTTATTTTTTAGGTTAGACTTTTTTCTTATTTCTCCCTGTTTTTTTTCCGTACTGGGTTCCCACATTTGGAAATATCATTGAAAAATTGTTTCAAGCTCATTAAAAGATCAAAACTGATGTAATTAATATAATGTTTTCTAGAGTCCTAAAAAATATTTCATTAGCTCTTTGTGAGTGAAATAAAATGATTTTAAAAATCATATCCAATAATCAGAAATGACTTGAAAAGTCATGGAAGAAAGTGTTGTGGAAAACCTCGTTTCTTTTTTTTTCTTTCTCTTCTTAATATTTCCCTTTTCTTGCACCTATAATTTTCCTTCCTTCGTTCTTTCTGTTTTTTCTATCGATCATGTAGACTCCTCAATCGGCCTTAAATCGGGACGCATGTGAAGTGATGGATTATGTTTTATTTCTTCCTTGTTTATTTTGTGTGCTAATGTCTTGATGGGCATGCTAATAGTCTAAAAATATTGAAAAATACAAACAAGCTTGATAGAATTTAGCCTACTTTGAAAGACTACTATGTAATGGTTCATGAGACTAAAAACCAATGGCCAAAGCACAGATAAACCATCCTGATCATCAAAAAAAGAAGAAATTTTCAGTATTTTGTCATTTATAAACCTGAATAATATTTTTGAAAGTATTTGAAAATCAATATTTATGACTAAAATATATCAAAAAGAGTATTAATATGTAAACTGATATATGATTTCAGTATCTAATATGTATAACTAATATGATTTAAACCATATTTAAATATTTAGTATGTAGTCCACAGTTGACCAGTAAGAGGCAAACATCATTGGTAGACTCCCTTTCCCACTGTGCACAGACCAACTGGGAATTTTTTATTTATTTTCTATCTTTCTTTTTGATGTTCTAAATATGTTCTAAAAAGACTAGGTTGAGAAATAAGTGTTATATTCAGTAATTTGATTAACATGGTGCTACTCAACATGTATGTGGGGATGTGCGTGTGTGTGTGTGTGTGTGTGTGAGACTGTCTGAAGCCATCAAAACCTTACAGCACTGAACTGAGCTTAATCACATTTATAGCAATTACAATGTACAAGTTCTGAGATTAACTGAATGCAAGGTGTGTGTGTGTGTGTGTGTGTGTGTATGCGCAATAGTATACCTCCCCTTGTCTCTATGTCGGTGCCATAGAGGATGTAATAGGAATGTAACGAAATCTTACAGAAAGTTCATTTTTCATTTCATGTAAACTACCTGAAATCTAACGACATTCTAATCTTTTTGTTGACGATGCTTACCCCATCTTTGTGATCCTATCATTGAGGAATATGTATATTTCTCTCCTTCTGTCTTATTTCTTTCTCTCTTGGTCTCTGCAAACTGCATCCCCGTATTTGATGTTTAATGTCTCTATATTGTTGTGTAAATTAAATAATAAACAATGTGCTGTCAATGATATCTCTTTTGTGTCAGTGGGTAGAGGTCATTAATACGATCTGCAATGCAGAATGAATTTAAAAAGAAGAGATTAAAAGGCCTAATACAAATTTATTTTAAACTATTGGTTTTATCTATCTATCTTTTACTCAACAGATCAATTTTCAGATATGGTTGATGATAAGGCTTCTAAAAAATACAATTGTATTAAATAAAATAGGCCAATTTCTAACAAGTAAACAAAACAAAGCAGAGATTTATTTACTGTTCTTGTAGTCATATAGGCTAAATTTTTTCATATTAACATACCTAGGCTATTCATTAAGTAGCTACGTAAAGTTTGGGACATTTTACGTAGTGATTTGCTGACTCGGACCGATTCAGTTCGACTCGTTCAGGTTGAACGTGTTCATTTAAAAGATTCGACTCAAAATAATTATTCATTCACGAATCGGACATCGCTACTTAGCGAATGAATAAAATGTTGCCAATCAGGATATTTTCGCCACTCCTTGTTCGTTAAAAACCTGTCAAGTCACTCATGTCTCCTGCCTAACAGGTCCGCAGAATTACATTGTTTCCTTTTGATGTGAATTCATGTATATTATAAACAGTGTCCACAGCCAAAATATAGGTCAGTAGAGGAAGGAGAAAAGCAAAACTACCTGTTTGTCCACTTTTACTAAATAGCCCTCGGTTTCTTTTATATACAGCGAAGAAACCCGATCTTGGGTGTGTTCTCTCAGAAAAAAAGGGACATGGCCCTTTAAATGCTAAGACGCTGAAGTGCGTGACGTTGTTTACCTGTCGGCAGGTGTGTTCGGGTGTTACTTTGGGAGAGGTTGATGATGCATCTTTTCAAAGGGAGTTTTAACATTTATACAGAGACAGAAGTTGGATTATAGTACATTCGCAATAGATACCTATTGGATTTATAGTTTTGAAAGCGCTTTGCGAGACTGATTTGCATAAATCACTGAAAGGTTTTGGCAGAACATACGGGAATTCTCGAACAGGTGCCTGTAGGGGAGATACAGTATAGCTAAAAAGTGTCCAGTTGGATGAGATGCGATGGGAAAAGCGTCGACATGACCGAGAATCGTGCTTGATGGCCTCATTTCATCATCCGATGTTATAGTAAGAATGTATTTTTATTATTGTCACATACTTAAATTTCATAATAAATTAATGAAATGCTTTGTGATGTACTTCTGTCCCTCAGAAATATCATTGTAACATAAATAATTATCACAAATACAGTAGGCCTACAGTGAAGGTATCAAGTAGTCATAATGCTTCTGAATGATTAGCTTATTTTAGCTATATACCATGGTATTTGCTTAGCAATGTCAACAAATTTTATAATGATTACCATGGTATTTGTCCAAGAAATTAAGGCGTAACCATTGTTCTTGTCCAAAAATGGTATTGTCATGGTATATGTGGTATAACCACGGTGTATGTCCAAAAATAGACCATGTCAATGTTAAATATCCAATTAATGTCATATTATCATGGTACTATCTTTAACAGCTAACCTATGTTAAAACCATAGTTTATTTGATTTGATTTTATAAGAAAATATTACATTATTCATGTACAAAAATATAGTATTATCATAGTATATGTCCAGAAACATGTTGGTGTATGTCCAAAAATAGGCGAATACCATGGTACTGTGTCCAAAACATAGTTTTTACCTTTATATGTGTCCAGAAATATGGTGCATGTCCAAAAAATAACCAGAAAAACATGGTAAATTCATGACACCATGTCCAACACCTATATTAAAACATTATACTTTTATGTAAATATTGATTTATTACTTTTAGGTTTACCTTTTTTGTTAAAATAAAAGTGTTATGTACACTTTTCAGTGCCTACTATTCAGGAAATTAGTAGACTTTTCAAACAGGATGGCATTAAAACGTTCGTCTTCCATGAAGACCCAGCTGGTCGATGCCATTCAGCTTCAGGAAGTGGAGCTGGAGGAGGAGATCAACACCAGTAGCAGTAATAACACACCTGCCGAAGCTGCTGAGGCCAAAGGTGAAGAACATACAAACAAAACAACTAACACACAGCACTTGTGTTTATAGTACTCTACTTGTGAGCAGTCAAGTTGCATCCAATCATTTCAAGCGATTTTTGACTTCTGTAGCCCAAACAGAACCAAAATGCTACACCGTGGAGGAGGCTGTGGAGAGCATCGGCTTTGGATGCTTCCATATATTGCTTTTTGTCATCATGGGTAGTGCCAATGTAAGAAAACTGCATCTCTGTAATTCGTAAACCAGCATACTATGTTTTTACTGTTTACACATTTCATTGCTGATATGCTGTGTGTGTAGATAGTGGAGGCAATGGAGATCATGTTGTTGGCTGTGGTTTCTCCTGAGATCCGCTGTGAATGGCATCTAGAGGATTGGCAGGTGGCCCTCGTCTCCACGGTGAGGAACTCGTCCAATCAGAGTCCTTTATTTTGTTTTCGCTCTAAACTTTGACAGGAATGGAATGTTGTAGTACATGTGACCGTCCGACCAGTTTGGTTGATATTTTTGTATCTTTTTGAAGGTGACGTAAGGTTTATTTCATGTCGTAAAACTTATTTATGTAAAATGCATGCATACATTTTTTCTATAGGCTACACTTTTTTTCTATAAAATGTAGAAATAATAATTTACAGCCTTATTTTGTTTGTGTATGTGTATGATTTTAGATGGTGTTCTTCGGTTTCATGGTTTTTGGGGTCCTCTGTGGTTATGTTGCTGACAAATATGGACGTTGGAAGGTTAGGCGATGTTTCGTTTTACACATAAGTGTTAGAGTGTGGTTTTTGGGTAAATTAGATGAAATAAATGTGTTTGTGTGCACAGGTGGTGTTTGGAGGCTTTATATGGGCATCATATTTTTCTCTGCTCACTTCATTCTCTCCATCGTATGGCTGGTTCATCTTCCTGCGCTGTATGGTGGGCTGCGGTGTCGCAGCCACATCTCAAGGGTGAGATTACGCAAATATTTTCACATAATTTCCATATGTACAAACCTAAAAATCTTAGGGAATTTGATTAAAAAAAAATCAAGCCTGAACAGTTATGGAAGCTCTTTAATAAAATCTTTCAAGTCATATACATTTATACATGTATATACAGTTTTGGCTTTTTGTTAGACTTGTAAGGCATAGAAATATTTATGTGTGAGCAAATTTTTCACTCTTAAAAATAAAGGTGCTCCACGATGCCATAGAAGAACCTTTTTTGTCTAAATGTTCCATAAAGAACCTTTAACATCTGAAGAACCTTTCTGTTTCACAAAAGGTTCTTTGTGGTGAAAAAAGGTTCTTCAGATTATAAAAATGTAAGAAAGAGATGGTTCTTTAAATAATCTTTGACTGAAGGGTTCTTTGTGGAACCAAAAATGGTTCTTCTATGGCTTTGTACCTTTATTTTTAAGAGTGTTCTTTTCTTTTTAATAAATTGGTTCACAAACTGGTTCCCAAATAGATTTGAATGATTCATTAGTGAATCTGTCT
This sequence comes from Barbus barbus, assembly GCF_936440315.1. Taxonomy (NCBI): domain Eukaryota; kingdom Metazoa; phylum Chordata; class Actinopteri; order Cypriniformes; family Cyprinidae; genus Barbus; species Barbus barbus. The sequence continues at coordinate 20,867,581 of NC_136717.1, forward strand.
GAATCAGAATATTTTTTTAAACCTTGATCCAGTAATCAACTGGGAATGTCAGTTGCGGGAACCTTGATACTATGCATAAAATCAGCATTGCATTGCAACTGCATTGAATTATTCTCCAAATCCTCTGCTAATTTCTCTCTAAAGGTTTGTTTTAAAGACTGAATTCATCCCGGCCAAATACAGAGCGTATCTGCTGCCTCTTGCCTCAGTGAGTGCAAAATGAGAAGTTATGTTTGACCTTCAACTGGGAAAGTTTCAATACTGACCTTACCTGTGATTGGTTGACAGATCTTCTGGATGCTGGGATCTATGCTTATTATTATTCTCGGTATGACGGTGGTGCCCACAATGGGTTGGCGCTGGATGATCCGTTTTTCTATCATCCCCAGCATTATTCTCATTGGACTCTTCATGGTGAGTTTTGTCTAAACATGCTGAGGGAAATAGAAGTAGATGTTTGTTTTTGACTCGCTTGCTCAATCTTTTTCTTTTTTAGTTCATTCCCGAGTCTGCACGGTTCCAGGTCTCAGCAGGGAACATACAAGGAGCCATGTCTACACTTAATTGGATCGCTAAGATGAATGGTGCCACTTTACCAGAAGGAGAACTACGGGAACCTGAAGTGGTGAGTATGATAAGTTCCTTTTTCTTTATCTGTGTCTTTTATGACTCTAACAGTTTCAGTTAAGCAAGCAAATATAAATAAATCATTCAGTAATATATAGATTATATTATAAGGATGCTCTGATAGTAAAAATTTAGGACACAAACTATAAACCAATAATTAATTATTTTCAAATTATGATAACTTGTAAATGACCAATATAAAAATGGTAAATAAATTACAAATTAAACATGTATATCAGCCAATTAGCAACATGATACTGATATATTGTACATTATTAAAAATATATAGCCAGACACAAAACTTACACACATATGTGCTTCTTTATGTAATGTGTAATAATGAAGCCTGATTTCAAAATATATAAATAGTTTGAGACAGTAGATATGTATTTTTTAATGGTTATGAAGTATCTGGGAGTAAAAAAAGGAACTCCTCTCTCTCATCTCATGATCATCTTTGCATTTTTAAGAGTGTAAACACACTTGAGTGCAACTAACATGACTGTTTGTATTCAGGCAGAAAGAGGAAATGCCGTTACTCTGATCAGCCCGGCTTTTAGAAGAACATCACTTTTGCTGTGGTACTCATGGTAATGTCTAACTCGCTTCCCTTTGGTTTGTTTGTTTGGTGTGTGTGTGTGTGTGTGTGTGTGTGTGTGTGTGTGTGTGTGTGAGAGAAATCAGCAAATACACTTGCTTGGCTGCTGTGCCAGATGTGTGACGCATTGCATTGTTCATCCACAGGTTTGTGGCCTCCTTCTCCTATTATGGCTCGGTTCTGAGCAGTTCTGAGTTACTGGAGAAGAATCTTCTGTGTATGACGGACGCTGATCCAGAGCACCAGATCAAGCACAATCAGGAGGAGGCGCTGTGTTACTGTATCCCATTCAACATGGCTGACTACCAGACTCTCCTCATCAGCTGTTTGGGCGAGGTGGCACGTGAGTGACCTTTGACCTCTCACTCAACCTGGTTTCACACACTCAGCTTAGTCGAACGTTAAAAGTTGACATATGTTTTTTCCATGTGTTTCCTCTGCAGTCATACCCCTCAATATTTGCTTGTTAAATGTATTTGGGCGGAAGCCCAGTTTGGCCATACTTCAGGTGCTGTCTGCCTTTTTCTTCATGCTTGTTAATATTTGCACAACAATGTGAGTATATTGTTGACTTGTTCTGTAAAATTATTTCAAATGCATATTTAATTTCATATTTAATATATACATTTATTTAATAATATTTAATATTTAGACTTTTTCCAATGAGTTGCCAAGGCATCAATTTTTCAAAAATATTAAAATAACCAAAACTGAAATAAAATTAATAAAAGCTATACAGATATATAAAGAACAAAAACTAATAAAAATGACAAAACACAACAAAATGACTAACATTTCAAGTAAAATGAAAATATAAATATAAATATTTAAAAATAAATTAGTTCAAAATATTATTAAAAGTTATAATGATATATTAATGATACTAAAATGACACTGTACTTCACTAGTTCCACTTTACACCACAATATTTATTTTATTGCATATTTATGTAATTCTGTGTGCACTTGATGTTGAATTATATTTTGTACCAGCTTGTAAGTACATATTGCTTTTATTATTGCTGTAGTAATTATAGTGCCATAATGTGCATAGATACTGTTAGTTTTACCATTCATTGTGTTCAAGAGTTGCGTTCATCTAGATGACGTGTCTTTAAAAAATAAAAATTGTTTTACATATTGTATGCATATTATATTATAGTGTACATAAACTATACTGAAGATATAATAAAAGTAGTATGCTAGTATGCACAGTCATTTACTCACAATAGGGGTGTTCAAACATTTTGTGGCCCTCCTGTGACCACGTTTTAGAAGTGCAACTGAAGAAGAAAACTAAAAAATGTTTCTCTCCCTCGGCAGGTTTGGTTTCACTATACTCCTCTTCCTTCTCCGCTCTGTGGTTTCCATGAATTTTAATGTGGTCTACATTTACACAGCAGAGGTGAGACCCGGCATACAGTATGAACACTCCACTTACTCTTAATGGAAGAGTTCACCACACAATTAAAATTGTCATGATTGGTGTTTGTGTACAGGTTTATCCCACGGCCGTGCGCTCAATTGGAATGGGCTTTTGCACATCCTTCAGTCGAGTTGGAGGAATGATCGCACCTTTTATTGCACAGGTGCTCTGTGTGTTTTACTTTGCATATGTTTGTGTGTGTGTACATAAAGATCCGTGTTCAAATGTGTGTTTAACACATTTGATTTACACAAAGATAACACCGTGTTTGCGTGTGCCATAGGTGTTAATGTCTAGGTCTGTGATTCTGGCCCTGTCACCGTTCGCTATAGCGTGTGTGATTTGTGCGGTGGGAGTGCTGTTTTTGCCCATTGAGACCAGAGGACGTGCATTACTAGTAAGCATCTTCATATTTTCTCTGAAAACAGATTTCAACTGAGGTCAAATTGAGAGTTTAACAACTTTATTTTGTACCTCTATTTCAGCAAGATGCCTGAAATACACCTGATGGAAATGAAGAACAATTGCACTTTTGTAACAAAACATGATCTCATATTAAAGCTGGAACAATTTTCTATGAACTTTAATGTTGCCTGATGTGTTCTTCATGAATAATTATGCAAAATCTGTTAAAACCCTATTTCCTGTGTTGACATAGGCCTATTTCGGATTTTAACAGGAAGTCGGATTGGGCCACATAAAAAAACACAACTTACTACTTGACATTTGAAGAAGTGAAGTGAAGAAGAAGAAGTTTGGCAGGTAGAATTAAGAAGAGAAAGAAATTGTTTGTATGTTACTATGTTACTGAGCATTTTATTGGACAAAATTCATCAATATCTTAAGTCCATTTTACCATAAGTGTAGGGTATCTGCTTAAATTTAGTTTTGATAACATTTTGGAGTTGGCCTACACTAGCAGAAAGGTCATAATTTTGTCTTTTGACAAAAATATCATTTATATTTAATAAAAAAATATATTTTATTAGTTTTTAGATTAAACCAAATATTCAAACATTTTATATGCTAGAAGCATAGCCTATCAGCATATAACAAAACCAAAACTGTCCATGTAAAAAGCTAAACTCCTGCAATAACATCGTAGTATGCTGTGTAGTATTCCTGCTTCAGTTATTCATTCTTTGTGTATTGTTTACGGAAAGAGCATATTAACATTACGCATTCTGAGCAAGCACGTACGTTAAAGTGCATTCGTGCCATATATTTGGCCATACAAGTTGTAAAATTATGTTTATGCAGTGTATATTTCTGGTTAGGTTTCATTTGGGTAAGTTAACTAAGCTGCTAGCAGAGTGATTCAGCTCAGGCGGGGCAGTCCTGTGTATTTTAATATCGTATGCTGTTTTCCTTTGTCGTTTCGTAATAGGCATTGGCCTATTAATTAATGTAATTCTCGTCATGTTTCGTTTCGTAAACGACTATTTTCGTGCACAATTTTCTCAGTTTACGGCATGAACGCCGTGTAATTTAAATCGAAGGGCCCTCTTTTCTTGGAGCCCAGTGTGACGGGAAACCATTCCCTGTCGTTTCTTCAGGGATGGCCCTCAATTATCCCTTAAACAGATGAATGAGTTTCTGAATTTCTGAATCTGAATGACTGAAATTATGAATTTCTCTTTAATCTAAAATACAATAACAGCCACTTTAGGGAGACATTACGCTCTTTTTGTGTTCAGCAGAGATAAAGACAGTCAAAAGTGTGACAGTTTAAGGTAATGTCTCCTGATCTGTTTCCTCCACCTCTCTTCTCTTACCCTCCCTCACCTGTGCTGTGTAATCTCTTTAAGAAGTCTCCGTCCCGGGGCAAATCAGATTAGATTTAGGGCTGCTTTCTATAAGACTCCCAACAGCAACCACCAGCAGATCCTCCGCAATACTGAATAATGAATTTGCACGATTAACATGCTCTGTCTGCAATATGGGAATCATCTACAGGGTGTATGTGACATAGGGATGCATGTGTGTGTCCTCAAACACAATGTTTGTGTTTGTTGCCTGTTTGAAAGCGTGTGTGTAGAGGAGGAGTCAGCATGTGCCTGGTAGCTCCTTCCTCTGACCTTGGCTACAGAGAAATGGAGAGAGAAAGAGTACAGAGTGTGTGTGTGAAGCGGTGGAGCTAATTCCTGCACTGCAGCTGTGTATATGATACCAGAGTTAATGTGGCACCAGCAGCTCTAGATCCACTTGGGAACTTGCCAGAGAAAAACAGAGTGAGAGACGAGGAAGGAAAGCATGTCTGCAGCATGTACACACCGCAGAGCAGCAGCACGGTAAATCTCGCTTGCATTGAATGTATTTGTGTATGTGTATGTGTCAGTCTGGTGCAGCAGTGTTGATGCTTTGTGACAGGATCTTAAGGAACCTATATTCAGATGCTCGATAGGATGTGGAAAGAGGTGAAAAAGCATATGACTGCAGCTGGTGGATGGTCATTCTTGGTGCATGCTTACATGGTAACACTTTGACTATATACTCAATGAATGACTGTATAGTTTCATTAATATGTGCAAATGCCCATATACAGTAGTTTCACAGTTTAATCAATGTCTGAATGGCTAACTAGACGAAAAACTGTGATCGATCCTCTTTCTGCAGCACTTGCCTTGCGTTCTGTAATCTTCTGCTCTCAAACTGCACAGCAGTCAATCACTTGAGAGACATTTGAGAGAAGAGAGAGGGGAAAAAGGATATTGATACATGTCATTTATTTTTATGGTGATGCTTTAGGGTTTTGCCCTCCATTTACATGAGGATCATGTGTCAATGACCTCCAATGAAACCAGGGGAGTTTTCGTTTTGAGAGTAACTTGTTCTTCTTCTTACACACAGTTTCCATGAACTACTTGAGCATTTTCTTTGCTTAAAGGAGCAGATCATGCAGAAATTACAATACTTTTATCATTTACTTACCCTAAAACCTGTTTCACTTTCTTTCTTCCATAGAGCACAAAAGGAGAAGTTTAGCAGAATGTTCATGCTGTTCGATTCACATATGAATCATTACATTACAGTACATAAAATGTATTAATATTTATTAGGCTACCATTAGGGGTTCCGTATACATGCCGTTTCCTTTCCGAACATGTTATTCGTATTTGGGGCGCATCCCTATTGGGAAGTGTAAAATAGCTTTGGTTTATTAGGAAGTTAATAGTTAATAGGACACTGATTTCTTGAGTCAGGACTACCCATACTATAGACTGGTGCATTTTTGTATCAAAATACTGGTGCGTTTGCTGTCCAGTGTGCACAAAATTTTTTATGAAAATCGTAAATTGTGATTAAAAATTGATCCGCGATTTTTAATAGAATCATGACCCCAAGAATCGATATGAATCAGATCATGAGGTTCCGACAGATTCCCACCCCTAAAAAATAGTGCTATAAAAGTAGTCCAAATGTCTTGTCATCCAAAGTCAAAAATAACTTTGTGTGAGGAAGACTGAAATTTAATTGAAGTTATTTTCTTCTAAAATCTCAAAACTCAAATTTGTACAATTATATTTGTGTGCATATTGAAATGTGGTACAAATGAGGTGTGAGGAAGATTATTTCATGAACATTATGAATAACAAACGTACATGTTGCTCTGTTCCAAGCGAAAATAGCTATTATGTGGCATTTGTAAACTTAGAATAAAATACATTTATGATCCTTTTATGGTGTTTTTTTGTTATTCTTGGAACTTGACAGCCCCTGGTCACCATTCAATTTTGATGACAGACTTCTCATTTCATCAAGTTAAGAGAAAGATTAGTTTGATAGTCACCTTGTCTCACTCATAATCCCCCTCTTTCTCCCAGTGGGTTGCTTTCCCATGAGTTATTACCAGGCTGACCCCTAAAGGTCCTAAACTTTAGACACTACTGCTTTAATGCATTTGAACAATCTAAGCACACTTGCTGTATCATATTCAATTTTAAAGACAAGTTAGTGCAAGAAGGTGAAGAAATCAGCCATTAAAAGGATTTTGATACCAAAATCAAATTTAAATAGACGGCTTATCATTGCATATAATCATGAGATATCAAATCAGGCATCATCTGCAAGCTCATATAATGAGTCATTCTCATGCGAGTGCTTTCATCCAGGCTGAACTGCACGGCTGGGTAATAGTGCTGAGTGAATTGTGTCAATGCAGTTGCTGTAATCTTTTGTAATGTGCGTAATGAAGTGGTTTACTGTCTGGTGTTTATTGCTGACTCTATGGAGCACTGTAAACCCCACCCCTTTTACGCAACAGCCAATCAGAATGATCATTGGAGTCAGTGCAGGAGCCACAGACCACTCCAAACACACTTTGATTACCTGTTTGTTTATCTGTCCCATCTATCTGGATAAATCTATCTATATAGATAGATAGATAGATAGATAGATAGATAGATAGATAGATAGATAGATAGATAGATATGCTCGATACCACACAGATATACATATATATATTTTAGATAAAACAATATAATCATAGGTGATGACATTTATTATTATCGTTATTTATTTAGTTGTTTATTTACTCAAAATTTCCTAAAACATTTGAAAACAAAGATTTTGCATTATCAATTTACCAAGCTTTGGATTTTTTGGAATCCAAAGCTTGAAGCTTATATTATATTTATATTATATTCACTAATGGTAAATATAATAGTGTATGTATATATATATAATATAGAATAATACATATTTATTACTGATCATTTATTATAATAAATATCACCAATTATTTATTGCACTTATATAATAATTTGTAGGAAAGTCCAAGGCAATTCAATTCATTTAATTTCAATATAAATATATTGTGTCAATAAAATGTAAAAATATGTATAAGCAGTGACACATAGAGTGTCATTGAGTTGAGGAGCTAATGATGTGCAGCTGGATAGCGAGAAATAAGAATGTGGCAGAACTTTTTTGCTGACGCATCTGCCTCACAGCCGATCTATCTCCATTCTCTGTTCCCTATTCCGTGTTAATCGCTTCCCCATATGTCCAAAATCACCCTGCAATCACAGGAAATAATTTCTCTTCCTCAGATGTCCTGTGTCTGGTGCCTTCTGGAGGTGAGCTGACTCCTGTGCGGGTCACTGGGTCGTGTGAGGAGCAAATATGTGGGACGGACAGTCTGAGACGTGTCAGGCGCACACCCTGTTCGATGCCTTCGTGCAGGCCGCCACATGCAGGGAGACCCTCAGGGCCTTCCAGGAGCTGTGTAAGAAGCTTAAGCTGCATCCCAGCGGTCAGCCGCAGTTCTACCACACCCTGAGGAGCAGACTGCACGACTGGAAGGCCAAAGCACTATGGGCCAAACTGGATAAAAGAGCCAGCCAGCGAGAGTACATGAGAGGCCATGCTTGCACCAGCACCACGGTACAAAGAGTCCCCCGCAGTGCAAGAGAGAGTTGTCTTTACTAGTGCACTGACAGCTGTTTCACACGCAGGTTTTTATTGTTTGTTCAGTGTCTGATCATAGGTGCTGGTCCGTGTGGATTGCGGACGGCTATAGAGCTGCGATTTCTGGGCGCTAGGGTGGTTCTGGTGGAAAAGCGAGATGCTTTCTCACGGAACAATGTTCTTCACCTTTGGCCCTTCACAATCCAGGACCTCCGTGGTTTGGGGGCCAAAAAGTTCTATGGGAAGTTCTGTGCTGGAGCCATAGACCATATTAGTGAGTAAATGTGAGCTTGAGATCAAAACTGAGTTGAATGCGCATTTGTGGTTTTATTGTACGCAATTTATCGGTGCAAATTATTCCAAAGGAAAAAAACTGCTTCATCTCTAAAACAACTTCTTTTCCAGGTGACATCATTAAGGCCATGCAGGCTATTGGTCAATTCCTACTTTTCACAATCCAATCAATTCCCAGTGAATCAATAAAAGTCCCAACCTACACTGTTAAAAAAAAAGTTGGGCAAACTTAAAAGTTTAAGGCAACCAGCTTCAGCAGATTTTTCTTGTTTTAAGTTTATACAACAAAAAGTTGAGAAATTTCCTAAAAAATAAGTTGAGAAAACTCACAAATCTGCTGAAGCTGGTTGCCTTAAACTTTTAAGTTGGCTCAACTTTTTTTTTTTTTTACAGTGTACTTTTTCTCATTATTCATCCTTTTTTTGATCTATCCTATTCTATCCTTTTTTTTTTTTGCTTTTAAAGGTGGCCTTGTTATAGTTTTTTTTATCAGTATTGTCAGTATCATCAATATGAAATTTGCATTTCCTCTTTTCTTTTTTTTACATTAACATTTACCATTTAATATACAAAATGTAGATTAAAAAGTTGATTTATATAATGTATAGATAAAATTTTATGCATTAAGTTAATTTAGTCTGAATCAATTCTTATTAGGGCTGTGCAATCAATCAAATTCAATTATCATGCGCATCTAGTCAGTAAAGCCGGTTTAGTGATTAGTAGTAAATCGCCATCTCCTGCTTTCAGATGGAGCAGCATTCACTACACAGAGCCGTAGTTCACTAACAAGCTAGGCAATATCGCATTCATAATCGCTGACAAGCTAGGCAATATCTCGTTAATAATGCGATTATGAATGCGATATTGCCTAGCTTGTCAGTGAACTACTGCTCTGTGTAGTAAATACCGCGATTTACTACTAATCACGAAACTGGCTTTACTGAAGAGATGCGCATGATGAATGAATGAATGAATGAATCGATGAATGAATGGAATTCGATTAATTGCACCGCCCTAATTTTATAGTGAATATCTATTTTTCATACTGTACATTATCATACATTTTTGTAGTATTTAAAATCATTTATTTTTCATTTAGGCTAAAGACCTGGCACTTTCCATCTTTTAATTATTACTTTTACTCATGTATTTCATAATTTTAGTGAGTTTTATGATTAAAAGTTTGTAAATATAAAATATACTTTGAAAGCTAGTTAATACCTTACTATGCAGTTTTGCTTTATTAGTTTAATCATATTTTAAGGATGTTAAGGGTAAGCACTACCAAAGAATTGTGTTGTTAATCATTGTCTTTTCAAAAAAAATTATATATATATTTTAGACAAAGTTTAACAACACAATTCTTTGGTAGTGCTTTCTGAAAACATTAGTGACATTGTCATTTGTTGGCTCTGATTGTGTTGATTTCTAGTCTTTTTCTCATTATTTATCATATTTTACCCATAAATGTTACATTATGAGAGTAAAATAGATTTGAATGGCATTTAATGTTTATTAAGACATTTAAATCCCATTTTCATGTTAATTTGATTATATCAACATCTATGTATGTGCAGGTATTCGTCAGCTGCAGCTGATGCTTTTGAAGGTGGCCTTGTTATTGGGTGTTGAGGTTCATGTGAACGTGGAGTTCAAGCATCTAGTGGAACCTCCAGAGGACCAGGAGAAACGTATGAATGTAATCAAATACTATTTCACCCTAATTTTAACTGCAAAATTAATTGTCAATTTTCACATTTGTCCTGTTCAGGTGTTGGTTGGCGAGCAAAGGTCCATCCCAACTCTCATCCAGTCAGTCAGCTGGAGTTTGATGTGGTTATTGGGGCAGACGGTAGAAGAAACACTTTACCAGGTATCTGCAAAAATACATGGTCTCAGGCCAGTTGTGATCACAGATTATCCAATCAGAAATGCAACAAACAGATGATTCAGTCGGTGATTAATATGAACCCTTATTGGTCATGATAACAGTGTCTTCCTGGTTTCACACCATTTCGTAACTTTAGTTCCCCAGTTTCCTGCTAATTTACAATGCCCTTCCTTTTTTTTCTCTCACACATTCGCCAAAACCCAAAAACGTGTTGTGCACAATTTGTTTTCCATTGAGGAAATGACGCCACTCATATTTTGGTTAATTAATGGCACAAGCTAAAAAAATCCTACTGCTTTAGACTTAAGATGTGTAAAGTAGTGTAAAAGATTTAGCACAAAAGACTAGAGAAAAGTTCAAACTTGAAAACATAGCTACACTGTTGAATGAGATAATATGAATGAATGAATGATGCATTTTATATAGCGCTTTATTGTGTATTGCTGTACACCCAAAGCGCTTTACAATCATGTGGGGGGGTCTCTCCTCAACCACCACCAGTGTGCAGCATCCACTAATATATGGATTTTGGGAATAATCAGCCAGATATCAGCATCCAGAAATTATATTAGGGAATATATAGTGTACTACTAGAGTAAAAAGCTATTTTATATTTAATGTCTCTTTTTATCATGACTGTGCTGACACAAACAGTTACTGAAATACTGAAGTAAAAAAAAAAGTCATCTTGCTTCATCATGAACTGAGGAACATCAAATGGTTGAATGACTAACGGTGGCAAGAAGCCTATCACATGCTCCCAGTTTTGCAGTCATCTATAACAGACAGTTCCCCTATTCTAATTTTACCCTGTTTTGGACGTCACTAATTTATTTTCTGGGTTTCAAAGCCTCCGTATGATGGTTTTATTCGCCTGGGTCTGTTAGGGTTTCGCAGGAAGGAGTTTCGGGGGAAACTGGCCATTGCCATCACAGCGAACTTCATCAATCGCCACACCACTGCCGAAGCTAAAGTGGAGGAGATCAGTGGTGTCGCCTTCATCTTTAACCAGAAGTTTTTCCAGGATCTCCGGCAGGCCACCGGTACTGAGTTATCTCATTATATCTTACCACACTAGATGCCAGAACATCACGTATTGCACTCAAATGTATTTTAAGCAACTAACATAAATGTTTACATACAGCAGTCAAGCTTCTTCAAATATGAACAAGTTTATCATTTTTAAGATGATGAAAACAATAATGATGGTCAGTCATCATCTTTTCTGTGCAGGAATTGATCTGGAGAATATAGTATATTACAAAGACGACACTCACTACTTTGTAATGACCGCCAAAAAGCAAAGTCTTCTGGACAAAGGAGTCATTCTGCGCGTGAGTTTGATGTCATGTGCATTCATCTGCATATAGTACACAATGATTTGTGAGTGACTGTTCTTTTGTGTTTGTTTTGCAGGATTATGCTGACACTGAGATGCTGCTGTCCAGGGATAACGTGGACCAGAATGCACTGCTCACGTATGCTCGTGAAGCAGCTGATTTCTCCACCAATCATCAGCTCCCAATGCTGGACTTTGCCATCAACCACTATGGGCAGCCAGATGTGGCCATGTTTGACTTTACCTGCATGTATGCCTCTGAGAATGCAGCGCTGGTGCGTCAGCGCAGGGGACACCCTCTGCTGGTCGCTCTGGTGGGGGATAGTTTACTAGAGGTGAGAGAACAATGAACAATTAAAAAAAAAAAATACTATAAATACATTTCTTTGCCTTATTTCCTAGTAAAAATCCAAATTACCTTAAAAAAAGATAAATGAACCCGAATAGAAATATTGGTTAAGATATTAAGGCTTGCCTTTGGTAGGAATGCACAATATTTTGGTAACCTGTGTGTGTGTGTGTGTGTGTGTTTATTAGTGCCGTCAAATCGATTAATTGCATCCAAAATAAAAGTTTGTGTTTACATAATATATGTGTGTATACTGTGTATATTTATATGTATATATAAATATACACACATACTACACACATACATGTATATATTTAATAAATATCTGTAATATATATTTATATATATATTTATTTAAGTTAATGAATATTAAATAAATAAATTAATATTAAATGCATAATTTATATTTAAAAATGTTATTTGGATTTTTATTTTATTACATTTAATTTTTATCTTCAGAATATCAATATTCCATAGTCTTTGACACTGTTTAACAATATGATGCGATATGTTCTATTTAGAACATTCTGAAAACATCTGTGATATTTTCATGAGTTGTTTGTTTTGATTTTCCTGATTTTAAGCATCTTAGTGTAGTTACATAGCTCTTTTTTTATAGCCATTCTGGCCAATGGGAACAGGAATTGCTCGGGGCTTCCTGGCAGCCATGGACACAGCCTGGATGGTTCGCAGTTGGTGTCAGGGCAACACCCCTTCAGAGGTTCTGGCTGAGAGGTCAGAGCTAAAATGGGATCCCAATGAAGTCAAAGCAGATTTATGAACAATCAATTTTAATAAAGTAGGATTCTGTTCTAATATCCCCCTCTGTTTCTTCACTGCTCAGAGAGAGTGTGTATCGGTTGCTTCCTCAGACAACACCAGAAAACATCAGTAAAAACTACACCCAGTACAGCGTGGATCCTGCTAGCCGCTATCCCAACATCAACATGCAACTCATCAGCGCTGCTCAGGTTAGAAACTTGCAGTTCTAATCGAGCCATAATCACTGATGATAATCATGATATTGAACATGTGTGTACAGGTGTGTCATCTCATAGACACAGGTGAGGGTCCGGTTTTAAGCCTTGATGCAGTCAGCTCTCCACACCCAAGACTCACACGGCAAGGTTTGTGTTACTTCATATATAAACCACTTATACATTCACACACAATCTCACATGCTGTCTGTGTGTGTAGAGTCAATGGCTCGTTACAGTAAGCTTCTGAGCTGGTGTCAGGAGCAGACACATGGTTACATGAACGTATGTGTGACAGACTTCACATCTTCCTGGAGGAGCGGCTTGGCATTGTGCGCTCTCATTCACAGATTCAGACCTGACCTCATGTGAGTCCACACTCTTTACTTTGGGTATGAATGAGGGCTGTGGCATAGTGGTTAGCGATCTAGGCTGGTAACCTAGTTTATATCACAGGTTGGCAAAGCTGTGAGTTGCTACTTACTATTGCTACCATTTTATTGGACTGAAATTTATGACGTTGACTGTGGCACCAATATTTTTGGTCTACTTCCCAGAAGGGACAGTTTTAAATATGTATATCTGCTAAAAAAAATATTTATGGAGGATTCTGGAGAGGCATAATAATAAATATTTCATTACAAGCATCGGTAGCTAAATATATCATAAAATGTGTGTGTAAATAAATATACATATAAATGCATATTAAATATTATTAAATTATTATAAATAAAATATTTAATATATTTAATTATGTCATAATGTAAATACATATTTTATTATTTATTTATTTATTCATTGACGTTTATTTCTTTCTTTATTGACAGCATATAAATATAATATTGCTGTCATATGATTAATCGCGATTAATCGCATCCAAAATAAAAGTTTTTTTTTGCATAATATATGCGTGTTTACTGTGTATATTTATTATGTATAAATAAATACACATGTATAAAGCAGGAATTGTGTGCGCTCAGAACAAACAAAATAAAGGTTCTCAGGTGCGTAGAACAAAAAGAAGAAAGTTTTTAGTCCAATGGGTAGCTGAATTTGTCCGCACACTGCAAAAAAAAAAAAAAAAAACTGACCAAAAAAGGTCTAGCAAAAAATCCAATTATTTACTCATGAGCACTGAAGAAAGCATGGGCTGAAACGTCTGCGCTCTGGTCTGTTTTTAATACATTTTGCAGTGTGTGGACAAATTCAGCTACCTATTTAAATAAATACACACACATCCATGTATATATTTTAAAAAAATATGGTATGTTTATATATTAAATATATTTATTTATAATATAAATTATATGAATATAAATATAGACATGTAAATATTTTCAAAATATATACTGTAGGTATGCATATTTATATATACATAATAAATATACACAGAACACACATATATTATTCAAACAATTATTTTATTTACACACTTTTATTTTGTATGGGATTAATCGTGATTAATCGTTTGACAGCACTAAAATATAATGAAATAAAATTATGAAATGTGTAAATTAAAAATAAAATAAAGTAATGTGTAAATAACATTTTCCATTAGACTAGAGGTTTTGGGAGTGTCATATTAATAAATATTTTTTTAAAAGCATCAATAAATAAATTATAATATATAGATAAATAATATATATATATATATATATATATATATATATATATATATATATATATATATATATATATATATATATATATATATATATATATATATATATATATATATATATATATTATAATAAATATAAATAAATAATAAAATGTGGTAATAAAAATAACATTTAATGATTTATTCATTTATATATGACACATATAGTTATTTATGGACACTATTTAGTTAATAAATAAATATACCAGTAAATAAAATCTATATTGTGAAATGTGCCAATAAATAAACTTTGATGATTGTTTATTAACATTTTATAAAGTATTTATTTTTGTACTTATGTTTAAATTATTTTAAGTTGTATTAAATTATTTATATTCATTAACACTTTCAATTAAATATTTATATATTAATATGGCACTCCCAGTCCTCTATAGGCACTATTATATTGATGGGCTTAAGATTAAACCTGAAAAAACTTTTTAAGTTTTTAAGTGCTTTTATTCCTTCAAAAGGAAATTTAGTAACTATAAGTGTGGGCTGATTGTATTATTGCATGGAGGTTTTCTGAATGTGTGACTCTGACACTAGTGTCTTTGTTTCTTGCAGTGATTTTGCTTCTCTGGAGGAGAGTGAGGCAGAGTTCAATGGTCAGCTGGGTTTGGACATGGCGGAGCTGGAATTTGGTATTTGTCCTATAATGACCGGCAAGGAGATGAGTGCACTGGAAGAGAGTGACTCTCTCTGCATGGTCATGTACCTCAGTCAACTTCACGAGCTCCTCAAAGACACAGCGCCAGCTAGTGGTCAGGATAAGGCCTAATCTGTTCTTTTACTTTTATTTGGGTAATATTTTTGACCTTCTTTGATCTTTATTTATATACACACTTTTTTTGTCTGGACAGGAAACCTGAGCTCAGAAGAGAAAGCAGTTCTGTTCTCCAGCCCCAGGTCACCAATCTCACTGCTCAGCAAACTGGGACAGAGTCTGCCCCGCAAACGCAATCCCAAGGTTCACACACACACTCACAGTTACACAACTGCACTTTTTTAGCAGCCGTTACCCACATGTTAAGATGTGCTATTTTTCATCTCTATCAGGATAAGAAAGAGAAGGAAGCAGATAGTGTTGGAAATGGAAAGAGGAGGAGAACAAGCCAGACTGGCCAGTCAGAAGATGTGAGATGTTATTTATATATATTTAGTACTGTAGTATATATACTGTAGTTTTTTTTCATCTGTTTTCTCAATTTTTGTTGATTATCGGTGATATTTTCCTGATATAGGACGATGTTCCTCATGATGCCAAAGAAAATAAGACTTCAGGAGTAACTCCTGGGTCAGAACCGAAGGTCACTGAGGGTCTCAGCAAGGTTCGGTCCATGGCGACGCTACTCCTGGCTAAATTTGAGGAGAACTCAACATCGGCCTCAGCCAGTGCAACTCGCCGACAGGTGTGTGAGTATTTGTGAGATGCATGTGTGCTATTACATGCATAAAGGTGTGTTTGCGTGTGCAAGCATATATTTGTTTCCAAGTTAAGTTACACCATGTCCTGACAAGTTGCAACACAGGTTTTCTTCTTTTCATATTTGCTTTCTTTACTCAAAAAAACTAAGCAGGAGAAAGGATTTAATGCTTCATCTCATCAGACATGACTCAATCAGACTTGAATAATAATGTTCTGGTTTTCACAGTCTTATAGTCACTCAAAAAATCACCATAAAAATGATAAAAATGTTACACTTCCTCTTTTAGTCATGAGATTTGTAATGTTTTTCAATTTTATTTGTTATATTTTTCTAATGTACGTAGAGTGAATTAACTCACCTTGCCCATCAGCGAAAAGCTGCTGATTCATCCAGTGCCTGCTGCACAAGCTTAGCATACAGGAAGAGCTAGAATTGGCAAGGCCTCTAGGCAGAGTTTATAAAGTGTTTTATTAGATTAAAAGCCATTCTGGTGATTGAAAGTGACAACTGCGCCATTAGAAGACTGCACCAGGATTTTTTACTCTACAATGAATAACATTTTTATGTCCACCAACCCTACTTGAAATGAAAATTCTGTCATTAATTACTCACCCTCATGTTGTTCCAAACCCGTAAGACCTTTGTTCATCTTCAGAACATAAAGTAAGATATTTTGGATGAAATCCGAGAGCTTTCTGACCTTGCATAGACAGCAACAGAACTACCACATTCAAGGCCCAGAAAGTTAGTAAGGACATTGTTAAAATAGTCCATGTCACATCAGTGGTTCAACCGTAATGTTATGAAGCTACGAGAATACTTTTTGTGCACAAAGAACTCAAAAATAACGAATTATCAAATCATTTCTTCTCTTCCCTGTTAGTCTTCGACATGCATTCACGACAGTATCACTTGAACGTGTCAGTTCCATTGCTGCCTATTTCTTCAAAATATCTTACTTTGTGTTCTGAAGATGAATAAATGAATGAGGGATTTTATATAACGCTTTATTGTGTATTGATGTACACCCAAAGTGCTTTATAATCATATGGGAGGATCTCTCCTCAACCACCACCAGTGTGAAGCATCCACCCGTCTTACGGGTTTGGAACGACATGAGGGTGATTAATTAATGACCAAATTTTAATTTTTGGGTTAACTATCCCTTTTAAGAAAAAGCACACAACACAGCAGGAGCTGATGTGTTTCCGTTACAAGGAATAGGTCAGAGTTCACCAAAAGTCACGTGTGCTATAAGGTAAAACGGGTCCAGTAGTGTACATTTTTGTACACAAATGGCTAATCTAGTTCTGATTTCATCTTCATTGGTCTCTGGGACTGTTGGCCTAGTATGAATAGGTTATGAAGGAGCTCTGTGTGTGAACTGGCCTAGGGCTCATCAGCCTATCAGTGACTGGAAGCCATGGGACATGTGATTTGAGGGTTTTAACTGAAGAATCTCAGACAGAGTGATTTATCTTATTCTCTATGCTACTTAGTACTTACTGAATTTGACTTTGACTGACAGGTTTATATTGATGGATGGATGGATGGATGGCTCTAATGATTGGTTGGAAATGATAGGATGAATTTAATGGCGTTCACACCAAGGACAATAACTATAATGATAACCAAGGCTACAACATTTTAATCATTGTAATTCCAATTCTAGGAGAATAAGGAAGTCGACATGACAGCAATAACAATAATTACATGGGGGAACAATATCATTGGAATCATTTTCAGAATGTTTTTTTTTCTTTAGACTTTGAAGCACTCAGGTGGCAGATGTCATAACTGAAGTGTGTGCTTATAATACATTATTGCCCATTGGTATGGATGTTAATATAGCTATTGTGATCGTTTTTGTTGCCTTTCTCTATTTTCTAAGACCAATCTGTCATTTCCACACCTTTATGCTTTCGTGGGTATTCATGCATCATTTCTTTTGATGGTTTTCATCTCAGAAGCATTTTGCATTCCTGCTTGTTTTCCATGCTCATCTTTTGATTTGTAGAGTTACATTCAGATGTATACGGGCGGAGTGAGCTCATTGGCTCAGCAGATAGCCAGTCAGATTCAGAGTCAGCAGGATCAAGCTCCCAAGCTCCTTCACAGGAGGGAGTTGGTAAGAGTTCACATGTAGTCCCGGCGATAAATCTTCCCTAACACTGTGAATCTTCTTGTGTCCGTTTTAGTGCCTGTATTAATGTGTGTATGAGGTCTGTAACCCTACTAATTACTGTGAGTTCGTGAATTCCTGCTCTAATCCAATTTCTCTTATAAGGCTTGATGCTTTACAGCTTGGTTAGACTGATCACACCCAAAGTGTCATTCCATGAAAGTGCTGCATTGTAATGATTAAATTAGTTTCTATGGCATGTGATGAAATCTGAGCCTTTGTTTGCAGCTTATCATTGTGTCAGCCATATTTTATTTAATATATGAATATTATTTTATATTTATTAAAATGAAAAATAAAATAAAAAGTAATAAAATATTAAATAATTAAATTAATTATTTAAAAAAATAATTGTAACAAGTAATAATAATAAAATAAAAATTATTTAACACACAGCCACCCCAGTCCTGTCCTGACAGCTTTAGTTACCCATGTTAAGCATCTTTATTTTGATTCTTGACCTTTGACCTCTCACCTGTAGGGTTCTCAAAAGGAGTTTCCTGTGAATATGGGCGGCAGCGATGTGTGTTATTTCTGTGGCCGTCGCGTTTATGTCATGGAAAGGCTGAGCGCGGAGGGAAAGTTCTTCCATAGGAGCTGCTTCCAGTGTGATCACTGCAGCACCACATTACGCTTGTCCAACTACGCTTACGACCAGCTACATGGTGCGTGTGTATGATTAATCACTTCATACTTTCACTAATAAAATGATCATTATCAGTACTTTGTGTTTTTAAGATTTTATGCTTAAATCAAAAACAATGGTGTTTAGCTTTAATGGATGTTGTCACAAGATGAGCGACACAGCGTGTGAAAATGGCCTGTTGTTCTGTGTTGCTGTAGGCGACTGTTTTTGAACAAACTGCTCTTTTGTTACCATTGCACAGTCATAAGGTCTGAAATGTTTGTGTGTTGGGACAGGGCTTTTATTGTTGTGCAATAATGACAGTGGGACACACACACACACACACAAACTGAAGGCCCTCAGCAAAATCCCTTTTAAACATTTTTTAAAAATAGGAATCAAAACACCAAAAGGTTCTAACTGATAGGGTCGTATAGATCACATGATTCAAACACTTCAAGTTTAAAAAAAAGAGGCGGCATTCGGACCAACTTCAAGCAACGGTATAAATAAGACATTGAGTCCCTGCATCAGCTACTTTTTTATTTTCCCGCTATCTCACGTCTTTTTTTCTTTTGGTTTGTACAGGGAAGTTTTACTGTAAGCACCACTTCAGCTGCAGAATGACCAGCATTGCTCAGAGAAAGAGACCGGCCCCACCTGTGGCCCCTCGACCTACTCAGGTAACCTCATCAGATCACATTATACTTCTTTTAGATCCTCTATGTGCCTGTTTTTATATATATATATATATATATAAAATTGAAAAATGTATGTATTATAGCACACATGCATTATCAGTATAATGACTATGTACATCTGACAGATTTGTGAATAAATTTATGTAAAAACCGAATCAATTTTTTTAAATAGTATAACCTGCACCATAGTTTTAATTTATTAAATTTTTATGTTTATCATAAATATTTATATACATTTACATGTGTATATAACTTTATTATTTGTTTATTCTGCATTCAAATAAATATGTTATTTAAAATATTTTTAGATAATTTAGCTTATTTTTATTTTAATAAAAATGGAAAGGGAATCATAGAAAAGTTGGAATAACAATTTCTTTGATTAAAAAGTATTTATTTACTTTTATTTATTTTATTTATGGTAACACTTTATATTAAGGTGTCCTGGTTGCACATGCTACATGTACTTACTATTATAATAACAATAAATGATGTATAATTACATGCAAGTAACCCTAATCCTAACCCTAACTATATAGTAAGTACATGTAGTTAATTAATATTACTCGGTACTCAAAGGTATAATTATACTTTAACAAGGATACCTTAAAATAAATTGTAACTGTATTTATTTATTCATTTATTTATGCATTTATTGATGTGACTTGTCTGTGTTTCTGTCTCTCCAGGCTCCCCCTGCTCCATCCTCGGCTTCTACGTCTTTGTCCTCTCTAGGGTCAGTGGGCACAGCCACCCCACCAGACTCTTGGTCCTCCAGCGCCCACCCAGACATAGTATCCAGCCTGGCCAAGAGACTGTGTGGTACCCCAGAACGCATTGAGCTGGAGAACTACAAACCCTGCCCAAAACAACAGGACAGCCCACTGCAGGAGGTCCCAGAGGAGACGCTTGCACAGCACAACCTCAGTGCTAGCCTGCAGGAGAAAAACACAGAGGAGCAGTCCAGGTATAAAACATGCTTCTCTTATGTTGCTAATATTTACTGGCATGTTTCCCCTGGATAAATCTGTCTCTTTGTGGCTTTCAGTAGCTCTGAGTCAGACCTAGAGGAGGAGGAGCTTGCCTGGAAGAAGGAGGAGGGCCCAAACATCAGGACCAATGGAGAGAGAGAGTTAGACCTGGGGGAGGAGCTAAAGGAGGAAGAGGGAGGAAAGAACCAGGAAAAACAAGAGGAGGAGCAGGAGGCCGAGGAGGAGGAGGAGGAGGAGGAGGAGGAAGAAGGAGAAATGTCAGAAGAAAAACAAGATGAGGGAGATTCTAGTGATGGTGGGTGTTTGTTTCTGTTAATTTTCTTTAGAAATGGCTCTGATAAAATGGGTAAAGTTTGATCTTTTCTGACTATATAGTTTGTTTATTGCAAAGAAATCATCTTAAGATGAGGTGTTCTTCGATTTAATGTCTCTCAATATCTGTTTTTGTGTCATATTCCCACAATGTTTTTGTGTGTGTATTTGTGAGGTGAATGTTGTCATGCATGTTTGTATGTTTATTGTTATGCATTCACCACTGAATGTGTGTGTGTGTGTGTTTTGGGGTGTGTTGACGTGTATATGTAGAGGGTGAGTACTGCCCTTGGGAGAGGGAACGGCTCTCAGGGGTGTGGCTTGAGGAAGAGAAGGCGGGGTTTGTTAAAGGTAGCACCGCCCCTGACCATTGATGGCCTTCATTAGCCTTTTTTTGCATTATTTTAACTTAAAAGATGTTTTTTGAAGGTTATTTAATTTGCAGGCTGTGCATGATTAATAGTGTGTTTTTAATGTTTGTATATTTTGCAATTGGCTTTTTATATTTTTGGGTTATGCTATGGAAATAATTTCTTGTTTTAATTAGCCTGTTTTATATATTTTGCAAATTTTAAATCACTAACTTAAACAATGTCCTAACCAGGTACAACATGACAATAATGCTGCACAATATGAACAATCATTACTAATTCCAACATATTTGCTACATAGCCTAAGGGGCGAGGCTTTGTTGTTTGCCTCAACAGAAATAATAAAAAGCAACTGTCACTTTAATGCACTATGCCTGGTTAGCACATACTTTTAATCACATTTGCAGTTTATGAAGTATAAATAAAGAAGTTAGCATACTTTATCGATCCTAGACAGTAAATACAAATGTACAGCAAAAATGTACACAAAATGTACAAAAAAAAAAGATGCACATGGTACAAGTAGTACTACACTAAGGTCATAAGAGTAGCAATATAGTTAGATGCACCCTCATAATAGAAACTATTTTGGGGGGAAAATTATTGTATTATTTTGTAATATTTGTACCATGTACTTCTTTACAATCTTATCCTTTTCAGGCTGCTAAATTTTATTGCTTGTTTAAGAGCAACTGAATGGCTGCACCGCTTCCCCCACAAAACTATTTTAAGAAGATTCTACTGAAGAACTTCTTTAGAATTCTTTCCCATTCTAATTATTACTTTCATGCTTTTAATAACCAGAGTCTTATGAAGGATACAGTGACGACACAGATATAGACACCAGCTCAGTCAGAGAGTCCAAACCATGTGACCAACAGGAACAAGAAGAGTCCGTTTCATTGCACCAGTTATCTACAGAGTCCCCACCCTCCTTGAAACCACCAGAATCAGGTCCCACACCCACACCTGAGCTGTCGACGAATCCAGAGAACCCATTTGTCAAGAGGTCAGAGGTCGTAGAAGAGTTCTGGCTGCAGAGTGCTGAGATCAGGAAGAGTTTAGGCCTGACTCCTCTGTCTAGAGAATGCGACCCCAAACATATAGCAGCCCAAACATGTAAGGTTAGAGAAAGCTTCTACACCTCAGTCGCCTACATACCATCCTGCAATACCAATTCTTTCAATCAAACGCCAAGAAACTGTGACTCCAGCACACAAACTCCATCTCAAAGTGCATCCCCGCCTGAACCATCTCACACTATGGACAGCGATGCAGGCGTCGCATTAGAAGAGAAGATAGGCCGCTGTTCTGTAATCCACAGACTGAGCATCACTGTAGAAGGTTGTGTGATGGGGGACAAGCAGGATTTGGACCTCAATTCCACCTCATTTGGAAATGAAAGCATTTTAAATCCTGACACAGGTCTTCCTACTCCTCCGTACAGCCCATCTAATTCCCCTCTTGTCAGCAAGCAATGTCGTGCCCTTCACCATTCTGAACCGATACTGGACCGAGAGGTTAGGGTCTTCTCATCGACCTGTGCTACTCCTGTTCCACAGCGGGATGGTTTTAAACCCGAGCTTGATCAAGCTCGAAGTCTTCCTCCAGATGAAATTGAAATCCTGTGTGGAGACGAGGCGGAAGGGGCTTCCAGACTGCCGGAAAGATCCGGTGTCACAGAGACCATAGGCCAGATGGACAACCGTAGGCTGGAGCACAGAAGGACGCTTCCAGACCGGTTGGTTGCCCCACTGCTGGCAGGGGGACCAGAGGTCAGGCTTCGAAGGTCAGAGATGAAGCTGTGGGGGGCGGACAACGGCATGGAGGAGAAGGAGAAAAAGCGTAACTCGTTGTTCTCGCCCCGGAAAATCAAGAAGAGCATGAACGCAGCGGCTGAGGCCCAGCGGGAGCCAGGAAAGCACAAGTCCCTCTGGAAGACTGTTTTTTCGGTGTATAAGAAGGACAAAAACAGGAAGGAGACTGCAATGGTGGCGAAAACTCTACCTGCCGCAACTAACACAGAGAGCAAGCGGAAAGTGTTAGGAATCAACAGAACGTCAGGTGAGATGGATGGATGGATGGATGGATCTATAAATAAACTGTGCCATGTGAACATGATGGGAAGTCGTGGCCTAATGGTTAGAGAGTCGGACTTGTAATCCGAAGGTTGCGGGTTCGAGTCTCGGGCCGGCAGGAATTGTAGGTGGGGGGAGTGAATGTCCAGCGCTCTCTCCACCCTCAATACCACGACTGAGGTGCCCTTGAGCAAGGCACCGAACCCCCAACTGCTCCCCGGGCGCTGCAGCATAAAATGGCTGCCCACTGCTCCGGGTGTATGTTCACGGTGTGTGTGTGTTCACTGCTGTGTGTGTGCACGTTGGATGGGTTAAATGCAGAGCACGAATTCCGAGTATGGGTCACCATACTTGGCTGAATGTCACTTCACTTATGACTTTAAGGGTCTTTCCACATTGCAGATTTGTGTTTCCGGAAAAATCCAAGTTTCTCTGAAGACACAGATTTGTCCTGCCATGCTCTTCTAGAAAGATGTCCACTCAGAGCTCAGGTAATGTCAAAGTCCTCTCCACTCTCTCTTACCATATTTTCTTTTTTTTTTTTTTTTTTTTTTATTATGCAAACAAACATGCTATTTACAGGTGACAAATCAGATACAGAGTAACCAGGGTCAACAAAACATACATGACAGCCAACATGGTTTGTGTGAGTATGAGTGTGTGTGTGTGTGTGTGCACCTGGTATTCATCACGTCCTGGGGACCAAATGTCCCCACAAGGATAGTAATACCAGTAAATCTTAATCTTGTGGGGACATTTTTTGGTCCCCATGAGGAAACAAGCTTATAAATCATACAGCATAAAGTTTTTTGAAAATCTAAAAATGCAGCATGTTTCCTGTGAGGGCTAAGTTTAGGTGTAGGGTTGGTGTAGGGCAATAGCACATACAGATTGTACAGTATAAAAACCATTACGCCTATGGGATGTCCCCATAAAACATGGAAACCCAACATGTGTGTGTGTGTGTGACTGGGTGTTGGGTTTGGAAGTATAACTAAACAAAATAATGAAAAAATTAAATAAATTAATCCAAAAAAAAAAAAAAAAAGTACAACAGTAATGATAACTGTAATAATAATAATAATAATAATAGTAACATTAATAACAAAAATTATAGGATAGTAATTAATTAAAAAATAAATAAATAAATAAATGTGGGGAAAGTTGAAGGATTAGAAAGAGGACAAAATAGTAATAATAATAATAATAATAATAGTAGTAATCATAGTATTAATAACACAATAATAATAATATTAATAATAGAGAGAAAATAATAATAATAATAAAGCTAAAAAGAGTAAGATATTGTAAGGCTGCCTCTGGGCCCTCCGTGGGCAAGGCATAGTTTAGGCCCAGGACGAGCCATCTAGGAGAGGAGCTGCAGGGCACAAGGACCAAAGTCTCAGCCCCGGCCGCCACTCACATGCCATGTTTACCTCACATGTGTACTGTATATGTATTGTTAAGTGTATAATGCATTAAAAAAGTGTGACGTGCAGTGTGGAGCCAGCCCAGTGCAAAGCCCAGGCCCCCATGCTCACGTCCCACTTACCCTGTGTGTGTCTCATATACATGTATGCATTTTTTTTTCTCCCTCTTTTTCCCCCTTTTTTTTTTTTTTTCTTTTCCCCTCCCCTCCTCTCCTTCCTCCTCTCTCCTCTTCCCTTGCTTGTTTTAAAATAGATGTATGTATACCGTCTAGTGATGCATTAAAAGAAACAAGGCATGTAGTGCTGAACCTGCCAGAGGCAAGAAAACCAGGCCAAAGCTGGTACAGGTTGGAGATACAAGGCCCCCGGCCCCACAGCACACCCACCAACCACTAAACCCAACCACACAGGGCCACAGCCAACTGAGGGCCAGAGGCGTGAAAAGAGAAAGAGAAAAGAAAAGAGAGAAGAAAAAAAAAAGTGCAGATAGCAGAAAGCAACCGTAAGAAAGGATAGAGAAAGATAAAAAAAATAATAATAATAATATTAATAATAGAAAAATATTTTAAGTTTTTGATTTAGTTTGATATTAGCCTTTGTTGCTACCTCTTCCTAACCCCCCTCCCCCAAAATCTTATGTAGATATTGATGAATGGTGTGTTGTTGAGGGTGGCTTCAGACAGAGAGGGTCAACGGATTCATGATTGATGGAAGTTTATGAGAGATAACAAAGAGGGGTTCAATTCTGTTGTATTATTTTGAGTGGAAGTTGACAGGTTTTCCATGGAGATGTAGTCTGTTATTAAGTTTTTCCAAGATGAAATATGTATGTTATTCCTTGATTTCCAGTTCATGAGGATACCATATTTTCAAGGGCAAAATGCAACCATTCCAATAGAAATCCATGCAATTGGAAATGTAGTAAAGGATATTTAGCTGCGTGGTTTGAAAGTGACTTCTGTGTGAGCTGTGCTTCATATGTTGCCACATTATTGACAATAGACATATTCAAAATTCTGCTAGCTTTAGAATTAAATGGGGAATTTTTACTGTTGTGCCTTTAAAGGGATGGTTAACCCAAAAATTAACATTGTGTCATCATTTACTCACCCTCATGTTGTTCCAAACCCGTAAGACCTTCCTTAATCTTTGGAACACAAATTAAGATTTTTGATGAAATCCGAGATCTTTCTGGCTCCGAGTGTTTCATGGTACTCTCGTGAATGGCAGCAGAGACTGACACTGAAGAGAAGAAATTGTTGAATAAAGTTATTTTTGTTTTCTTTACGCACAAAAAGTATTCCCGTAGCTGATGTCACACGGACTATTTTAATGATGTCTTTACTACTTTTCTGGGCCTTGAACGTTTCAGTTGCGATGCTGTCTATGCAGGGTCAGAAAGCTCTCGGATTTCATCAAAAATATCTTAATTTGTGTTCCAAAGATGAACGAAGGTCTTAGGGGTTTGGAACGACATGAGGGTGAGTAATTAATGACAGAATTTTCATTTTTGGGTGAACTGTGCCTTTGAGACTTTTATGTAACGGACTTTTCACATGTGATGCTTTGTATCAGAAGTCCAAGGACTTCAGATTGAGTCATTTTTGTAGCTTTGTTCCAGTAAATAGTTTTTATCTAAAAGATGCCATGATTTCATAGTTCAATGAACTCCTTAATTTTTTTAAAAATCAAGGAAAGTTTGATTTCTCATAATATGACTACGCTTTTATCTTTGCCACTCATTTTCCTTTTGTATTGCTTTTTGTCCTTTATGTTTTCTTATGGTCCTCTTCAGTCTTCAAATATTTTCAATCTTACTGTATACAACAATAAGACTCATTGCTTAGCATTTACCCGTGACTCCTTAGCGCTTTATAGCTGGACAAATGGAATCATTTAATGCTTCGTGAGTTTTATTATTGAACGTTGGAGGTAATTTAATGTCTTTTTCTGGCTGTGCTCTTAGCTGTGGGAAGAACGGTCTGATATCAAGTCAGACCTTCTGAAAGAAACAATATACGAGGAGTTACATGATGGGGATGAGGTATCAAATATGACAATTAATTGTTTTTCAGATTTTAGATTGTGAGAGCTGAATGTAGCTTGTTGGTATTAGCACATAGACATGTGTTTTGTAATGGAGTTTGTGCTGTGGTTAGCACTGTTTAGTTGTTGTACTCAAAATACAGAGTATATAGAATATAAATTAATTCAGTTTCTGCCTTTTCTCTCATGAGTCGCTTTACGTGCCTCATGCACTGGCATTCAAGAGGGCGTATGCTGTTAAGGTAGCATCTTTTTATTTCACCTGTGTTGAGCCCCTTCAATCTTTAAACCCATTGGCTGAATCAGCAACACTCAGCATCTTGTTCCTCAATAGAAACACAGCGTTTTGCCAGAGCTGCCAACCAAGGCGGCCACCCCAGTGTCGTCATGTCCATCAGAGGTGGTAGGTGTTTGGGTGGTGTTCCCGGACCCTTCCAGCATAAGTTTCTGTACCACGTTGTTTCAGAGAGCAGAAACAGAGGAGGAACTCAATGCCAAGCTGACACGCCGGGTACAGAGAGCAGCGCGCAGACAGGCCAAGCAGGAGGAGCTGCGGAGGCTGCACAGGGCGCAGGTGCGTATGACGTGTTTTGAAGCATGCTTGTTTATGTGCCTCTTAAACAATGTGTATTTATTTTTATGTATCTCATTTCAGATAATCCAGCGTCAGTTGGAGCAGGTAGAGGTCAAGCAGAGGCAGCTGGAGGAGAAGGGTGTAGCTGTGGAGAAAGCACTCAGAGGCGAAGCAGGTATCTGTCAATCACCTGTCACAGTCTTGTCAAGTGGATGAGCCTCAGGAATCACAGTCTTGTCAAGTGGATGAGCCTCAGGAATCACAGTTTTATAGAAACGTTTAAATTGCTAATTAATTTGTCAATTTAAAGATTCAGAACTGATTGGATTTAGTTGTTCAAAACATTATTTTACTTTAAATATTATGTTATATTATGTACATATTATATTTAGTGCTGTCAAACGATTAATCGCAATTAATCGCATCCAAAATAAAAGCTTTTGTTTACATAATATATGAGTGTGTACTGAGTATATTTATTATGTATATTTAAATACAAACACATGCATGTATATATTTAAGAAAAATATGTTATGTTTGTATCTTAAATATATTTATATATAATATTAATATATAAATTTATATACATGTAAATATTTTCAAAATATATACTGAATGTGTGTGTATTTATATATACATAATAAATATACACATATATTATGTAAACAAATTTTTTTATTTTGGATGCGATTAATCATGATTAATCATTTGACAGCACTAATTATATTATATATTTTAAACATTATATTATTTTACATAACTTTAATATTACTTATGTGTTGTTTCATGCAAAAATCCTGTTCTAAAATCAGTTTTTATCTCATCAATAATAAAATAAAGAAAAACAAATAAAATAATATTAAATATATAATTTTACCTTATATAATCAAATAAATATGAATATCTAAATAATAATAAAAAAGTTGAAGGAGATATTAACCCTGCTAAAAAAGACCCGCGTAAACCACCCTAATCTGGTTTGGTGGTTTTAGCTGGTTTAAAACGGTCTTAGCTGGTTCAAAACCATTATGGCCAAGCCGGTCTTCAGCTGGTCTCCCAGCCTGACCAGTTATAAGAAGCCCAAAACCACTCTAAAACCAGCCCAAAGTGCAAACTGCAAACCAGTTTAACATGATTTTCTTTTAACAGAAGGTGGCTTGTTTTTATCTTGCATATAAGTGTATTGTGTTTTAAGCTTAAACCTCACACATGTTTTTTTTTATTATATTCATTTATTTATTAATTTACTTAATATTTTATCCATTCTTGCAATATATGTGATTATATGAAATGTCATCATCCCTCATTGTTCATATACATTGTTTGTTTACAAAGTCATACATTCATCAAAAATGGCTACTTTCACTGCATTAGCATATTTGCATAAAACACAGAGACGGAGCAGTGCAGGATATTCTGTTTTCTTTGACTTTTAACAGTCAGAATCCTCATGACGTGTCCTTCCTTATTATATAGACTTCTGGGGAGACTCTAGTACATCTAACCTTTTGGACGTACATCTGGGTGGTATGTACGACACATTTGACTTAGTGCTCATGCTAATGACACTAACAAACACGTTTACCGCCTTACAGGTTCATAATGTGTTAACACAAATTAAACAGCCGTTTTAGTGGTATAAAAACAGGCTTTCTGGCTTTTTCGTGCTTTGGACCCTGTCCTATCTCCTTGCTGTTAGCTTTGTGTCTAGATGCTGGTGGTAGCATTAATTAGTTTGACTCGTCTGGTGGCTGTGACCTTATGATAGCAGTACTGTTGGAAATACAAATATAGATTTGAAGTCAGGGACGATGGCATTTTTTAGAAGCTATTTTAACTTTTACTTTTGGCCTACTTTCTGAGACCCATTTCAGCTTCGCACCTCACATTCCTCCATTATTCCCGTCCTTGCTTGGTTGCGTTCCTGAATTCCTGAATCCCTGAATCCTTCCTCTCCCTCTTTTTTTTCTGCCCATCTCTGCGGTCTTAGTCGAGCCCTTTCTAGGTTCCCCTCGTAGAAGGCCTGTCTATCTCTGTCCTTGCTGTTCCTCAGAAGGTAACACCTCCCCAGTCTCACACCTCTAGTGCAGGTTGTGTAATAGCACTACATTCTAAAACCTTTTACTTTTCTCTCCTCTCTCCTGCTGTTTTTGCAGCCAAAGCTAAAGGGACAGAGCACGATCATTCAGTTTATGTCTGTACAGTCTTTTTTCTTTATGTATTGCAAGAACCTCCACTTCACCAGCTAAGTACGTTATTCTCTCCTGTAACCTCAAATTTTGTTCTGTAACCTTTCGCAATGGAGTTGCATGGACATGGCACATTATTGATCTGCATGGCTGTCAGTACATCTGAAATATCATATCCAGAATTGACACTGTGTGTGTGTGTGTGTGTGTGTGTGTGTGTGTGTGCTGTTTGTTTTTGTCTGCTTGCACGTTTTGATAAATTTATATACACTACGTTTCAAAAGTTTGGGGTCAGTAAGATTAAATTTTTTGAAAGAAATTAACTTTTATTCAGCAAAGGATGCGTTGAATTGATCAAAAGTGACAGTACAGACATAATAGAATAAATATTGTTCTTTTAAATTTTCTATTCATCAAAAAATCTTGAAAAAAATGTATCACAGTTTCCATAAAAATATGAAGCAGCACAACCGTTTTCAACATTGGTAATAAGAAAAAATGTTTCTTGAGCACCAAATCAGCAAATAAGAATGATTTCTGAAGGAGCATGTGACACTGAAAATTATGGCTATTATATAGAGTTATGGCTGCTGAAAATTCAGCTTTGTATCAAAGGAATAAATTACATTTTAAAATATATTAAAATAGAAAACTTTATTTAACTTTAATAATATTTAAAATTTTTAATGTATTTATTTGTTAAATAAATGCAGTCTTGGTTACCATCAGAGATTCAAGAGTTTCAAAAACATTAAAATCTTACTGACTCTAAAATTTGGACAGTATTGTAGTTTATAAGCAAGGTTCAAACATAGCTTTTTAAAGTATTTTTTTAATTAATATTATAATAAATAAATAAATAAAATACAAATGTTTAATACATAAATGCAAAAAAATGTATAATAGTATAAATAATAATTTAAAGATTCTACTTATTCTTTATTATATATATATATATATATATATATATATATATATATATATATATATATATATATATATATATATATATATATATATATATATATATATATATATATATATAGTTCCCTCCATAAGTATTGGAACAGTAAAGACAAAATTGCTCTGTTGGCTGTGGAGTCAAGACATTTGCAAATATGATTAAAAGATGAATATAAGACAAAAATACAGAATGACACATTTTATTATTATTTTATTATTATAAAATATTATTAATAAACTAATTAATTAATGTTTTATTCTTATTATAAGATTTCAACACATATATGTTTGACCAAATAAAAAGAACAGCACTTTTAGAGTCCATCCCACTCATTGATGTGAGCATAAGTATTGGGACAGTTGAACATAAGGCAGATATAAAAGATTAAAAGCTATTATTTAGTTGCAGATCCCTTGCGCACAATCACAGCAGTGAGTCTGTGACCCATAGACATCACCAGACTCTTGGTCTCATCCTTTGAAATACTTTCCCAGCCTTTAATGCAGCCAATCCCAATTGTTGCTTGTTTTAGGGATTTTCTGCCTTTACTCTCCTCTCCAGCTGGTCAAATTCATGTTCAATCGGATTTAAATCTAGACTGAACTGGAAAATCTAGACTGGTTGTAAATTCTTTGACTGAACTGGCAGGGTGTTTTGGGTCATTATCCTGATGCAATATGAAGCACTTCCCAAGCACTATTTTTGGTGCTGGTCAGAGGTTTGCATCTCGCTGTGTAGCATCTGTAATTCTGTGTCAAAGTCTCCTGAGGACAGTAGATTGTCAGAGCATCACCCCAGCTTTCTGGAAGTTGTTGGTGATTTTACAGACACGTTTTTTAGGGTTCATTTTCACAGCATTTATGATTTGTCTGTCATCAACTACTGTTGTTTTCTCAGCCGATCAGGTCGTTGTTGGTCGCTGGTGGTTTCCAAACTCTTGATTTCTCCATGCTCTTTGTTTTTGCTAGAGCTCTTATTGACTTCCTCTTTTCTTTTAGCATCCAAATTGCTTGCTTTTCTCTCAAAGTCAGCTCTCTCGTCTTCATCCTGGTTTGTGTGTGTCATCATCGAATGCAAGATTCAGAATACAGAAGTAATGGATATAACTGATACGACACATTACCTGCTTTTAATATCTGAAGAATTAATGCAACAGGACACGGCTGATCACTTAGAAAGACCTGTGAGGCAACTGTTCCAATACTGATGCTCACATCAGATAGAGGGATGAAACTCTAAAAGTGCTGAACTTCTTAGCTGGTAAAACATGTATGTGTTGAATCACCCAATAATAAAATGTGACATTTTGTCTCATATTCATCTTTTAATCATATTTGTAAATGTCTTGACTCCACAGCCAACAGAGCAATTTTGTATATATATGTGGGTGGTGATGGCGCAGTGGATAAGACGCATGCCTTTGGTGTGACAGACCCGGGTTCGAATCCACTGTGAGACACCAAATGTGTCCCTGAGCAAGACACTTAACCCCTAGTTGCTCCAGAGGCGTGCGACCTCTGACATATATAGCAATTGTAAGTCACTTTGGATAAAAGCGTCAGCTAAATGAATAAATGTAAATGTAAATATATATATATATATATACATGTGTATATATATATATGCCTTTAATTTCACATGATTCACATTTCAAGCTATCATTCTTATGGTTTAACCATGTTATATTGAGGGGCCAAAGCCAAATTTTATTTGCATTTTAGTGCTTAAAGTGTTTATTTGGACCCTGCTTATAAGCATATTCATTCACATGATAGAGTGTCCATCCAGTGTCCCATCCTCCTCTTCTCTCTCTCATAGGAATGGGAAAAAAAGATGACCCTAGTTTAATGCATCAGTGGTTTAAGCTGGTGCAGGAGAAGAATGCTCTCGTGCGCTATGAATCTGAGCTCATGATATTGTGAGTATCAACAGTTTGAATGTTTAATAGTCTCTGATCTGAGTGGACTGATCTGGCATTGTGTGATTGCATCAGGTATTACATAAGTGTTCTGCTTCTCGGTTTGGTCTAGTATTGTTTGCTATGTGCTCATCTGTGTGGTTTGTCTTCAGTGCACGTGAACTGGAGCTGGAGGACAGGCAGAGTCGACTGCAGCAAGAGCTGAGAGAGCGCATGGCGGTGGACGGTTAGTACACACAGAGGATATTAATAGTTCAACTTCCCCTTAATCCTTTGTGGTTTTCTCTTGTAATGGTTCTTCAATTAATAACAGCTTCACGGCACCTTTTTCTCTGTCTCTCTCTCTCTCTCAGACGATCTGAAGGGGGAGGATGAGCTGGCAGAGGAGAGGCGTATATTGAGTGAGATGCTGGATGTGGTGGAGCAGAGAGATGCGCTGGTGGCCTTGCTGGAGGAGCAGCGAGTGAGAGAAAAAGAGGAGGACGGTGACCTGGAGGCCGTCATGCTTTCGAAGGGCTTCAGTCTGCACTGGGACTGACTCGCACATGCACGAATCTCATCATACTGCTTGAAGGGCTACTCTGTGTCTGTTTGCGCAACCAAAATACGC
This sequence comes from Barbus barbus, assembly GCF_936440315.1. NCBI lineage: Eukaryota > Metazoa > Chordata > Actinopteri > Cypriniformes > Cyprinidae > Barbus > Barbus barbus. The sequence goes on from NC_136717.1 coordinate 20,900,575, forward strand.
AGCTGCTGTTTTCATCGGTCCAAACCGGCCCGTCCACCTGCACTCTGGGCTGTATGTGCAACTACATAGGTGTCTAAATAATGAATCCCGGGATTCAGCAAGATTCCTCTGAGGTGCAAAATACAGGCCCTGATTAGGATGAATGGCAATGTCTTGCTGCCAAATAATGCTACTCTAAGACTGCTAAGCTACTATGCAAAGGAACATCTTTTTATTTTACTCTCTTTGTTGATAAAGTTAAGGTACTTCTGTAGTTTTATCCAGATCCATAATGTTTTAAATTAACAGAGCTGAATATGGAATGGCATATATAACCACATTGTCAATGTACAGTACAGACTGACGCATGTAAACTTAGATATACAAAATAAGGCTTCTTAATGTATGATTGTCCATTCTCAATATATTCACATTCGTTTATGGAATGAAATGTCTTTTTTTTTAATTATCTTGATTTTGTCTTCATAATATACTGTACTTGCACATCATTTATTTTACATTTTATTGTTGTTATATTTATTCTGTAAAATTTATTTGCATTAAACAACCTTTCTTTTGAGAAAAATGTGAGGACTGTTGCATTTTCATTTGGAGTTTGACTACTATTTTATTTTTTGGTATGAAAACCACGAATATGGTACACTTCGGTGTCCTGTAACGTTTTTAATGCATTAGTTACAATGCTCAACAAGTAATAAAAACTAAAAACAATCTCATAATTTTGATGTAATTACCAAAATTATTATTATTCAGTTATTATTAAAAATACAACTTAATGTGCCTGGTTATATACACTTTTGTGATGCTTATTTGCAGAAAATGCCAGAATTTCACAAAATTACTGTATTTAGACTAAAAATTTAATTACACAATATATGAAGAGCTTATTTGCAAAAAAATTCAAAAATCATGTTTATTTATTTTTGTTACCATAGCTGTATTTTTTAGTTATTTTTACTTAATCAATTCCCAACTGCAGTTTGATTGAGATTAATTGGAATGCCTCTGTTTTTGCAAATTAACTATATATAATATAAAAATTAGTTTGACATCTTTAAGGCTGTCAGTCAACATTTTCCAAAGGCTACACGCATCTTTTTTCACAGGCTCTTTGTTGAGATAAAGTTTTCAGGCACAGGGACAAAAAGCTCCTTTTGCACACTCACTTCTACATTTAGGAATAACAAGCCCCGTTATTTTCGAATGTTGTTAATTAATCACGCTGGTGTGGGATTGCGTGTGGACGCGCGCCCCCTGCTGGATGACGCCAGCAGTGTTTTCCTGCGGATTTACAGCAGTTCTCGCTCTGACCGTAAACGGGAGTGAAGAAGTCACGCCTCTCCATCTTTCCTGCTACACTGTTTCCGTTCGTGGGAAAACGTACTGCCATTCCCGTTTCTTCGAGCTCCGGAACTTTTTCTGAACTACCATGAAATCAAAAGTCTGCTTACCGATAGTTTATACGCGTTTTACGACTATTGGTCACAGTTAAAACAGCCTTTAACGTTACCTCTATATAAACAAACGCAAACGAAACTGAGGAGATTTCTTCGGAAAGAAGAAGAAAGCAAGTCGGAAATCATAAGTTGTGATTCCAATAAGGTGAGTAAGAACGTCTAAAGTGTTATTCTTGTCTATATTTTTAATATTGTTTACTATGGAAATATGTGCTCTTAGCTTGTTGCACTGTTCATGTCTATCAGTTGCTAGTATGTTTATATGTTTAAATACTTCCAGTAGTGGTTATAAAGTATATTTTTGGCTGTTATAATGTGGTATTTAAACAAAAAATATAATATAAGGATATGCGACTTACGCAGATAGACTTGACGCTGTTCATGTAAAAAGAGTGCATCTGTGTTCAAGGCCTACAGTGTAATTAAACTAGGCTTTTTAAGCTTTCAATAAACTTTCCAGCAGTTGTTTAGGGACAGGGTGTTTTGTGTGTGTGTGTGTGTGTGTGTGTGTGTGAGAGAGAGAGAGATCAGCGCTGCACTGGAATGTGCAGAATTGGCGCATCTAAAAAGCGCATCTCTGAAAGCAGCTGCTGCAGACTCATGGAAACACTGAGCATATTTACACGCACAGCATTTGTCTGTTAAGGTCTGTGTTTTGGTTAAGCCTTTAATCTGAAAAAACTCTATTTCAGCGTGATCCGAACTGATTATATCAAATTAATACAGCTCTTTCATTCGATTTTAAAATATTAACTTAATATTCTTAAAATAATTAAATATTTGCATGACAATCAGGTTTACATGGTGCATACATAATTATAATATAACTTAATGTTTAATTTTTGTGTTTTTGTGCATATAAATACAGGGGCAGGGGTTATGGACAATAGTTGTTTTCATCTTTGGTTAATTTTTAATGCAGTGATTATGATAATGAATGTTGTATGTAATATTATACACACACATACATGTAAACTCAAACTCTTCTTTCATTGTTTTATTTTGTTTAAATATTCTTCTTTTAATATTAGTATTTACTATTATTTTTTTAAAACAAGAGGTTGGGGAGACTAAAGTCATATATATCATATATTTGGAGAACTAGTCAGCTTTTTATGTCACTTTAAATTTGAAGATCTAGAAAAAATATAATTTTAAGAGAAATACATTTTTCTCAGTATTGGAACTCAGTGTATCTCATCAATTACCTCTCATCGCTCTGAAAGTAGGTTAAGTCTCTCTTCTTTACAAAGCCTACTTTACCACTTCAGTATGCAAATAAGTCTGCCCAAGTCTCATCCACAGCCAGACAGTAGAGATAGCACATTCTATTTGCTCAGTCATAAGGGTCAGTTCTTTGAAACTGAGATGTATACATTCAGCTTTTCATTGATGTATGGTTTGTTAGGATATGACAGTATTTGGCCGAGATACAACTGTTTGAAAATCTGGAATCTGAGGGTGCAAAAAATATATAATATTGAGAATAATATTGAGAAAATCGCCTTTAAAGTTGTCCAAATGAAGTTCTTAACAATGCATATTACTAATAAAAAATTAAGTTTTGATATATTTACAGTAGGAAATTTACGATCTTCCATTAAAAGTTTCTTACAGTAGGAAATTACGATAATCTTTACTTAATATCCTAATGATTTTTGGCATAAAAGAAAAATCAATAATATTGACCCATACAATCTATTGCTGGCTTTTGCTACGAATATACCAGTGCTACTTATGACTGGTTTTGTGGTCCAGGGTCACATTTTAATAACACTAGAGGGCAGTGCATCCCAAAATTCTTCAACCCTCCAGAGAGGTCACACAGTAATGCTAAACAGTCTTATAAAAACAGAGAAAAGACGTCAAGTGTGAGCTAGAGCAGGTCAGAGCACAGTCTCTTTTGAATAGCAAACAGAAAAAAGAGCTAATGACATAATTAAGGACTGAGACGGCACATGCCCTCAGGCTGTCATACACAGGAAGAGTACGTCCTATGCTGAATGTTTGCATCAAAGGGCATTTTTACAATAACTGTACCTTTTGTGTAGCTCTTGATCTAACTCCACATACAAGCAAAACAACATATGCACATTTGTCAGGTTTCGGATGCTCGACAGGCAATTAATTCACCTGTTTTTAAAGCTAGAATCTCATTCATCAAAGGCCTTCTTTCTGTTTTGAAAATGCAATTTTCTGCATGGAAGGCATCTTTAATATTCATGCATGTGTAGGGAAGTATTAGAAATGCCATTTCTTGAAACAGTGGGTCTTATGAAAATGCCAGTTGTTATAAAAATATCAGACAGGCTGTTTCCTATTTCTGCTGTTGATTTAGTCATGCTGCATACAGTCATAAGTCTTCAATTCAGTGTGACTCGGGATAATATTACACGTTTTACTCTCTAGCATGGCCGCGATGTGTGTTGACAGATATTTCAATGATACAAAAGCTCATTACTAATGTAAAAGGTACTGAGAGATCGGCTTTAAAGGCTTTTATGTCTGAAAGAAGTGTTTAAAACATGAGTGTGCGTAGTACATTACATAATAAAAATATATCACAGACGTCGTTGCTGCGTAATTATATAAATGTACATCAGAGGAACCATCATAAAATCTTTTTTGGGGGTTTTGGGCAAAATTAGCCCGAAAAGCATGTATGCATACATGGAAATAGTATGCATTATTAATACTTGTAAAATGCTGTTTTTAACATGGTTTGAGACTTAAATATAAGCTAGCATGCGTTATGTACTATTGCACAGTTGGTATGCAAATAGTGATTCAACCTGTGTATGCAAGGTAGAAGGGTTACTTTTTAGACAAGTACTGAAAAATATTTGAAGTAGAAACAATGAAATAGTATTTTCCTGTAAAACATACTCCAATCATTTTTATTTACTACTTCATTTTTTTTTTTACAGTGTAGTTTATTATCTTTTCTATAATACTTGTGACTTCAGTTGTATTTCCATGCCATTTATTGACTGTAGCTTCTTAATGATTCTTAGAATGAAAAAGCATATAGCAGGTTAAAATAGCTTTTTGCTTGCTGGAGGATGAAATCAGCACTAATTTTGTTCCTTCTTTTCCAACACGTAACTTCCATTTCCCTGGAAAGTGTTAGAATGTGCTTTTTTTTGCCAGCAAGTCAACCAGCATTCCCTGGATGGGGAGTTAATGGTAGTTGATTTACATATAGGGCAGACTGTTCGGGAATACATCCCTTTTGAGTGCCCAAGAGTGCGGTTTACATGCAAGCCGACGCGTCCAGCTGAACAAAATGGCCTCTTTGAAACCTCAGTCATGTACGATGAGAAACGTTCCTATAAAGACACGAAAAGCTTGTTGTCTCACAAGTTGTCGTACAGTATAGTGGACAGAGAGTAGGCGTATCTGAGTGTGTGTGTGTGTGTGAAGGGCTGAGCAGATTGGCAGGCAGACGTTCATTATAGTGTTGTACGAGATGGCAGATTGTGCTTCTTCAGAGTCTGTGTAATTAATACTCCTTAAACACACATCTGGGCAGCATTTACTACATACTGTGGAGTCCAAAAATCTGTCACCACCTTGAAGATCTATGAATTTCAATTAAAATTCTAACTTAGAAAAAATGAACTCCCAAGTTAAGACATTTTAAAAAGCAAATTTATTCTATAAATTTAATGAGCAATATTAAAGATTCTAAAGATTTTTTTAATATAACAATCAATTTTTGTTTAAGAATTTAATACTTTTATTCAGCAAGGGCATGTTACATTGATCAAATGTGACAATAAAGACATTTAGAATGTTATAAAAAAAATTATATTCCAAATAAATGCTGTTATTTTGGGGGGGAAATCACGCTTCCACAACAATATTAAGCAGCACAGCTGTTTTCAGCATTGATAATGTTAAGAAAGGTTTCTTTGGCATCAAATCAGCATATTAGAATGATTTCTGAAGGATCATGTGACACTAAAGACTAGAGTAATAAAGCTGCAAATTCTGCTTTGCATCACAGGAATAAACTGCATTTTAAAATGCATTCAAATAGTAAACAGTTACTTTACATTATTGTATTAGTACAGTATTAGTTTTTCTGCTGTATTTTTGATCAAATAAATGCAGCCTTGAGCATAAGAGACTTTCAAAAACATAAAAAATCCTATGGCCCCAAAAGTTTTAATTAAAATTATTATATAATAATTATATAACTACAATAAAATTTTTTTAGCACTTCTTAAACTAGTACTTGTGTGATTTTTGAATACTTACTGAATATTCTCTTGAAGAATTTTCAAAAAGTTCTCCAGATATAGCACTTCATGATTTACATAATCAGCACCAATATATGCCCATACTCTGAACTGAAACTGTACTAAAAATACACATTCAACAAGGCTTTGGTTAACATTAATAGGAAACAATGAACTTTAAGAACACATCTGTTACTCTCTGTCGTTTTCCTTCTCTCTTTCTCTCCATCAGACATCTTGCAATCCTCTCTGTCCTCTCTTCTCTGTATGTATAATAAATGAGTGCTGTTCCTGACTGAGGATGTGTTAAGTACCTGTGAACAGATATTCTGCACTGCTTCTCCTGTTATTCTCTATTGAGGCACTCAGACAGAAGCCACGTGAGATGCACAAGACAATAAAATATTCCAGAAGAGTATCCCAGGAGTGTTACATGTGCCTGACACTTGATGTGTAGTACTACATGTGCTGTTCCCGCAAGATCCGGAGAACAGAATCAGGAGTTTAATTTTAGCAAATAGTTTGCCAAAAGCATGTTGTAGTGTACTTGTTTTGCAGTATCCCAAAATTACAAAATTGTGTGTAATAAAAAGAATTTAGCATAAACTCTTCTCAGTGATTTTAAATGTTTGATCAAAGTGTATGATAAAAGTCTATTTGACTTCTGAGGAAAATCCTTCAGTGCCAATATAAGCAAATTAAAAACTGAGGAACAATATACATTTATGGGAGGTCCTCAGAAGTATAGGTATATAAATTTGCTGCATGTGCGTGCAGCTGTGGGAAAGAATTGTCCACCCTTGGAGCAAAATAAACACTGTTCAGTTAATAAATCCTGTCTAATGAGTTTCCTGAGAACATCAGATCTCACAAAGCCACCGCAGGGTAAAATATACAGCAGCACCATATAACACACACACACACACACACACGCACACACACACACACTGAGTTACACAAGATCACAATGCCATTTAATTAGAGTGGAAAGAGTACAGGAGGGAAAGAATTATTACTAAAAAAATAAAAAAAGTCACTGGAGGATCTCTACAGAAATATCCCCCAAACACACATATGCATGTTTAGTTACATAAATAGATACATACAATGATTTTTATTGCTTTTATATTAACCAAATTATAATGCTTCAGGCTAAGAATAAAATAAACCTTTTTTGCATTTTAGAATAAAATAAAATATTCATTATTCATTTCCAAACTATACCCGGCGGTATAGATTTCACAAAATTTGCATAAATCTTAGTTGTTATTAAAAAAACAGCTGTGAGGTATAGATGTACAATCTGTCTGTCTGTTATACTATTGCGTACTAGGGTGTCAATCATTCAGCTGATGCAACATTGAAAGTATGTCTTCCCAGAACATTCTAGTGGTAGAGAAGTCTGGAAACATGGATTGTGTAAATGAAATGTGACATAGCACCCTGAGACAGTACAATCTGTTGAACGAACTGTACTGTATGTGCTTAAATTAGACCTAGTATCAGTCTGTTTTCCAAGCTGTCTCATCCACACTTCACTGCAGCTCACATTAGAGGTCAGTAAGCATCCTTGCCAGTGGTTAAATCAGGATTACTAGCAACAAAAAGGACTCTTATTGAATGTGACATTGGTTTAGATAGATTGAAATGAAAGCTTTAAACTCCACAAAGCTGAATTTGATTTATTAATTTGATGCTGTTTAAGGTTGTTTCTATGACATTGCTAAGCAGTTACTTTTGATAGGTTTTTGGTAGCTGGTTGGTTGGTTAAAAAAATAAAAAATACTCCTTGTACAGAAGTTATGTTATTTATCTGTCTATCATAAAAAAATCACCAGCACAGACCAAATTCTCACCCAGTATGAAAGCAAATGCATGTTTTTTGTCTGAAGTGTGTTTTAACATGTAAATGTGTTGAAAGATCGTGACGAGCACCAACACCAAAAAAACAACAACAAATCAGATGCACTCTTTACACTTATGTGGCATGACAACAGAGAAATGACCTGGAAACATTGGCACTGCATCTCTCTGCAAAATCACTCTGATTAAGCGAGATGGCATGTACACACAGACAATATCGCAGGGATAAGACATACTTGATTTATCAAATCAGCATATTAGAATGATTTCTGAAGGATCATGTGACACTAAAGACTAGAGTAATAAAGCTGCAAATTCTGCTTTGCATCACAGGAATAAACTGCATTTTAAAATGCATTCAAATAGTAAACAGTTACTTTACATTGTAATAATATTTCACAGTATTAGTTTTTCTGCTGTATTTTTGATCAAATAAAGGCAGCCTTGAAGAGCATAAGAGACTTTCAAAAACATTAAAAATCCTATGGCCCCAAAATTTTGAATTATAATAATTATATAACTACAATAAAACATTTTTAGCACTTCTCAAACTAGTACTTACTGAATGGACATATCTTGAAGAATTTTCTAAAAGTTCTCCAGATATAGCACTTCTCTGGCATGATTTACATAATCAGCACCAATATATGCCCATACTCTGAACTGAAACTGTACTAAAATACACATTCAACAAGGCTTTGGTTAACAGAATAGGAAACAATGAACTCTCTTTCTCTCCATCAGATATCTTGCAATCCTCTCTGTCCTCTCTTCTCTGTATGTATAATAAATGAGTGCTGTTCCTGACTGAGGATGCGTTAAGTACCTGTGAACAGATATTCTGCACTGCTTCTCCTGTACAAGAATTCTCTTTACAAGAATTTATTAAATTCTTGTAAAATGTTGTTCATACATATGCTAGGATTTTATTTATTCCCTCAGTCAGCTTTCATTTTCCCGCTTGGCTACTGATACTTTCAAATGTACATGGGAAGGGAGATAACGCATCCATTGACCTGCAAACAGATTGGCCGAAGTGCAGGAGGAGGAGCCAGAGAGAGAGAGAGAGAGAGCGAGAGGGAGAGAGAGGGATGAACGAATGAAGGTATAGGAGGATGCAGAGAGAGGGACGGAGCACTAGTTGGGATGGGAAGAGCCAGGAGAGGAGATCTCTAATAATAGCACTGCAGGGAAGCAAGAGCGTGCGGAGAAAAAAGTGGTATATACAGCAAAGCGAATCATGCCGATGCAGAGCAATGAAAGAGTGCAATCGAGCGAGAGCGGGGAAAGTTGAAAGCACATGCTCCGCTTTCCTGCATGCACAATAGGAACAGCGTAAAGGGGGAAAAGACAAATAGGAAGAACCAGGAGAAAGGCGTTCTCAATGCAAAGGAATTACGACCTTGAGAAAACCCTCTCATTAGACATCTGTGACCTCCTTTCAAATGGCAGCTTTGGACATGTGTGTTAAGTTGCAGTGTGTGTGAGTGTGTGTGTGTGTGAAACATGCCCTCCGCTTGGCCTTCATCCGATGATGCAGAAGTGTGAGAGCCACGAATCCGAGGTCCAGCGGAGCCCCTCATTGGACAGCACAGAGTCAGAATTCACCCGGGCGGCCCGTCGGGGTCACCGACTGGCTGTGGGAGCCTTCTACGGCTCCCGGGGGTCAAATGTCAAAGATCAAACGGCACAGAGTGACGGTGCCGTGGTCGCTGTCCCGCCTGGAGGGAAGCCTCAGGATAAGCGCGTGTCTGCCGGTGGGAAGTACGTTGTGTTTTACCTGGACCTGTCATTTGTGTTGCTCCTAGAGTTCGAGAAGCTGAAGATGGCTCGTGGATGCCTGTGCTGTGTCAAATACATGATGTTCCTCTTCAACCTGCTGTTCTGGGTGAGTATTAAAGTACACCATGAATTATCCACACTTACTTGTTGTCAAAATGCCTTCTCTTGTCAAAGTTTAATGCTCAGAGAGTGCTGTAAGTAAGCTGTTTGTACAATGATTTCCCCAAAAAGTGAGTATGGTGTCTCTGTGGGGTTTTGAAAACAATGCGCTGTTTGTTTTAATAGTTTAACAATGTTTGTTTCTGGCTCAGCCATGTGAGTTTGGGGCAGATCATTAGCGATGTACACTAAGGTGAGCATCGCTATTATTATTGTTCAAATGTGGGGTTGAAGAATTATGTGAATCCATAATCCTAAATAGCAACTCTAAAGAGTTAAAGGAATAGTCAGGGGCGCCGTAAGGGGGGGAAGGTAGGACGATTCTAATGGCCCGACGATGGGTGGACGGGGGGGTTGGAGTTGGGGTTGTGGATTGGGCCATCTCTACCGAGGTGGATTCCCCCAGAACGCGATTTTCTGAATGGAACGCGAAACACGATCTGTGCGGAGGGGGACACCAAAAAAATAAACCTCCCTCCATCCCCGTAACGCAGGGGGGCACGAGTGAATATCCTGTCCAGGGGGCCCAGAATCCGTAGCGGCACCCCTACGAATAGTTCACCCAAAAATGAAAATTTGCTTAAAATTTACTCACTCTCTGGACATCCAAGATGTCGATGATTTTGTTCCTGTATCTGAAAAGATTTAGAGAAATGTAGAATGTAGACCATATTCACCAACTTATCCTCTGCAGTCTGCAGTGAATGGGTGCCGTCAGAATGAGAGTCCAAACAGTTGATAAAAACATCACAATAATCAACAAGTAATCCACACAATTCCAGTCCATCAATTAACATCTTGTGAAGTGAAAAGATGTGTTTGTAAGAAACAAATCCATCATTAAGATGTTTTAACTTTTAACCACTAACTTTATCCATTGTTCTTTTTCCAGTTAAAATGTTCTTGTCAGAATCAAGAGAGAAATAGAGGTCAAGCACTGTTTATGAGTGAAAAAAGGTCAAAACAGCTCTAAACAAATATGTTGGTGGATTTTGAAGTGAGGACAAAACAGGAAAGGATTACTTGTGGGTTATTGTGATGATATTTATTTATTTATTTGGACTCTCATTTTGATGGCACCCATTCACTACAGGGCAAGTGATGTAATGATACATTTCTTCATTGTAATCTGTTTCAATGAAGAAACAAATTCATCTATATCTACAGGGTGTATTTTTCAGATAACTTTTTTTAACAGTTGGATTTTCATGTGGTTGATTGTCAGATGCATGCAGTGTGAGATAATAAGATACTTGGTGTTTGTGTTTTCTGCATATACTATATGTTCATTTTCCCATGCTGAACGCAGCAGGGACCCACAATAATGAAATTATCAAATAAAATAAAAATAGCAGTTTTAGCCTACAAAAAAAAAATCATAGATAGGGCTATTTATTAAATATTAAAAAATGGAAATTGCTAGAGAAATATTTTTCTAGTATTGTTCAGCTGTAAAATACATCAGTGGCTAGAAACTGGTAGTTGTGAATGCAGTCAGTATAAAACGGATGCCAAAAAAATCATAAACAACTGGAAACTCATGCATGGAAATGTATGCCTCAAAACGTATAGGATATTCCAGTTACACTTTCTATCTTTAATTTTCAAATATAAATTGTACATTCAAAATCCACTTAACTCAGAAATCAGTCTGAATGGGTATGACGCTCCTGGTAATATTTTGGTGAAAATTGATTCCACAGTCAATGTTTGTGAACATGTCACGCATGTGTGTGCTGCAGTGAGAGGCTAGAAGTAGGTTCATCATGAGGTGTTTAATGCTCTTAGATCAAAGGCAGTAATACATATTCATCTAGAGCACTCAAACAAATCCCCCCCCCCCCCCCCTTTTAATTCTAGCATCTATTATAGGCCTCCAGTTTAACTTTCAGTCATCTGTGTCTATGTTGTTGTTGTTGTGTATCTGCAACAGGAAGTCTGTTTGTCAGATTACGGTTCTTTCAGTTGTGAGATTTTGCTCGTTTGATCTGCTATGAGTGTTGTTGTTTGTTTGATTCTGAGCCAGTTTAATGACGGAAGCACCAAATCTCAAGCAGGAAACTTGAGAAAAAACTCCCGACTGATCTAAAATCTCTCACTGCACACACCCCCACATATACACCCATATAATGATGGATAAGGGAACATAAAAGAATAAGGACATTATGTGAAGATTGCAAATGCCTGAAGATTTTACACTGTACACAGCGGGGCGGAGAGGGAATAAAAGAAAGATAAAAGTAATTTGAAAGCTTTATATAGAATTACCTTGAGATGGAATGGTTGTCAAAGCGGTAGTGTGGTTTTCTTTTGCTTCACTGGAATTTAATTCCAGAGTTCAGTTTTCCATTGAAGATAAATTACATTTCTGTTTTGAATTACAAGGTTTACAGAGGCGTTCAATAAAGTTTTTTCAGAACATAATACAAAAACCGTTGATCTCGCTGCTTATGTGAGAGACAGTTGATGTATTGTGTGCATTTTTATTATATTTTTATATGGAATGTAAATGGGGAGGTAATGATGTTTCTGAGTGGAGTTGAAGAGGTGTTTTAGGACGCTGGTAATCTATATTTCATGTGCTTGACATTACTGAGCCTGATGGCTCTCAGCTCCATGTTTAATACATGAGTCAGAAAGTTAAGGCCAGACTCACTTCACTCTGCACAAGGTCACAAACACAGTACTCTCATTAGTGGGTGTGAGGTCAGTTTTGCATGTGGGATCTGGTATTAATATGAAAGACTGACTCAACTTTTCTAGCTCTTCTGGTATGTTATTTCTAATACTTATTCATTGATGCTGCCTACATTTAGTAAAAAGGTCTTTCTTTTGTTTTGCTTTTTTCCTGTCCTTTAACTTTTAAATTTTTTCTGTCATTTTCCTTTCATTTCTTATCCTGTTCCTTTCCTTTGTCATTTAATTTTCTTTCCATTCAAATTTTCCTGCCCTTTAGTGTTACGCTCCTTTCTTTCATGTCCATTTTTCTTTTCCTGTCATTTTCTATTGATTTATTTTGTTCCTTTCCTCTTTAATTTTCTTTGTTATCCTTAGTACTGTCTTTTTCCATTTCCTTTCTTTCATTTCTCCATTATCCTTTTATTTCCTTTTTCATGTTTTTTACTATTCCTTTCTTTTCTGTGAATTCCTTTTCTTGTCCTTTGTCCTTTCATATTTCCTTGTTTCCATCTTTTTAATTACTTTTCTTTTCCCTGTAATTTTCTATTGATTTCCTTTTTAATTTCTTTTGCTATCCCTTTTCCTGTTATTCCTTTTTTTTTCATTTCCTGCCTGTCATCCTTTTCTTTTCCATTTCGCCCATTTTCTTCCTTGTCTTTTTTTAGATAATTTCTTCTCTTTCTATTACTTCTTTTCATACCCCATTCTTGTCGTTTGTTTCCATGTGTTTACATTTAATATCTTTTCTTTCCTGGGCCAGTTCCATTATTTTAGCTTTTTCCTTTCCTTTTTCCCATATTAAATCCTTTCCTTTCCTTGTCCTGTCCTGTCCTGTCCGGACCTTGGTCCTTGGTCTTTTTTAGCCCAGTTCTTTGCTTTCCATCCTGACCCTATTTCCCTGCTTCTCCTCAGTCCTTTCCTCAGTCTCCTCTTCACGCACCTTGATTGTGTCGATTGCTGCTACTTCGGACCATTTATCTAGTAAATGCCTGCCTCAGTCTGTGTTTTTGAAATGCAGTGCACTGTAAAGAAAACCTCTCGAACGAATAGTCCCCCAATTTGAAATGCAGGATTAGATTAAGAACAAACCCATTATGTAGGATTTTCCAAAGGCAGAGAGAATAGATTGAATTCAATTTGTTTGTGTGTCTTCATTCTGGTAGTGCGTCATGAATACTAAAATTTAGGTTAAAAACTGTCTGCTCCTGTGGACAGAATAGTCTTACTCTGTGCTCTTCCTGTTTATGTTTTATTCTGTTATTTTCTAGTTTGTGTGCTCTTTGGCTTATTTTTCATGCTTGCATCTGCTCCCTAATTATTTTCTCGCAGACTTTCTGATTACTGTGCCATACTTTTTATTTTCATGGCTTTTAAAGTTTTCAGCATCTTTAACCTATTTTTCTGACTTGCTCTGCTGCTTCTCTCTCTCTCTCTCTCTCTCTCACACACACACACACACACACCTGTTTTATCTCTTATTTTTCGTACTCATCATTTTCCGAGCATAAGGGTTCTGTCTCATTTCAGATTCTTCGTGGTTCTCAGTGATTCTCAGAGTGCATGCTGGGTATTTTCTCGAGGGAACTGAATGACACAGCTTTTCACCTTCAGTTACACTCAAAAGAAGAGTGTGTGGGGAGCCAGACCGCTGCACTGTAGGGCATATCTCGCAATGGCACAGGTTATGTGAGGAAGGATTAACAGAGAACATCTTGCCCTGCTAAATTTTTCATTTAAAGACCTTAAAAATATTTTGTAATATATTTTACTTATATATTCATATCATTCATATTTATACATATTTAATCTTTAAGAACACTGCAAGAATATCCATTTTTCATATTGCATTATAATGATTAAAACACACACACACACATATATTATTATTTTATTATTATTGTTGTTTTTATTTAATTTTATTTTTGACAGTATCCTCATTATACAGTATTTTTATACAAGTGCCTAAAACCTTTAACAGTAGGTTTCTTGAAGCATCTTGAAGAAGTTGCCACAGTTCTTCTGGATTTAGTTGGTCTCAGTTTGTTCTGTTTCTTCATGTCATTCCAGACAGACTGGATGATGATCAGATCAGATCTCTTGTATAATAGTAACATCAGATATTTATTGGTCATCAGCCTTAACATGGAAATAATTTTAAGTAGTCATAAATTGGGATAAAACAATGAAAGCATTTTGACATTTATTGTATAAAATATAATTATGCAGGTACACATGTACCATCTCGTGCCATAAATACAGCAAATTCTGGTTTTCTGTTTGGAGCTGGTCCAGGTGTGTCTGCTAACTTTTTCCTTTTGCCTGGCTTTTAGCAGACTGGACTACTTTTACATTTCGGTTACCTGAGCATGAAATTACAAGAGTTTCTCCCCAACAAGCACACCTTCTACTTTCCTACGATCTAGACACACACAAAATTCACACTTCAGTACTCAACAACAACCTATATTGCGGACCCATTAGCATTTATATTGCTCTCACAGCAGGGAGAGCTGACACAGGTCTCGTTTTGTTGGCCAGGCATGCGCACACATACCCACCTCAGTCCTGAAACGGTAAGTACACCTTACCTTAAGTGAACTTGAGTTCAGAAAGTGCCTCTCAGGTCCTCCTGAGACCTACTGACTTCAGTGAATGAAACTGAAGAGTCAGTTTTACACTTTGGGACACCTAAAAGCCTGAAGAAACACTGTCGAACCAAATGTTTATGCATGTTTGATCCATAATGAATGACTTTGTGTGTTTATTAACGTGAAAAGCTCTCCGCTGTCTGTCTCTCCTCAGTTGTCGGGCTGCGGGTTGTTAGGTGTGGGCATATGGCTGTCCGTTTCTCAGGGCAGTTTTGCCACCTTCTCCCCCTCCTTCCCCTCCCTCTCAGCCGCCAATCTGGTCATTACCTTGGGCTCCGTCGTCATGGTAACAGGCTTTCTTGGTTGCCTCGGTGCCATCAAGGAGAACAAGTGCCTGTTGCTGAGTGTAAGTTGACACCTAAACTCCCACCATGCACACTGCATAAGGAATGTATTGTTAATCTAGGGTTATTTTAAACCTGGGTTAGTGTAATCCTGGGTTGTCAGGTTTTGAGATTTCACATTTTCAAATTCTTTCTGAATTATGCATGTTATAATTTAAAACAATCCTCTCTGGTTGTCTTCCAAAAGTAAACTACAAAAAAACTTAATACTTCATCACTTCAGCTGCCGCTGCATTTTTAACTGATCTTCTCAGGCGCTGAAATGAAAGTTATGCTTTCCGTTATGCTACAAAGCATATGAATATTTAATAGATAGATTGTAGTATTGGTACTAAGTCTATTATTAGAGGGGACTGTGAGGTGCCGTATAGGCCCATGTCTTTTGGACAGAAAGTATCATCTGTAATCGGGAGCAAATATTGGAATAGCCTACCGTAGTCGATAAGACAATGTTCTAATTATCATACTTTCAAAGATCATTTAAAAAATTGGCTTATGACAAATCAGTTGTGTAAACATTTTACTTAGAAATTTAAAAATGTGTTGGGATATTAGTTTGTATGTACTGTTGTATGTGTATTTAAGTTTGTGTTTTTGTGTATAAATTAGCAATACTGCTATAATCCGGCCTGTTTACATTTTTTTATCACTACAAATGTCCATTAACATGCATTGTCCCTATTAAATAAATAAATTTAAAAATAAATTAATTAATTAAAATAGTTGAGGGAGTCACAAACACTTTTTTAGTCAGCCAAACCTCTTTGACATAAAATAATTACTTAAGTACCCCCTGAAATTTTAAGTTAATATTTCAGTAGTTCAACAACATATTCTTATGTTGATTCTCTGATTTCAGTTATTGGTCACATTTTATGATGTGCTTTATTTTAAATTTTTTATGATTTCATTCATTATTAGCTTTTCGTCCATTTCTGAACCCTGTGCAGTTCTCTCCCAAAATCTAGTTTCTGATAAATATGCCATGTTGTTTCTGTATAGGCACTGTAGTTTGGGTGTTGCTCTG
Source organism: Barbus barbus (assembly GCF_936440315.1). Classification (NCBI taxonomy): domain Eukaryota; kingdom Metazoa; phylum Chordata; class Actinopteri; order Cypriniformes; family Cyprinidae; genus Barbus; species Barbus barbus. The sequence continues at coordinate 20,916,778 of NC_136717.1, forward strand.
ATCTTTTTTTTTATTATTTAACAAAGATTTAAAAGCAGTGCTCACCTTCATTCATAATTACTTACAAAACATTCACATTTCCCAGGGCTTTAAAAATACAGGTTTAAAGGGATAGTTCACCCAAAAATGAAAATTCTGTCATTAATTACTGTCATTAATTACCTTGTCTCATTCCAAACCCATAAGACCTTCGTTCATCTTCAGAACACAAATGAAGATATTTTTGATGAAATCTGAGAGCTTTATGACCCTGCATAGACAGCAATGTAACTCAAATGGTCCCAGACCCAAAAAGTTAGTAAGGACATCGTTAAAATTGTCCACGTGACATCAGTGGTTCAACCGTAATTTTATGAAACTACGAGAATACTTTTGTGTGCAAAGAAAACAAAATATTTGAATAAAATCATTATTTTTGTTTTCTTTGCACACAAAAAGTATTCTTGTAGCTTCATAAAATTATGGTTGAACCACTGATGTCACATGGATTATTTTAACAATGGCTTTACTACCTTTCTAGGCCTTGAACGTGGCAGTTCTCTTGCTGTCTATGCAGGATCAGAAAACTCTCGGATTTCATCAACAATATCTTGAACAAAGGTCTTACAGGTTTGAAATGGCATGAGGGTGAGTAATCAATGACAGAATTTTCATTTTTAGGTGAACCATCCCTTTAAACATATAGTTAAAAGCAATTAAACAAGCTGTTTTTTCATACATTTAATGTAAATTATATGTAAAGATGTAAATGAGTATGTCTGTATAATAGAGCACTTATACTAGTTCTCCATTAGAGTAATCAACTAGTTGGCAGACCGATGTGTACCTGATGTAAATGATTCACAATATGCCGTACAACTTCAGGGGTTTTCGTAGCGCTTTCATAGCGCATTGATGGAGAGTGTAGGAGTGCAGAGAGAGGCTGCACAGCTTTCAAAAGCATCCTCATTTACACATTCAGACAGCTTCCTTTGTCATGAATAGTGCAAAAACATGCCTTGTCTCTGTCAGTCTTTGGGCAACACTTGGTTGTTTTTATTTTATTATTTTTATGTATGGATTGATTGATTGAGGGAGGGGATAATTTTTTAAAGTCAGTATTGTTGGGTATAAATAGTTTACTGTCTTTTTTCTTGTAGTTCTTCATTGTTCTGTTGATTATTCTGCTGGCAGAGATGATTTTGCTCATCCTTTTCTTCGTGTACACGGACAAGGTACAGTATGAACAACGAGCATCACACACACCCCCTCAATCTATCTATTACACGCACACAAACACAGACGCACACAGACTTTCATTACCCACTCGAATCCTGACAACAACAGCCCACACACCTGCTCTTCTGGTTTACTCTCTCAGTATTCTTAAAGTTTTCTTCATGTCCAAAAATCGACTCTGTAACTCATATTCGGATTACAAATGCTTCATGTGACTTTAAATTTTTCTGCAGGTGAGCGAGAACGCTCAGCAGGATCTGAAAGACGGCCTGAGACTCTACAACACGGACAATAACATCGGCCTCCGCAACGCCTGGAACATTATCCAAGCAGAGGTGTGTGTGGATCAGTGCAGGTGTGATATACGGTCATCAGTGACAGCAATGGCGGGTCACTGTGAGTTCAGCTAGTTGATTGGGCTACATCTTATCCGCAGCTGCTCTCCACATAATTATGGATGATAACTCATAAAGCCCTCCAGAATTGAACAATATGCAGGCGTCTGCAGAAATTTTCTTTGCTCGGTGTGTAAATGATGAATCTGAATATTAACTCTGTCTCTCAGTGGCAGTGTTGTGGTGTAACTGGGCACACAGACTGGCATGATGCCCTGCAGGAGAAAACTGTTCCAGACAGATGCTGCCAGGAACACTACAGAGAGTGTGGTCGCAACACCACTAACGTCTTCTGGTCACAGGTACAGCTGGATATTTTATTTTATTTCATTTTCATGGTCTCTCATTTAAATGTATTTTATTTTAATATTTTCTTTGCTTTTGTTTTATTTTATTATTTTATTTGTATTTTATTATGATTAGTTTATTTGGTATAATTATATAATATAATATTATATTATGATTAGTCTCTTTGGTGTTACTATAATTATATTTATTAGATTAGATTAGATTAGATTTTATTGCATTACATTGCATTGCAAAAATTCAGACCAGCTACACTCATTTCCAGCAATCAAACAAATTGTAATTGTAAGTTGTAAGTAATTTAGAAATTTACTGGGCCAAGTCACCCTAATTGAGATATATATATATATATAGACATAAATACTTCTGTGATCATCCAGTTTAATAATGTAACTATATTTCCTGCTTAAATAGCTTTAATGTAGTTAGCTACTTGCTTGTACTGTAGATAACTACTTAAAAGATAGTGTGACTATAGTTTAGCTACTTTAAATTCTGAATGTGGTGCACATTGTAAAGTTTCAGAATTTATAAACAGTTTCAAAATAGCCTCCCCAGCATTACTCATAATGTTACTCCACACTTCTTCTTTCTCACTCTCAGGGTTGCTATGAGAAAGTTGAGGAATGGCTGAACGACAACAAACATTTGCTCGGAACCATCGCGATGTGTGTGCTGGTCTTACAGGTACAAACATTACAGTTACACTCATCCTGGAATGTTGTGGAAAACAGTTTTGCCTCCAATGATGTCATATCCACATCATTTTCTCTATTCTGCAGCTGCTTGGGATGGCATTCTCCATGACCTTGTACCAGCAAATCCACAGAGCGGGAAAGAAGTATGATGCCTAGAGGAAACCCAGTGTTACACGACAAAAAAAAAAACAATCTCTTTGAGCACCTATTGTATTATTTCAAGCCTCGCTACATGCCATCACAAACTATTACCAGTGAAAATGAAGCTATGTTTTTTCTTTTTGAGTCTATCAGATTTAATTATGTAGAACAGAATGTAGATATTTTTGCTCGGCTGCTGAGTGGCTAATTTTTTTATTTTTTTTGGCCTAAGGTTTAACAGCAACCGTAAGATGAAAACTAATGAAGGGAATGCATTGTGAGAAGAAATTATGGATGTTTGCAGCCGTTAAGCCAAACAGTTTTGGAAAGAGTCCGTTAGCATATGATCTGAAAAAAAAAAAATGCCCACATGATGTAAAATCAGATTTTGGAGATCTGCAATGCTCATAAAAGGATACATTCACTATTTCTTTATTGGACACTTGTGTACATGTAGACGCAGTTCCCTTTGCTGATGTAATATATCAATCGCATGCTGTATATATTTCACATTCACATAAATGTACTGTACAATTAAACACAAACAATCTTTTATCTGATTGATGACTTCAGTGTTAGGGAGAGTGGAGTAAGATGTGTCACCTCCTTAATCTACCAAAAACACAATTGTTGTCAGATTATCAGATATACAGAAAGGCTCTAATTGTTTTTAATTATATAAAATATAAAATGAATATATATGTGAAAATATATAAAATTATAAAAAATATATATATATATTAAAAATATATTTTAATTTGAAAATATTTAAAATTATATATATATATATAAATGTTAAATATTTTATAAGTAAATGACATAAATATACACATAAATTATTTTCTAATTTTAGGCTTCAAATGTTCTGATTATGTTAAGGTATTTTAGTCAATTTCTTATTTGAAAAGTGTCACAGGTTACCCCATTCTCCCCTGCTTTCATTTGTTAGAAGTCTGAATGTGTTTATATGTTCCATGTATGAGAAAGAGTATGGGCTAGTCATCTGCTCGCTTTGGGGTTTTGTGTCCTGGTGACTCTCTTCTCATCTCTGTCTACTCTCTTTGTTTTCTGGCTCACTGATCTTTTCAAAGTGCATCTGTACTGCTGGGAGGCAAACGAAGCTGTCCTACTCCGCCTACCGTCAGGGAAGAGAGGGAGATGAGATCAAAGGATGCAGGATATAGAGGTTAGGAAATAGAGGGGGAGAAAGCCCTAATAATGGCCTCTCTTGAAAATAAACAGTATCATGCAATGGCACCTGAAAGCGTGCAATGAGAGTTAACTTATAAGCCATAACCTCTGCGAACGGTGTGTCGCTCCTGTCATTTTTCTAAAATACATTCCTACTCTGTTTGTGAGTGCTATAGGTATATTTGTATCCACAGGTTAAATAGTTGCATCATTACAAAGTATTGAATTATCAGCATAATTTATTACCAAATGACATCTGCATTACTGTTTAACCAACGTATTATTTTAAATAAAAATAAAAAAATGTTTTAAATAACCTGTTCTTGCCTGACATGAATATTACTAAATATCTGCCTCCAAAAACTAGGTAAAAGATGCAATACTCATATTTCAGCATGCATTACAGTTAAGCACGGGCAAGTTGAGTAAAAATAATGATTTTTAGGAAATACATTGTGCAAACATGTTAAATTAATGCATATGAATGTTTATGGTAATATTAGTGAGTGCAAATTTAATTTGTCTATTGGCTGTCTAGTAGATCTCACACCATGGGATATTCAGATAATTGGTCACTTTCTCAAACTTGTGGACTGCTCTTGTACATTTAAGAGTCATCGATTTTTTTAGGTAACCAAGGAATAAAACAGGTGAGTCACATCTTGTGTTTGCATATGGTGTTATAATATTTAGCATATTTGTAATTAATTTAAAGTCATTGACTTTAAAAATACTAGACATTTACTTGTATGAAGTTTCTTTTAGTGAAATACTGAAATGTTCTCAGAACATTTTTTAAGTATTACAGAACGTTTAGAACATTCAAACGTAACATTCTGATAATGTTTGGAAAAAAATGTGAAATGGAATGTTTAAAAAGTTTCAGAGAACATTAAGAAATTATGTTTTTATAATGCGAATGCAAGCATAATGTTCTTATGAACTGGTCTGGTGTGTTTTTTTTTTTTGTATGCTTAACACACTTGCTCCGTGTTTAAAGCGCTCTTCAAGTTTATTAAAGCATAAACAGAATCAGGGAGTAAAACAAAACATATATTTCAACATAACTTTATACAGCTCGAAATGCACAACAATACAAAATACAAAGTAGAAAACGGTATTGTCTCTTGTTCTCCTGAGAGGAGAGATGTGGAGAGAGGACGGTCCTCTCTGTAATACATGAAGGAAGGGCCTTTCTTCTCCCTTTTAGATCTGCTGTGTGATGTTTGGCATTGAGATGAAACTAAATAAGCTCTGTGTAGCGGTAAGACTCTGTCTCCATCTGTTGGCCAACCACTAGATATAATTGTATGAATGCTAGTGTTTGAAGAATCAGGAAAAATATAGCTTAAAAATGAAATGTTCTTATATGCACATACCAGCAAACACACAGTTTTTAGGCTCATTTTGCAGTATAATGGTTCAATTGTTCATACATGATGCAAATGTGTCTCTGATGCCCCTGTGTCTGTGGGTGAGATCGTGGGTGTAAGCTTAGTATATTGTGATGTGTTTCAGAAAGCAATGCTTTGTAACTTTTGACATGTTTTAGCGGTATATATGTGATACAGTTACTTTATGGGACTAATTTTATTTTACCTAGAGAAATTTCCTGCTTTTTGACTCACAACACATTGTATTGAGACCCTACAGAGATATGTTCTCAGACATTTGACGGGGGACGGCTGGAAATATTGAGAAACTGAAGAAGGAGTGCCAAAACATTGAAAACTCCATGAGTGTTTGTCTCTTTCTCTCCGTCAGTAGCGGTCCTCTTTTTTCCAGTTATCCCCAAACCCATCTCTCTGACTGAGAAGACTTCAGCTGTACTGACTCGCTGTTGTCTCTGTCTGCCTGCAGCCAAGCAAAGGTAAATAAAACATCAGATGAAAACAAAAAACTATACAAAATGTATTTTAGTTAAGCTCAATAAGCATCTGTGGCATGGTGATTACCACAGAAAACATGTTTGTATCATCTCCAAGTTATTACGGAAGCCTTTGGAGGCCGTGCATTATTTTTTAATGTCTTGTTTTTTTACTTTCTCATTATCTCAACTCAGCAAAAGTTGTTTTTTGAGGTCTTGTTTCTGTTTTTAAAAAAGCCATTTCTGCATTCAAAAGTTTGGGGTTAGTAAGATTTTTTGATGTTTTTGAAGAAGTGCTCACCTAGTCTGCATTTATTTGATAAATACAGTAAAAATTATAATATTATGAAAAAGTATTACAATTTAAAATAACTGTTTTCTATTTGAATATATTTATTATCAATTCTGAACAGTTGCTTAATATTTTGGTATGACCATGATACCATTTAAGTTCAAAATAACTTTTTTTTTACTAACTACTTTTTTAACATTATAAATGTCTTAACTGTGACTTTTGATTAGTTTACTGTCTGTTCAATTTCATTAAAATAAAATCCCCAAACTTTTAATTGTGCACTGTATAGTGTATATACTACTATATAATGGGTGAATGAATTTGCATTTGTTTTAATGAAAAATATTAACTTATTTTTATTATTACTGTTTGTGGCAAGCTTGTGTTTTTTTGCCGCCACTACTTAATTTATTAATAAAACATTACACTGATATCATGTATGTCCACTAGCTATATCCATAAGTACATTATTCACTTCAATTCATATAAACTGAACATATTAACCAATCATTTTGTAATGGCATCAAGCTCACAACAATTATTTCACCTTGCTCACGATGGCTTTCAGTTTACCCAGTAACGAAGGAGTATTTGAGTAAACAACATCATCCTCATTCTCCTCTCCCTCTCCCTCTGCTAATGCACAGCTGTCCGCTGCTGGCAACTCACAGTCCTTATTGGCCGACATCACTAGTCTGGAGTATTTATATTCAAGCCTGTGCAAAAAACAAAAGAGGTCACAAATCAAAAAGCACTTTTTGCATCTCAATTTGAATTTCCACTGACAGCTCATTACCTTTTGTTCTTTTTCCAGAAATAACATGTGAGAGAAACCAAGAGGACAGCCATGAAGGCTCCGCCCCCAATTCCGGCCTTCACCCATAGGGTGACCACCTCACAGTGTGCAGAAGTCTTGTTCGGGAGCGGTACCCCTTTGGTGCAAAATTTTGGTTCGTTCCACACATAGAGGGTGTCCTGTTAAGAGAAGGATACATGATTAATCAGAACAATGCCAAAGAAATTGTACTAGATACATTTGTGGAAAGAGATGTACCTGCACTCCTCCTTTGCACGCTCCTTCTATCAAATGGTAGTCAGTTTCAGTGCAGAGAGGACAAGCACTAGAGCTCTCCCAGAGGAAATGAAACTCACAGCCATTACATGTACCTGCTGGGCACTTGCTAAACACACAAACACACAATTAAGAAGCGTTTTTCCGTTATTAACATTACCACAGTGTCTTTCCTTCAAGCAATTTTTGTGGAAGACATTTGTAGCAAAATGGTTCATTTTAGTGCATTTCGAACCCAACTCGCTTGCAAAATCAACATTTCTCATTTCACATACAGGAAAAGTGTAAATGCAAATCTACAAACATTGAATATTCATTGCATATTTGCAACTGGCCTGCAAACCTTTGAATGCTATTTTTATTAGCATTTATATTAATAACAGTGTTTCACTCATGGCTAATATTTCAGCTGTTGAGCTAAGATTATAATTCACCATATACAAAGAATGCAAATTTGAAAAATGCTAATTTTTGTTACACGTCCCATCTGTTTTATTAAAAAATAACTTATCCATAAAGATCGTTTTTCTCCTTTTACTGAGATACTCAGCTAGGCACATTTTAATCATATTTGAATAAAAAATGCAATGCATTAAACATATTTAATATGTTAACTCTGTCCTAAAATACATACGTTTGTGAACAAATACAGATAATAAGCATAGAAAGACACGCACCTTGGCACAGTGAGCTCTCCGCGTGCACTCTTCTCAGGATCGCAACGCAGAGTCACGACTGTGCTACGGCCGTTCAGACAGGATGCTGTGGGCTGTGGAGAGCTGAGGTGAAAAAAATACTTGTATTAGAAATGAAATATCATTGAACACATCAACTACATATTTTAAACGAGTTCATCTTTCTTTTTTTACCGATAGAAGAAGTTGATAGCTGGAACTTTCCATGAAGGCTCAGGGAAGAGGTCTGAGCTGACAGTGACCCCATCCAGATTTTTGTGAACCGAAGCTCCTGAGAAATGGAAGAATGAAGGAAAGGAGACGAGTAAGAAATTAGAACACCTCTATTCTGAAGGGAGCTTAACACAAAGTGTCTTGTAAAACGTCTTTATTGTAGATTAGAGGTGGCCAAATTTCACATAGGCTACATTCTCAGAAAATTTTAAATTGTTATAATATTTCACAATATTTCAATTTTTACTGTATTTTTGATCAAATATATGCCGCCTTGGTGAGCATAAGAGACTTATTTAAAAAAAAAAATTAACAATCGTACTGACCCCAAACTTCTGAATTGCTGTGTATGTTAAATACTGTTAAAAAAATAAGCTCACCAAGGAAAGTGTCAGCCAGGCTGATGGACTGAGACGACAGTGATGTTCTAAAGCCCCGTCCATCTGCAGGGATGATGGTCGATTGGCACACAAAAGTCTCGACGAAATTGTTAAGGTCAGCAGATTCATTTTGTAGGTCCTTACTGGACAGATCCGTCACATTGTCAGTGCACACCGCCACCTTCCTCCCCTGCGAGAGAGAACAAAATATGTACTTTGTGATGATCTTAAGAACTAATAAAAGCTATTTCTACTTTCTATCAAAGCAATCTATTTTTAGTCAGCTAAAGATAGAGATGTGTGTATGTGAGAGTACCTCAGCCCCACACAGACTGATATTAAACTGGTGGTAGTATTTAGTTCCCTTGGAGGTGAAACTAGGCCCATTCATGATTGATCCCACTGAACTCAAGGCACTCAAATCGTAGGTCAGCGTTCGGTTTTGATCCATATGCGAGAAGGTGCAGTCGTTAAAACACACAGAGTGCTCCTGGACACACATAAAACACCCATTTTGCATGTTAAACAGTGTTAAAAACCATCATAGTCATGCATTACCTCTTGTTTTACTCATACCTTGTTGTTTTTGCTTCCAGGACCGCAGGGCTGACAGGCCTCCTGGCCATAAATGTGATGCCCAGAGAGGAAAGTGTTGGGCAGGCATTCTTGGCATTGGTTGGTGTCTTTGTTGATGAAGTGTCCAGCAGGACAGGGGACACATGAAGAGCCGTCCTGCTGACTCATCATAGCACAGGCATGGCAACCAGATGCTGAGCCATCCATTGCATTAGTCACCATGATCGAGTAGATCTTTGCAATGTCATTTACATACTGACGCACCTGGGAGAGAGACACTGCGGATGAGAACTTTTCCAAGGGACAAAAAGGTACTTAAGAGTAATTTCTGTTGTGAATACTTACATCAGAGGCTTTGTTGGTGCGTTGGAAAGCCCATGTGTACGAAACTGAAGCATTTTTGGTCATGGTGTGGGTGTACGCTTGTCTCGGTTTACTCCCTACCCATGATTCCACAACATTTGTGCTCTTCCTATTTACGTCCTATGGAGAAAACGCATTGATTTAGTAAATAACTTGCAAGATTAATTCATTAAGATGACTGGACTGTTATTCCCAAACATTACTTATACATTGTTCATGATACGTTTTTTCTGAAACGTTTTAGTTGAACCTTCGTCTAACAGTTTTTAAATGTTACTACTTGTTTCAGAATGTTCAGAGAACATTCAAAAAGAACATTTCCGTAATGCTTGCAAAATGATAAAATAGAATGTTTCCTTACTGTTTGTATTTTAAAACTTTTTTAGAAACTGTAAGTTTTGAATGTTCAGAGGACATTCAGAAAAAACACTTTCATAACAATAGTAAGACTACATACTACATTTTTCTGTATCGGTGCATACTACTGTTTCACATACTGTCTTGGTTAAATTATTGTCTTACTATCATAAAATATAGTTCGCAGTCTGCACTGCAGTTGGTCTCGAAGATAAATGTAATTCGGCCGAACTCAGTAGCTGAAGCATCATCCACAGAAGTAGGAAGTCTGATAGAGATAAAAAAGAGAGGCCACTTGTAAATGTTCTATGCACAACCAACATTTTAACACTGGAATTGTAGATTTGACTCACTTGAATCCAGGCACTCGTAAATTTAAGATGAGGTAATCATTATCTGAGCCGCCCACTCCGCTACGAATGTGGTCGCCAGCCACTTCCCAACCTACAGAAACAAATGACCATTGGATCATAGACCATTTACTTCAGTGGCCTGTAATGCTGTGTGCATTGGCATACATGCTATATATTATATATATATATGTATATAATATATTGAATCCAATATATATATATAGAGAGAGAGAGAGAGAGAGAGAGAGAGAGAGAGAGAAAGACATTTGAAACATTTAGACAGGTGCAGGTTAGACAGGTTTTTTTTTTTGTAACATTTCAAAAAGTGAAACTTTCATGTATTTTAGATTCATTACATGTAAAGTAAACATTTCAAAAGTTTTTTTGTTTTAATTTTGATGATTAGAGCTTACAGCTCATGAAAGTCAAAAATTCAGTATCTCAAAATATTAGAATATTTATATTTGAGTTTTATTAAACGACCATCTCTACAATATAAATTCTGGGTATATCTTGTTCTTTGAAACCACAATAATGGGGAAGACTGCTGATTTGGCAATGGTCCAGAAGACAATCATTGATGCCCTCCACAAAGAGGGTAAGTCACAGAGGGTCATTACTGAAAGGTATGGCTGTTCACAGAGTGCTGTATCAAAACATATTAAATGCAAAGTTGACTGGAAGGAAGAAATTGGGTAGGAAAAGGTGCACAAGCAACAGGGATGACCGCAAGCTTGAGAATACTGTCAAGCAAAGCTGATTCAAAAACTTGGGAGAGCTTCACAAGGAGTGGACTGAAGCTGGAGTCAGTGCATCAAGAGTCACCACGTTCAGATGTCTTCAGGAAAAGGTCTACCAAGCCACTTCTGAACCAGAGACAACGTCAGAAGCATCATACCTTGGCTAAAGAGAAAAAGACCTTGATTGTTGCTCAGTGGTCCAAAGTCCTCTTTTCAGATAAAAGTCAATTTTGCATTTCATTTGGAAATCAAGGTCTGGAGTCTGGAAGAAGACTGGAGAGGCACAGAATCCAAGCTGCTTGAAGTCCAGTGTGAAGTTTCCACAGTCAGTGACGATTTGGGGTGCCATGACATCTGCTGGTGTTGGTCCATTGTGTTTTATCAAGTCAATGCAGCCATCTACCAGAAGTTTTTGGTGCACTTTATGCTTCAATCTGCTGACATGGAGATGCGGATTTTCAAGAGAAAGATGAGAAACGATTGATCCAAAAATACAATGGTACAACTCAATGGTGCCTCAGCAGTGCCACAGGCTGATCGCTTCCATGCCATTTCTCACTGATGCTGGAGGTTGTGCTAAAGGAGCCCGACCTTTTTTTGATTGACCTTAGGAAATATTCTAATATTTTGAGATACTGGATTTTTGACTTTCATCATTCATTTCATCATCAACATTAAAACAAAAAAACTTTTGAAATGTTTTACTTTACATGTGATGAATCTAAAATATATTACATTTTTACTTTTTGAAATAAGTTACAAGAAAATGAACCTTTTCACGATATTTAAATTTTTTGAGATGAACCTGTAAATGTATTTTTTTTTACTTTTTTCCCCATTTTTTCCATTTCTATTACTCTTACCATTCATTTCATCACATTTTGAGTTGCCCACATTAAAACAAGACGTTTTCATATTCCTCGGCAGGATGTTCCACCACTTGTATTCATATCCCAAAGAAGGTTCAGTTCCTCCTGGGCATCTTTGACATTCTGTGCCAAAAGAAATCTTCTATGTTACACACCAATACTAGTAAACCAACAGTGTTGCATAATACATGAGTATGTATCTATGTTAATGTGTTTCTATATACCTGTGGTACCATCAGAGTAGGTGCCTTGAGGGCAGGGTAAACAGGTGGAAGAGTTGTGCATGTAGAAGCCTGGGTTGCAGGGCGGACAGTCCTCTTTCTCTCCAGAAGGGGGCAGCGTCACTGCACCAGTCACATTCTCCACACACACCTGAGGCTCCACCCACCTGTACAGCATCTGGGTCTAAAATAATACAGCAATATAAAAATAAACAAATTATCCACACATAATTTACAACAAAACACATTCTGCATTATACTTTCCCTACCTTGCCGTCACTATCACAGGCCGTGTGGATTTGAAAATAGTCTTTCTCTGAACAAGGAGGTCTTTCTTTACACTGCGACCATCCCTCCTCTAGAACACACACACACACACACATTGAGAAACATTAGGGTGACCATATGTCCTCTTTTTTCCATCCAGGATTTCTTAATTGCCTAAAATATCCAGATTTTGGCATTGTTTTTCCATTTACATTCTTGCTACAGTTCTAGAATCCAATTGGACGATTATGTACAATGCCTGCTCGCTATTGGTCAAACTACTTTTCAGTCATTACCCGCAGTAAGTATAAATACAATAGGAAAACAAAGCAAAACCCGGAGGCAACCGACCAGGAAAAATGGTCATACTAGAGACATACACATTATAAAAAGTGTTTTAGTTACTGGATTGTATTGGATTCTTGCTAAAATGATAACAACAAGCAATATGTAGATTGTTTAGCACAACAAAGAATGCAAGAAATCGTCTGAATGATTGATTTTTGTGTGTTCGTACGGGAGTACTGTGTTTTAGAGCATGGTGTACACGAACTGGCTCCCTTTCCAGAGTAAGTGTTCCTGGGGCAAAGGTCACATGAGGAAGAGCCTGGGGTTTTACTGAATGTGCCCGGCCTGCATGGAAAACACTCTGAGGTGTACGCCACTCCTGCACACAAAACATATATATATATATATATAAAAAAATAAAAAAAAATACCATAAAATATCACAACGCAAGTAGTTCAGACTGCATCTTGATTCATCATAAAGAAGGGTGCGAGACATAAAAGTAAAGATGATTTCATCAGAATCTCACACCTTCGATCTGGATGTTCTTCAAAAGGACTGGCTTCACTGGTTTCCCACCCAAGAGCATTCCTGTGGTTCTCCAGTACAGAATATTAGTTCCTGACTTCAGGTTTACCTGTGACATACAAAAAAAAGCTACATTAGGCATCAATACTGCAAAATCTTTAAAGGGACAGTTCACTCAAAAATGTATATTCTGTGATCATTTTCTCACTCACATTTTGTTCCAAACCTTTCTCTGGAACACAAAAGAAGATATTTGGTAACTAAACAGTTTGGGTTCCCGAAACTGTTTGGTTATCAGCATTCTTCAGAATATATTCTATGGTGTTCAGCAGAAGAAAGTCATACAGGTTTAGAGTAAATGATGACTGAATTTTCAATTTTGAGTGAACTGTCCCTTTAAATACGAATAAAGTCACTAACCGTATGAGCTCCCCACTCTCCGTTAGAGGTGAGTTTGATCCATTTCTCACTCCCTGTCTGGTCCATCTCCTGACACTGATCATTCTGAATCTGCATCAGAAATGAAACATATTTTTAGAGATATATTTTCACTTCAACACATTTGTAGAAAAAAATTAAAGATGTCTAAAGTAAAACACACAAAGAACTCGAAGAAGACATTGCTGTCGACATATTGATAGTCAAAGGAGACGGATCCCTGCTTCATGAGATGCACTGCATACACCAGTGACACTGTGCAGTCGTCACGATTGGATTCCAAGTGAGTTCCCTGAGGTGTCCATGAAGAACTGCAATTAAAAAACACAATGTTAACAGGTAGATCCAGATCTGTAAAAGCTTAGAGAATTGAATATATGGATATATATATATATATATATTTCAGTATGTAACTTGGCACTGACTTGTTGCAGGTCATTGAGTCGTCTCCTGAACCTCCTGAGTCCATGTATGTGGCCAAACTGCTGAATCCCGCAGGAATGGCATCCCACTGGTCAAAACGCACGCCGCTGCCCAGCGAATAAGAGCCAGCCGCACATGATGTGCACTGCTGGGATGACATCTCTAAAAACTCCCCAGCTTCACAAGAAAAAGCTGTACAACATGTAAGCACAGACTGCGTTTGCATAGTGACACACTACAAAGACCTTCAGATGTATTCGGACACATTTACATTGCATAAATGTCATGGTTTTTATATTTTGATATAAAAAACAAAGGAAATGTGTCCATAGTGTGTTTGAGCCAGTGTTCTTTGAATTAAATGCCACTTAGTTTGATCATTTAAGTAATGCAATGCATGTTCATTAAGAGTGTGTATATATGGTTGTTTTCTTACTGCAGTCTGTGCCTCTGACAGGCTCTGGAAGGCCTGAGCAGATTCCCTGTCTGTGAGGAATGGCAACTCTCCATCTGGAGCCTGTGCTGTCACACTCTGTGTACTCAAAGTAGTAGTCTGTCTGAAACACACGTGCAGATATCGACATATTCAAACATTTACATCAAACACAAGTTATGGTCATTTAAAAGTGAGCTTTTTTCATAAACCAGCAAGAAAAAATATATTAGTATTTAGAATATTTTAATAAATTAAATATTTCAACACATAATATTATAACTAATATTTTATTGTACAATATAATATTTTTTAATATACTGTAAATATTTTTTTACATTTTCTAATGTATAGTAATCTGTCTATAACACATTCATATTCACACTGACATATTCAGACATTTACATCAACCACAAATTATGGTCATTAAAGGTGACCATTTCATAAACCAGCAAGGATAAAGAGTTTAATATTTAGAATATTTGAATGCAGTGATTTTTATTTTTTTTATTTTCACTTGATAATGTTTTCTGCTTTCACCACTGGAACAGTTTATCCAAAAGTTTATGTCACCACACAGCTACCATTTTGTTAAAAATAAAATAAAAACAAAACAATATAATACAATACAAAACAATACAATACAAAATCCTGTATACATGTGCCAAATAAAAAAAAGGAAAAAAGGGGGAAAAAATAAAGAAACCCATGGACGAAATTTATTTTAACATGCATAAAAAATGTTTTTAGCCTAAAATATAAATAAATAAATAAATAACTAAAATAAAATTAAATAACATCCTGGATATGTGTGCAAAAATATATACATCATGGAAATAGTTTTTTGACACGCATACAAATATTTTTTAGCCAAAATAAATATAATCCTGGATACGTGTGCAATATATATATATACGCACACACACACACACACACACACACATATATATATAATTTTTTTGACATGCATAAAGTTTTTTTTTAGCAAAAATTGTTCATGTGCCCTTCTCAAACACAGGAAACTTTACAGAAAAAATCCTGGATACATGTGCAAAAAAAATAAAACTGCACATGTATCCAGCACATGTTTTTTTTTTTTTGCAAAAAATAAAATAGATGTGCTCATCTCAAACACAGGCAGCTTTATAGAAAGTGCCCTTTCAAAATATATTGTCATGTGACATTATTTGTGCCTTTTTTTGATTAAGCAAACATCTTACCCCACTCGCCCTTACCTGGTCTTTTATTGTTTCCAAACCATACAAACTCTCAGGCACATATAACAGATAGTTAGATATGGTGTGTGTACAATGGGGGGGGGGGGGGGGGGGGGGGGTTGGGGGGGCGGTCTGTCTATCTGCCTTCTGTCCCAGGACAGTCGCCAGGGCAACAGCCAGGACCCCTGTGACTGTTGTCATGATGATCACTCATTGCTTTTGGTTGTGGATGGTAATGAATGAAGAGTCTGATATACACTGATAACAACCTGAAATAATGAGGCCACTAAATACCTCCTGTGTGTGCGTCTTTGTTGACAGATCTGGTATGCAAATCAGTGTGTATCCAATACTCTGAAACGCAGTGATTGTTCTCTGCTCCTTTAGGGGCCTGCTACACAC